>NC_044349.1:35628025-36308025 GCF_007364275.1 Archocentrus centrarchus | reverse complement strand
CAGGACTTCATGGCCCTAAAAAGGGTGGTTCGTTCAGCTGAACGGACCATCAGAACCACCCTCCCCAACCTGCAGGACATTTACACCAAGCAGTGCAGGCTGAGGGCCATGAAGATCCTAAAACAGCCCAGCCACCCCGGACACTCTCTCTTCTCCCTGCTCCCATCAGGCCGGCGTTACCGCTGCCTGAGGGCTAAGACTGAAAGGTTGAAGAAGAGTTTTTACCCACAAGCCATCCGTCTGCTCAACTCTGAGCCCTAACTGGACCATTATTGCACAATGTAAATATTATAATTTAAAAAGTGTGTATAGTGTATAGTATATAGAGTATAGTGTGAATTACTTTTTTTTATTTTTATTCTTCTTATTTATATGTGTGTGTATATATGGTTGCAGGTACAAAATACATTTCACTGTGCATTGTACTGTGTATAACTGTGCATGTGATAAATAAACACTATCTTGTCTTATCTTATCTTATTGGAGAATCATGTCCACGGACAGCTCAAAGGTTATTTAAACACTGAGTTCAGTTCACTGTAAAGATGCTGCACTTTTTACTAGATGTATTTTATTCTTGTTGGTCCATAAAATGTGATAAAATAACTTTTCTACCTCTTTCTTGCTGCATATTTTAAAAACAAAACAAACATTTATTTGATCACTGTTTGGAGTTTTTATATGAACCACAAATATTAGTTTTCCTCTTTGGAGAAATACTTTGATCTCTCCGTCAATCAATCGATTAGTTAACAGAAAATAAATCTGTAGTGGTTCTAGTCATTTAAAAAAAAAAAGCAGCAGGAGGAGGAAGTGCTGAGTGTGTTTCTGTGTACCTGGAGGAGGAGGTGCTGGGCAGTGGTCTCCTCATGGCTCCTGGACTCATGCTGTAGTAGGAGGAGCTGTCGAGGTCCGCCAGTGAGAAATTTGGCCCGGTGCCGGCTGCGATGGGCGCTGACAGACAGACAGACAGACAGACAGACGGCGTCAGTACTGACATGTTGACACACTGACTTTTTAAATAACCAGCATATATACACATCAGTGGGTTTTAACCTAGAGGCTGGCACCACGACCGTTACACATGCTGACAAAAAAAAATCAACTGGGAGGAGCGAAAATCCAAAGATCCCGACATTAAACCAGGGAGAACGCTTAGAAAGAACTAAAGCAGCAAATACTGTGTGAAGAGACCTGCCCTCCTCACCCACCTCACTGAGAGTTTTTAGGCTTCCTTAAGGAAAAACAGTAAATTTACTGCAGTGAAGGAGACTTTACAGCAGTATGGAGACTGTTCTAATGAATCCTGCTTGTGATAGCTGTTACTGTCTCATAAAGCTGGCACACAGAAGAAAAGAAGATGAGAAAACCAAAGGAGAACCAGCTTACAATAATCCAAAGTGCACATTTAAAAAGTAAAGTTGATGAGAGGAATCTTTTTAAATATGGCGAAGTAGAAAGCAGCAGAGCAGCCGCTGATTTTAGAGGCGCTGGAAGGACGGCCAGACGAATCCTGAGCTGACTGCCAGTCGCATCAAAAGAGTAAAATCAGTTTTCATTGCTAAGTCTACCCATCAGGTTCTTCCAGTCACGGAGATCTCCTCTCTGGATGCGTTTGGAGAGAAATCACAGGACTTCACGATAAGCTGTGAAAATATGTTTCTGTAACTTGATTCCAGCTATTGGGGGACCTCTCCCCGTCCCACCAGATGTTGTGGGTAAATATGCGTTTCAGATATGACTGAGGCGAAACTCCACAGGAAAAGATGAAGAACCCCAGTGAACATTTTAAAGACGTTTTAAGGAGAAAACTTCTTTTACAGAGGCCTTAAATTTCTGATTAACTGTGTGATCTGAACATCATTTGCATCAGTCTGTGTAACTTTCCAGTCAAGCAGAAGCAGCTGATGAAGTCATGGATGCTTCCTTGGTAGGACAGGTCATTCTAAGTCAGGACAGTACGCAGACAGGCGAGATTCCTTCCTCGCATTCCTCCTGGTGGGACAGTCCAGTGAGCGCACAGGTGTTTGAAAAATGTCCCATCCCTCTGTGCAACAGTGGGAGCTGTAAGAACTCAGAGGACACCAACAGGCTTCCTCGATCATCCAAAGGGCAGGTCTGCAGCTGTCAAGGATCCTTCGTCTCTTCGGGCCTCGGAGCGCCTCTGAGGCTCAGAGGGACGGCAGGACTGACCTGCCGCTTGGATCAGGAGGTGACAAAACACTGTCCTCCATAAAAAGTGTCACTCACAAAAACGCTGCTCTAAATAATTCAAAAACTTTATTTAAAGACGGCTGCTGCTCCCAACAAACAGCCTGATGAGCAGCTGAGTGCCACTCGTCTCTGTTTACATGTTCAATATTAGCTCCTAACAGGAGTTTATGCCATCAGCGTATATGAGAGCAGTTAGTGCGCAGCATCTTTCAACAACAAGCTGCGCTGCTCTTCCTCTCTGGTCTGTCCATATTCTGCTCCTACCCTCCTCATCATCGCTCTCTCTTTCTTCCTATCCCGTTCTCAGGGGACAGAAGCTCTTCCACAAAGCCCTGCGAGGCTCTCAGTATTAAAGGAGGGAGAGCGCGAGTGAAGGGGAGAGAGAGAGGTTCGGCTCTTTGTTGTCAAATGCTTCAATTTGAAAATCCTGCTGAACAAAGGCAGCAATCAGCTTCAAACCTGGACATCCGTCGATCCCCTTGCCTCCAGCCCCCCCTTCACCCTCATCCCTACTCTTCATCGCTTTATTGACAGATAGCATGGCGGTGTGATGGGATGAAAGGAGGAGGAGGAGGAGGAAGAGGACTGACAGGACCGGGTGGGTTGTTTTCTGCTGAGCTCAGCACCCTGATCTCACTCTACCTATCTATCACTCTCTCTCTCTCCCTGCCCTGCAGAGATAGGACTGACCTGAGAGAGCTGCACACACACACGCACGCACGCATGCACGCACGCATGCATGCACACACACAGTTGGTCAAACATTTTCCTGCAGTGTCTGGTATGTAGAAGTTTTTAAACTGAACCATTTTCCCCAGCAGAGCAGGAAGTGAAAACAAAAATCAAAAATAGGGGCGGGGCAGATACAACCAACTATTCTTTAAAAAAAATGTAATGTTTAATAACTGGCAGTCCACTTTTTTAATGGCTCCAGCAAGTGAATTTCCCCTTATGAAGAGTTTTAAGCTCTGACCCGCTCAGATGAGCACAAAAAGATTTGAAAAAAAAAAGGAAAAAGTTGCCAGACTGTGTGCATAATTACTTTTAACGGTGAACGAACTACTCATCCCATAATGCACTGCAAATTCCAGATTCCACAACGCTCGACTTCTATCGTGTTCATCGGCGCAGTGTTGTATGGAATAATTTGAATATATTTAATATGGATGGGAATCTCACTTCCAGATGGTGCATCTATAGATGCACAAGAAAAAACAGAATTATATGATTAAAAGAGAAAAGAAGTGGTTGAAATAACTAAATGCGCAGCTTACAGAAACATAAACTGCTCGCTAAAATGATGGTAACTGTGTAGTTAAAGAGTTTGCTAAAATTATGGTTTGCCATGTAAATTATGAATAATCACACAAAAAGTTGGAAATAATGATCTGGCTTTAGAAACTTTTAACATGATGATAATTTATTGAAGGTCATCACTAAAGCACTGGGTGCAGGTTGAAGTGGTAAGCCAGCAGCTATGGATGAAAATGATGAGATGACAGTAGGTCAGATCTAGGGAGTTTTTCCTTCCCACTGTCACCAAGTGCTAGCTAATGGGGGGGTCGTCTGATTGTTGGGTCTTTACCTTACAGCATAAAGCTCATTGAGGCAACTCTTGTTCTGATTTGGTGCCATATAAATAAAACTGAACTGAATCTAGTTTAACTGAGAGCATGGTGCTGATGGGCTCCATCTGAGCAGCAGGTCAGATGAGAAAACACTGCTGCAGTGAAGCCCGTGGCCTGTGGAGGGCGCTGGCAGCACTGTGCAGCTGATCCTGGTTGATTTGTATCCTTCCTGATTAGATTTCTGGCAGTAATGAAGCTGCTCTCTGTGTTTACTGCTTGCATTTGAATGCTGGGGGCTGGTGCTCTGCTGCCTGGACGTTTGCCAGCTGGAGCTTCGGCTCGTCTTCACTGTATTAATGATGTTTTCAGGTCACTCGCCGTACAGTGGTTACTACTGTAACCCCCCTTTAAACCACATCTCCATCGTGTTTCTGCGTGAACTCGTGAAGGCTCCTCTTTGATCACTTACAGCTGTTCCTTTTGTTTTATTGTTCCAATGCACAGTTTCATTATTATGATTATTATTATGATTATTATTAAAATTGTCAAACATCTTTGTGTCGTTTGTGCCGCGGTGCCCATCTGGTGCTGGCACACCACCAGGTGTGTGTGGCAGAGGGCAGGAGGAGGGAGGGATGGAGGAGTTTGAAGCATGCGGGCCTCCAGGTTTATTCATCTTTTCATCCTCTGTGTGTGTGTGTGTGTGTGTGTGTGTGTGTATGCGCGCGCACACGAGTGTGATATTGAGACAGACAAAGGTATGAGACGGTGCCAAGTGGGTCATCTGCCTTCTTATCTGTTTGAGTGTGTGTGTTTGCACTGTGTGTGTGCAGCCATCATATCAGCTGTAATCCCCAACATCCTTACGTCTAATATCAGCTCTCCTGACACACTGGCAGGAGCAGTGTGTGTGTGTGTGTGTGTGTTCATGAAATCTGTGTCTGTGCCAAGGTGCACCGCTGGCACTCCACTCACACATCACTGTGTGTGTGTCTGAGAGGCTGAGCTGGTTACAAGTGTCTGAAAACATCAAAGAGACGCAGAGCGAGCTGCAGCTCCCTTTACAGTCTGTGCTATACCCACATGCCAGTTTATTAGGTATGACTAATACCTGGGATACCTGATGTTTAACAGATTTACTTGAAGAGGACCTGACTATGAAGACATGTAGATGATTTTAACTCTAACACGAGCTACTTAAATCAAATATTTAAAGAAATGTATCTTAGTTTTTATCAAGTTTGAAAAATTGCTTCATTTGCAGGACGCCGCTGTCGTTCGTGCTGGAATGCACTCCGGGTAGTGATGCTGGCTTTTTCTGTCCAACTTTTTAATTTCGAACCCAAATGCACCAGAACCACCTGTACATCAGCATAAAGACTCAGAGGAGGTGAAAGGTCTTTCAGGTTATTTGTCTTTATTGGTTGAATGTTTTTAGCATTTGCTCTGTTTTTGGTTTGGTCGAGATGGTTTAATGAGGTCGCAGCTGCTGGATGCGCAGGGCTTTGTTTTTAACCGTGCGACTTCACCTGACCTGACCTGACTGGTCAAAGAATCGTTTCCTCCTGCTCTGACGTGCTGCTTCATGAAGCTCTCAGGTTATGGAACCACACCGGTTTGCCCTTCAGGAGTTTTACCCAAACTTTCTGAATGTCCAGACTCTGAGTGTATAAATATGAATCAGATATTCTTGTTTGAAGCTTCCAAACAAGATAAATCCCAGATTTGGATGTTTTGATGTTTGGAGTTCAGGTGCTTCCAATATGTGAAATCTCACTGGCTGCAGAAATGTTTCATTTACTTGTGATTTTACAAGAAAACTCACACATGCAGTGGAAACGAGGCTTCAGCACATAGCTGTCTGCAGATCAGGATACAGTAAATCCTCTGCACACAAACCCTGAGTATAAAAGCTAGAAAGAATTCAGAATATCATAATTCATGTTTCAGTAGGTTCAAACAATAACAAACAGTGCACGTATTTTCCTGTAATTTATGGAGATAAATCAGTTTAATAAGTTACAGTTAGGTCCATAAGTATTTGGACAGGCACACATGGGGGGGTGGGTGATGTTTTCGATCGAGTTTGTCTGTCTGTCAGCAGGATAACTGAGAACAGGTACAAAGAACAGCTGATTCAAATTTGGTGGTGATCCGGATCAAGATCTGGATCCAGGAAAGTGTAAAGGGATTGTTTACCATTGTGAGACCGTATTCACATATTTGTGTCTAAGCTGATGAGGATGAGTCAGAATCCTCTAAAAAGAATAAGGCTGGGGGCACCCGGGTGGCTCAGTGGTGGAGCGGGCGACCACATGTATATGCCACGTTGCGGTGTGGGCGGCGTGGGCTCGAGTCCCGGCCTGTCACCAGTTTGCCTGCATGTCTTCCCCTGCAGCTTTCTCCCACATTTCCTGTCTCCTTTCCACGGCTAACAAAAAGCCGCTGTGATCCTGTAGAGTAAGAAATAAAGCCAGTGACACGCAACTAACACCACAATATCGCTGAACCTGATGGAGTATGACAACACCGGGTGGTATCTATATGGTAGTGTGGTGTCGGCACAGAAATCTGAGGGCCCTTCTAGCTGTGGTATGTTTTTTTCGTCTGTACACTACCACACTTGGTTTTTAATCAGACAGTCATAATGTGACTGAAATGCAGACTCAGCTTTAACTCAGGAAGTTTCACTAAAACACGGCATTAACTGAATTAGAGACGTTTTTATACTCAGTCCCCCATTTTTAGAGGCTTAAAAAAGGCTTTTAAAAGAAACACCACATTGAGCACAGTTTGGGTGGAGACCCATTAGGTGATGGACGGATGGATGGACGGACGGATGGATGGATGGATGGATGCCGCGCTATGGCACAAACTCATCAGTCCTTCAGCTGGATGAGCTCAAAATGTCTGTAATGCTTTGGTGAGTTAAAGCTGAAGTCACTTGTTGAGTGTTTGATTTAAAGTCCACTGTGGTGGTGTACAGAGGCAAAACTGCACAACATGTTCAGTGAGTAAAGTTTTTTGTGAAGCATCTTTCACAAAGTCCCAAAGTGTTTGGCACCAAACGCGAGTCGCTGTCCACAAACTTATGGACCTCCCTGCACGCTCATATGTGCGACACTCTCCTTCAGGTGAAGCAGTTAACGATGGCTCTGTGGGGTTTGTGCATTGTGGCAGAAACAGGCTGCAAGACATGAAGAGAAAGAGGAGGGAGGGATGGAGGAAGAGCGAGAGGAGGAATGTGAGGAAAAAAGAGGAGGATCAGAGGAAGAATGACAGGAAGAGACAGAGGGAGAGTTTAATGACACATCGGAGAGAGAGAGAGCAGGAGGAGAAGTCAGCACACAGAAATATACTGAAGTGACCAATTACATCTGATCCCAGCCGGCTACACTAACCTGCTCGCTCTCTCGCCCGCCCGGCCTCCCTCTCTTTGTGTGCTGCTTTAATAGGATATTGATCGACAGAGAGAGATTCGATTGGCCTGCCAGTGAATTGTGTAATGGCTGCACAACGCCAAGGTCACCCGCTGTGTGTGTGTGTGTGCGTGTGTGTCTGCTCTGTTCAATACCCCACCAACCCTCCACCCCCCCACCCCCCGCAACCGACCACATCTCATCTTCTGGTGAGCTATAGGCTTCAGTCACCCCTACAGACCCCCGTGTGTGTGTGTGTGTGTGTGTGTGTGTGTGTGTGTGTGTGTGTGTGTGCGCGTGTGTGTGTGTTCACTCCATTTAAAGAGGAACCACAATAGAAATGATTGTTCACATAATCACGGAGGTGTCTGCTGGTGTGCAGGGTGGCGGTGATACAGGTGAGGGAACATCTGAAAGTTCTCTGAAGCTCCATGGCTCTCCATTGAGAACACCACAAACGTCATGAATGAGATCTCTTCACCTGCACTGACGCACGTCCCTCCATAAAAACCAACTGTCACAATGTTCAGTTTGTGTTTAACTTCCTGCTTTATTTTGTAATTCTCTGTATGTTTACACTGTTGTCAGTTTTACTTCCTGTTTTTGTTCGTTTCCCTCCATTGTGATTGTTTGCCCCGCCCTCCTAAGTGTCACCTGACTTTATTCTGCTTCACCTGATTAACATCAGATAATTACTCATGTTAGTATGACTTAATAACTCCAAATTACTCAGAAGTAAGCTGTAATTTTGCGATTTCAGCTTTTTTTCAGTCAGTCCGGCAATTTTCTTTTTATTTTTGTTGGCAGATGCAAGCTTCTATAGATTTTGTGTTCAGAGTTATTTCCTTGTTTCTGACCTCTGGACTCGATTGTTTGCCACGTGTCTCCCGTCAGTTTACACATCTGGATTTTTAGACTTTGATTCTGCTTCCTGACTAGAAATCTTCTCAAATCCATCTGAAAATGCTGGAGTCTAAATTTGCCCCGGCAGGAACATCTAGCAGATGTCACTCCCTGCATGGATACTTATTTGCATGTACAAATACATTAAATGCCTGTAATGGTACTGAAAGAGGATGTTCAGGAGAATGAGGGGAGTAGCTGCTGCGTCTTCAGTAAGAAATCTGCTGACATCGATTTAGATTCACTCTGAAATAAAAGCTGCTCTTCCAGGTTCACTTTCAAGATGTTGCAGATGTTTTTGTTTCCAAAGTACGGTGGCCCTGAGAGCTCAACACACTGCAAATGTACAAATTAAGAAAGCATCTTCACCACCATAAAAATGCTGCTCTGAAAAGCTGTAGCCGGCTCAGATGGATGGACTCGCTTTCTGTTTGACTCATGAGGTGAACATTAACATAAATCAACAGAAACCTGCACCTTAATTCATTTCCACCAACAGCACTGAGAAGGAGACGACTGAGGGAACCCCATGATGGAGCGCTTCCTTCATGCTTTACTTTGTCCTACAACACTTCCATTGCACTCTGTGACAGTTACAGCGTGTTCGGTTGTGGTACTTTGGATTTGGAGCACGTTTCCTCAAACTGGGGGAGATGTTTTCTACATAAATCACTCAGACAAATTTATGACTTTTGGCTGTGTGAATAAAATTTACTCAGTTTGACTGTGAATAACACAATGACTAACATGTTCAGTCACACATATGGACGTGTGTGTGTGTGTTGTATTAATATAGAAGCAGATTAGATGAAAAACATTTTTCAGCGTTGTCTACGTTTAATAATTCTAATATGAGCAAACTGAGGAGTAAGAAAAGTGTCTGTGGCAGCAGAGAGCTGAGCTGCTTTAATGCTGATGCAACACACACACACACACACACACACACACACACAATAGGTACAGTATATATTCATAGACTTACACACACGGACACATTTAGACAGACACAAATGTATTCACAAATGCACACACCCTTTCTTTCTCTGCCTGTGTGTGTGTGTGTGTGTGTGTGTGTGTATACGTATTGTGTTGGTCAGCAGATTTGCAGCGATGCGGCTCTGGAAGAATCACTTATGGATTAGAGTGCAGAAGACTCCACTGTGTGTGTGTGTGTGTGTGTGTGTGTGTGTGTGTGTGTGTGTGTGTGTGTGTGTGTGTGTGCACGCAATAGGCATTTCAGGTTATCAGTTAAAAGCTAATGTACTTGAATGGTGTGTGTGTGAGTGAATACATGTTCATCCAGCCTGAGAGAGGCTTCATTTATTAATACAGCCGAGTAAGAAAAAAATCTTTGGCACTAAGAAAAAAAAAAAAAAATCAGGAAACTAGAATGAAAAAAACTGTGGTAAAAATAATAAAAATGTTTAAAACAAATAATTGAGTAAAACAAGAACATTTGGGAGTGAAATTAAAAATTAAAGGATAAAAATGAGACATCTCATTGTTCTGAATGTTACTGCAGGTTTCAGCTTCACACTGAGTAAATAAAACAGCTGCCAGCTGTAACGCGATCCAACCACCTGAGTGTAATGGTAAAAGTAAAGGGAGTAAAATACAGGTTAGGGCTAACCATCTAATCTAAGTATATTATTATCATAGTGAGGAGTATTATAATGATCAGAACAATGAACAGCATCCTGAACAAGGTGTCCAACATCCAGCGCCAACAGGAAAGTTGCCTCAATCAGCACAGAAAAAACCATGATTCTTTCCTTTTAAGGAACCGCTTCTCCTGCTGAATGTGTCACATGAAATTTTAATTTCAACTTGCTATCTATTAAAGCAGTGCTGAAGAGCACTGTGTACAAAATCTACTGAAGAGTAAAAGACAGTATCATCAGCATAGAGACGTATTTTACCAGGGAACAGCATCATCTCTGAGTGTCTCTCCATGGGCTGCATCATTTCTGCTCTCAGACCCTTAAGAATGAAATCTTAAGCTTTAACACAGCTCATGATGAATTCATGATGTCTCTGAGCCAACAACATCAGCAACAATCCAACATCAGAAATCTTTGGTGCAAAGAGAACTGAGCTCAGATCGGGTTTTGCTTTCTGTTATTAGCTACAACTGTTTTAATGCATCTGCCATCAGTCCTTAAATTCATTCATCGTGTGTTTCTGTGCTTCCATGAAGCATCACTTGATGTGACCGCATGTTTATCATGTTAAAGCCGTTTAATTAACTCCAGAATATGAACAGGTGACTGAACACTACAGTCTGCAGTCATTTAGTAACATAGCAACATTTCAGAAATGCAGAAATGAGCTTCCTCCAAAGGGTGGCTGGCCTCTCACTTAGAGATAGAGTGAGGAGTTCAGCCATTTGGGAGGGGCTCAGAGTAGAGCCGCTGCTCCTCCACATCGAGAGGAGCCAGTTGAGGTGGCTCGGGCATCTGACTAGGATGCCTCCCGGGAGCCTCTTGGGTGAGATGTTCTGGGCATGTCCTACAGGGAGGAGGCCCTGGGGCCGACCCAGGACATGCTGGAGAGATTATATCTCTCGGCTGGCCTGGGAATGCCCTGGGGTCCCTCCGGATGAGCTGGTGTAGGGGGCTGGGGAGAGGGAAGCCTGGGCTCCTCTGCTTAGGCTGCTGCGACCTGGCCCCGGGTAAGCGGAATAAAATGGACGGATGGATGGACGGATGGATGGATGGATGGCATTCAGTCTTTCCTAATATTACAGCTCATTTCACATACACATTTTACAGCAACACACTGTATACAGAAACACATTCATAGCCAACTTGTGTCTGAAAGACTAAATCCAATAATAAGTACCTAATGAGCAAAGCACTGACACTCGTTAGCTGTTGCAGATGTGTCTGCTGTCCACTCTCATGCTGTAATGTATGTGTGATGTATACCAATCACATTCAGGCTCCAGCATGTACGATGGATTTGCAAAGACTTCCAATAATAGTTTACAGAGGTGGAGCTTATATGCATTGTCCCCTCAATAACCCTCCAGAGGCTGACCAATCAGAACACAGTGTGTTTCAGCTTGTTTCGTACAACAGGAGAGCTGAGGAGCCACACCAAGACTTATTTTGAACCTTGAATCATGCAAAGCTACTCCAGAAGAGCACAAAGTTTCACTGATTTCACTGATGCTTTTAATTTGAAAGAACAAGTTATGTTTTGCAGAGTGTCATTAAGTGAGTATGAGACAGCGGCTGCATGCAAGTATCTGATCAAGCTGGGATAACTGTGTGTGTGTGTGTGATCGATGGCTCTTTGATCAGGGGTCTGTGTGTGTGCTGACAGGCACTTTACATTGCCTATTGTTAGCGGTGGGCGATCGACAGACTCGTATAGATCCCACTGCGCTGTCTGTCACTCTCTCTCTCTCACTCTCTCTCTCCTGCATGTCGGCACTTTTTAAAGGTCACGTCCCCCCCCCTCCCCTTTCTGTCCGTCGTACGCCCATCTTACCGCTCCCCTCTCTCTCCTCCACCATGCGGTCTCTCGATCGCTCCGCCTGTCGCTCATATTTCCTCATAATTAAAAGAGTTCAGAGGGAGAGCTGCTGACTGGCAGCAGATCATGAATCTTACAGTTTTAATATCAGTGTCACAAAGTGTCTCTGAGTTTTCTAAATTCTTCACTTTCTCGTTATTTTACAGAGTCGAACATTGTTTGAAAAATGAGGTTTTAGTCAGATGGAAACCACACATTTCTCCAGCATGGTTAGCTGTCAGTGTAATCTAAGATACAATCTGCAGAATGATGAGCAGTAAAAAATAATGTTTTAGGGTCCATTAATACGTAAAAATACATCTGAATCAGAAAAATCAGAAACTGTTTAGCTAAATGTTGATGTCTGTGTGGTGTGGGAAATACAGAATAAATCCTACAATAGCCCAAAAAAGCCGTATTTGATATTTTGTGTCTGTGGAATAAAAAGTTTGCATAATCCATGATCGGAATTTGTTTTCCATCCTCATACCTGACAGCCAATCAGGAACCAGGATCTTCCATGGAAAATATGTAAACACACAAACTTAGCATCACACACACTCAGTGCCAAATATAGCTCAAAAGAACTCATTTTAAAAAAAGGTAAGTGGAAGAAAGTAGCTGATTATCAAAGAACTCTCACTGAGACAGGTGATACAGGTGCACATACACAGGTGTTTAACCTCCACAGCAAACTGAGCTTTCCAAATGTCTTCTTACTGTTACTAAAACACCGTCCCATACACATCAGCCTTTATGAAGCCTCTTCTTGTCCCTATAAACTTTTTTATTTTTTGTAAATTTTCATGTGCTTTTTAAACTTTAGGTGTAAACTGAGAACAGATGCACAAACAGGTGATCTTCACATTTAAGCTGGGAAACAGGACAAAACTGGAGCTGAATCCAAATAGTGAAGCTGAGCGTGTGCGTTTGTGTGTGTGTGTGTTCATTAAGAGAGGCAGCCTCTGGTTTGGTCCGGAGGAATTACATTAGATCCACTATCGATGACAGATCTGCAATCCAATCACTGCTCGGCCTCGCTCGGCCGCTCTCTCCTTAAAGGGAAAGAGAGCGGGAGGTGAACTTACTCTGAGAGACTCGAACGAGTTCGGCCACCGTGAAGACTCCAGGCGTCACGAAGCTGTCCTGAAACCCCAGGTGACCTGCGAGGAGAGGGAGGGGGTGGGGGGTTATTATATTATTGACTCACCAACAGCTATCAGCACAACCGACACATCGTGTCCTCCCCTGAAATCTACATCTGTGGTAGGATTACAGGTAGTACTAGCACTAGTAGTACCAGGAAAAGCAGTAGTATGAATGAGGCAGTGGAGGCTCCTGTTTCCCAACAGGAATAATCAGGACCAGCTGTGTGTGTCTGAGTGTGTATGTGTGTGTGTCTACAGGCACGTAGCTGAACACCAGGGTCAAGGTCTAACACACACACACACACCACAGAGGATATCCTCCTCACACACATTCATACACTGCTGTGACATCCATCAACACACACTTAAAAATCTGCAGTACGCACTTCCCTGATCCAGACAAACAACCTCTGCTGAGGAATGTGTGTGTATGTGTGTGTGTGCACGCGCACATGAGACCACAGCCTCATTCTGTTTGAACACACAAGGGTCACTCAGGTCAACAGTGTGTGTGTGTGTGTGTGTGTGTGTGTACAGTATCTACAGTGCAGTGTGTGTGTCTCACCATTCTCTGGCTGCTCCTTGATGTCTGATTCACTGGCTTGATTCGGGCTTTCTGATTGGCCAGTTTCTGCGGAGGGAAACACAAACAGAGATCAGGTTGAGTCCAACAACAACAACAACAACAACAAAGGTAAAACATGTACATAATAACACACACACACATGCGTGCGCACGCACACACAGGCACTCAGGTCCTGTTAGTTCACTGACAGCTGGGAGTTTTAAACACCACCATAACATGAACTATTTCTCACTTTCAAAACTTCCTTTTAATGTTATCATAAACTATGTTTCATCAATATTAAAAATGTAAATACATGTTCTCATGATTTCAAAATAAAAAAATATCCATCAGCCAGGAAGTGCAACACTTTCATAATAAACTCATGAAAAGTCTGAACCCAGAGTCTCACACTGAACTGACGTCACCTGTTGCTGAATTTTCAGTCCTTACGGGGCTGACTGTGCAGGTGAGTGTGCAGCGTGACCTGCACCATTACATACACAAAACTACAGCTGCTTATGGACAGTGTTTGTTGCTACAAACTAATGCATTACAGTACTCAGATCAATTTTAGTTTTGCAATTAAAGTAATCTGTTTTTTAGTTACTTTTTCATTTAAGTAATCAGTTAAGGTATCGCTGCATTTTCTCATTTCCCGACTAATCCCCCAAACTACTCTTCATCTGAGTCTAGAAACAACGGTCAGCTGAGTCTGCTGGGCTGCATGTCTCACCTACAGGACTACCTGATTGAGTCAAAGCCTGTCAGAGCTGAGCACAGAGAAGCACATTCAGACTGAAGCAGCCCATTTATTTGTCCAATCACCCAAACGTGCGTTGGGAGCCCAGATAAGACCAGCTTCCATCTGAATGTCACATATTTCTTTGGTTACAAGCAGAAACTTCTAAACAGAGTTAAAATGGAGACGATGGGCTGCATCGACAACCACAGATCATACAACACGACAAGTCTGCATCAGTGCTCTTACACTGTGCTGAACACAGCGCAAACTTTGGCTGTGAAGCTGCAACAATCAGATCGGCTCTGTGTGAATGTGTGTGTGTGTTTGTGTGTGTGTAGAGGGGATGCCTGTATTGATCTCCATACCACAAGACTTGGGTTTCACCTGTTATCTCCCACACACACACACACACACACACACACACACACACACACACACACACACACAGACAGCAGACTGACTGGCAGACTCCAGCTGCTGCAGCCGATTCAGTCACACTTTCTGCACACGCTCAGTGACACAAGAAGAACTCAGAGCTTTTGCTGAAGTTCAGTATGAGAAACTCAGAGTGAGCAACAGAGCAGAGGTCAGAAGGACGGAGGTGGAGTACTGAAACATCTGAAGAGGAGCTCGTGTTAAAGATCACTTAGAAACACAAGTTGACTTGATAATTTACAACTACACAAAAAGTTGTAAATTATCAAGTCATTAACTGAAGGAATCAGTACCTAATGGAATTCTATCCTGTCTGCCCAATCCATGCAGCTGTTGGATAGTGGGAATTTTGGGAACTGTTTGACCGCAAGATGGTTAAAAATGGAGGAAACAATCGCTGCAGAGGAGCCACCACCAAAGAAAGAGAAGCTGACCAATGCAAACATGGTGCCAAGCAAGCTGAGGAGATACGTGGAAACCAAACAGCACTGAGTGCTGAGTTTAACTGCCTGATAGGAGGATGGAGGCACAGTGTACAGTCATGTGAAAATCCACCCTTACTGTTTCCATCGGATTTAAGAGGCTAAGCAACAGCCAGGTGCTGCTAATCAAATCCACTTGATTAACAGATCATCAGCAAGTGTGAGCACCTCTATGAAAGCAAAAGTTGTTGCAGTTTGCTGGTCTGGAGCATTCAGGCTTGTGTTAACACAATCCCACGATATTCCCTGGAGTGGACATCCCAGCAAATTCTTCCCAGCTCTGACTGTGCAACACTCAGAGAAACTGCAAAAAAACCCAAAGAGCGCCATCTCAGACTCTACAGGTCTCAGTTAGTATGTTAAAAGTTAAAGTTCATGACAGTACAATTAGAAAAAGACTGGGCAAGTACGCCTGGTTAGGAAGGGCTGCAGGACAAAGGTTAATCTCTCTAAAAACAACACAACAGCACGGCTATAAGTCGGACTCATTTCCTGTGGGTGCTGGACTCCGCCAGGGCTGCCCTTTGTCACCGATTCTGCTCATCATTTTTATGGACAGAATTTCTAGGCGTAGCCAATCAGCAGAAGGCTTCCACCTTGGTGGCCTCAGAATCTCATCTCTGCTTTTTGCGGATGATGCGGTCCTGTTGGCTTCATCAGCCGGTGGCCTCCAGCTTGCACTGGAATGGTTCACAGCTGAATGTGAAGTGGCAGCTATGAGAATCAGCACCTCAAAGTCTAAGGCCATGGTCCTCAGCCGGAAAAGGGTGGAGTGCCCACCCTTGGTCAGGGACAAGTTGCTGCCCCAGGTGGAGGAGTTTAAATATCTTGAGGTCTTGTGCGCCGATTTCTTCTTTTAGCATTGTGAAGCTCTACTTAGAACCTTTTTAAGATCCAATAGTGCAAAATGCAAATTCTTGCAATTTTTTAACTGGTCTTAAGATTTTGATTAGGAGTGTATTTCTTGACTGGCCAAGGAACACTGTGGCGTTTCCCTGGATAAGCTGGAGGAGGTGGCTGGGGTCTGGGCTTCTCTGCTTAGACTGGATAAGTGAAAGAAGATGGATGGATGGACTGATGATGGATGGATGGATGGATGGATGGATGGATGGATATCTCTTCAATGTAACAAAGATGGTTTGAACATAAAGTGGCAACACTTGTTTTGTTGATGCTTTAACTAATTTTGTGAGGTTAAAAACAGCAACTTTAAAAAGGACCTTTAACGGCAGATCAACCTGCGAATCACATGAAACTGAATCAAATCAAAACATGAAGCACACCTGACATCTGTGAAGCTAGCTACCTTTTGCTGAATGTTACCTGCTTTAACGTTTCTATCATGAACTGAGTTCATGAACTGAGTTATCTGCTATTTAATTACATATATTTTAATTCAACTAAACAGATGTCATCTGTATTTTGTTTTTTTCTTTTCTCTTTTATGTGACTGATGATTTGTCACCGGTGAGCTGGACAAACGCCTGCAGTCCGTCAGCTCCGAGCATTGTGGGAAATGTTCATCCTCTGTGCTGCTTGTGCGACCAGCCTTTCTTCGTCTGCCTCCATTTCTCCCAGCATGCTCTCTGCTCCGGTGCAGCTCCGCTCTTTCAAATGATTTAGCGGCTTCAGGGGCATCGATCGGCCATGCTGCAGATAAAGTAGGCAGGGAGTGGAAGAAATATTACCCATCATCCCCCTGGAGCGTGCCGGCGGGGCCATGACTCAGGACTGGATTGAGAGCCGGTGAACTTAGAACGTTCAGGAAAGTGAAACTTTTAATTAAGGCAAACATGAAGATAACTGTTTAAAGTCTCTGATTTAATACTCAGACATCAAGGATGTCTGAATGGAAGTCATTGAAACAATTTAGTATAAACTTTACATTAAGCTGCTCTGCAGCTCCGTGGGCTCAGATATGTGTTTTTAAGTGGAAATCCAAGAGAAAGCTCAACAATGAGAGGAAGAGAAAAGGTTTCAGCACTGAGTGGAGTGATGTGGTTTCACTGCACACAAATGAATTCAGATGCTGAACAGTATGTAGAGTTTTGATGCTTGTGCAGTTTGTACTGAGCACATAATTATTTCCTGCTGGCTCTGTTCTTGTGAGCTTTAGCTTTGCCTTGTGAACTGTAAATAATTTGTTACTATGAGGAGTGGACAGCGGAAACCTTACAGAGAGCTGCACAGAGCTGGGCTCAGAAAACGAGTTTTTATGCCGAACTCTAAGAAGAAATCAATGTGATATGATGAGAGTGATATCATGAGCCAGCGCTGAGGGAAGTGAGGTGGTTTCACTTTAAACTGATTTCATTTGTGCTTAAATGAAATCATTCTGGATGTTTGACAGTTTGTGAAACTGGTTCATCTGCTCACCGATGCTTCTGCAGGATGTACTGTGATTATTCATTGTTGGGCCTCTCATTGTGAGCTTTACTCTCAGATTAAAGTGCTTCTTGTTACTTTTATAACAGCTGCCATGTGACCTGTAAATGACTTATTAATTTGTGGGGTGATTACAGTTTTATTCCCTGCTCCCTCTGAGCAGCTCTTTCTCTGGATTTCTTATGTGGAGCTGGATTTGATTTCTGAGGCGTTCGTGTCGTTCATGGTGGGGGGACGAGTAGACGTTTGGGACGCTGCGCCTGCACGTTATCACCGCGAGGTTGTGTAGTTCAGTTACATTTGAAAAACATTAACTTTTTGCAGTGAGGACCCCCCCCCCCCCAGCACCCCTCCTCTGTCACACACACAGAGCAGCATTTATCAGGCTTGTTTTGCATGCTGTTCACCGCGTCTGTTTGCTTCAGCAGCTTAAAACAAAGAGCATCAGGCGGAAACCACGGCAACCAAAGGGGAGGAGGGGGCAGCAGGGTGGGGGGTTAAGGGTGCTGCTGATGGGTGTGTGTTGGAGGGCACTTTCACACACTGCCCCCCTACCCCATCACCCCCCCATCCCCGCTCCCCTCATTCAGCCGTCAGCAGGTTAATTAAATATGCTAATGAGGCGTGGGAGCAGACCGGACTGTCTGCATCCACACCCCCCCCCCACACCCCCAGGGGTGGGGGTCCCAAGAACAGACACCAAACCCAAAGGCCTCTGTATGCTCAAGAATGAGGCACAGAAACAAACCAGCAGACCAGTGAAACCAGTGAAAATAGTAAAATGCTTCAAATTAAAAGCTTTTATTTACAAAGATTTTGCAGGCTTCCATTTTAATTTGAAAAGTGCCATAAACCAAGTTTCTCTCTTTACTCTTCCTCTCAAATCTCTGCATCAGTCTTTAAAATAAGACTCTTAAATAGACATTATCTCTGTCTCTCTCAAATACATGTTTCACAGTAAAAACCTCAGTTTTGAAACAAAAAGAAACTCAGTCCTTTAACTGAGAAACTGTCCCTCCATTTCTTCATCTGCTTTTACTTTGAAAAGCTTCTAATTCCATTTAACTTTTAAATTTTCTTTTTTTTCTTTGTTTTTTTTTTTTTGAATGCTTAATAACGTTTTTAAGTCAAGAGTCTAAAAAAAAGCCTATGTTTAATTCAATTTATACAGCGCCAAATCCAGAGGTGGGAAGTAACGAAGTACAAATACTTTATTTTTACACAAGTATCTGTACTTTCTACTTACATTTTCAAACAGACTCGTTACTTTTTAACACGTCTGAGAAAAGTTTGCGTTTCCGGTCAGTGTGCCGTCAAACATCAAACGATCTGAGCCTGAACGGAGGAATAATAACATATAAGAGACAATCGTACTGGCGTATCCTCCATCATCGGGGCTTATCTCGTACAAAGGGATTAAATACGCAAACCCATATAATTAATGTATCATTTATAGTGCTATAATCAGGGGTTACAGCGGGCCGGACCGAGTCCGTAAGTTGCGCTGCGGCACATAAACAGCTTAGCTAGCGCTACTGAAGAGGAGCGAGCATGAAGGGAGTAACGTGTGGCAGGTAAATGCAGCATTTCTAAATGCTCAACAAATATCAGCAAACACACAAAGTATGTGCAGTTTGTCACACAGTGTGTAGCTAAAAGAAGAGCTGCTGTATTTCAGGGAGAGCAAAGAGAGAGAAGTTCACTCAGAGATGGAGAAAGAGGACAGGAGAGGAAGAAGAGAGGTTAGAATTAAAGGTAAGGACTGAAAAACAAACTGAGGTATGCTGACTTTGTGTTATTCAAAGATTGTATGAAAATACTGCAGTTTAGGTTAGCTTGTTGTACTGTATTTACAGTAAAGCTCTGTGTTGGACTGGAGCACAGTGTTTGTGTTCATGGTCAGAGTTACAGGTTACATCAGTGCAGCAGAGATGAGTTTGAATCAAAGCTGCTGATGCTGAGATTCATTCACTGAATCCAACATTTCTACAGCCTGTATGCTGTCAGTGTAGGGGATGGAGATCAGCCCAGAGTGAAATACTGGGTTACATCTTTGTGAGTTCATCCACACAGAGCAGTAAACCTCAGAGCAGCAGCAGCAGGTCAGCTGATCACAGCCTGCACACCAACATCATTTACTGCAGCTACAATAGAAAGCTGTGATTCTTCTCCCCATGCAGAGCCACTACAGCTGATCTTAGGGTTCCTCCAGCTTCTGAATCCCACTGTAACCCCTGAGTATCCTCATGTTGGTGTTTAGGTGGAGGCACAGTCACCGTCTACTATGGAGGACACAGAGAATAGAGCTGTGTTTAAATTCCCTTTCACAGTTTGTGTCCTACAAAGCAGATTCAAGCTGAGAGCATTCATTAGGATTAAAATTTAGATTGGAATAACATTTGTATTCTCATGTATTATTTTATATTATTACAATAATATATAATGAGGTTCAGTTAGCTTTACACAAAAATAGCAGGTAGAAACGTCCTCCAAAGAACTACTTTTACTTTCTTACTTTGAGTACATTTCAGAACCTGTTCTTTTTAAATTTTACTTAAGTAGAGAAGTTGAACCAGTACTTTGACTTTTACTAAAGTATTTTTTAACACAAGTACTTGTATTTCTACTTAAGTACAGAATGTCAGTACTTTTGC
The DNA here is from genome assembly GCF_007364275.1 of Archocentrus centrarchus. NCBI lineage: Eukaryota > Metazoa > Chordata > Actinopteri > Cichliformes > Cichlidae > Archocentrus > Archocentrus centrarchus. The sequence goes on along the minus strand of NC_044349.1, from coordinate 36,287,988 downwards.
CACCTCTGGCCAAATCACAACAAACAGCTTTTAAAGGACTGAGCAACATTTGCTCCATTGCAGACTTCAAAATAAGAGTCTTAAATAAATATCCCGTCTTTTTCCATCATATATTTCAAAGTAAAAGTCTCTGTCTACTGAGACAAAAGTTCAGTCCTTCACTTCGTCTTTTTCTTTCCATTCATCTCCATGACACAGATAAAAAAAGTCTGTAAAAGCTCAGAAAACATCTTGCTATCCATACTTTTAATTTGAAAAGCTTTGTCCTGTCCCATTTGACTTTAGTTCTTTCCTCCTTTCCCAATTTTCAGTCCATGTTTTGTTGTTTTAAGGCCTTATATTAAACACACACCCATCTGTGACTTTATTTTAACCTGAAATCTTTTTTTGATTTGTCACATCAAACATGTTAAAAATTAAATCTCTTTGTAAACAGAGACCATCCATGCTTTTAGTTTGAAAGGCTCTTCAAGTGTCATTGATCCTGACTCCTAACCCTGAGTGACGGGTGCGTAGATGAGACTTGCGTTCATCCTCTGATGATGAAAGTCACATGATTCGAACCCAAGCAGAGAAATAAACCGTGCACGACACGGAGACACGGCGGCGTCTGAACATGCAGGATCACGTGACACTGCAGGCACGTCTGGATGATCAGGAGACATTTTAAGGTGAACTATGATGAAATTAACCTTTTAACTGTGACCGGTTTAAGCTCAGTGCCAGGTTCACATCCTCCCCTTTGTAAGGAGTCTTCACCTGTTTGATACCCCCAAAAATAAAGTTAGCACGTGGCTACAATCCACCCAAACCCTCAGAGGTTTATGTTCCATCAATGAGGAGAAATGAGCACTGTATGATGTTTTACAGTGCGCACACACACACACACACACACACACACACATTAGAGCGCATAAAGGAAACAATGAGACCCAGACCCTCTCACTCTCTGTGGGAAAGTCAAACTCAGCGGCCCTGGAGGTCGCTCCCTCTCGCTCGCCCTGCTCTCTCTCTGACATGAACTGCTGCTTTTCTAGGAAGTGGGGGAGGGAGGATGAGGAGGCTGAGGAGGGGCGAACTACTGCATGATTCCCAGAAAGAAAGGCAGCAGAGAGAGCGGGAGGGGTGGAGGAGTCACCAGCAGCTCTGCCTCTAAAGCTGTTTCCACACAGATCTGAACTTTTCTGAGAAACACGTCTGAAGCAGATCAAACTTTAACGTCTCTGGAAGAAAAGTCGGAGCCGGTAACGTCCAGGGGAGTCGCGTCAGGCAGCACTGCCACCCAAACCACCGTCACACTTTGTGACAACCAAATATTATCACTGAAATAATCAGCCACACAGAGCGGTCTGGATGGACGTGCACTCGTGTCTGCTACAAAAATCTGAAAATGTAAAAATCAAAGGAAACCTGCGAGGACGTTAATAAAGCTGAAAGCTCAGGAACAAATCATGTAGCACGAACTACAAATAACCAACGTGACCCAGCACCTGAAGAGCATCACCTGCCTCTCACCTGGTCAGCCTGAGAGCAGCAGGGGAGATCAGGAGAACATTATTTTTGACTGGACGCGACCTTCAGTCCTCCGTGCTCCAGTTCTCCACCTCTGATCCTGTTCATGCATCCATCAGGCCGGATATTTCCGACATGCTCTCTTCACTTCTCGTCCTGCAGATACTACGATCAGGCTGCAGCCGATTCAGGACTTATTGATTAAATCTAAGAACCAGGAGAACACCAGTCCACCTATGGTGGAGCTCCACTAGTAATCATACATTATTACTGTCATATAAAACAGCCAAAAATAAATTAGGAATCAAGTTCAAATTAATATACCTACAATTTGGAAACACTTCCCAGTGCAAAGGAAACTGTATTCTCTAGAAATGTTCTTAAAACGTTCTGTCAAAGGGAACCAGGTCTGTCTGCTGTTACAGGACGGTGGGAAACATTAGTGTGTGACATGTCAAAGGTCCTGATTTCCAGTGAGGAGGGGGACAGCATCTGTGAGGGAGGAAAACGCATCACTGTGTCTTCACAAAGAAGCACCGGCACGACCCAGCACCTGAAGAACGAACCGGAATCACAGCGTCAGCTGGTCGGTTACAGCTAACGGTGCCGAGCGAGCTGGAGAGCCTCTCAGGGAGCAGACGTCACGTCTCAGGGACACTTTCCCAGCGTTAGAGGAGCTGGGCTGCAGGACTGTTCCCTGGATTGTGTGTCTTAAGGCAGAAAAGTGAAGTCTGTCCTGTACTTGGTTTTGCACGTTTGTACAGAAGCCTCTGATCTCAGCCTGCTGCAGTAAAACTCAGGTTTTCTGATTAATGGTGGCAGGCAGACAGCCCAACCGCACCAGGAACAACCAGGCAAACCACAGCTTTTAAAGCAACAAATACTCAAATAAACTATTCTTGTTTTAAAATGAAACAATTAATAAAAAAATCACGACCATTTTTACTGCAAAGCAAATAAATAACCAACAAAAAAACTGCGGGTTAGACGCTGTCAGCCTCCACCTGACGATGCCGTCACTCACACGTGTGAAATTTTGGCTCATTTTCAGACACAAAGCATTAAAAATGTCTGATTTAAAGAGATCACACTTCTTCTGAATCTTATTTTTAAATGTACGCTCATCCACCCCCCCACGTCTCCCTCTCTGCGGGTGAGTCACGCTGGGATCGCGCTGTCGTCTGTTGGCAGAGCGACAGGCGCAAAGACAGAAAAAAGGGCAACAAAAACAGAACCAGGGAACCGCTTTGGCAGCCAAAACCTGTTTTCTCTCCGTGTTTGGCTGATCGGTGACGCGGGCGAGAGACATGCCAGCGCCACGGAGAAAAGAGAGAGAGCCCCACACCTCCAACGTTCAGCACGAAGACGACAGTTGGAGGTTTTTACTGGAAGGATCTGAAAATGAAGACGTCTGATCAGAAGAGAAGGCGTGGATGGACAGATTCTCGCCCACCCGGCTCTGAGGGGAAAAAAGGAAACAAAAAACAAACACGCCCCGGTGGTCGGGATCGATCTGAGCGTGCTCTGATTTAGCTTTTAATGAAATGAGGAGACATATGAATTCATTTTTTTAAAGGCCACAAATCAGCTGAGACTGCCACACAGAATAAATTACTTTTATCCATATTCACATACACACACACACGCACACACACACACACACGCGCGTAACTAAGTCCAGCTGGACTGCAGTGAGGAGGAACTGCGACCAGGAGGGAAGTCTGAAGCTGAGTGGAAGGAAAACGAGGGCACAGAAATGAAATCCTTCAGGCTGCAGCATTTCTGTTCCTACAGGTAAAATCTACACCTGTGTGCACCCCCCCAGGGGCGCGTTAATTATTTGACCTTGAGGCAACTATGCGAACCTTTTCGAGGTACATGCATGTTCCAAATCAGTAAGAAGTTCATATTCGCAGCATTTAAGGAGGATGATCAGGACATACAATAAGAAATGAGGTGCAATATTAATTTTCCTTTTTAGAGTTTGATCTCTTCCTGCGGCTCCTGGACACTACATGTTAACTGGTGACTTCAGGTGGCCATAGCTCCAGGTGTGGTCAGCAAGATTAGAATAAATGCTTAAATATAATTTAATAAAAATAAATCTGCACCTGTTTTTAAGGTCCATTTTTGGACCGTTACATTAAAGCTACAAACTGGATTTTATTGTTATGTTTCACACTCGATCTGAAACTGCAATCAGCTCTCCAACTGTAATTAAACTTATTTTAGAAAATTATTTCACCTTTTATCCACATTTTATTAAAAGCTCTTCACACACACACACACACACACACACACACACACACACACACACACACACACACACACACACACACACACACACACACACACACACACACAGCATCATAAAACTGGAGCTATAAAAATAAAGCTGATGATGTTTCTGTCAGCGGGAGGAGGGGGTGCGTTTGTTTTGTGTTTCCAGGCAGCGCTGGAGGATCAAGACCCCAACTTGGCATCTTGAACCCTGGCACGCCTGCACCGTGTACTCCGCCAGCCAAACACACACACACACACACACGCACACACTTCTTTTTGACCAGAAGAAGAGTTTTGTTGTTTTATTATAACAGACAAAAATTTGGGGGTTTCTGCTGAAGGACTCGACACCGTCAGCATCCATTTTGACGCCATCCACCAGCCACCATTTTGTGGCATCCCGCTCACATTTGGCCCATCACATACACTGCACCCAAAAAACCTAAATACAGCACACACACACACACACACACACTGAGGGTGCGAGCTGAAAGACAAAACAGTCAATTTGTGTTTTTCTCTCTTTTGTGTTCCATTAATTATGAAAGAAAACTGCACAAACACACGAGGCAGACGAGGCTTTGAGTCGGCGAGACGCCGCTGCCAACACGCCGCCATCTTAGAAAGATGGCCAGTCTCTCTCTCTGCTCGTGGTTTATGTCTCTCGCCCCTCGGATGGTGTTTAAAAAAAGAGAGAAAGAGAGAATCCCTTTAGCCGTCTCCATTGTTGGACGCCCAGCCAGCCGCCGCTGCCAAGGAGGCGCTGCCAACTGCAACACACACACCAAAACACACACACACACACACCAAAACACACACACTCACACACACACTTCTTCAAATTTTCAATCACAAACACACATTTTAACATTGTCTGTCACACACTAACATTTGCCACGCTGCCCTGGCCTCTGTGTGCGTGTATATATGTGTGTGTGTGTGCGTTTGTGTGAATGTGTGTGTGGTTGCTCTCTCTGTCTCTCTCTCAGCCTGGCAGCCATCTTAAAGCGTTGGCAACCATTTTGAAGCTTCTGTCTGTTTTCTTTGAGCCGCTGCCATTCGCCACCTTCTGCCAGAACAAAAGAGGGCCGCCGCCATTACCAGCCACGCACTGCACGCACGCACACACACACACACACACACACACACACACACACACACACACACACACACACACACACACACACACACACACACACACAAGCCCTCCACAAACCATCCAGGAAACCTTCCACCAGCTGAAACGTCTGTAAACTGTGCAGTGATCCAAACTGGAAACCAGCCAGTAAACTGGGCTGCAAATATAAATGTGTTTGACCTTCGACCTCCGGCTGGTGATTAGCATCGGGCAGAGCGGCGAAGGCCACGAAGTGGCAGCGTAGGTTCTGAAAGAATGCGCTCAGCTCTGATCAGGGAGACTGTGGATGAAGCGCTGCTGAAAGTAAAAAAAAGATTTCCACATCGATCGGCTTCGGGAGCGCCGGCTGCAGAAAGCAGGAAGAGGACGTCTACACCCTGCACCTCTGAGCTCCGGCCCAGGGTCTGGGTAGTCGTTTGTAGGTTTGTTGGTTCTTTTTGGGTCTTTGGACCATTACCTCTTCTACAATACTCGGGATTTAAAGGAGCATTAGAAGAAACGAGGTGTGTTCCTCTGCAGGACTCATTCTGTAGTTTTTATCTTCAGCGGTCAGATAAGAGCAGAAGGACTTCAGTGGACACTGCAGTCCTTCTCAGACTCCTGACTTCTGTGTTTGAGTTTGTGGAGGGATTTTTCTTTGCACACGGCTGGAAAATAAAACTGCAGTTTAAAAAATGATCCAGAAGGACGAGATTAAGTAAAGTGAACCCCCTTTGGGAGAGGAAAGCAAAGCAGATACGAATCTGACGTTCTCAGGATGAAAGTGCACGGCTACATCACGTGAGGCCTTCAGCCAATCAGGGCACGCTTTCAGTCCTCACAGTGCACCTGCACTCAGCTCACTTCTCAGAGGTTTCAATGTCATGTGACCTGATGATGTTCTGCACGCATCAGAGCTGCTTGAGAATGTGTGCTGCATGCACTTTTTGTCCCATAGGGGGCGCTCTCGAGCTCATCCAGAATCACTTGGGTGGCAGAAGGGCTCAAGACAGCAGATGTTTAGATGTTTGACAGATTTCTGCTGCAGTAAAATTCCTTTCTGTGAGCAGCAGGGACGTCACAGCACCAGGAGCCGCTTCGCTGCATCCTCCATTTTGATTTGAGGCATGAAGCGAGCAGCTGAAACAGCCGCCTCCCCGCAGCATCACCTACAACCGCCACAACCGGCTGCTTCTTCTCCACACACAAAGCTTCTGCTGGGCTTTAACTATGCTGCTAACATTTGCTGCAGGTATCATTTGGGCACCACCGACCAATCAGCACATTATCAGCTGTTTAATGATGAAAATCACCTTCACTGTTTTATTTCAGCTCAGACACGTGATCCGTGCAGGATTTTTGGAAACTGAAATAAAGTGTTTCCGTGTGGAAGCAGCTGGGAATCGTGATTTTATCCATTTGGCTCCTTCTGAGGAGCACCACCCGCTGCTCCCACACCCGCACTGCAGCCACTTCCTGTGCAGCAGGACGAGCATGAAGTGGATCAGCTCCAACAGATCAGGTCTGACGTCTTCACAGAGAAACAAACTGCATAAACAGGACTGCTGTAGCCAATAAATAAATATGACACATACCTCCTGAGCTTCGACAGACTCCCACAATGCACTGCAACATTAGCTGGGTTAATATCTGTGCTGGTGAGTCCATCACTGATCGATCTGAAAATCTGCCATTATTGAGACTCATTAAAGATAATTTAGATATTTTAGAGCAGTGTGTGTGTGTGTGTGTGTGTGTGTGTGTGGTCTGTGGTTACAGCTGGACTTTGGTCAAAATGAAATAGTGTGTGTTTTTTGGTGGGCGGGGTCAGATTGATGAATTGCTGTATTGATCGGAGCGCTGCCTCACTTACCATAATTATAGCTCTCTAATGGATGACACACACACACACACACAAAGTCAATCTCTGAAACACTTTTTCTGTCTCTTGCTTCTCCTTCTTTCCTTCCTTCCTTCCTTCCTCACTATGACTGTTTCTCCTAATGTCCTCCCGCCTTCCTTCTTCTGCAAGCTGATCGATGCTGATCAATTATTGATTACTCTGAGAAAAAAACTTAAACACTTGCAGAGAATCCATCCAATCAGCTCCAGTCCTGAGGGCCATTGTCCAATCAGGTTTCACTCCCGAATAAACGACTCACAGCTGGTTTTCCGGTTGGAGAGGAAAAACAGAGGAAGAGGAGAAGATGGAGGGATGAAGGGCTAACTCTCTCTGATTGGCTACTCTCTGTGTTTTGGAAACTTTATCAACATTTTCTATTGTTTTTTCCTCTCCACCACTTTTCCCTCTCTGGGCGAGTGAGAACGGATGTCTGGCTCAGATAATACACACACACACACACACACACACACCGCAGTGCTTTATCTGTAGTGATTTCACCATAATCTGCTATAGAGTCTGCTGCCATTAATCATGGTGTGTGTGTGTGTTCGTGTGTGTGTGTCCGTGTGTGTGTGTGTGTACAGTCTGTCCATCCCTCAGCTGTATGGATTACACAGACTGCAGCAGAAAGTAGAAGAAAGAAAGGAGGAAAGTACAGAGGAAGAGAATTTATTTCACAGTGGGCGGGGCTTCAGGACAGGCTGATGCCAGTCTCAGAGTTGCCATGGTGACAGTAGGGGCCCTATAGGGGACGGTGGGTTGGATGTGGGGTCAGTAGGGTGGAGGCTGGGGGATCCCAGCAGCCCAAAGACCAGAAAACTTGAAGCGAAGCCTTTCACTGATTTTAGAAACCGGTGACGTTAAAGGTGTTTGCAGGTGTGTGAGGGCACCTGTTCATTAGGTGTGCTGGAGTTTGGTTTTTAAGAGGCTGCATATTTTACAGATGATCTCCTGTAAAGTTTCCAAACACTTATCTGACATTTACCCCTAAAATATCTGGGCCAGCGTTGGTGTTAGCCACGATCCCAAAGCCCATTCAAGCTGTGTCAAATTTGAACCACTTAAATTGATTTAAAATATATTCATACATTTTTATATATCTTACATTTTTATATATCTTAGGTAGTTTAATTTTCAGAAGTGGTTTGGTAGATTTGTATGGGTCCTGATTAGGATCATTTCCTAAATACAGATGCTGCTGAGCTTTTAGCATTAACGTCACAAAAAGGTCCCGCGGAGGTTTGTGTGAGCTTCGACTGTATAAAACAAATGAGTGAACATTATATTTACATTTTTTAGGCATTTATGCAGTGGGCTTCAGACTAGGAGTGCAAATGTTCAGACAAATTAATTTAGCAGCTGAAGGTTTCTGGCTTCAGCTGATCTCAGATTTGAAGTTATTTATGAGTTTGTGCACGATGAAATCTGAGCCAAAGGAGCTGAAAACGAGTTTCGGCTGAACCCTGAGAGCGTTTCTCTCAGCTGGAACGACCCTTTCAAATATTTTCATTCACACATTTTCATCAGAAAACTCACATAAGGTCAAACACCAGCTGATTTCACTGAATCAGGACTTTTTACAGTGTGTGAGTCACCACAAACACACACACACACACAGATCCATGTGGTGTGACCAGGTGGTTTGTGGGTAAAGGATCTGCCCCCCCCCCAACACACACACACACACACCCCCACACACACACACACACAGATGGCTACCAACCCTTGCTCACCCACTTGCTCTCTCTCTCTCTCTCTCTGGGTACAATATGCTCATGCATGAGTCCACGTGCACGCTCCCAGCCAACATATGCCCTGCTGCACACACACACACACACACACACACACACACACACACACACTGAGGCTTGTGTTTCTTGTTTCTCTTTGTGTTCCACGGTGAAAGACTCATTGATTAACCGATGGATAACGTGCATATAAATCAATCAGCGATGGTGGTCGGCCTGGACTCGGCGTTTGTTTCTCAGCTGATTCTTTTTCCAGAAGTAACCGCGGCCGCGCTCGTAAAGCCAGGCACGGTTCAGGTTTTCTTTCCGGCTCGTTCCGTGCTGTGAGGTGTGTGTTTCAGTCCAGCACTCTGTGTCTCCTCAGGATTCATGAGGAGTCTCAGGCCTAAGCCTGCTTAATCCAGGCTTTTACACTCTTTACGCATCTCGCCGCTCAGTTCAAATACAAATCTGCAAACATTTTTATGAACAGTCCCTGGCAAGAAAAGTTTCAGCCATAAGTTCTCATGATGCTCTGAAGCTTTATGTCTCCCACAGACACCTGAACATTGAACTCTGTTTTCTCCTCCTTTCATTCAGTCTCAGAAATAAAATGATTTATATATAAAATACAAACTTAACCACCAAACCAAGATGCAACCCCAAGAGACAAGCATTACACACACACACACACACACACACACACACACACACACACACAACGACATTATACAGGAGGAAATCCAAAACCAACCAAAGCAGGGAAGTTCAAGGAAATCAAACAGGAATATCCACCATAATAAGGAAGTCAAGAACAAAAATATTTCACTTCTTTTGGTGTCCCAGAAACAGCACCGAGTAAGCCCTCTGTCCCTGCACAATCACATGAACTGTAACCGGTTCAGAGGGGTTTCCGGTTACGTACGTGGGCCCCACAAAGACGCGACACAGAAGCATAATTCAGGCCTGAGTCTGACTCTGCCCCTCTGTAGGCTGCCATTTTTGTGTCCTGTTGAGAGAAAGACGAAAGGACTGATCTCATTGGCTGGCAGGAGGGCGTGACCTGAACACAGGTTCAATGCTTATTTAAAGAAAAAGAAAAAAAGATTCTTCAGTTTGTCCTCAGACAGTTTGGGAGGGCGTTCTGAACTTTCAGTGTTACTGCTCTATGCTTTTAGATGCCCCGCCCACCTGCAGGCAACATTTCAATGCACTAATTATTACATAACTGACTCTGAGGAGATTAAGCTCCACGATCACTTTGTCTCCACAAAGCACCATTGCACACTTCACAAAAGCTGCAACACTGCTGGGAGAGGTGAGGGGGGAGGAGGGCCCAGACAGACAGAGAGGGTCAGAGGTCAAGCTGTCTATGAGGAGGTGGACGGGGGAGAGGAGGAGGAGGTGACCTGGGGCTCTTCACAGCCTGAATAGAAGCTCCTGCCGGGCTCTCAGTGTTTGGACGTTCGCTTTTGTCCGACACACTTGTTCCTCTTTCTGCTGCTGTAATCGTAATCTGCCGCACACTTCCAGGAGCCGGAAATGCAGGGAAACGGCGCCCTGATGGATGATGCTGCGCTGCAGAAGCACGCATGACTGCGGAGAAGTCTTTACAGTCTTAAAGCCTGTTGGCTCCACCTGAAACAAACACCTTTTTATAACTAGAAGGGCACTCGGCAGGGTGCATATCTCCCCCACCCCAAATTTTCTGCACCCATACCATACGACTAAAATCAAATCAATTGTTCCTTGTACCACCCTCAACGACTCTGGGAATTTTCTTCAAAATCTGTTCATAATTATCCAAGTAATGCTCAAATATGTGAATATTGTCCCTGTCTCACAATAGTAAAGAATCTTTTTAAAAATTCCTGGATCCACATCGTGATCCGGATCACCAACAAAATGTAATCAATTGTTCCTTGTATCACCCCCAACAACTCCAGGAATTGTCATGGAAATCCATTCATAAGTTTCCGAGTTATCCTGCTAACAGACCGTCCTCCCGCCACCTGTCGGCAGGTGAGGTAACAAAGAGAAAAACAGGTGGAAACAGAGAGCAGTTTGGGACTATTTTCAGCAGCGAATGAATCCATAAGTGCATCGTGTGTTCATGGTTTCATGGAAGACTCGGGGTGTGCTTTTACAGGTTGCGCAGAAGAAGAGCTGCGATGCGCCAATCAGAACCAAACTCGGAGCGCAAAATGAAAGCGCGCACCCAGCAAAGCTGCAGAAGGCTGGGCTGCAGCGGCACCGGGGTCAGGCCGATATTTCCTGCTTTTATTCGTTCCTCTGGAAGCAGGAAGCGAGCTGTAAATGCCCTCTTGAAACCTGACTGAGTTTTTCTCTCCCCGATGCACCAGAAAAACCTCCAATTAAGACAAATCTGTCCTCCCTCCTCCCATCATGCCTTTCAGTTTCTCTCTCCAGTCTGCAGCCTCGGGCCAGCCGGGCCTTCCTCAGACCGCACAAAGAAAGAAGCAGCAGCAGCGTCTCTGTGGTTTTCGTTTGGCATTGTCTTCCTTTGACGCCCCGAAAGGCAACAAGAAGACAAAAAATCCAAGAAAAAGTCTAAAAACACACACCCTCCTCCTCCTCCCCCGCTGCAAACAAACAGGCCGAGCAATCGCATTGAGCCGCAGAACAGTGGAACCACATCAAACACAGATGCTAATCCTTTCTGGATCCTCGGCGTCCTCTTTACTATTAATAGCGCTGCAAGGAGGAAAGAACATTACGCCTCTAATTTATTTATTGTGTCGACGCATAAAAGACGACGACTCCTCGACGCGCAGGTCCCGCTCGCTCAATTACAATCATCAAATCCTGCTTGCTTTACTGATAACCTATTTATGAAGCCTTCTCACCCCTACAGACCCCCCGCTGATAATCAGAGTGAACCGTGTCAGAGCCGTTTCGCAGCTGATCGCTCCGGTCACAATCAATCGACTCCGGAAAGTCGGGGCCGGGTTTTATTTCTGCAGGGCGCACTGATCATTTTTTCATAAACACACCGGCACACTTTTATTTTACAGCTCACTGAACAATAATTTTAGAAAACTGCCAAAATATAATCAACTGATCAACTCTATGAATGCATCACGCAGTCAAAACGTCCGTATATTTCTGCACATGCGCACGCCTTAGCTGCTTAATCAAGAATAAAGCTGCTGAAAACACGTCTGAGGCCCCCTCGATAGGAGGAGTTTCACCTGTTAGTATACACAACATTTAGTTTTCCTTTACTGGAATTATAATCAATCATTTATTTAGTGCACATTTTTCCTGCCTTAGAGACCTCATAGTACCGTATCACCCCAACAGAGCACTTCGCGCTCAGACTGCTGGCTTACTTGTGGTTCCTAGGATACAGACACCCTCTCTATTTTTAAGATTAGGCTTAAAACTTTCCTTTATGATCAAGCTTATAGTTAGGGCTGGATCAGGTGACCCTGAACCCTCCCTTGGTTACACTTCCCATGATGCATCACGAGTGCTTCTTCTTCACTCACCTCTTTCCACACTCTGTGTTTATACACCACTCTGCATGTCATTAACTTTTGCCTTCTCTCTCTTCTATCCCCCCCCACCCCCCAACCAGATGGCTACCCCTCCTGAACCCACTGGTGGTTTCTTCCTGTTCAAAGGGAGTTTTTCCTCCCCACTGTTGTCATGTCTGTACTGACTTGTCGCATAAATAAGTAAAAACTGAACAGGAATGATCTAAAGGTAAAATGATGAACACCTGTATGTTGCTGATCACCTGCTGCTTTAAAGCTGAAAAATTCCACTCTGCTGTCATGTTAGTATACTTCTGAGTGGCTGAACTTCAGTAAAGTCTGGAGTTACTCCCACTCCACCCACATCTTCCACCCACAACATAACATTTAAGAATTAATGAGTCCTAAAAGTGAGTATTTCTGCAGCAGAAATCTGCACAAAGATGCAGGAGAACACAGAATAAATACAACACTGATGACTGATGATAACATATTCCCCCTGCAGTCTGAATCTGGGACAGAGCCCCACCCTTCAGAAAAACTACAGCATTGTTACTGTGAGAATCTAAAAACTGACCAGCTCTCCGTCTAACATAACCTGAGTCTACATGTGTTTCTGCTTTACTGTGCTGCAGAGTTTCAGTTCTTAATGGTCCTTTACAGAGCTCTCATTACTGAGGCATGCTGGGAATTAAGTAACAGCACCGATGCAGCGAAAAAGGAGAAGAAGAAAAAGGGGAAGAGGAGGGAGGGGTTAGAAGGAGAGGAGAGGAGTGAAAAATGCCCTGAAGTCTTCACCGGCCTCGAGAGCTTTCTGTGGAAATACAGAGCGAACACGAACACACACACACACACACACACACACACACACACACACACACACACACACACACAGCTGCATAGAGGAAAGGTCAGAGGCCAACATGGGTGGGTGGAGCAGAATGGAAAGTATTTTATATTGAAAGGAATAATGATTACTGTGTGAGTGAGCGAGCGGGAGAGACTTGAGTCCACTTTTCTCCTCAAACAAATCTCAATGAAGCAGAGACATCGACGCCCGTTTGTCATGTAATGTTGGAGGAGAACCAATCAGCAGAGTCTGAGGCTGGAACATGAAGCTGCAGTTCCTCTGGTGTCCAGCAGAGGCGCCACAGTGAGTCAGTTCCCATAGACTCCCATGTTAAAACTTTCCAGCAGAAATAAACATGTTTACAGCCTGATACAGAAACTGCTTTGGTCTCTGTAGATAATTTTGCCCTTCACGAAAGTTTGCATTATTAGGGGCGTGGCCTCTCTGACTGACAGGTGGATGGTGACACAGGCGGCTGTAGCTGCTAGCTGTCTGCAGGGCTTCGCCTCAGCTAACTGGGGTCCCTGAACTGGACCTCTGGACCTTGTTTGTGCTGTTGGAGCCTTTTGGAGCATTTTTAATCCAATTATCTGACCATCCTGAGATTCAAGGATTTTATTTGGATGTTACAGATCAGCAGGTATCTGTGAGTGACACTCCTGTAGAGTCTGTGGATGCAGACTGATAACCAGGCTAGCTAGCATTAGCTGATACCACAGCATATATATAGAGTTAATTAATAACAGTACTGAGTGTTGAACATGTTTGTCGTGTCTGGACTGGTTTCAGCTCTCCCTTGCTGTCCTGTTGGCCCTCCCCTCACCTCCATCTCGTTGGGTTCCCTTCATTTTTTTCAGCTGACTCTTTATCAGACATGAAAGTTCGTCTTAAAACCTTAAAATCTTTTTTCCTTGGCTTTTAACTCCAGCGGGATCTAGTTTTAAACTGTTTTTTTTTTTAACATGAAAGTTATTAAATTGTTACTTATTTGTGTTTTAATGTACAGCACTTTGTGTCAGCTGTGGTTGTTTTAAAGTGCTTTATAAATAAAGATGGTATGGTATGGTATGGTATGAATGTTTGGGCTTCGCAGAGGCTTTAATTTAATTTTTATTTCTGCCTTTGTTCATCGAACACCCCTCTGTTGATTCGATGTTGATCAGCGTGCTGGCTCGTGTCCTGAACTCAGCATAAAAAACTGTATGAATTTCAATTCATAAACGAACGCTGGAGCAGAGGAAGAGCTGAATGTCCCGCAGACACTCAGTTCAATAGAGATGCAGAGAAACCAAATCAGTACAGTAAGTAAGGAAGACAAAGAGGAGGAGGAGGATGCAGATGAAGATGAGGAGGATGAAGAGTTGGAGGTCCTACAGTGTGACTCCAATCCCATTTTGCTGCGGCTGAAGAAAAAGAAAATCAATGGTAATGGCTTTGAAGCAGGAGAACCTTCAGCTGGAATTAAAGGCAGCAAACACAAAATTGAACACGACCCCCCCCAATACCATCGCCACTGCCGCCTCCTTCCCACAATGCACTGCTCTCCTTCTATTCCCGCTAACGAGAAAGTTTACCACAACCCCCCACCTCCAACTTCCCACAATGCAAAGCTCCACTTCAATCCCAATCAGCAGCAGCAGCTGATGCAGTGAAGGAGGAGAGAGGAGAGACTAAGGAACGGAGATGTAAAAGCAGGGAGAGGAGAGGAGCGATGAGCTAGAAGGAAAGGAGGGAAGGAGAGAAGAAATGGTCAGGAAATCAAAGAAAGGATGGACGTGGACTAGAGGAGGTGATGAGAAGGTGGGAGGAAAGAAATAAGGGAGGGAAATACAGACAGAGGAGTGAGGAGGTGACAGGCTGTAGAAAGGAAAGGAAGGGAGGAGAGGAAAAAAGAAAAGATGACAGTAAAGAAAGTACATAAAGAGAAGTACATAAGAGACAAAGGAGGAGGCAATAGGAAGCAGGAAGGAAGGAAAGGAGATGAGCAGACAGCAGGAACAGAATGGAGGAAATAATGAAGGAGGGAAGGAGGGAAAGATAGCAGAGGAGGGTTTGAGTAGAAACAGATGAGGGAGCTGAGCGAGGAGTTTGAACTAGCGCCAGGAAAAAGCATTAAACACACACACACACACACAATTCCTGGCTGAGTTCAGGGATACATATACATAAGAAACATGATGAAGGTGATGAAGATGATGAGTGCTTCCCCGCAGCCTGAAACTTCATCGCTTTCTTTCAGATTTACTTCATTAAGAGATTTCCTCTAAATCTGAGTGTCCTTAAAGCGCACACACTTGTTACTGACATGCTGCGTGTAACTGCTTCCTGTGAGTTTAGCCCCGCCCCCTTACTGTGCAACTGGCTGCGCCACAGACTGTAAACCAAAGATGGATGGAACTGATATCACTGTTTGTTTTGTTCCCGCGACATCATAACCAAAGCCTGTCACCGCAATTGACCAATCACGTTTCAGTGATGTCATGGCTTTGAATCCTTGGGAAAAACTGTCCATCCATCCATATCAAAAAACAACTAGAATATTAATGACTGTCTCACTGACATGGCCAACATAAACGCCATGTGGCTGACAGCGTTACCACAGTAACGCACACAAACACACACTGAGCACACGTGTATCATCTGCTGTACACGCTCCCTGCAACCAGATCCCCCACATGTGTGCGTGTGATGACATCATGGACAACACGGCTTAAAAACCCGAGAGAGGCGGCGAGAACTCGATGACCCGAGAGAGAGAGAGACAGACGGAGAGAGAGACAGACAGAGAGAGAGAGACAGAGAGAGCGACACAGAGAGAGAGACAGGCAGACGGAGAGAGAGAGAAAGACGGAGAGAGAGACAGACAGAAAGAGGGAGAGAGACAGACAGAAAGAGGGAGAGAGACGGCGAGAGAGACAGACGGAGAGAGAGACAGACAGAGAGAGAGAGACAGACAGAGCGACACAGAGAGAGAGACAGGCAGACGGAGAGAGAGAGAAAGACGGAGAGAGAGACAGACAGAAAGAGGGAGAGAGACAGACAGAAAGAGGGAGAGAGACCGCGAGAGAGACAGACGGAGAGAGAGACAGACAGAGAGAGAGAGACAGAGAGAGCGACACAGAGAGAGAGACAGACAGAAAGAGGGAGAGAGACAGACGGAGAGAGAGACAGCGACACAGAGAGAGACAGGCAGACAGACAGAAGGAGAGAGAGACAGGGAGACAGACAGAAAGAGGGAGAGAGACAGGCAGGGAGAGAACGAGTCCAAAGCGGTTTCAGGTTGAAGCTCGTCCTGTTGGTCGGGACAGTTCGATCTCCTGGTCTCAGCTCTGAGTCTGTGAGCTCGTTAAAAACTCGTCACTAAGTATTTGTTCACGAGCTGTGATCGTCATTCGAGTTCAAGCTTCGGGACGATTCTTCGTCCTTTTCGTGTTTCGTGACTGATGTGAATTTTCCTGAGAATTTCCAACAGAGCTGCTGAGCTGAACTGAATCTGACTGCACAGGTGTTCCTAATGAAATGCTCCAGGAGTGCAGGGGTGGGTATCTGTTGTGTGTGACCAACGTCTCACCACTGTGCAGCCATCTTTGCTGTTACTTTGAAGCTAAAATCATTTAAGTTTGATGACTTTGGCTCAAAATAAGGTTTTAAAAAGCTTTTTTGTCCTGGAAGTTTCTCACAGCTTTAGTGGACAAAAACATGACCGAGGACAGAAGGAGGAAAAGTGTGTGAGAAGTGATCGATGGTGAAAGTGCTGCGGTTGGAGATATTTCAGCTCTGAGGGAGAAGGACGGGGTTGAGACCCGGCTGTTTCATAAGAGCTGCTCAGAGCAGGCTGGAGGTGAAAGGTGAAGATCTATTTAAGGTGGCAGCCTCTCACTGACTGTCTCCCTAACGTATCTGAGGACATCGAAGTCGTCTCTGCATCGCTGCAGAGGATCTCCATCTCACCCTGCTCTCAGACAGCCCCCCCAAAACATCTGATCTTGTCAGATGTTGCGTTAGCATCCCCTGAACTCCTGTTACTCCTGTTGTTTCTGCTGTTGTTGCTTCCTCTGCGCTGAGCCGCTAATACACCGAGGCGCGGCGTTAATGACCCGCAAAAACATGATAACAAACGCCTGCTTCTTATATGCATATTTCATGGAGACAGCTGAACAAATTACATATTTATGGCTTATAAGACAAGGAGGGAGGGAGGAGGGGGGAGGCATGGTGCCATTAGGGATGCAGGCAGGTACCAGGGTCCCATCTGCAGCGGCATCTGTACGGCAGGAGGGGCCCCGGGGCCCGGCGGGGCGGGGAGACGCCTGTTACCACCAACAGTACAGAAATACTGAGGACAGAGGAGTCACTGCAGCAGCTGGCAGCGATGCAGGGAAACGCTCCTCAGCAATCTCCACATCTCTGAGAGGCAGCGTGACGATGGTGCTTCAGGACCATCAGTGCAACCAACCAATCGTGTCACAGCTTTGCACCTTAGTGCGAGAAGTTTGACTTCAGATCTTTCTGGTAGAAACGCTCTCAGAGTTCAGGGTAAGGAGAAGGCTCATTTCACCTGCAGGACTGCACTTTGTGTCCCGGGTGGATCCAAGAGTCACTTTTAGACTCAGATTACATGGTTTATAACTTTCCCTATCAGTCAGTTTTCTGTTGTAGTTTGCTGAGATTAAAGAAGCAAAACTACTTTATCAGATTCACCAAAATAATGTTTGGTTGGATTATGAAAGGTTTGGGTTAAAATCAGACAGAAAGATGGACGCAGCCATCACATAGTGACCTCATTCATTTATCATAAAGGTAAATCGTGGCCTGAGTTTACAGAGCTCAGAGATCTGCTGAGCAGCAGGCTCGTTTTCTTCAGACTTCCTTTTTACAACAAGAGGAGTCGTCCCCTGCTGGCCATCAGGAAGAATGCAGGTTTAAGGAGCTACATCCATCGCTGTGTACAGTCTGTGGTTCCCAGACCTTTCCACAAACTTGAGCCATGTCTTAGAAAGCCGATTGGCTGAAAACCCTGAAGGCAAACTTTGATTTCAACCCCGACTGTCATTAATCATTGAATTTGACACGCGGTTTCTGTTCGGTTCAGGTTGCATATTTTTCAGTCTCTTTGTAAAGGCAACCCCAGCAGCACAGAGATGAAGAGCTCCTGCAGGTCTCCTCCTCACCACCCACAGTGGGTATCTGCATTCACCTCTCTAAGCTGCCTGCCTGTTAAAACACTAAGGACTCCTCCTCCTCCCTCCTCACTGTTTTTTTTTTAACTCAATTAAGATTTCAATTAAAGAGCAGGGACCCTGAGACTTCACCCGTGTAAATTAGTGGGTTAAAGCCGCCGTCGTGAGGGATCATTAAACTCCTGGGACTCTGCAGCGATCACGCTGACCTCTGAGACTGAAACTCTTCATCCCGGTGTTGCTTCCTGGATGCTGTGCGTGACTTCAGACTTATTACACCTTACAGTGACTGTTATGTGTCTCACCTGGCTCGATTACCTTCTGACTGACGACCATCCCACCTGACTGTTCTGGCTGTTCCTCACTCTGACTCAGAGATAAAATCAGCTTTTAGTAAAATGACGCTGAGACGTCTGCCGAGTGTTTCTGCCTGCAGTGCTGCAGCAGCTGTGTGTTTTGGTCTAATTCCTTCACATTTATTGGATGTGATGATTGCGACCTGGTGGTCTGCATTCGCTCTCTGTTATTGGCCGGTTAATAACTTGCTGCTGCGCTCGTCTCTTCAGCTCTGGATTTTCAGGCATGAACGAGCAGAAAAAAAAAAGACTTTGAATGCTTTGTGATCAGGAACATCTGCGCTGTAAAGTACTTACAGCAGTGGGGAAGCAGGCTGGGAGGGAGGGGTGGACGGGGAGTGACTTGCTCTGGAGCGCTAACAGCCTTAGCAGGGATAAGGTGGCTGATCCTCCAACGCTAGGCTCTTTATTGTTGGAGGGGATTTGGAGCTGCTCTTTCCCGTCGGGTGGAGGGCCGGGGGGGATAAGCGGCTGAGATGGGGTTCGTTTTATTCCTGGAATAACAGCAATGTGCAGCACCCATAAAGCAGCTATTTCCTGATTATTTAATTCACTTTAAAACATGAATCAAAGCGTGATGACCGCCGTTCAGGACGACTCTTTGATGTGTGAAGATCCCTGAAACGTGAAGCTCATGAAGTGTTTCGGAAAAAGCAAAAAGCCTCAGAAGGATCTTCTAAATGAACGGGATGTAAGGAATACTGTGTCTGTCTTCTAGAGGCAAAGTTCCTTCACTGCCCGTGCAGGATTTACCGTCCTGCACTGGTGTCTGTTTTGGTCTTTGGCAAAACAGGACTGTGGGTAACTATTGCAGATGTCCTTGTTTGCAACAACCAACAGTACGTAGCCTGATGGTGATGACACCAGATGCAGGTTGAATGCTGATGCCTTGAAAAACACAAAGAGGAAGAAGCATTACAACATGCAGATAACGGTCTGCAGAGTTAGTCCTGCTCTCTCTGTTTGCTCCAGAAGAGCTGGATCAGGATGTGGTTACCGTAGCTTAGCAGAAAGAAGACCAGACGGAGGTCATTCGGAGGCAAACGAACTCCGAAAGCAACCGAGAAGTTTTAACCCACACCCTCCTCTGTCTGCATGTTGCTGAGAACTTCTATAAAATGACTCTTAATGAAGCGCATACCCTCTGAAACAAACGGCCTCATTTGTAGGAGACGAGCTGTAAAGAAACATGAACTCCTCCCATCACTTCATCCGGGCCACATCAAACCTTTAACCCTCTCTGTCCCCCTGCTTTCCTGAAGTAACCGGCTGAATTCAGGTGAAGAAAAGGACACTGCTGCAGCTTTTTTGTACCTCTTACAGAGTTCAGTGCAGGCTCAACATTTTCAGGAGCTCCTTCAGGATCTTCTCCATTAACCTGGAACGACTGCATGCAGTGCAAAGCTAACAAGCGATTAAGCCACAAGTTGGAGATTTAAAAGTAAAAAACCGACAGTTTTGAGGCTTTGTATCATTTGTGCTCTTCTCTAAAAGGAACCAGAATCAAGAGACTGAATTCATCGAAGAGCAGAAAGTTTCCCTGAACACAGTCGAAGCTGATGACAGCTGGACTGTCATGAAAATGCAGATTCTAAAAGAATGTGAGCTTTTTAAAATTCACCATGTGACGCATCTGAGGCGGTGAGTTTTCTACAGAGGTGGAGCTGAGAAGTCCACCTGATGGTGTCTGTCTGGATGTGTGGAGAAAAAAAAAAGCTGCAACAGGAAGAAGAGGAAGAGGAGGAAAGGTACACGGGTTCATCTTCTCTCCTTCCTAAACTGGGGTGTCTGCGATGGTCTCTAACAGTACCAGCCTCGCTCCCTCAGCGTGAGGCACGTCACAGAGTCAGAGCCTCTGACAGCCGGATGCTGCCTGCCGCCTCCCGCTGACCCCGGTGCACTTCATCCATCTTCACTGTGCTTTCATGTGGAATCAAAATGATACGAAAACAAGTTTCTAACTTGGAAACTTCATAAAAATACCGACTCCAGTCAGAAGAACAACTTTCCAAGCTCCATCAGCACCAGTTGCTGATGTCATATTCAAAAACACTGCACAGGAAAGGAAATGCTTTCTCATTATTGGTGCAAATTCAAACACATTTCATATTAAAGCTCATGAACGCAACAATGTTTTCACCTCACAACATAACGGAGAAATAACATGAATGTAGAGACAGGCTGTGGGGGGAGGAGGAGGTGGAGGTGATGGAGCTGAGTAGACGTGCAGGACACGTAGAGCCGGCACAGTAAAATTCATGATCATAAAGTGCAGCCCTTGAATAAGTCAATGGAATAATCTGCTGCATCATGAGATAAGAGGCTGGATGAAAGAGGTTGGGGGGGAGGTGCTGCGGGGGGGTTGGCGGGCTGCTCATTAACATTCCCGCGGTGCGGTGACTCAGCCCATTTTGGTAATGGAGAGCCCCGGCCACCTAAAGATGGAAATGGCCATTTTTCAACCCCCCCCAACACACACACACACACACGCACACACACGCCCACATTTTATATATAAATTATCCCGAGCACTTACGAGTGGGAAGGCTGGCGGAGGAACGCTGCAAGGTCATTCTCAAATCTGTTGGACGGCGCCGAACGGGAGGAGGAGCTTTAATGGGAGTGCAGCGAGAGGACAGCGAGAGGAAAACTTTACTCAAAATCTACCTACGCAGCAGGACACACACACACACACACACACACACACACACACACACACACACACACACACCTGAGACAGTCTAAGCAGGAACGCTGCTTTTAAAGGGATTCTGTTTCCTTTTTAACCTTTTCCTGTTTTCAGCTTCACACAAACTCAAACGAGGGAAAAGAGGAAAGAAGCTCGAATGTGATCTGTCAGTTACAAAAGTGCAGACACCACACTGGGACACGCGCCATCACAAACCCACCCTGCTCTGAAGAGCTGGAGCAGGCAGGCGCACTTTGGTGCTAACAAAATGAAACATCATCAGAAAGCTCGACGAATTAATTCTAGATGAAAACTATTAAAGTCACTGAAAGGAAAAGCTGAGAGTCTGAGAAGCTGCTCTCATGACCTCAGAGGGAGTTTTTCCTCTCTTCGTATTCACTGATGAGTCTCTACGTGTTTGGATCATTTATTTAGGTTTCAGCTACTTCCTGTTTTATTTTGTAGCCTCTCTGTGCCAGTTTCACTTCCTCAGTGGTTTCTCCTCCTCTGTAACCATCTGCCCTGATCCGTCTCAGCAACGTCCATTCACCTAATGTCTGCTTCCCTTTGTTCTCATCAGACCGTCTGCGCCGCTTTGTTCCTGTTATTTTCTGCTCTTTATGACGCCTGTAGGCTGTTTGCCTTTTGTACGGCCACTTCCTGTTTATTGACTAGAGATTTGGATTTGGGACTTTTCCTCAGCTGCCCGTGTCCAGCGCTTGGTTCCTCCTCCTGTCCAGAAAAATATTAAAGTGTGAGCAAGTGATCAGTTTTACTCGTTTACAATTACTCAATAATTCCTCTCTGATCAATCTTCTCCTGTTCTCAATTAATATGAATCTAATAATAATAATTGAATCCATTAATGGAAAAACGAGCACAAGAAATCAGCCTGAGAGTGACTGGTGGATGCTGCACTAACTGTCCCTTTAATTCACTCCGAAACTGGATTCACTGACTTCATTAAACAACTTTAAAAGCTTTTTATTTCTTCGTCTGCAGTCGCAGTCAGAACGCTTTCCTAATTTCTGAATGTCTCCTCTCACCTGTCTCACTGACACAGGCCTCTCCTGTTAAAGACAGCCTGTTTAAATAAAGACCGAATTTGAATAAAAGATCAGATATTTGATAAATGACAGCTGACGAGTTTCAGAAGCTTCAGATTTCAAACCTGCAACCACAACATGAGCCTAAAGTGTGAGAGTACGTGTGTGTGTGTGTGTGAGAGTATGTGTGTGTGTGTGTGTGTGTGAGAGTGTGTGTGTGAGTGTGTGCATGTGTGTGTGTTTGAGAGTGTGTGTGTGAGTGTGTGTATGTGTGTGTGTGCATGTGTGTGAGTGTGTGTGAGTGTGTGCATGAGTGTGTGTGTGAGTGTGTGAGAGTGTGTGTGTGTGTGAGAGTGTGTGTGTGAGTGTGTGTGTGTGTGAGAGTGTGTGTGTGTGAGAGTGTGTGTGTGTGTGTGTGAGAGTGTGTGTGTGAGTGTGTGAGAGTGTGTGTGTGTGTGAGTGTGTGTGTGTGTGCGTGTGTGTGTGTGTGTGTGTGTGTGTGTGTGAGAGTGTGAGTGTGTGAGAGTGTGTGTGTGTGTGTGCGTGTGTGTGTGTGTGTGTGTGTGTGTGTGTACAGGAACAGGTTGGGAACAGATCAGAGACTCTGAGCAGGATCAGGTCAGATCCAATTCTTCCTCCTCCTCTGAGGGGATTTAACCTACACTGCACCACCTGGAAGAGACTCATCACACTTCCTGTAACACCCCCCCGGCTCCCCCTAACCTCTCACCCACCACAGAAAACATAGAGAGAGAGACAGTGGTGGGGGTGGGGTGTGGAGCTGTAGGTGAAGGTGAAGAAGCGCTCTCACCTGCAGGGGTGGGCGGGTCAAAATGAAGCAGCCCCTAACTGATACCTGAGGTGAGCCAAGGACACGCTGAGCTTCAGGTCACATCAGGTAAACAACAGACTAATAATGGACGACAGACGGGCGGCCACGGCAGATTGAGGGTAAAAGAGGCTTTAATGAAATGGTTTCATCAGAGCCAAGGCGGTGACCCCAGCCGAGGCTGCAGGTTGTGTCCTGAACATACCTGTCCTCACCTGACATCAGCTGTATGAGGGACAGGTGAGTTTGGACTTTAAAGTCTTGTGTCAGGATGCTGCTTTTGCTGTTTCTCCAGTCTTTCTTTAATTTGTATTCAGCGAGCTCAAAGCCGATCAGACGTCCCATCACAGGAAGTCTTCCTAACACATCGTCCGTTCGGAGACGAACGGGGGGAACGCTGACACAATCCACGTTTGATCATGGTGGCTCATTTAAGAGCAGCGAGAGGAAAAAAGGACATTTTAGCATCTTAAACCTCTTTTGTGTTTTCACAGAGATCTGCAGGCTGGAGCATGTGATGTGATTCTTGTTTGCTTTTAGTGAAATGTTGTACGGCTTTGACTCTTCGTGTCCTCCAAAAAGATGCAAACTGTGAGGAAAACGCCTCTCTGGCTGAGCATCCCACACAGTTTACAGCGCGGTGAAGAGTCAGATCTAAAGTTTCATCTGCAAAATGTCAAAGAATTAATCTACGCTGGCGCTAATAAAAGCTCTGACTGCTTAGTCCAGTTTTACTAAGCTGATATGCTTCCTGTGTTTCACAGCTGACGAAGCTCCCCTGTAGAGGTGAAGTGAAGAGACGGGCGTCTCCTCCGTGTTTCCTCCCCTCTGCACTCAGGTTAATGGCTTTAAATCAGACAGGATTGCTGGATTACTCCTGGATTTCCTTCCTAATCGTGTCAGCGTGCCTGCACGTTTCCTCCTGCGACTGAAACATGAGGAGGGAAGCCGCGGCTCTTTTCTGATCCTCTAACGGCTCGCTCCTCCATCGGCGACCCTGCGTGACTTCAGCAGGATTTGCTGATGTCAGAAAACAGAGTTCATTTATGTCCACAGACGTTAGCTGCAGCCCAGACGAGCGCGAGAGCCTCTGTCAGGCTGCTGGAAGCCTTCGGAGTTTCTGTCAAAAAGAGCTGATTTATAGGATCAGAGGGACCGAATCAGCTGCTCAGTGACCGTCGCAGCAATGTCCTGCCACTGAACGGTTTCACATAAAAGAGATGCCTGTGCAGCTACAGGCTGAGGCCATTTTAAGTGTTCATTAAAACAAACAGCATACTTACGCATACGCGTCTCAGCTCGATCAGTGCGAAGATTAAAGGAGCTGCATTATCACCTCCACCAAAGAGGTCACGCTTTTGGTAGAGTGTGTGTATTTCATTCTGTCGGTGAACACGACAGCTGGGAAATAAAACTGTGTATGGGTACAGAGGTCAGAGGTCATCTTAACAATCCATTAAATCTGGCTCACATCCACCCAGTGGTCCAAAATGGACAAAAAGCCTGATAACTATGATTGCTACAAGTGTGTGTTGTCAACATATAGAAAGTACTGTATTTAAATACCATGTTACATTTGACCTCTGACCTCTTCAAGGTCAAATGAGGCCAAACTTTCATAAAATGTCTTTTATCTTTAAAAGTGCTTCAAATTCTGTTTGTATTGGCAGCATTTAGGAAATGATGCTGGTATATGATTCTGAATATCTCACTATAGGTTGCATCCAAATATCAGGCCACCTTTGACCTTTGAACTCAGAGTGCTTCTTGTTTCAGAGATTTTTGGCTGAGTTTTCTCCTGTTTTAGCTCCATTTTTGGTTTCCACTGCAACAAACCTTAAACGTAGAAGAGAATTCAGAATTCAGCCAGAGATGTTTTCACATCCCTGATTTCCAAAAGTAAAACATGTTTGATTTTGAGATTTTCCCATTTCCAGTGTTTCCAGTCAGTCTTAATTAGAGGGAGGAGGGAACCCCACACACCTGACTGATGAACCCAGTGGGAGCTCCTCAGTCAAGGGAGGATTTCCACGTCGCACGCTGTTAGATGGGACAGCTTCAGGTTCCTGTGATGGAAATCTCCTGTTAGATGATAAATCTGGACTCTGCTGGGATTACAGCACAGGTAGAGGTCACCTGAGGTTGTTTTTTCCAAGCAGCAGTGGAACAACACTTAAATCGGTTAGCAGGTTAATCCCTGACCGGCGTTCCAGGTTTAGCTCCAAATAAACATTTTCTTCTCCGGGATTGGAGCGGCGGGGAACGCCACACCCTCCCCTCCAAGCACAACAAACATCCTGAGAGGACGTGAGAGACCCGAGGCTGCGACTATTTAGTATTTAGTACACAGGTAATGTAGTACTACTGCAAATACAAATACATTTAACCTGTCATTTAAAAACACTACATTAAATATGTAAATTCCGCCAATAAACTCAAACTATCAGGTTATGTATGAGCAGAAAGAACGACATCAAAACGATTTGGGGACGGCGGCTGCTCTGGCTCTAACAACAACCACACACACACGCACACACACGCACACACCTGTTCCTGCCTTTGCATCATCTTTCTTCTTCTTCTGCAGTTTTATTTGTTGCTACTGTGGAATTAAAACGAATGAGGTGTGATTATGGCGGCGACATCACTGCTCACCTCAGCCGACCTCGTCCATCAGGGGACGGCAGGTTACACAGATCACTGTCACAACACGCTCACTGTGCGTGTGTGTGTGTGTGTCCTGACTATGTGGGACACTGCAGTCACATCTTGCTGCCTTGCGAGATAACAAACAATTGTTTCCTAAACATATTGATCTGCAAACAGACGACCAACCCGCTAACGCCCCCTCTGACCCCCCCTCCTCTCCCATCATCCCTCTCTTCCTCTTTTTTTAAAATGTTTTTTACTTCCTGTCAGTGAGCGCCACAGAGCACCTCATGTGTTCACAAGGATGTTATCGATCAGGCGAGGCGAGACCTCGCTTGCTGCACGACAGGCAGCCTGGGACATGTTGCATCCCACTTTGGGCTCAGCCAATCCTCTATCCTCACCCCATCTCACACACAGACACACACACACACACACACACACACACACACAGACACACACACACACACACACACACACACACACACACACACACACAGGGCCGTTAGCTCCATTTGCCATGCATCCTGGCAGAGCCTCGTCGGCGCTTTAATATCTATCTTAAGAGTTGACAATCTTTCGGGCAATTAAAGCAATCGATATGGTCCTGAGAGAGAGGAGAGAGCAGCCTCTTATCCCCAGTAATAGCTCTCACTAAATAATGAATACAGCCCAGACCACCAGCACACACGCACGCACGCACACACACACACACGCACACACACACACGCACCTTGGTATGAGACACAGCAGGTTTTAGGACAAACGCTGACACCTCGCTTGCAGAGTTTACTGAGACAAACTGGACGGAGAACTTTAAAGCCACAGGAGGAGATTCATTAAAGGAGTTTACAAGAAAACGTCCCCATTTATTTTCCAACACTGCACACTGACAGCTGTCACATGGATGTGCACCAAAGAAGCAACACGACTCCGAGGATGCATCTCACCACCAAACACTGTTTGTTTGTTTCTGCTCAAATCTGAGCAGAAACAAACTGGAACCAACAACCAAACCCTGCAGTTCCTCTGCAGTCCAGCAGAGGCGCCACAGTGAGTCAGTCCCCATAGACTCCCATGTTAAAACTTTCCAGCAGAATAAACATGTTTACAGCTGATACAGAAACTGCTTTGGTCTCTAGAGCCAATTTAATATTTGCATTATTAGAGGTGTGGCCTCTCTGACTGACAGGTGGATGGTGACACAGGTGGCTGTAGCTGCTAGCTGTCTGTAAAGCTTCACCTCAGCTAACTGGAGTCCCTGAATTGGACCTCTGGACCGTGTTTGTGCTGTTGGAGCCTTTTTTATGCAACTATCTGACCAATCATATGGCTGCTGTGGCTTCATTGGACTGACAGACCGTCCAAGAAGGCGGAGCTCCAGTTTGCTGAGGACAACAGAAATTA
Source organism: Archocentrus centrarchus (assembly GCF_007364275.1). Lineage (NCBI taxonomy): Eukaryota > Metazoa > Chordata > Actinopteri > Cichliformes > Cichlidae > Archocentrus > Archocentrus centrarchus. The sequence continues at coordinate 36,260,940 of NC_044349.1, read as the reverse complement.
CATTAATGTTTTTTATACTACTCTATGCGCAATATTCAAACTGAAGCTGTAAGTCCTGAGTGATGTTTTTGGCATTGTAGGCTCTGATTGGATGGTTTTAGCAGAAATTGTGAATTGTAATTAATTTTTCCCCTAAAGTCTTCTACACAACCTCAGATTTTTTTTTATGACAGTTATTATCTGTTAGAATAATTTAATGCTGCTGAGGCTCATGGGTATTGTAGTATTCAGAAAGTCAAGGAAAGCCAAGCAGCTGAAACCTGAGAACACCACATTTTACCACAACACTCAGGTTTGATTTCCACCACTGACCAAGTGACTGTGTGTGTGTGGGTGTGTGTGTGTGGTCTCTGGCTCTGGACTATCAGTCAATAGTGTCTCATTAACCTGTTCTGCCCTCAGCCTGGTAATAAGACTGCAAATCAAATCAAAGCCACACACTCGTGCGTGTTTTTCAGATTTTATGACAGACTGCTGATAAACGTCCGTGCGGTCCTCTGTGGGGACGAGCTCGGGTCGGACAGACCGGGATCGTCTCACCTGTCTCCTGATGTGGTTCATCCTGGTTTAGCTGTCCCTCTGTGGATGTACGGAGGCTTTGAAAACGCTCGTACGAGACAGCAAAGACATAAAACCTCACAAAACAGCAATAAGAGTGAACTGAAGCACTTTGGTTTTTTAACAGCAGCAGCAGGGCTCAGTGGCAGCCGAGCGCTCATGGAAATGTCTGCAAATGTTAAATGTGTTCCCGTCTATATTATAAAAGGTGGATCATACCTGTGTGTTGATGTTAAAGTGGAGAACATTTATTTTGAAAGTAGCCTGAGAGGCTTCCTGCTTCACCTGCTTTGGAAGGTGTTGCTTGGTGCCTGTGATGTGGGTTCTGCTTTACATAAATAAACATTTAACGAGGCAGAAACTGGTGTAAAAGGATTCACCAGAAACAGGAAATTAAATGTTGATGCTTCCATGTGAGTTTAACGGTCTGCAGTGAGACAGCAGCAGGTCCAGGACTGAGACCAGGACCACAGTCAGTGTGTGAATTCAGACCGAATGTGTGGATGTGTGTGTCTTTATCTACAGAAAACTCAGGTTTCCCTCTGCTTGCGGCCACATACTCTCTGCTGTATTTGCCCTGCCTCGGCTTCTCTCAGCTGTTTCTGCCTCTGCGGGCCAACATGGCTGCCGGCCCGTACCCTCCCTCCTCTCCGCCGAGCCAACTGGAGCTCGACTGGATGTCAGAGCAGCAGCGACCTTTTTCAGCAACTCGCTTTGTTGTCGTTCTCTGGGCCAAGGCTGCCCACTGGAGCGAGCGCACGAGGCTTTAAGCTCTCCCTCTCTCTCTGACGAAAACAAACCCAAAGGCTCACAGGTTTAACCCCCCCATTACTGTGTCCTCACCCTGGATTTGACCTGTGTGACCTCTGACCTCTCTCCATGAGGATGTTTCCTCTTCAGCAGGAATCTTTTAATTCCAAAGTAAAAGAGGTTCAAACACTGCGCAGAACTTTTAGTTTCACAAAAAATCAACTCTAACATTTCAAACACGTGTTTTTTAAAAATGAAACTATGTGCAGGACCTGTGTGTGTGTGTGTGTGTGTACAGATTGGGCTGCAGAGCATTATGGGGTTGAACTCTATACTGGGCGGCTCAGAGCTCATCAACAGGCTGCTGCTATTTATAACTTCACAAACACGAAGCCACGGCGGCACACACTCGGGTAACGGCAGCCATGTTTGTGCGGACACGCTCAGTCTGGCTCAGGTGGGACCCGCGGCAAACAAACCTCAGACTGCAGAGTTTAATAATAAATATGAGTCAGATTCATTCGTAGAGGTTAAAGGTCATACACAGAGGCTGGTGCTGGCTGTGGGGGTCCACTGGGCAGGCTGGGATTTATCTGGACAGTAGACAGACACGAGCGCGCAGACACCCCCCCCCCCCGGTTTATTCTGAGAGGCAGCAGAAACTTTACTCCTCCCTCCGTCTGCTCCACACACCAACCAGAGCAGACAGTTTATTCACATTATCACACCAAGTCAGATTTACTGAGTTGATCCAGACCAGAATCTAAATCTGAGATGATTAACATGACTTCAAATTACTGACATGGCTGCTGCAGCTCTTTGGGGCTCAGGTCCATGCAGACGCATCGTTGTGAAGGAGAGGGGTGCGGCTGATTTTTAACACATGAATAAAAGAGCTTCATGACTGAAATGACCCCAAAAGCAGAGCTGTTTTATCTGACCATCTATTCATTTTCATTTGAAGCCAAAATCATAACTGAAATCATGATGATTAATCACAGCCTTAATCTTTGAATAAACTTCTTATAAACCGTCTGGCTGCCAGCAGCAAACTTAAAATCGTGCTGCCAAAGTGAACAGCAGAGGATGGTGGGAGTCTTCTCTCACTTTTCATGACCAGGAGGAATGTACACTCCTCATCTGAAGTGTGTTTCTCCTCTGCTCCTCTTTCTTTCCAGAGGAAGCAGACAGGCCTCACAGGGAGGAGAAGAGGGGAGGGGGTGCTGTGAGCGATGAGATTGGTAGTGGTGGTGGAGGGGGGGGGCTGTAATGTTGAAGCAGCGGTGGGCTGATCTCCTGTGATCTCCTTCCTGTGTGGCTGTCAGGGCCTGTGGCGGAGGCTTACATCTTCCCCCGGCTTTGCCCTCCTGCACCCCCCCCCCCCTACCCCAAACCCCACCCAACATCCCACCCCCGCACAGGACTCCATGTTCCTCCCCTTTGACCCCCCCCCCAACAACCCTCCCATCCTGCCCCACCCTGCCTCGTTCTGCCCCAGAGACTGCTGCTGCTCCACAGACTGGAGGAATGAAGAACAAGAGAAGAAGAGAGAAACCCGGAGGCCACAAAGACAGGCAGGCAGACAGTCAGACACTCAGTCAGACAGACAGACAGTCCGTCAGACAGACAGGCAGACAGACACTGAGTCAAACAGACAGGCAGGCAGACAGGCAGACAGTCATATAGTATATAGTAAAGTTACAGATATGATCCAGCTGTAAGGAACCTTCTCGATGGAACGATCGCCCCAACAAAGACGGCATTATGTAGCTTTAATGCTCCCTCCCCCTCATCCCCTCCTCCTCGCCGTCTCTCCTCTACAAGTATGTGAGATAAGCTGTGGGGCAGATTAGGCCCCAAAAAGCAGCAGACACGCTTATTTGGCTGCTGGAGTCGAGTATGTCAAAGTCAGATTGCAGAGATAACGACGAGGAGTGACGAACTTGTTGCTGCTAATCGGTGATCACTGTTTCAGTTCGGGGGTAAAAAGAGGGAGTGAGAGGGGTCAGGCTTGACAGAAAAGGAGAGAGAAAGAAAAGGAGGAAAGAGGCGAGCTGTTCTGTTCCCGTGGAAGTCAGTCAGGACGGCCACACAACAAGAAGCTGCCAAAGAAAGGAAAGACGCTCAGAGAGACGAGGTACTCATCGGGATTTTGGCCTCCAACGATGATGAAAACAACGTAATCCAAACAATTCTTTCTTCCATATTCATTTCAGGTGTAATAAATCATCCCTTTCCTTTATAGCGATGTTTCCAAACCTCTCTGAAAGCTCAAACTCATTCACAGTTTAGTTCAGTTCAAGCTAAACAGAGTTCTTGGTCAACAGCATCTCTCTAAAGGATGTAAAAGTTATGACAAGGAGAACCCGATCATTAACAGTGATCACCGAAGGTCTTTCACCTGTTGCTCCATCGTCTGCACCTGAAGCCAGTCAGGCCCGGATTGTGTGGACTAACTTCCTGCTGCACAACCGTGCGTCCCCCACCACCTCCATCTCCTTAGTTTGTGCTTTGAATTATATTTAAAGTTCCAGGAAATCCTTTGGAAAAGACGAGTTTCTAAAGTTCAGTAAATGCGTGACGCCTGTCATGTTGATTAAGTATTCCGGCTGTTGTAACAGTATCACACAGCAACAATAAGACCGGACACACCAGTCTCAGAAGTGACTCCTGGATTGGAAACTTTAGAGTCAGCAGTGGGACAGACACAAGTCTGCAATGAAACCGGAGCTGACTCCAAAGAGCCGTCTGAAATCATCGGACTCGGCTGTCGCTCCAACGAGGCCGAGTCCCTACAGCCGACACCACGGATACGAGGAGCTTTCACCGTGAAGCGGGAGGCAAAGGGTCAGTTCAGGTGAGCGGTGTGAGCGGGCTCTGAGGTATGTAGGTCACCCAGTCAGGCCTGTTGGCACACTGACCTCTCCTCTCAACTCCCAGCATGCCTCGCTCATATCGATACCCCCTGAGGCCTGTGTGTGCATGAGCCACAAACACCGAGTGGACTGTAATCACACAAAGCTGAATTCCCCTGACAGATTTCATCTGTGGCACTATGGCTGCGAGGAAAGCCTTTTAAATAAACCCTATTTAAAAGGCTACAAAAACTGAAACTGTAGTTAGTGTCAAAGGTCTCAAAGTGAGGAGCTATCATCAGCAGATACCGCATGAATAAAAATCCAGATTATGTTCAACAACAGCTGCTCTTCCCACCCCAGACGTTTTAACACTTGTAGCACCGCCACACAACAACACGGCAGCGTCTGAAGCTACAGAGAGGCACAGCATCAGAGAAGAACTACAAACAGAGACGAACTACAAACAGAGAAAAACTACAAACAGAGAAAAACTACAAACAGAGAAAAACTACAAACAGAGAAAAACTACAAACAGAGAAAAACTACAAACAGAGAAAAACTACAAACAGAGAAAAACTACAAACAGAGAAAGACTACAAACAGAGAAAAACTACAAACAGAGAAGAACTACAAACAGAGAAAAACTACAAACAGAGAAAAACTACAAACAGAGAAAGACTACAAACAGAGAAAAACTACAAACAGAGAAAAACTACAAACAGAGAAGAACTACAAACAGAGAAAAACTACAAACAGAGAAGAACTACAAACAGAGAAAAACTACAAACAGAGAAAAACTACAAACAGAGAAAAACTACAAACAGAGGTGGACATTTCCAAGCTAGGGTTCCTGGCTGGTAGCAGATTCAGCTATGGTCACCCACACTTAGATACTTAAATATGTCAAATATTTGTGTGAATATTAGAGCTGGTGTTTTACCACTGTAATAATCTGCGCTTGTAACTGCAACAAAAAATATGTAACATGTGGTAACCATCTTGGAAAAATGTGTTTTTGTAGAATTCCCATTGTCCTTACTGGAATGTGATTGTGATCCCGGGCTCATTGAGTATGAACTCCAGAAACTCCAGACATGTAATAATTTCCCTGAAGTTTCATCCTGTTACACTAAAAAACCCGACAGCAGTGCTGAGGGACACAAACCCAACGAGTTCCTACAATAACTCAGGTCACGTGACTTTCTGGCTCCCATCACAGGCTTCGCAGATGTGGGAAACATGCAGCATTACACTGATGATACAAAAATTGATATTAATCAGGAGTGAGATAAATATCTTCGCTGTCAGGCTGACAGAAATGAGGAGGTGCGGCTGGATTTTTGGTGCTCGTTCTCTGAGTTGTTATTCTTGAGAATCGCTTGTTTGTTGGTTCTCACGCTGCAACCGTCACGCTGATTTATGTAGAATTTATTTTGTCATCAAGCTGCCGGCCCACTTCTCATCACCACCTGTCCCACCTTACCATCACCATTAACTTCCTCACTGCTCACAGTCCTTCAAATTAATTACTGAGGGGGCGGACGGGGCAGAAAAGGAGAGTGGAGGTGGTGGTGTGAGGAGCAGGAGGAGGATGGGGGCTTCTTCCCTATGCGGGCCGCTGACTCAGGGCCCGACTGTGCTGCTGGGAAACGAAGGCACAAAAGAAACAGGAGGAGTCCACTTAATCCTGGCGGGGGGGCGGTCACTCTGGAGCAGGGCAACACCGGCACGCTCATTTATCTGTAGCGGCGTTTCATTAGGACGCCACTAACTGCTGCTGGGCCCTTTGTCTTACTAATCCTCGCAATCAAACATGCGTGCAGGGGCCGAAGCAGGACGGGGTGGGGGTGTTATTACTTTGAACGCTCGGGTTTTATGGAGAAATCAAATGCCCGGCCACCTAGTGCAACCTTTTATCACACTGCAATACTGTGGACAAAGAAGCTGAAACGCTTCGGGGGGGAGGAGGGGGGCGAATATTTGCTCAAGAGACACTTAAACAAGCAGCTGAAAAAAAGAGGGACTTTCCAGAATCACTTTTTTTCAGGAAAGTTAAACGGAGCCCGAGAGACAGACGCACAGAAAGACAAACAAAGGGGTTTGCTGGAGTTCTGTATTTTTTAGGAAAAGCGCTGAAATGTGTGCAGCAGTGGGCCTCTCTGGTTTGCTGGAAGCTTAGCAGTTGTTATCCAAGCAACTGCAGATAAAACGGCGTCTCTGAGAGTCCGTGGGAGAGCGAGGGCCGCGGCCGCAGAGAGAGGGAGTGAACAGATCCCCGAAGCATTTCCTGGTGCACAGCAGAGGTTCGCTAGCCGCCGTGGCTCGCGGCTCTGCTCACATAAAGCACCGAGGCTCCTTAATGCATCAGTTGTGGGGGAGAATCAGACCGCGGCGATGCATGGAGGTCGCAGGAGGGCACACCTCCTGAGGACGGCCGCTTTCCTTTTTTTTCCTTCCTTTCTCCTCTCACTCTTCTGTCCAAACACTCCAGCAGCTTATTTATTTATCCTGCACTTTTTTCCAGCCTCCATTCTTATTTCCACCTTTTTTCTCTGTAGAAGATGGAGAGTCTGCTCATCTCAGACTCCTCTGGCTCTGATAAAAAAGCACTCAGAGATTAACTGGGGCTGTGGACAGTATTCGGGGCTGAAGGAGGAAGTTGCTTCTGGTGTAACAGTCCTCCTCCTCCTCCTCTGTCTAGATTCTGTTTCTTCCCTCCAGCAGTGATTTGTAGGCCTGATCCTGCACCAAAAAAAAAAAAAAAAGTGCACACACAGCTGAAAGAAATTTGACCAAATTTAGCAACAACTGTGTTGCAGGAGTTTGGAATCTGTGAACTCTGATCTGCACAAGAATTTCTTATCAAGATTTTTGGGTTTAAACAAGGACAGTCTGTTCAGCATTGGACTGTTTTGGTTATTTTATTGAATACCTTTGATATTATTTCAGCGTTTCTGAGACTTTTATATGGCTGCCAAACTTGGTTTATCATTGGAGACGGACCTGATGTTAAGGACCTGATCACAGCCTATCAGTGAAATGGCTGCAGCATCGTTGAGCTTCAACTGTTGCAGCAAATTCAGCAGAGCTGGAGCTGAGAAGTTTTACAACAGCTGTAACAGCATCAGTGTCTCTGACTCGCTGTTTTAAGGCTTTCAGGTTCTAATTTATGATCTCCATTAGGTTGTTTTTAGGCCTCACTCTGAAAAAGGGGACAAAAAAGTGTCTCATGTTGGTCTCATACCCGTGATGATTAGACGTACAAAGTTCTGGAAATGAAGACGCCATCAAAGTGACAAATCCAAAGGTCCACTCAGATATTTGATGGCATGGACTCTGCAGCGGTGCATGATGACCAGTCTGGGATAGTTTACCACATGGACTTCTGATTTGGGATATTTGGCTCAGGTTTGCTATCTTACCTTTGTGCACATCACTACCAGAAGTGGAGCACATCTGCCTGCCATATAAGCAGTAGTCTGGGTGTGCTGGTTCAGTTCTGATGAACTTGGTCCGGCTGTGTTACGTCACGCGTCCTGAGGCTATGACCACATCCTGGCCAGACTCACTGTGAGTGTGTGTGTGTGTGTGTGTGGGGGGGGGGGGGGCTCTGTATGTGAGTGCATTGTGAAGCGAGCAGTCGTCTCGTCTCAGCAGCTCTCAGCCCGGCTGCTCCCTTGGGTTCCAACTGTGTACATTCTGCAGAGTCACAGTGCCTCCAGGGAACGCTGGGAATGCTGGACTCAGCTCAGCAGCCGCTTATCCATCTTACCAGCCACTCCTGCACTGGCTTATGGGTAGACACACACACACACACACACACACACACACACATACACATACACCCCTACCCTCCCCGCCCATCCTCCCAGCAGGAGGAATCCGCTTCGACCTGTTTGTTCGTCCAGCTGCTGATTTAGGCTGCAGGCTGAGAGGCTGGCCTCGCCGCTACTGACCCACCTGTGTGTTCTTACGGTGATGCGCAGGCGGACGGAGGAGCGGCGGAGCTGCACGCGCTCCATGCCTCCTTAATAATGGAAGCCGTGTATTAGCCCTGACAGTATCATTTATGGGCGCGCTGTGCGCTGCGACGGGCCAGCCGTGGGATGCTATCGTTTAAAAGCAATATGGAGAGGAATTATTTATGAGGGCACAGTCTACACACACACACACACACACACACACACCTCCCTTCCTCTCTGCAATGCTGCACCGTGAAGGGCAGCGATGGACCCAAGTTCAGCATTACGACTGTGTGTGTGTGTGTGTGTGTGTGTGTGTGTGTGTGTGTGTGTGTGTGTGTGTGTGTGTGTGTGTGTGTGTGTGTGTGAGAGAGAGAGAACTAATTCAGATGCTATATACTGTATCATACGACCGCCTCTGGAATGTCAACAAGCGTTGAGCCTGGACCTGCAGTCTCTCCCTCAGACCTGCAGGGACCTCAGCACCAAAACACCAAAGCACAACAGCACTGTGCAGCCTCAAGAGGGCGAGGCTTCACCCCCCCCATCCATATCGAGAATCTGGGGAGTTTCCAGTTCTCAGCTTTTATTTCATGGCTCCTGCCTGCAGATCTTTCTGTGGTTTCAGCCTCTGATCGGCCAGCTTCTGGAAGCTGCTCCTGAGGTTTAAAATGCGTTTTATGCTTTTTCATGTGACTTCACAGGTTACAAAAACAAGCAATTTAGATAAACTTACAGAGAGATGCTGCAATGAAAACTCAACAAAACTCAGGCAAACAGTGACACATCATGCACTCTGCTCTCCAACGCCACAGAGAGAGAGCTGCTGCAGGAGAAGCAGCATCTCAGCGGCACAGAGAAGATTCTTCTCCAGGATTTGTACAGCATCACAGCTCAACCCAGAATGGATGGCAGTAAGCTAAATCCTCATAGTAAAGTTTCTAAGCATTATTTTTACCTTCTGCACACACTGACCTCCCTACAAAATCACTTCTATCCTTAAAGATTGATGAGTTCTTCTCAGAAGTCAAAAATCCTGGATCATCACAACGTCCTTTTTTCCAATAAGGAGCAAAAAAAACAAACAAAAAACCTGAAAGACTGAACGTTCTCTGGGTCGTGTTCAGTGTGAGCATCGTTTTTGTGTTCTTGTTTTGCTGTTGTGTCTCCTCTCAGCAGACCGATGTGAAGTTTGGACCTCCAGCTGACTTCAGATAATTAAAGAGCAGATGTGGAGACACTGAGCTGCTGCTGTCACCCGAACGCAGCAAGCATCGACCTCTTCACCTGCATCAGCATCAGCCACACCTGAGTGGCACACACGCGCGCGCACAAACACACGTACACCTTCACCAAGGGCAAGCTCTGAAATCCACCAGAAAGCCAGGAAATGTCTTAGAGCTTCATGACAGTTACTGATGACTTCACAGTTTCTAGTTTGACATTCACAGACTCCACAGAGGATTCCTGGAAGTGTAGGAAGACACTACAGGATTGGGAACAATGTAAACAACTGCTACTCTTTCACCATTCATCCCTCCTTTAGAAGAGCATAAGGAGAGAAGAAGAAAGGAAGATAAAGCTCAAATATAGAGAGGAAGAAGAGGAAAGAGGAAAAGAAGCAGGAGGAGGATGAAGGCAACTCTGAGCAGGAAGAAGAAAAGGCTGAAGAAGGGTATAAAAGGCATGAGAAAGGAATTTCCTCCTAAGCTTGTTGGGACTCATAACTAACCATTTAGTGTCCAGCGGCCCCTAGAGGTCATGGGTTAAACAGAGGGGGAGAGCCACACGGAGGTTGTGGGGCGGTGGATGGGGTGGAGAAGTGGGTTGACAAAACTCTCGTCTGGACTGTAACCCTGACAAACGAGGTCCTCTAACATTAATACTGAGTTTAACTCGTGTGATTAAACTTTTATCTGGCCTGTCACATCATAACTTTTTAACCAGTAATTTGATTTATAGATCAGTCATTTTTTTTTTTTTTATCAAATTATGAATCCACAGTAAAGCATTAAAGACGGTCACACAGGTACCCTGAAAGCAGCTCTGCGAGGTCACTGAGTGTATGTGCGTCTTTACAGTAACTACCTGCACTATATCGGCACTTGGAAACATGTGATGTGTGTGTGTGTGTGTGTGTGTGTGTGTGTGTGTGTGTGTGTGTGTGTGTGTGTGTGTGTGTGTGTGTGTGTGTGTCTGTGTGTGTGTGTTCGGTCATGTATGCCTCTAAAGTTTCAGAGCACAGCAGGAGAGGCAGCAGCCGGAGGGTCTCACTTCATATGGCGCCAGCACTATCAGACACACACACACACACACACACACACACACACACACACACACACACACACACACACACACACACACACACACAGTGAAAGCTCCAAGCACATGTGCTGATAGGAGGATATCGTCATTAGTGTTTGTGTGTGTATGTGTGAAACATGGATATGTAAACATTTCATAAAGACCGGGCACTGCTTCATAATGAAGTAAGTGTGTGTGTGTGTGTGTGTGTTGGGGTCTGTGTGGTTCAAGTATTTATAGTGACTAAACACAGATGGCCTGAAGGAAACAAAGCACACACACACACAGTAAATCTGCATCAGCACTAGCATCACAATATGTTTTTCAAGTCTGAAAAAAGTGGGCGGGGTCACACGTAGGCGTTGTTTCGGTGCGCGAGCTTGATGCTGTGACCGTATTTGCTGCCAGTCGTTACAGTAACAATGACCAGTCGCCCAGATGGCCGCCTGTTACTAACTACACTGAACTGAGCGAGTAACCACCTCTCCAGGTGTTTATGTAACGGGATTTGATTGGCTGATGCCTGAACAGTCAAACCAAACAGACAAACAGTGACAAAACGAGAAGCCTGAAGCCTGAAACTCGTATGTGTGAGTACCATTAAACAGTGTTGCATTGCGGGTTGGGTGTAGCTTCATATTAAACATGGAGAAAATGTAAAATATTGAGGTAAACCTAATCTCCGTCAGCCTGCTCTAAACTCGGTGTACAACATTTTTTTATAGCATCATCTGTCACAGACACAAAGCACAAATCACAGAACGTACAGCTCTGGCTGCTGCCCCTCAGCAGGCTTCCAGGAGTTAGCTAATCAGAAAAAAGCTGAGAGGCTGCACCTCGGTCCCAAAAAAGGCAAAGAAATATTATTTTGAACTGTGACTCATGCAAAGCTATGGAGCTGGAAATGAGCCGAATAGGACCCCTTTAACAGATGTTAACTGTGCATCCTGTCACCTCTGATGTCATCATTTCTAAGCATGAAACTTTATTGAAATCCGTTGTTTGTATTTGTTGCTTCATCAGGTAAAGTCGGTGCTTTCATAGTTAACCTGGATTGTTCATGAGTCCACTGTACGATCAAACTGTGGGGCTGCAGACCGCGTTGAGGCGACGCCACCTGAAAAGCTCGATTCAGCACGTCTCCGGTTTCACGTCTGCAGCATCACCTCACTTTACGTCTGCAGGACAACATCAGAGACTCACAAACACAGCAACACAACTTCACAGAGTTCAAACAGAGGTGAGACGTGTGAGCGACTGCTTTTCAGTCTGGACCACTGTGATGAAGTTGAGGAAGACTACAGGGACAATTAAAGCCAGGTTATACACACAGATGCTTAAAGTGCGCACGCACACACGCACACACACACACACACACACACACACACACACACTGATTAGCGGCTCTCAGACAGACGTGGGGTTTTGCTGGTTTTTAATTGAAAGCTTGAAGTGATTATGGAGCTGCAATCACTTTGGTCTCTTTTCCTCAATCAATAACAACAAAAACTGAAGACGTAATCAGCTCAGAGCTGCCCGTCACCGCCGGACCTGCACGTCTATGTGTGTGTGTGTGTCTGTGTGTAGGCGGTGAAGGCACGCGTTTAATTTACGTGACGATGAGGATGACAGCCGTTAACACATCAGACTAATTACAGGTGAGAAAGGAGGGCTGACGGACATCCAGCCGTCTTCCATCTGAGAGAGAAACTTCTTCAGGAGCCAAACACCACTCAGGCTCAAAGGCTGCGCTCCACCCGTCCCATTAAAGAGCAGTCACCCCTCCAGATGGATTTGGCAAAACCGTGAAACACTAAGAACAATAATAAAGAGCAGGAGAAAAAGTTGATCTGCAGGTCAGCGTCGCTCATGAACCTGCTGCGCCTGATTCTGGTTCATTTGTCCCTGTTTGTGGAGGTCTTTGGTTAGCAGAGTGAAGGATTATGGGTATGCAACAACAGAGATTGCACACAGTACTTCAACTATCCAGCAGACTGCAGGCCGATGTGGATGATGCTCTACGTACTCCGGAGGCTGATTGGTTGAGAAGTTCTGGTGAACAGGAAGGGAGGGACGGTGGAGGTCACCACAAAGAGGAAGAAGCACAAAGATGCATTCAAAGATGAAAAAGGATCAGAGAGAAGTTCAGACGTTTTTAACACTCGGCTTCAGTACAAATGAGTTCTGTGTGAATTATGATTTCTGAGCTGAGCTGAAAGAGCAACAACCGCACAAACAGGACTGACGAGAACTATTATTTATATTAGCACAATATTCATGACTTCCTGTTAAATGCACTCATTTTTGCACAACTTGAAACTTAGTTTGACAGCACGTCCAGATGAACAAGGACCATCCAACTTAAAGGCAGCTGCATCGTCTCGTCTTTGGTCTCTGCAGTTTGAAGACTTTAACCGTGTCTCTTTCCCAGCAGCCACTGCTTCCTGTCTCTGAGAGGTGAAAGTGTCTGTGTGGAGATGCTGCTGCAGAAACGTGTGAATAAGAAGCGTTTAAAGCAGCAGTGCGGTCTGTGGGTCCTCAGCGCTCTCCCAGTCGGCCCTCTGAAGCATTCTGACAGTCGATTTATTTCCTGGACGCGCCGCTGCGGCGTCCTGCGGCTGCACCCGCCGGGCCCGCTGAGGACGGAGGGAGCGAACGCATCACATGCCGTGCAGCGTACACAAACAACAACAACACACAGACAGAAAGAAAAGCCTGCGCTCGCTCTCCAGATGGGCCCCAAGCCCTAACAGGCCCTGCCAGCAACAGCTTGCTCTGTGTGCTGAAAACAAAGATGACGGATTAAATATCATGTGGCGAGGTGGAGCGAGGGAGGGACGCAACGGGGGAGAGAGAGGGAGGGAGATGATTGACTATTATTAGGGATAATGGAGAAGTTGGAGGAAGATCTGCTCTGTTGTTGTCGGGCTGTTAGTGATGAAGAATGGCTCCTCTCCCTCCTTGTCCTCTCCTCTCACACTAAAATCAGCAGCTTAGCTTCTTTATAATGCATAAAGGCTCACATACAGGTCACATTAGCATATCATATAATAATGAGTATGATGATTATCAGGAGCCACAGTCCAAAATCCACCAACAGACCAACCGAATACTTGTACATTTTCTGAAAACTGCAGTCATGAAGCTTTATATTTATTTGTTTGTTGGTCAGTTACATCGTTGTGTAAATCTGGAGGAAAATTCAGTTTGTCTCACTTTAATTTGTTTACTTTCAAGAGTTAAAACTTTATTAATCCCGCAGTGAAAACAGGAGTGATTATTCTCTTTTTTCCGGAGACCCATTAAGTCTGGCAGGTCAGCAAACACAGTAATCCTTCAGGCAGAAACCAAACAGATTTTTACACTGTCACCTCTCAGATCCATCATCTCCACCTCTCTTTTGCTGAGGTCATGACCTCTGGCGCCTGTCCTCTCCACCTCATCTGTCTCGCTTTCTTCCTGCTCGTGCTCTCGTCTCTCCTCTCCCCGCCCGAGCGAGCATCCTCCACACACCGCGCAGCCTCTCAGGATGCTTAATGAGCCCAATTAACTTATTTACAACGAGGCAATCTGTAAAAATATGGCTCAATTGCATTTGGCCGGGCGGAACGATGAAGTTACAAACAATGCTGTGGATTAATCAGGTCTGAGCAGCAGAGCGGCGGGAAGGTGGAAGGCGTTACGACCACGGTGAAAACCAGGTGAACAGACCTCTCTAAAGGTGGTGCCGTGATCAGAGAGTGAGGGGAGGGTCAAAGTTCACAGGGGGTCACGCTATGCTGACTGTTAGCTTCCAGAACACTTTCATTAAAAAGTTAAATTTGAAAACATTTCTGTGTTTTTCAAAGAACTGCAACTGCACACTTATTCATTTAAAGCAGCATTAGAGAGCAATTCCACCTTAAAGGGCAGGTCACCCCACACTTCCTGTTTATCCAGCGTCCACTTTGGTAGATATATAATATATTATACTATATTTTACCATATAGTTGTTTGTTTCTAAAAAAAATCATGATCCATTTACTCCTTGCTCACAGATGGAAATGTTTTCCTTCTACAGTCTACATCGACTAACCACATCACTGCACCGAAGGGTCGTCATGTCCACGTACCCATGACGACAAGGTGGTGCTCGTGACAGGAAGCAGGCACTGATGCTGCCTCCCCTCAGCTCACTGATATCCGGTTTACAGAAAACAGGGAATCTAAAGATCTGGAAATACTAAAAACTACAAACATGGCGCTAAATGATCCGCAGGTGGAGGGACGACTCGACAAAGACTGAGACAATAAATACACGAGGGAAGAGGAAGAGCTAAGAAAACAAGAGACCCCAAAGCAAAATACTAACAAAATAACCATTAACTGAAACAAAGAACTAAGGCTCAGCATACCAAGGAGAGTGATTAACAACCACAACCAAACTAAGAACCAAATGAAACATTAAATGGGACTGTGACAGCTCTGTCATCATGTGAAGACCTCTGCCTCCATAGACGTGCATGCATTAGGAGGCCCAGCTACCCCTGAGCAAACAGATGCTGACACATCGTTTAATGCAAACAAAATTTAATGACCAATGAGGCATCTACGTGTAGATATCGACGCCCTTAGCTGAGCAGCATGCTTCTAACCCGGGTAACCGGGTCAGGATTTCTGCATTGCTGCTGATATCTCCAGAACTGGACATCTCACACCAAAACTATCCACACGGATGAGCAGCGGGCCAGCTGTAAACGTGATGTTGGGGAGAATGATTTTGAGCCTGCAGGGACTCTTTTGTTCCCCCGTCATCTGTTCTGGTTCTGATCGTCTTTGGGTGACTGAGCGTGATTTCCCACAGAAAGGGTGCAGCTCTTTAGGGCTCACACCTCCATCCACGGCCCGTCTGCTGTGACAGAATTCAAAACTTCAGGAAATGTTTAAGAACTGAAAAAATACTGGTGCTGTGATATCATCGGTACGAGCCTGAAAACTCACGTACACATACAGGACATCCCTCCATACATCTCCCAGTGTGTGTGTGTGTGTGTGTGTGTATACACAGATCAATGCAGTGACTCTCCTTTGATAACTGAATACATGAATTCACATTACATGTCTGTTGATTCCTCTCATTGATCAGGACGCAGCAGAGCAGTGATACTGCAGCATGCAGCACACACACACACACACACACACACACACACACACACGCTCATCCTACCTGAAACCATCACAACCAGAATCCGGACATGGTTCTAACCAGAACCCTAAAACCAGATCTGAGTGCTCCACCTGAGACTGAATCATTTCAGAATAAAATGTCCTCACGAAAATTAAAACACACACACACAGAGTTTGAATACCTTTGATTAACTTTTCAATCAATACGGAATCAAACTGAGCTTCCAGCAACACAGCAGAGCAGCACGGCCTGTGAGCCACGTGAACATGAAATCTATAAGAAGCTTCCTGTCCTGCTTCAGGAGGGAAACTGCAGACAGACGGGATGAAGGAGGGAGTCGGACCACCTTAAGGATGGCTGGCAGTGTGATTTAAGTGCAGGGTGTGAAGGGGGAACGGGGAGGAGGAAGGAAGGGGAGGAAAAGGAGGGGGAGACTTTAATAGAGCCTGCGGCTAATTGCTCCAGTGGCATCTTAAAGCCCGTCTCCCCCAAAAGCCCTTGGAGCCTGAACACTGCTGCTAACAGTGGAGCTGCTGACACAGGAGGAGAGAGGAGAGAAGAGGGTGAGGAGACGAGGGTAAGGGAGGGATGCAGAGGAGGAAACAAGAGAGGAGCCATTAAAGAGAGGAGGGGGAAGACAGAAAGTGAGAGGAAAGGAAGGAGGAAGAGGAGGTGCGGGGTGGGCAGTAAAGAAGAGGAGCTGGAGTTTCTCCTCACGCACCAGAAAACAAACTGTGGCTGCTGCTGCTGTGAGTTATTCCTCGGGTCAGGAGAGAGCAGCTCGGCTACAGCCACACAAATTATCCTCCTCCATCCATCCCTCCTCAGCCTCCCCCCTCACTGCAGAGGGAGGAGGAGGAGGAGGCTACCGGGGTAATAACACACCCCTCAGCCTGTCATCTCAGCTCAGGACCGGCCCACAAAATAGAAATATCACTTTCTCTCCCCTGGACTCCCCCTCCTCCTCCCTCTCCCTCCTACAACAACAACCCCTCTCCCCCCCAACTGCTGAATCACCCCAGAAGAGAAGGAATAGGCAGAGGAGGAAAGGGGCGATGAAGAGGAGCGCCACAGAAAGTAGTGGGCTGAGTTTTCGTGTGCTGCTGTCCGGCCTCTGCAGAGGAAGCTTCGTCTGAGTCAGGAAACGTTGAATATACATAAAACATAAAGAGCTGCAGCCCGGAGCTCCTGCAGGGAGGAAAAGCTCTCTCCTGGAGGAGTCGTCATGTAAACGGACAGCCAGAAGGGTTTGTCTTAAAGCCACATGAAAAATAAGCTGCCATCAGGGAAGCTTGCAGATCCTGCTTCAAACTTTAAATGAGATACGTTCAGAGTAAATTTAGTAACAGGAAAGCTAAAAAAAAATCACTTTGCTGGAGCAGGTCAGCAGCACAGAAACACCCGTCAGAGTCAGCGAAACAGTTTCTGTTTCATTCTTAACAATTTAACCTGATCGTGAGTCGCAGCGACACCCTGTCTGGATTAGTGTCATTAAACTCATTCCTGTCTGTTTTACATGCACAGCCTTCCAAAAATCAGCAGAATCTACAGAAACTATGCAGCTTATTTTAACCCCATACTGACCTATGGTGGTCCCTTCTTGCTTGCAAAAAAACATGACCGTATTGAAGCTTAATGTAGACCGAACCGAACCGAAATGTCACCATTGCAGCTAAACAGCATCAGAGACGGGTGAAAATAAAAAGGCCTACAGCCGCACCCTGACAGAGAAACGACAGATGCAGGCTGATCATGTGTTCGGCCATCCTCGGCCGACATCGGTCGCTCACATGAGGTCTTACTGACCACTCAAAATACACAGATATTCATACAGCGCTTTATCTGCTGCCAATTTAGAATCACAAATGAACCTAAGATGGACCTTCTTGTTGTGATGCGACGTGCTAATCCCTGCAGGACTCACCACGCTGGTGACCAAGAAAATGAAGGAGCTTGTCTTCAGGGCTTTCTGCCAGAAGGGTGCTCTAAGAAATGGTATAACCTAACCAGGAAATGATCGTTAGTGCCCAAATTAACAAAAAGGACTGGAAACCAAAAATAATGAAGAGAAAATAAAGCTCCGCCTCCTCTCAAAGCAGACTTTCGTGTTTTCTTTGGGGTCACTGACAGTCTGCAGTTCAGGTATGAGGACTCCAGAAAACCAACACCACCCAGAATTTTAAGGCTTGAGGCTATGTCCATCTTTGATATACAGTTTGTGGTCAAAGACTTTGTTGAGAAGTGTTTTTACTGTCTGTGATTGGCTGGGAGTGATGAGTGTGTTTGATTTACTACGACGATGAAGTCTGACGAACTCTCGGGATCAGAGATGCTCTGAGTAAGTCCCCGTGAGGGCAGCGTGTATTATAATGTACACTGCTGTATTAATTCTGATTTAAGAGGCGCCGCGCTCTGATCCAACTTTGATGACAGCATAAACAATAAAATATCGGAGCGCTCCCAGCGGCCGCTCCAATTTGTCCTCGTTTGTCTGAATTCATTCGTCTGAGCAGCTCGGCTGTTTCATCAGAAGCAGAGATGTTTCCGGACCCCCGTGTGCCTGTTTATTAAAGCTGAGTGTGTGTGTGTGTGTGTGTGTGTGTGCGTGTGTGTGTGGCCACTGACCTTGAGGCCAGTGTGCAGCTTCGGTCGTGTGTGTGTGTGTTTGTGTGTGCGTGTTAAGCGTGGAGGCAGGGGTTGTGACAGCTCGCCATCCAAACCCTGCCGCTGCAACATCTGGCTCACATCTCCAGGAGACTGAGACCTGGAAACGCTCCTCTGCCCCGCCCCCACACGCCGCCGACCCTCTGCTCAACTTCCACGAGCTCACAGAACAGAACCGGTGTGTTTATTCTGCTGTTTGGACTCATAAATCCACTGCAGGATGTCAGCAGGGGGATTAAATGAGAGGAAAACAAAAGCCTTCCCCGCTCTCGTGCTCTGCATTCACACGACCTCCGAGTCCTTCAGAGATCCTCCAAAACCTGCAGGATCTCTACAGGAAGACTGGTCCTTGCTGCAGGTAAACACTTTACTGAATATACAAGGAAGAACCTGAGGTCAGGGAGCAGAGCATTGTTCACACATCAGGGTGTGAGCCACGAGGTGCGAGGTGCATCTGAAAGCTCTGCCGATGCCTTCGCCGCCACCGCCGAGAGGAGTTTTAATTGGCAGGGAGAAAGGCGAGTGGCTCAACAGCACAGATCGCTTTTATCTGCACCACAGAGGCTTTCTGGATTAAGTCTCTCTTCGGTCTGGCGGCCATTGTTTCAGAGAGAGGGGAGGAGGGGAGGGGAGCAGCAACAAGTTATGCAGATGAGATGTTAATTAGGCGAAAAGTGAATGAAGTCTGGACCAGAACAAACGAGCCTGGAGGAAGACAGAGTGTGGGAATGAGGAGGCAGCTGCACTCCTCTGCCTCACTTCCCTCTCTCCTCATCTCACATCTTCCTCTCTTCCTTCTCCTCTTCATCCTCTCCATCACACATTCCTACCATTATTCCTTCAGCCTGTCCTAATCTCTCTCCACGTCCTCCCAGCAAGCCTCTCTATGCTTTCCTGATGCTGTGATGAAGATGAGGAGGAAGAAAGATGACCCCACCCCCACCCAGGGAGCAGAGAGGCAGAGTTGTGATTGACATGCTAATGAGGAAGAAGAGGCGGCGGCGGCACAAAGTTGTTGTTGTTGTTTTTTCTAATTTTTTTGTTTGTTTGGAGTTGAAGGGGGGAGGGGGTGGGAGGGTTGTATAGGAGGGCGGGGGATGAAGGGGTGAAGGAGTTCTCTGTGTTCACATAATAGGAGATGAGGCCTGAGAACCACAAGAAGGCTGCTGGGAAAAACAACCAATCCCTGACGGGCCACACTGATGACAACAGATCATCAATAATCATCAATAAACATGAGATACCTGCATCAAACTACTGTACCCGTGACGCTGCTGATCCAACAACACTGATTTAAACCTGCAAGTCTCCAAATCCTCAAACTGATGCTGTGTGGAGAGTTCCTGCCGCAGTGCTTTGTTCATAGTTACATTTTAGAACATTTTACGTGAATAAATGTGAAGTTAAAATGTTTTTAAAACCTTCTGTGATCTGTTTACAAAGAATGTAACTAGAATGTAACTAATAACGCTGCTACATCACAAAACATGAAATGGTCACAAAAAAGCGACCCGTCTGTCTGTGCGTTGCAGGAATGTTTGGTTTCTGCAGCTCGGATCTTTCCGAGTCCTCCGAGGAGAAATAGTGTTTCAACGCAACTTTTTCTGACCCTCTCGAGCTCATCCAGGAGAATGGAGCTGCAGAACATCATCATGTTTAGTTTGGGGTGCAGATATAGCTTACCTGAGCAGGTGACCCATGTGTTAAAGGACACCCCAGGGTCCTGGGTACATGCTGTCCTATCATTAAACACTGATTCGTAGCTCCTTCAGATCGGCTCTGACCTGAACTAAACCTAATGAATGAAAACACGACTGAAGTGGGCTTTATGAGGTGTCTGGTGTGAGGGGTGAAAGGCTTACCCCTCCACCATCTGCTCCAACCTCCACATGTGACCTTCCTCCTTAAACGTGGAAAAATTAAATGGAAATGAATGAAAGGCTCAGTGCAGGGTGCTCGTTAGTTTGAACTTCTCAACCTTTATGGTGAAATTTTCTCTCTTTTTTTTTTGAAAACACACCGAACTGTGGTGCTTATTCTCTGTTACATCTTGAAATTTGTGTGAATGAATCTCACCACACCAGGAGCGCATCAGTTCAGGGAGGAAGATGATGCTGCAAACACGAACCCCTGTTTGCAGCAACAAGTCTTCAGAGCGAGCGCTCACTTCGGCAGTTTGTTCCTGCTTTCTGAACGCTACTCTGCAGCTCTGTGTTTGTCCGCAAACCGACCGAACAAAGTTCCAGAGGACGAAGAAGGCGAGGCACGCTCATGATTGAAGGTGGAGAGTTTAAAAAGGATCCAGCAGGAAGCTGACACAGTCTACAGGAGAGATGAACAGGTCTGATGCTGCAGGACGACGTCACCCTCCCCCACCAGCAGCCCTGTGATTCGCTGAACTCTAAAGTGTCGTTTGTGGAGCGACTCACAGGCGTGCAGAGTGCAAGGATGAGACTATAAACCTGCTCCGCTCTGTGTGACGGAGACATCAGAGCGTCCAGTCAGCAGCTCCTCCTCCCCTCTGCACGTCCGCTCGTCCGTCCTGCAGCGCTCACGTAAATTCTTCATTGTTTATTAGCTGTCACTTCCTAAATAGTACTTGCTGCGTCTTGCATACAGGCCCCCCCGCCCGTCCCCCCCGGGAGGCAGGGCGGGGGGGGAGGTGTGAAGTTACAGTGGAGGACAGACAGGAGAAAACACCGAACGAGGCAGAGCTGCACATTCACCTACACGACGAGATCCAAAATCCTTTAAATCCACTTTTATTCCAAACAAATCCAATAAATCCGCCGTGTGGAGCGTTTTCTCAAAGTATCAGAGCTCAAACTTAATCCGGCATGCCTGAGAGGATCCGTATACTCTATAAATCCCTTACACTCATCTTATTCAGATTAAACACGGAGAATTCCACACCTAAATGCTGCTTCTAATGAAATAAAGGAGAAGCATGTATGTTAATGCCGTAAGCTTGATAGTTACACTTTGCTACACTGAGGAGAGATTTAGTGAAAAATTGACAACAATGACTGCATGATATCTTTTTTTATTTATGCCTCTGCTCATACTGGGCTGGAGTATCGGTCTGAATGTAATTAAATGCCTCATAAACCAGAAATAAACTCAGCCAGCTTCACCTCTGCAGAGCTTCCAGCTTGAGACTCTTCATCGTGCAGATCTGCCATGAAGCCGACGGCTTTTCTTTCCATTTAGTGACAAAGATGCTCAAATACATCCAGAGACATCGAGCTGATTGGCCCAGCTCACCACAAACACTTCAGTGAAACACGTCACGTGTTCACATGTCTGTCTGGTATTTGAGTTTTAGTCCCTGATTTTCGTTCTCGTGTTCGTTTCCGATGTTTCCTCCTTCTGATTTGTCTTATTTTCCTCATTTGCTTTCTGAAGTTTGTTGAATGATCTATTACAGGCTTTCTTTTTGTTTCTCTTCTTCATCTACAGAGTCACCTGATAGCAGGTACACATGAAAATATTCTAAATACAGCACTCACTTGAACTGATAACGATGTTTTCTAATCTAAAAACTTCAGCGTGAGCTGTTGGTCATCTGCTGAAGGTAAAAACATCCTGACACTCATATAACCCCACTGCAAAGAAACCAAACTATCCCTTTAAGTCATGCGGACCTACGCGGATGCACAAACCGTGAGAAGGACAGAAAAAACCTCCAGGCTGGTTGTTTGGAGTTTTTAACTTGCCAAAGCAGAAAGTGTTTTCATGCATGCTCTGCAGCGCTGAACTTTTCTCAGAGTGCGAATCCAGCTCAGTCCGAGCCCACACTAAACCACCTCTAAACCTGCCAGCAGTCCACGTGACGTCCAGTTGAGCCCACAGGAGACGAGACTGGCTAACAGCCGATCATTTACAGCACACCTGAACTACACAAAGTGTTTCCAGATTTCCAACAGGGAGAACGTGTCGGGATCAGACTATTTCCTGCATGTGAGGAAAGACTCGATTCTCCCAACGCTGTTCGGAGTTCACACTTTTATTTGGTCAGACCAAAGTGATTGATCACAGAGTCTCACAGGGATCACGACCACCATCTCTCCCTCATCTTAAACATGTTTCAGCTGCCTGAGCTCGTTAGCTGTGGAGGAGGCGGGGCCAATAAATGCTGATTTCTGGGACAACGACCTGTTATAGCGTTCAGGTGTGAGGACTTGTTGAGGCTGAAGCTCAGGTGCAACACATCCAGCAACACCCACGGTGACGAGACAAGAAGAACAAGCCGAGTCCTGCAGCAGAGTGCAGAGGAAGGGGGAGAGGGGGAGAGCCTATAGAAAGAGCATGTCAGTGCACTTTAGAGGACACAGCCTTGCCGAGTGTCCGTTTTAGAATTAAAGCATTTTGACGGTATTAGCTTATCCCCCCTCCTCCTCCTCCCGCTGCACCCTTGAAAGCCTGCGGTGACCCAGGGATGTGTAAAACGGGGTGGCCAAATGAATTGCTCGGGCACTCGAGCTCTCCGAGCCATTACGGCGAGGAGCTGCTCTACCTGTGTTGAGTCAGCAGTCCCGCTCACTCTATCCGTCTAATGGACAGCGCAGGAATTTAATTAGCAGGAAGCCGCAGAACGGGCTATAGAGGGGGAGCGAGGGGGGAGGCAGCAGCACAGGGAGAGGAAGGGAAGGTCCTGTGTGTGTGTGTGTGTGTGTGTGTGTGGGGCCACTGAGCGGTCGACCCCTGCTGTCATCCTTTGGAAACCCCGTCCATCAGCAGGACGATCTATGCTCTTACCATCAGACTCCTGTTTGTTTGTCCTACACAGAGAGGAGGGGGGCTACCTGGCTCGAGGGCACTGCGGCAGCATGTGTCATAGAGTAAGTTTATCTCAGGTAATCTCACTTCCTGTCAGGACATGAGCAGGTACTCAGACTGCCACCTTCAATGCCTCTAAATGCTGTCTCAGCCCCACCATCCATCCATCCATCCATCCATCGGTCTCAGGTCTCAGAGGCAGCAGGCTATAAGCAGGTTAGGTCATGTTTTAAAGCTCCTCATGGGGGAAGATAAAATAAAACTACACTGGGTTTATCTCAGGGTCTGCTAGTAAAGAGAGGATCCTGATCACAAACCTCCAACCCAAAAGAGCGCCACGCCCTGTCCCTGAAGCATTTTTAATCCTGCAGTGCAGCCCTAAAATTCTTCTAGACATCAGCCAGTTTTAAACTTCCAGCTGCCTTAATATGAGGCCTCTGTGATGTCAGATTGGGCCAACGGGTGAACAGCACAGCTATCTGTGCCGCCTCCTGCGTGCTCTATCCAGGCACCTCCGTCACATACACCTCATGCAGTATTTCCAGCAGTGAGAACGTGTTTGAAGCGGACTGTTTCCTGGGAGTGCTACATGGGAGAAAGAGTGGAAAACATTCCAGCCTCATTCTCCCAACAAGTTCACGAGTGAAACCCGAACCCAGAGGAGACTCGTCTCAGCTGCCTGGATTCTCAACCTCTTTCTTTCACTCACCACCAGGAGCTCATGAACAGAAGGAAGAGGCACATATCTGAGCGGCATCAGGAGGAGGTCGGGGTGGATGGTGTGTGCTGAGGACACTTGGGACCAGGATGGTTCAGGCTTAAGTTTAAGGTCTGGGTCAGATTATATTTATACTCAGTCACAGGAAGTTAGTACGATATGTCACATTTTGCCTCGCTACACAAACTCGTATGGCACTAATATTTAACAGATAATAAATTATGCCCTAAAATATTTGCTGTCAAAAGGTTTATACTGAACTTTATATTTGTTGCATTTATTTTCCGTCCATGCGCTGGTTTAGAGGAAAACAGTTACCCCGTACGGTGACTTACAGACATGATGATTGTTTTCTGAGGAGCCTCTCAGGACACGTGTTTTCATCTGTTAGCAAGATTATCCAAACCCAAATCCAAATAAACAAAGCTGACCCAAGTGCTGCACATGAAACAAAGGGTTACACAATAAAATAAGAGATACACCACACACACACCCGCATACACACATCAATAAATATATCCAAAGAATCACAAAAATACAAGCGATAATACAACAGCCTAAATACCTAAGTTCTCAATCCAGGTTTAAAAATCTGCAAGATCATTCCAGTGGCTGAGAAAGCTCGATCACCCCTGTTAAGTCTAGTTTTTGAAACATGGAGGAGCAGCTGGTCAGCAGATCTCAGTGACCTTGAAGGAACATAATGTGTGCAAGATATGATGGAGCCAATCATTAAGGGATTTAAAGACATACAATAAGACCTTAAAATCAATGTTAAAATGCACAGGAAGCCTGTGAAGGGAGGCCAGCACAGAGGAGAGATGCTCCATCTTACAGGTTCTGGTACGAAGGAAAGCAGCAGCATTTTGGACCAACTGAAGGTGTGAAAGGGAGACCTGATTTACACCAACATAAAGGGCATTACAATAGTCAAGGTGAAATGAAAGTGTGTATAACTCTCTCAAAATGATTAAAAGATAAGAAGGGCTTGACCTTAGAAAGAACCCTCAGTTGGTAAAAACCTGATTTCACAACAGAATTAATCTGTTTGTCCAGTTTTAAGTCAAACATATGTAATCCTTTTAATGAGCTGCCATTGTTTCCTTTCAAAGGGAAACAGATTTGGGAACCAGCCGCATAGAAGTGGAAGGAGATGCTGTATCTCTTCAGAATCGATCCTAGAGGAAGTAAATATAAGGAGAAAAGAAGCGGCCCCAAAACAGAACCCTGTGGAACTCCACATGGGAGAGGTGCAGAAGGAGAAGTCGGGCCTCCAAAACTGACTCTAAAACTTCTCTCCCACAAGTACGACCTAAACCCCTCTACTGCTGTGCCTTTGACTCGAGGCAAGAAATAACAATACTGTGGTCAACAGTGTCAAAGGCAGCTGTGAGACCTAAAAGCATTAAAATAACAGAGTCTCCAGAGTCAGTAGGTAATAAAACAACATTAAAAACTCTTAAGAGAGCCGATTCTGTGCTGTGAAATGCTTTAACACAAAATACTGAAGAAACACCAAAGGGTGTGCATTGGAGGGGTTTAAGATAAGAGTTAAACAGAACATGGGGTTTGTGAGAATTTTTCAAAATAATATCAGTGAAACGGAAAAAATTTCAAATCTACTTGGACACGTAACCAGAGGAAGTAGCTTTAAATTGTGGTGCAGATCCAAATAATTTTGTTCAACAGTGTGAGACACACTATTGGACTTGGGGAAGAGTTGTGCTTCTATGATTTAACTTATTATGATTTAACTAAACACACAATATCTGAGAACAACCTGGGAATTTGAAAAGGGGAAACTTCTCACAAATACCCGTCAGGTGACCTAAAGCACACCTATAGGTGCAATCCTATTGGCCAGTAATGCCTCAGAGGAGGACACACTTGATGCTTCATGAGGTGAAATCAAAGTTTTGCCTAACTCGAACACAGAAACCACGAGGAGCACGCAGAACTTCATGCTGCGTCCACCACAAAGCAGGAGAGCAGAATTTGCAGCACCAACCCAGCCACCGAAGACATAAAAAGACTCTGCACCTCCTCTCTCTGCTCCTTATCTGTCTCCATTCAGAGCTGCGCCTCCTCACAGCCGCTGCTCTGTAATTGGATTGTGCAGCAATTCAGAGAAGAAGAGCGAGAACAGCGAGCGGACGAAGAAAAAGCAACGAGGGAGGTGGAGAGTTTCAAAGTGTGGGAGACCCCCGGGTGAGGTGAGGACGGGTGAGGGAGGGGTGGGTTTTACCAGTTAGCTCGGTCACCAGGCCCCACGTTCCCAGACACTTTCGCTGCCTAATCAAGTGGAGCTTTTGTCTCGTCTCTGAAAACAGTTTTCTGCTTGGAGTGCGAGAATAAAACGGAGGCCCCGCCGAGGCCGTCTGAGGGGGAGACGGACGCACTGATCACACAACAACGCTAACGAGCTGACGACCTGGGCGAGCGCACACACACACACACACACACACAAAAGGTGGTGGTATCCATTACTGAGGAGCAGGACACAACATCTACATTACACTGGCTGTATTGTAACACAACATCAGAAAACATGAACAGCCTGAATGATCACAGGCTCAAATTATTCATTAACCCTTTCCTCGTGAGTAAATGTGAGCCGCTGCTGCTGTGAGGAGGCGGTCGAGCGAGGCGCATTCAGATCTGCCACCGTTACAGATGACGGTGAAGGTGAAGTGAGAACACTGGGTCTCGGGCAGGGCTGGGTTCACATGGACCCCTTCATGAGGAAATTTCACCCTTTTGACATACGCAGGTTTCCAGATATAAACTGTATTACACAATAACTGATGCAGTGAGATCTTCTAGACTCTGAAACACTCTCATGTAGCACGCAGAGAGGTCCAAACCGGGTTTCGCATCTGTCATCTGTAGCTGTGCATTTCTAAACTTTTTGTTTTCCAGACTCGGTTTTACAAGTCTGCACGTTCAGACACAGCCATGAATAACAGCCATCAGATAACATCTCAGATCCGGGTCACACAGTTTGGCTTGCAGTGAACTGAAATCTCACAGCATGAAGCCATCTTTATTCACCCCCAGCTCGGCCCCCAGCGGCTCAGAGCGGCTCACGGCAACCGAGGGCACAAACAGTTCAATAATTCAGCTATCGGCTCCCCAACCTCCACTAATCCTTCACATGTCAATAATTAAAAATGAACATCTGACACACCGGCAGAAAAAGCAGAGAAACAGAAGGAAAAGACGCCCTGCCTCCACAGAAGGAGCTCTTTGTGCACTTCACCTCCTGGACTCAGGCCAAAGAGCTCGACCTGCAGCCTGACGGATGCTCGCTCTCTTTCTCGAACACGTGACCAACCTAATGAAGACTCCTCGACCAGAGAAACCTCCGTCCTCTCTCC
This sequence comes from Archocentrus centrarchus, assembly GCF_007364275.1. NCBI lineage: Eukaryota > Metazoa > Chordata > Actinopteri > Cichliformes > Cichlidae > Archocentrus > Archocentrus centrarchus. The sequence continues at coordinate 36,233,803 of NC_044349.1, read as the reverse complement.
CTCTCTGCCGCACCTTTATTCCCTCGGTTCTTTTGGAAGGAATATTTCTTCTTCCTGCCGTTGAGTCAGTACACCTACGAGGGGGGGGGGGGGGGGGGGGGGGGTCGCCTCTGTTCATTTTTCATCTAAAAAAACAAACTGAGCTCTCAGAAATCCACCGTGAGGAAAGCTGAAGGATGTTGGTGTGCGATCAGAGGAGACACGTTTCATGTTGTTTTAGTGTCCGGGCCTCACGCAGAGCCGCCTCCCTCTGCCGCCAAGTTTTCCCAAGAAACTGCTGAATATTCACAGGATCATTCATCAGAAGAGCCGTCAGATCCGACCGATGAACGACTTTTGGTAAAGGACGAGGACACTGAATGATCACGTCAACTAATCACATTTAAATCTCCTAAAAATCCAGAAAAGCTGGAAGCCTCACGTCCACAGTTATTATTATTACTGTTTTTTATTATTATTATTATTATTAATAATAATAATAAAGGGGAAACATCCAAAAACATTTCTGGACATTATCGAGAAAAAATTCACATTATGTCAAAGGAATATCACATCTTTAAAAAGTAGAAAAAGAAATTTAGAAACTGAAATGAAATTATTCATAAACATTTTCTTCTAATATCTTGTGAATAAAACAATATATGTGACAAATATTAGTAAATTACTTTACCTGTTTAAAAATATTAATTAATAATATAAAATATAAATTTTTAGAAAATACAGCTATTTGTGTAATATCAGATTTTTATTAAATCTCTAAAATATCCCCAAAATATTATTTTAGTTACCAAAAGTTAACATCTCTGAAAACTATTAATCAATTTGAAAAACATTTCCCAATTTTAATAACATATAAATAATAATTATTACTGCAAAATCTAATGAAGAATTTAGGAAAAAAACTATTAATTAAAACGTGAACTATTGATCCTTAAAGTATTTCATTAAATATTACTGCAATGTGACTAAAAACAACAACATATTCATTATACTAAAAAAACACATTTAAACAGAATTCATATGAAAAAGCTTTGAAATCGCTTTTTATATCCATAAATTTGCCAAATATCTGACGTCTGTGTTCGTTCCTGTGCTGACAGTCAAACTCAAACTGGGAAGGAGGAAGCCGGCATGGCGCCGGCGCTCTGACCCTGTTCTTCTTCTTCTCCTCCTTCCTGTATTTTTCAGCAGCCATACGGCGCTCTGGAGTTTCTCTCCTTCCACCATCTGTGGAGAGTTTCCCTGCAGACGCTCACAGCTGTCCTGGTTCATGTCGACGTCGGCTTCACACACAATGGGAGGGTGTGTGTGTGAGTGTGTGGGTGGGTTTGTGGGGTTTTTTGGCACGAAACTCTCCCCGAGCCTTTCACGATGGGCGGACACACAGACGGACAGAAACACACAAAGTTGCAGGAAGTTTGTTCACAGATTCAGTAAAAATCAGGCGCATGTTCAGGGGTCAAAGGTGAAGCTGGGCTTCAGTTATGGGCTGCAGGTATGAACCCGCATGTCACTCAGCTCTTTTGTATTTCCTGTGTGAGCAGGTAACGCAGATGCATTCATTATGCATGCATTCAAGATAAAAGCTGACCTGAAACAGGCTGCCTTAGCTCCTCCCCCAGTAACACAACCTTCTTCTGATTGGCTGCCCCTCAGAGACAGATGTTTGACTAGTGGGTGAGCACGTGCTTCTCTGTCCCTATCTTTATGACATCATCCAGATCCCAGAGTAGAAACAAAGTGATAAACTGAGTGTTCAGAGCAGTCTGAGCGATTGCTGCACAAACACTGAGCTCATTATTTAATGTGAACCTCCACCACTGCAACACAGGAAACATGACAGGAAATAAGGGAAAATACTTCCTGCCACCAGGTTTCATTTTTTAGCTGTTTTTTCTTACGTTACCACATTTGAGACGGTTTAATTATATCTGACAGCTGGATTCTTGTTTTCAGAGAGAAAGTTAAAAATATCACTTCCTGACGAGTTAAAAATAAGATCAGTAAAATATTCATTTATAGGACTATATCATGAAAAATATTAGTTTTATGTTTGATTCAGATTTTAACTAAATACAAAAATTATCAGCTGCCAAAAATTAGTTTGTAAAAAATATTTAAAAATTAAAATCAAAATAAAACGATTTAAAAATATATTCTTTAATGTCTGATGGTTAAATCATTTTTGCATTAATTCTTAAACTGCTGCATGAAAACATATCGGAAAAATACTGAAACATGTTTGAAAAGAATATGAGTAGAAAAGCTTGAAATTAAATGTTTTCAACATCCAAAACAAATCCTGGACGTCTGTTTTTCTTCCACATCAGTGACACCAGCATTCGGCCATTACTGTGCTGCACTATAATGTTACTGCTCTGAGTACAGTACTCTTCCTTTACCCGAAAATCTGTCACACATCCTGCCTACGATCCCCATGATGCACCTGGACAGCGTCTGTATGTTGGGCTTTGACCTTTAACCTTTCCTCCTGGTGACGCTTCTCGTTTGTCTCTGCTCTGGCAGGAAGTCGAGTCACAGCTTGATTTTTTTCTCTGAAGCTTCAAACAAAAACGCTGAACAGGAGCCAGACTCCATGTTGGCACGGAGAGACGGGCAGAGTCTGGACCGCCGAGGGGGCGCTCTGCTGAGGGGTCTCTGTTGCTAAGGACCCCCACCCCCCACCCCATCGGCCCCTCCATCAGGGTGGAGGAGTCATGGGGGGGGTCATTGTTAGTAACAGAGAGAGACTCTCACCAGCCGACACAAATCACTGCCGGCCGGCAGCGCAGCCACATTCCTGCAGGACGACCTCCGCAGAAAGACAGCAGGGCTGACCTTTAGAAGACCGAGAGAGGAGGAGGAGGAGGAGAGGAATGTTCCTGAGAGGAGAGAGGAAGAGCAGGAGGAGAAGAAGAAGAGGAGGAACAATGGAGAGAGACACTGTGTGACAGAAAGATTCACAGAGAGAAGGGCTCTGTCCTGCTGCTTTCTTTAACGTCATCACCTATTCTTCATCTTCTTCCTTCTGCCTCTGACCCCCCCCCCCTCCTCCTCCATTTGTCTCCTCTTTTTCTGCTTGAGTCCAGCTCCTGTATATAAAAGATGAACGTAGCCGCTGTGACATCACATTTGTTTCTGGACATTTTGAAGCCTCGATTTTTGCAGCTGCCAGTTAGCTGAGGTGAAGCCTAGCAGACAGCCAGCAGCTACAGCCACCTGCATCAGCATTCACCTGTCATTCAAAGAGGCCACGCCCCTAATAATGCAAACTTTATTCCTTAATTCAATTTAAACAGGTGAGTAATAGAAACACCCCCCCCCCCCCCCCCCCACCCCCACTCGTACAGCTGTTATGAAGGGAGAAATTAGCTACAGAGACCAAAGCATTTTCTGCATCAGGCTGTAAACATGCTTTTTTCTGCTGGAAAGGTTTAACATGGGCGTCTATGGGGACCGACTCACTGTGGCGCCTCTGCTGGACGCCAGAGAAACTGCAGCTTTGGTGCTTCAGTTTCATTTTTCCGACGCAGAGGTTGATGGCTGATTCACACCATCCCTGCATGACAAGCTCCGCCCTTTCAGGCTTTCTTTAATATACTTTGATGCGTCTCGCAGCACGGTGGCGCAGTGGTTAGCGCTGTTGCCTCACAGATAGAATACCATCTGGAAGGCCTGGGTTCGATTCCACCTTGGCCCAGGCCTCTCCCTCTCTCTGTGTGGAGTTTGCATGTTCTCCCCGTGCTTGCGTGGGTTTCCTCCGGGTACTCCGGTTTCCTCCCACATTCCAAAGACATGCACTTACTGGGGTTAGGTTAATTGGCTATTCTAGATTGCCCATAGGTGTGAGTGTGAAAGGTTGTTCGTCTCTCTGTGTTGGCCCTGTGACAGGCTGGCGACCTGTTCAGGGTGCACCCTGCCTCTCGCCCTATGACAGCTGGGATAGGCTCCAGCCCCCCCGCGACCCTGACCAGGATAAGCGGAAGCGAATGGATGGATGGATGGATGGCGTCTCGCACTCCTCCTGTCAGCTGATTGGACGGTATCCTTGTTGCCCTTTTACTTTTATATTAGTTTATCTTTTTTTAATCTGTTGTTTTAAGCTCTGAAGCTCTAAAGAAATCTGACCTCACTGAAATCTTCAGACTTTGGACCTCGTGCAGGAGGAAGAAGAGCAGAGCTCATTTCCTTCAGAAGTTTGAGTTTAGACACCAAAATGAACGCAGCCGGAGGGCAGTGTGCGCGTGTGTGTGTGTGTGTGTGTGAGAGAGAGAGATCAGAAACATGTTCCAAGCTTGAATGTCTGCAGAGAGCTCAGCGTTGACACTACACCTTAAAACAGGATTACCTGACTTTGCCGAGGGATCAGCTGATATCTGCCTCACCGAGGGGGCAGGAGGGGGAGGAGTCAACAGCTCGCAGCCTAAAAGCTGTTCGTGTTTCCACTCTGAGCTCCACGTTCTCCTGCTTTTACCCCCTTTTATCAGCTTGTCCTTCATCTGCAGGCTCACTGCTGTGCACACCTTTCGTCATCACTCGCTTGCTGCAGGTTTTGCAGTTTCACTTGAGCCTTTCATCCAGATGATTAAAAAATTTCTTTTAAAAATTAAATTATTACATTGAGCCAAATAGTATTTTACAGACTTTTAAAAAAAAAAATCTGGGTCCTTTCTTGCCCAGATGCGAGTAAATGAACATCCCATTTTCAATCAGAGCAGAAAAGACGTCTGGATTGTGACTTTGATAAAATCAGCAGATATGTATGTGAAGGTCTTCACCTTCCTAACACATAAACCCAAAAGCTCAACGTAATTCAGCACATCAGGTTGTGGAAACTTCATATTTATAAAAAAGCTCTTTTGACTCAAACATTTTGAGTTTGTGTGACATTTAATTTCCTTTGTGTTGATCAAACTGATTATTTTCCATTATTTTGAACTAATTTGCAGATTATGAAGCATCACGTAAAAAAAAAAAACCTGGTTTCACTGTAATCTTTTCTATTGCTTCTGAGCACAGACATCCTCATGTGAGAGGCTGTGCAAAGAGAAGAGCTGCGGTAAAAAGACCTGATTTTTAACACTGAACTAAAAGCAAGTTCAATAATCACTGTGTTTAAATATTTAAGATGGACCAAAATAATCCCGATTATGGTTTTTGCTGTAATCAATCAGCCCGGCATCAGCAGTAATGTTTTAATCAATTGAAGTATAACGATTCAAGTAAACACGATTTGAGCGCGCTCAGTAGAGGCGATCAGTCCCTCACTCGGCAGAAAACATTTCTTATATTTTCATGTCTGAAGCACTAAAAAGCCTGAGGCATCCCCGCTGATGCTGTCCTGCTGTTTCACGTCAGTAAAGTTTGCAGATTAAACCTCGGGTACGAGATGAAGGTTCCACGGTTCCACACGGTGACGACGTTCTTAACCTTATTAGAGCTTCTTGTTACTTTCTCCACAGATCAGTTTGTTTCCAGCAGCAGGAAACAGTTTGTTTTTCTTCGTCCCAGAGTGTTTTTATGAATGAGCACACAGCTCACTGTGTGTGTGTGTGTGTGTGTGTGTGTGTGTGTGTGTGTGTGTGTGTGTGTGTGTGTGTGTGTGTGTGTGTGTGTGTGTCACGCAGCAGTCACAGCTGTGGATGTTGGGTGAGGTTTTGAAGTGTGTGTTGGTTGGTTGGTGGTGGGTCGGGGGTGTTTCCTGCGGTCGCAGTGTGTACTTCAGGAACCACATCAGAGCGTGCGGTTTTACGGCGCACTCGCCTTAAATGGCTCCACATGAGGAGTGCAGAGCAGCAGCAGCAGGAAGAGAAGAAGAAGAAGAGGAGGAGGAGGAAACATAGTGACTGTAAGAGATGAGCCAACTCTCACCACAGCAAGTTGGCAGATTCTGTTTCTCTCAGCAAAAACACACACACACACACACACACACACACACACACACACACACACACACACACACACACACACACACGTCTCTAACTTGTTGATTTGGCTTTAATTTCATCCTAAATGGAGATAAAAGGTGTCCAACGAGCAGCCTCTTCCCATGAAAGAGCCTCTAAGATAAAAGGGTTATTCCGCTGCACTGACTCTGAACTTCATTTTGGAGAAACGAGGAGACACACCAACAGGTCCAACTTGCTGCAGCTTCATAAAGGATCTGACTTTAACATGAATCATGTGAAGCATTTGTTCTGATTCTGACTCAAAGGAAGCATTTGCAGACAGACATTAGCACCCTGGAACAGATTTAATCACAGACGTATGCATGCGCGTGTCCTCCGTGTCGGACTCTCGGTCCACAGGTCAGTTCAGTTTGATGGTTGCATTTATTGGAAGCTGAATTAGATGGAGGATGGGGGACGTCCTGAAAGACTGAGGAAGAAAGCTGCTGCTGCTGCAGAGAGGAATCTCAGCCTGGACTAAAACTGATGATTCTGCAGCTCTGAGAAACCTGGCCTGGTGGTGGCGCTTTAACTGCCACAAACCACCTGACAAAGACCAACAGCTGGTCCACCAGCAACGTCTTTTAATGTGCAGATTATCTGTTTGGTATGACCTCTTCGGCACCACCACACACACTATCCAGGTGTTTCTACGAAGCATCAGCCTTCAGGCCTGAAGCATGAAGCCAAACCTGAAACCAGCGGCTGTTCTCATAACTGCTTTTGACGTTTCTGCTGTCAGAACAGTCTGATTATTAACATCACCTCCATCTTTAAGAATCCAAACACTTTCCAGTAAGACAGAAGGCACACGGGAGGGTGTGAGATGGAGCATCTCAGTGATGTTTCCTGTAAAGAAGCATTTTATACCAACAGTCAGCAGAATCCAGCCCAACACGCTGCACCTGCTGTGTTTGGAGGGTTTAAATAAAGTTCTGGAGGTTTTGAACAGCAGTCTGATGGAGCTGCTCGAGCAGAGTGCAAGAATAAAAACATCGAGATCGTCACAGATCATCTCATCCTGTAGCTAATATTCCACTGTGCCCCTTCACGCTCAGTGTTCAGAGCCGAGAGGCTAAAAACAGATGGAAGGTGGAGCGGTGAGGGCCAATCAGAATCAGTGATGGGAGGAGGTTAAAATAAGATGGCGTCCGGTGTTTGGTGCAGACTGAGGCTGCTCAGACCTGCAGTGACGAGTTCAGAGACGAAGCTCCAAATCTCTTTAAGAGCTCAGGAGGACAGAGGAACTGGGTCACACATCTTCTCACACACACACACACACGCACGCACTTTCTGTTTACTCGGTTTGAGCCCTGCGGGGTCGTCTAAGGTGACGGCGAGACGAATATCTGACCCTTCTTGTTCTGTACGTCCAGCCGGCGGCTCATGATCTCGCCAACACACAGATATCCTAAAACTGTGCTGCAGGAGGAGCGTTCTTAAGAAGCACGAGTTGACCAATCAGAGCTGCACTTGATGGACAGAAAACACGACTAAAGCTCTAATTTAAACAGACACCATAAAAACAGGTGTGACACATTTTTTACATCCAATACAGCCATCAGCAGAGGGTGGGCGGAGCTGTCAGGTTTGTAATTACTTTGTAAATATTAGTAAATATATAATATAAATAAATGTATTTTTGATGCTGAAAATCTGAAAGTCTTTAAAGGGCTCAGCAGCAGAGCGCCCTGCAGGTAAACACGTCCTCAGAGTCTTCAAAAACACTTTTTGAATGGTCATTTCCTGAGACAGGTGCTCAGGAGGAACTGGATCACCTTTTAGGGACTCGTCCAAATTTGGATTCATCTTCTTGTTTGAATCCAGGAATAAAAATATAAAATACCGTCAGATTTCAGGCGGATGAAGATGAAGAAGGACGGCCTCGTCTGAACCGCTGGCAGCGATTCGGCGCAGAGCCTCTAGCTTTAATGTAAAACTGCTTCTATCAAACTTTTATGATTCCATCTCTCTAATTGTGTTTAATCGTCTTTACTGCCCACATAAATATTATCCATCTGTAATAACCGTTAACGTCTTTATTCCCGCCTGCGACGGCTCTAAATCTCACAAACTGCTGCTCTCGACCTTTTTCCACCTTCTGTCCTGCACGCTGCCCCCCCAGCTCCATGTGCGCGCCGCTGGCTGCTAATGAGGGGCTGACACGTTTATCCTGGAGGTTAAACGGCCCAACGATGGGGGTCGCGACCCCGACGCGGTGACCTCTGACCTGTCAGCGCGTGTTGATCCTTCCTGTGTTAGTAACACCCGCTGCTGCCGCTGCCATCAGCAAGCTCATAAATCAGAGGGGTGTCAGGCGGGGGTGCGTGTCTTGGTGACCTCTGACCTCCCCAAAAGTTGGGTAGGTTTGTGTGCGTTCCACCTGTTGAGGAACTTCCTGTTCAGCTGCAGGAAGCAGGAGGGTTTCCCTCTGAGTTCAGCGTCAGTCTCAGGTTGAACCTGCGTGCTTTCAGCTCTCGAGGACATGACAGGAAGAAGCAGAAACGACTTTCAGTCCAAACCAAACAAACAAAGAGCTCCTGCTAACGAGCAGGAAGTCATCAGGAGTCACACTTAAGACTGTTTAAAAGCACATTTTAACACCAAGCTTGAAAGTATTCAGAGTTTAATAACATTATCAAATGTGTTTATTAGTGTGAAAAGAAAAACATGATTGTAAACCATATCTCATTATAGTGACGCCTGCCAGGACGCATCAATCCAGCTTCATGAATCACTGCTACTCCTCACTGTGAGGATGTAAGACACCATCATCTGCCTTCCTCATTTTATACAATACATCCAAAAAATTACTCATTAGTCTTTATTAGTCAAACAAGAATTATCAACAGGACCAAGATAAATGCAATGAATGCTAAAAAATATTTGTTTTTTATTTATTGTCCCTGCTGTGATTGGAGCTCACTGTGAGAGTCTTTCCTGCTCTTATTCATGTTACTTCCTCCTTTCCCTGCTCTGACTGCACCTCCTCACACGGGAGTGGAGCAGAAATAATAATTATCAAAAAATGAATCCAATAATGAATCCAGCCTGTTACTGCAACGATGCAACAGAAGCTTCCCAGATTGTGCTAAACGGAAGATAACGAGAGCGAGCGAAGGCATCGTCCTCGTCAGGCTTTTACAGCCGAGGTGAGCGCGGTTACGCCAAAAACGGAAGCAGGCGTAACAGATCCAGCTTTCTGGGTCCAAAACCTGAAAACGTCAGAGACTGCAGTCGCAGTGCATTACCCAAATATGCAGGGGGGGTAAAGACAGCGACACTGCATGCAGGGATGCTTTCAAACCCATTCAAGCTGAATTTAATCTAAGTTAAGATACATGAACCCGTCTTAAAGGCCTTTATTACATTATTTAAGACATTTTAAGACTGCAGCAAACAAAGATTCAGACTTTGGGACCTTCAGGCAGTGAAAACAGCAGAAAAACGAGCTGGTGAGACCACAGACGGGGCTTCCTGTCACAAAGAGCAGCAGCTGAACGGTGAAGGTGAAGTTCAGCTGGACGTCAGCACTCGTCTCTTTGAAGTTTCTGCTGCTCAGCACTCACAGGATTAAAAAGTAAATGGTTGGGAGCACGCAGCGGTTTCTATGGGCAACACTGTTGGTCTTTACGCCCCCACCCCGAGTCTGTGTTACGGAGATGAATTTAATTACCGACTCGGGCTGCCCTGACAGACCCCACCCCCGGCCCCATGAACTCTGAGGTCATCCCGCCTTCACGCAGCTTTTAATCAACACCGTCGCTCCAGAAAAGCTCGGCTGCCTTAAATAAGAGGCCGGACGAAACCTGATCCTGCTGCAGCGAGGGGGGGTGCTTCAGCCCTCCTCACCTCATTCAAGGGATTCAAGGTCCTCACGTCTCTGTGTGGTAAAGGTTTTTCAAAATAAAAGCTAAATTTAGCTATTTCTGAAGAGCTGCCACCACAAATGATCCCCCTCTGTGTTTGTGACGGCAGCGAGCGGCCGCTCCGCTCAAACAAAAACCTCACTGAGGGTTTCCTGCTCGCTGCCAAGAATCAGAGTTTTTCCCCTCAAAATAAAACCGCGAGCGAGGCAGCGACCACAGCCACCTCCGGACTGAAGGAGGCTCAGTGTGAACCTGCACAGCTGATTACTGAGCGCACAGTGGAAACACACACAGACGAGGCCGGAGAGGCGATGTGGACGGAGACGCGCAGAATGGGAGCTCTCTCTGGGCTCACAGAGGCTTTAGTCTGAGAGAGGAAATGATTGTAATTAAGCTTCAGGGATGGAGATCTTTCCAGAAGGCTCGGCTCGGGCTGTTTTTGCACGATGACGGATCACAGCTAAGATTTTACCTCCACAAACAGGACTGAGGCAAAACCTGCAAAAAAACCCCAAAAAACTGTTTCTACCTCAAATTGATTTTTAATCCTCAAAATCAAAGTAAAAGGGGAGTAAAGCATTTATCCAGTCACAACTTTATCTGGAATTTTTCAGGAAATCAGTGTCTGTAAGAGAAGAGGCGCCGTGAAGCTCTTCTGATGTCTCCTCATGTTTAAGGTTTTAAACTTGACTTTTTTCCTCGTCTTAGGAACTCTGTCCACGCTGAGGATCATGCTGTTGGTCTGAAGTTCAAACTGTTTCCCATCTACTGATTCCAACATAAAGACTGAACTTTGAAATTCAACAAAAGTTTTACTGAATTAACAAATCGAAAGTCTTCTCATTGGAAACTGTTGTTTTCGTTCAGGCTCTGAGGCCGAGGTTTGGAAATCAATCCGGTGCTGGAGGAATCTGAAAGTGGACCTGGTGGATAAATCTGCTCATCTATCTGGAAATTGTCCTCGTTTTCCAAGAAAACTCAGAAGCTCCAACAAACTTAGAACGAGCTCGGTGCCAAGTATTCAAACTGGCTGCCAAACAGCTCCTCTGCGTGCCTCTGCCACCGCTCGCTGCTGCTCTCCAGAATATTCCAGCCAGCCAAATTATTTTCCCGTGGACTCAGTCGGAAATCGGTGAACGTGCTGAGCAATCGCTCCGGAGATAATTGTGGTTTTTTTGTGCCAGCTTCACCCCAAAAACACACCGAGCTGCTCACGGCAGCGTTTCTGTTTCTTCCTCAGACTGCTGCTTTAGTGACGAAAAGACGACTGTCTGTGGCAGATAACGCATCTGTCTGCTTTAAAACTGAGAGGAAGGTGGATTTTCATCCCCAGACAAACGGAGGAAATTCTATCAGCTCACAACAAAAGAATCTCATATTTAAACCTCTCAGGAATGCAAACAGAGCAGATGCCATCCTGCAAACTGCGCCCGAAGCACAAACTATAATATGTCTGCTTTAAAGGCTAGAAACCTCTGAGGTGCTCATAGTTTTTGGTCGTGTTACCAAGCGAAATGGAAAATGGACGTCCTGACATTGGTTATCACTGTGAAAGGGCCTGTTTTAATCCTAAACTAAGATCTTTTGTCTAAGAACAATGGTGCCACACAGGAGACAAACCACAGAGGTTTACACATCACCGGCACACTGGCCACGCCTGATGCTGCACATCTGCAAGCCACTTAGAAACCCTGACTTAGTGTGGGTTCACGTGGTGTTGGAATAATAGGAAACATGAATATCCAACTGGGGAAATCCAAACATATGCCACCTCAAGTTGAAACAACTAACACAACATTAATGTTACAGGAAACCCACCATCCTGTTTGGCTCCATCACGTTTGTCCATATAAAGGGACTCAAGGATGAGGTAACTACTTGTATAACATGCACTCAGCTCCCTTCTCCTTAATGTCAAAATTTTCCAGAATAAATTCATATACTTTGTGTAAACTGGTCTCACTTCCACACTGGCGTCTCAGTCTTTGTTTAAATGTCCACTAAAGGAAAACCACTGCAGTAAAGCTGTGTGAGGTTTCAGCAGCTAAACTCAGAGCGGAGGCCGCAGACCGACAAGACATGAATATCAGGGCCAATCTGGCCCTGATATTCATGTCTTTGAGGGAACCAGTGGCCCCACCAACTGTACCTCTCGAACCCTTGAATGCACGGTCGTGACACTGCCGCAAAAATACCAAACATGTTCTCAGAGGAAGCCAGGATCGAGACTTGGTTTTTAGTAAACCTAAAAGGACCTCCAGGAAGAAAACTGTCATGAAGCTGGAAGCTAAATTCCTTCAGTGATCCGCCCAAAGAAAAGCCAGCAGGACCGTCTATTGGTCATTTTCTTGCAGCTGAACAGCATCATCACACGTTCACGTTCATGCAGCTCAACTTCTCATCACACAGACACACCAGCAGCAGAGAGGTGGGGCTTACCTGTGTGCACGAAGTAGGCCAGGTAGAGATCCAGCTCCTTGACTGAAACTCCAATGTGATGCGGCTGCACGCACAGGCTGGGGTTCGAACACTGAGGAGACTTTACCAGCCTCTCCCCGTCAGTACTTTCGAGGGGAATCCCTTTGAATAAAATCACCATGACCAGGTCCAGCCTCCACACTTTGTCCGCCTGGCGCAGGCAGTCGATCCTCCTCATCTTGCCCTTCTGGTCAGGGTTGGACAGCACGCAGCACGGCGCCTTCTTCCCCGTCACCGTCAGCACGAAATCCTCCCTGAACTCGGGTCGGATGTCCTTGCGCAGTTTGGCCAGGAGGCGTGACGCCCACTTCTGTTTGACCTCGGGCTTCTCGCTGAGCAGCTCGTCCTTCACGGCGCGCTCCTCCTCCTTGGACATGCGCTTCTCGTGCTTCTTGAAGTACTTCCTCTTGCGGGCCTGCAGGTTGAACCATGTGTAGGCGAAGGCCCGGACGTGGGGCAGCAGGGCTTCAATGAAAGGATGGAATTCATCCTGAGGGACAGAGACAGGTGAGAAGGTCAATCTAAAGTTAAAATCTTAAACGGAAGGTTAGAAGGTTATCATCATTATTCCAGCAACGCATATGTTTGATACCTCGCCTTCATCAGGTTGAGGTCTGAGCTCTGACTGATCATGTGACCAACATGCCGTCATTATAAATAATCACATGAAGCACTTCCTCCACACATTACACTTAAACATTATAAGAAACATGATGATTGTACGAATGAAGCACCAGTTAACGAACATGTCACAGATTAATTGAAGCATTTTGTGTCGTGTTTGGGTGATTATTAAAAAAACGCAGCATCGGATGGTTTGAAGTACTTCACAGTAACGTTAAGAATAATAAGAAATGTGCAGGTGTCTGCTGGTTCGAAACAGGAAATTAACTTTCTTTTGTTTTAAAAATGAACGTATTCATATCGTATTCAAGGTTCCCCTTCAGCTGGTTTGAATTGGAAAAACTATTTTATTCCAAAGTGTCACAGAAAGCGGGAATGGTGGCTCAATCTTTCAGTTTAACAAAGGTACTCTAAATGCATCAATTTAGATCATTTTTCAAAATAAAATAAAATCAGCCCCACATATTTATGTAAACTGCCACAGCCTGCAGCCAAAATCATTAATGCAGGTTGTAATGTAGTGTGTGTGTGTGTGTGTGTGTGTGTGTGTGTGTGTGTGTGTGTGTGTGTGTGTGTGTGTTGGGGAGGTAAATTTTAAAAACTTGAAATAATAACGCGAATATAAAGTATAAGAATATAAATATTCCCCCAAATACTTTTAATTTGCTACTTTTAGATGAACATAAGATGAAAATACAAAAGGAAAGAAAGTAGGAAATAAAGAAGGAAAAAAAAGAAATAAGGACATTGAAAGTAGTGAAAGAAAGCGAAGAACAGGGGAGCAGGGATATATATATATATATATATATATATATATATATATATAAAATAAAGGAAAAGGAAGATAATTAAACAAAGATGGAAACTGGGGTGTGAGAAAGCACAGGAATACAGAAGGAAATAAGAAATACAGTAAGAGGTCAAACTGGAAGGAAATAAGAACAATAAGCAGGAGAGGAGGAGTCTGAAAAATGACTGTTTGAAAAAAAGGTAAAAATCAAACAGGAGGAAGGACAGAGACCGGGCTACGACTTCGTGTCTGCAGCCGAGTTCAGACTGCAGCCTTTAATTTATCGTCTCGCTCTGTGGCACGAGAAACCAAAACACATCAACCAACCAAAAACTCAGCAAACACACGGCCCGCCGAGAGGCCGACCGCGGGCAGCTGAGCCGAGGGAAGCAGCGCCGCGCTCCCATTGCACCGTGAGGAGGATTACAGCTGCATTAAAGGTGCATTATGTGGCTTTTGGCTGCTGAGAGCGCTGCTGTTAATAGGGTGGGAATATGGTTAGATGGCATGTTGTGGATTAGACCCAATTTGGGGTTGGTTACACCTGCTCTGCTCCTCCCTCCTTCCTCCCCTCTAACCACCACATCACCAGGTTTCTCCAGGCCGGGCCAAACTGCTGCAAACCACAGCTCACACACACGAGGCGGGAGGAGGAGAAACAAACACAGCAGCCACAGTTTTCAGGGATTAAAGCTGCACTGCGCATAAAGCTGAGCGCAGAATATGTGGCTGAAATCTTCTCCCAATTTGCTGAGACAATAAAAACAAGAAAGTCTCCAAAAACTCAGAGACCACTAACACAGTTAGGACTAATCCAGGCTCATTTTGGCATTAGCAGCTCAGGGCTGTGAGGACCAGACATGGCCCTAAAGCCACCACACACGTGCCCACGGAGGTGACCCTGTGGCCGAGTCGTCATCACCTTTAGAAAAGGCCAAATGTGGCTTTATTTGAGCAGCAGCACTCGAGCTGTTGATTTTTATCAAAGATTATTTTTAGACAGTTCAATTCACTTCTTCTGAGTTTCTTCATCATTTAAACCTCGGGATGGTTTCAAATTTCAGCAGGTGAAATATCAAAGCTTCGGTCCACATAATGAAAGGACCTCGATGGACGCTCACTGTCAGAAAGGTTCTGTTTTCTAAACCATCCACCAGGTGTCCAGTGACCTGGATCATGATTGGCTCACATCTACCCTTCACAGGGATTTTTCACCAAGTGAGAAACTTTATTTGAAACAAAACACCTTCTAATTTCTGACACTATGCTTCTTTGTAAATCCAGTCTAATCCCGAGTGGTTTACTGGTGGAAGTTAAATCCACCACAGATACGATGAACCGTCCTGGCAAAAACCAGCTGAAAAGACGACTTTTCCAGACGTCTAAAAGAATGTTCAGATTCGGTTAAAAAGTGGACAGACGTCTAGAAAAAGGACGTTTCTTCCTCCTCCAACGAGCAGCAGACTCAAACCCAGCGCCTTCTTACTAACCGCTGCAGCACCGCGCCGCCCGAGCCAGAGGGATACGTTCAGTCTGTCAGCGGCTCGTAGGAATGAGCTCAGCACGCAGCTCGCACTGAGACAGAAATGAGGTTTAAAAAATGAGTGTCAGATAAAAGTAATCTGATTACTGGACATGCGGCTGTTTGACATTTGGTTACAAAACAATTGTTAAAAATCAAGCAGCTCGGTGTGATGGAGACACACCTCAACAGCCTCAACAACTGGGAACCAATCAGGTGTCAACAGGAAGTTGTAGCTGATATTAGGCTGAACTGAAGTCTTTGGAGCAAAGACTTTTCAGGGACATTTAGATCACTCCAAAGACTGACTGACCTGAGAACAGCGTCTGTGGGCGTTTTGGAAAATGCAGTAAAATGCTTTTTGTGTTGAATTTAAAATGTCACAGCACCACGAGCCGCTTTACAGCTTCGGCCATTTTTATCAGGCATCAAGCTGAGATTTAACAGCAGCCCGGGATCGCGTTTGGCTTAAACTCCACAGTATGAAACACGTTAGTTTGCTAATAATATCATGTGATATTTATTATTATTTATTTATAGAACATAAACATGCATCTCTGCATGAGCCTCTTCCTCTCAGCGACACGAGGAGCAGATTTAGGTGTGCGTGAAATAAACACGTGAAACAGTTTGAAATCAAAGTGGATGAAATTTTTAACGAGTGTCTCAAAGCAGCGGATGATGGAAAATTACTGGTATGAGGCCGTGAATGTTTTTGTTTTGCTGCTTCTTCCCTTTCTGCAGTTTTTGGGGTTTGGACGGCCGTCTGTGGCAGAGGAAAACCTGTCATTTCAGTTTGTTTCCATCTAAACACAGACGGACACAAAGCAAAACACAGAGAAACAATGAAGAGGAGGGAGGAAAAAATATCTTCCAGAGAGAAGCAGACGGACAGAAAACGTCTTCATGGAACATTTATGATTCGGATAAAACCCCTCAGAGGGTCACCGAGCTCCTCCTCCTCCTCCTCCTCCTCGGACTGAAAAAAAAACTGGCCTATTCATAGATCAAAGCAGCTCACACACATCTCGATACGTGTGAATGCCTCTGACCGAGCGGCATGCGGACGCCGACTCACAGCTGTGTGACGCTGCTCTGCAGAAACTCCAAAAACCTGCCGTGAACTTCAAATACTTCTGCTTCGTTCAGGATTATTTCTTTCAATGTGACAGACGCTCTGCAGACCAGACGCTGGTTTATAGCAACAGAGAGAAGACATGATCAAGTTCCTTCAAATATTTGGAAAGCTGTAACTATGTTCATTATTCTCCTGACGTATGTCTCATCCAAGTCTCCACCTGCAGCGTCTGCAGCTTTTTAAACTGCTTCCTGGCTCTGTTCAGACTCTCGCTTCAGCCAAAGCAAGCCTCCCTGCTCAGCAGCATCTCCAGGCGAACGTGTTGAAGCTCCTTTCTGAATAAAAAGGTGGAGAGCTGCGACTTCACTGTCAGTGAGACATAAAACCTGCATGTACACAATCACCAGTCACATCTGATAAAAACGCTTCAAAATCTTGATGACTTTGCCTCAAATAAAGCTCTGAGAAGCTTTTTTCCTGCAGGTTAAACTCAGTCCAGAGCGCTGAACTCACGCTGTGGACACAGCAAAGCAAGAAGAACAATAAGGACACGTCCTTCAACTTCACTACAACAAACAGCAGATGCATGTGCTCCATATGGACCTCCACCTCAGCTGCTGATTGGTTCTCTGGGGACAGAACAGGACAGCGGCCATGTTTCTGAACCAGGACGACAGTCTGATTGTGAACCTGGAATCTGACCCGAGTCTAACCCTTGATTCTGCTGACCTGCTCCTGGATCCCGAGTGGTGGGAAATTTTATGATTATGAATTTATTTTTAAAGTTGCTTTGCTTTGGACTCAAGCTGAAAGTTGCCAATATTTCCACTCATTCAGAGCCGTGTCCTTAAAAGGAAAAAAAGTTGGAGTACAACTGGAGTGAAAACGGTGCAACTGAAATCCATCCGTCCATCCATCCATCCATCCATCCATCCATCATCCATCCACCATCCATCCGTCCACCATCCATCCATCCATCCATCCGTCCATCATCCATCCATCCATCCATCTGTCCATCCGTCCATCATCCATCCATCCATCCATCCATCCATCCATCCATCATCCATCTTCTTCCACTCATGAACTGAGGACAGTTTTAGGATTTTTCAGGCTCCTGCTGAGCTACACCTTTTCCTGCCTGTTCTTCAACAGATCAAATGTGTAAAAAAACAAGTTTAAATAAAAAAAGGACTCAACTCCAGACAAGCTTCCTCAATGAGGAGGAAATTAGCTGTTTTTATTCTACGTGAAACCATCAGATATTCAACCAACGGCAACTCCAACACACTCCAACTTCCTGTCTGCAGCTCACAGCTCATTGGTTCCCACTGCAAACACAAACACATGAATAGATTTTTCCTAATAAGCAGGAAGAAATGCTAGATTTTTTGAGGCCTACTTTCAGCGGCGGATTAACGCCGGTGTGTGGCGTATTTGTGGTAAAGAGTGAACGTGATGTTCACGCTCGGTATCTGTCAGCGCTGAACATTTAAACATTTAAACTGGCTGAGGAGGTTTGATTTGGGGTTCAGCTGCAGGTCCGGGATTAAACATGAAAACCGAACCGGGAAGTTTTTTGGTTTTCCAGCTGGGTGTCAGAGCTGTGTTAAACCTGGAGCTCGGAGCGCTGCCTCCAAAGAGGAAACTATATCTACAGGCTGTGCATTAGAGCGCCAGCTGCACGCCTTTTTTTCATATAACACTGCTCGCCCTCCCTTGTCAGAGGCTCTGAATACAGCACATTGTTTCTTCTTGGAGACGATCCAGGCGAACGGGTTTGTCTCCAAAAGCGCCTCCAGCAGCTCAGCAGCCAACCTGCAGCCGCTTTCTGAGCCCAGCTCTCACCGCAGGACGGCCTTTTGTTTCCTCACTCAGATGTGTTTCTGTTTGCGTGCATCCTCGGGCGCTTATTAGGACGCCGAGCGGCTGCTGGACGGACGATGTGCTCACACACACACACACAAACACACACATTCCACAGTGGATCTGCAGCTCGCTGGCTCTGGATGTTCGTTGGAGCCACATACCAACATTCCTCACAGCCCAGTGCAACGTTTCAGCTTCCTGAGCCGCTCACACCGGCTCCACCGCCGCTTCCTCCACCACCTCTTCACACTCTGTCCGCCCGCCGCAAACAAAATCCCACTTAACAAGTCACTCGCTCTCAAATTCAGCCTGAAAACAGGCCGACATAATCCCTCCTGTTCTCAGGAATGTTTGCTGTCCTCAGACTGAATAATCCTGCAGCACTTCTCACAGAAGCTGATTTCCCTGAAATCTGAACTCCTGCCTGTGTGTTTTTAGGGTTTGTTAAAGGTTTAGTGGAGTCTTTCTGCTGCAAATATTTTAAGCCACAAAACAAAGAAAATTCAGACGTTCAGCTCTCACATGAATCCCGTTCTTCTGTTTTTCTGTCAGGAAAATCACAGGCAAACTGAAGCCGAGCGTCAGGACTCACCGACAGCTTCAGTGAAATTCTGACCATGTTTGGATGCATTTGATTGGTTTGTTTATTTTTATTTGAATAAGTAAAAATATTATTGAAAGATAAATAGACATGTAGCCTCTCTGCTTCATTAGTGAGCGTGTCGGTTACTCTACAGAGAGTCGTACGACAGAACAAATCCGACTCATTAAAAATCAAACTACATATTGATCTGCAGGAAATTTTTCAGCTTCTGTTAATCGTTAAATTCTCTGTTGGTCTCGTTTCTTCTCGCAGTGGCGGGAGATAATCCGGGTGGCGTTCCCGCCGTCCCCTCTCCTCTCAGCTGCGTCCTGAATCTTTTTTCTCTGTAATTTGACTTTTTGGATTTCAGCTGATTTCTGTTGGAACCGGCTCGCCGCGCTGCAGCTCTGCGCTGAATAAAAGGCCGCCTGGCTGAAGCGGCTCCCCGGGTTTCTTTCTTCATCTCTTTTTGGGGTCGTTCCCTCTTTCAGCCTTTTTTTCCCTGTGTGGAAATTGGCGTTTCTAAACCTGCGAGGGGAGTCTGAGAGCAGCGCTGAGGCTTACACGTTCCCCCTCTGCACCTTGGTGACAGATGTAATGGGCTCCAAATAACGGGCCTGTAACAACAACCCCCTGAATAACAGTCATTTAGAGGAGCAATAACGCTAATCCTCCCTCCTCCTCTCTCTGACACCCACACCGGCACACTGAGGGAATTACCGGCGTGTCGTTTGAGGGCCGCCGAGCCGCCTCTGTGAGCAGCCGGGGACGTACAGCGAGGGTCTGCACCAATCAGAGGGTTTGATCCCCCTTACCACCAACTCAAACACAGCAAAAACAGCATGTTCCCATTAAACTGTCCACACACGATGAAGGGATTAATGCTGCAAGGGGAAAAACATTCCAGTTTCAGATTTTGGGAAGCTGACTGTGCCAGGCACCTCACGAAGCAGGTTTGGGAAGTCCTGGTTTACAATCAGCTGCTCGGATCCTTTAAGTCTGTGTTCACTGAGCCGAGCTCAGCGGCACACATTAAAAAATGGTAAACGGCTCGATTTTTACATATTAAAAAATGATAAAAGGATCTGCTGCATGATTCACAGAATATCTTCCACTTTAAAAAGAGCTCTTTCTTTCATATGTTTTTATTTCTTTAAATCAGGACTGGACCTAAGCACAGATCTGCAGACTGTCCAACATTTTCTTTCAAAATCGACAAAAACACAAAAAGAAAAAAAGCAAAGAAAAGTTAAAGAGCTCCATCAACACCGATTTCATAACTATGTCAAAAACGAGCAGCCCGATAAACGTTAAGTTCAGCAGAACAATCGCTGAGTGCACCGTGAAATATTAAAATTTAATTATGCAGTAAATTAGCAAAGGATTTTATTAAAAGCGCCCCCTCGTGGCTGGCGGGCAAAAAGACACCTTGAAACAAAATTTTAACTAAAAAAAACAAAAAACAAAAAAAAAAGCAAAGAAAAATCTCCAAAAACAAATTTAAGAATCTGACTGTAAACCGAACACAGCCAAAAGTTTAATATTAAAATTAATTTTCACATTTAAATTTGGGATTTATCTGTGGCATATTTTTAGGTTGTAGGAACACACACACACACACACACTTTGCTCAACCACTGAAATATTTCCACTCTAATAAAAACAGACAAAAAAATGAATATTTAAGTCATGGGACGCAGATAAACACATACATGTTCAGACCCTAAAACATTTTTCTCTCTGAGCCTCTGAGCAGGATTTTTAAAAACCGACAGTCAGTCAGTGTCTGCTGATTATTGGTTTTACTGCCTGATAATCAGATTACAGCGTAAAGCTGCTGCTCGTACGTTCCTGCAGATTCGCCCACAAACACACCGAAGCTTCGACCACAAAACCAGAAATAAAAACATGCACAAAATATTCAGTTTAAACCAGAAAAAAGAAGCAATGAGGTGAAAGGTGAGGAGCAGGGATGGAAACATCAGCACACACTTCCTAAATTATCACACCAGATATTAATTTACAGCCACAATCAATAAATCCACTTACTGAGAAATTATTTAAACAAATTATACAGCCTCTGAAATATAATCTATACATTTATGCCTATGATTAAAAATGTGAAATATTATATTTCACATCTCCACTGGCTAAATAAAAAAAATATTTCATATAATTGAAGGAATTAAAATATTTGTGTGAGATGCTGAAATAAAAATATTTCTTCAGTAAAATCTGTGCAATTTGTTCTGTGGAAGGTTTACATTTTAATTCTTTTTTGTCAGTCTGTGTTTAATTTCTGGAGATTAGGAGCACAATTCCAACACGAGGGCGAAAAAGCTCTTAAATTCTACTTTAACCTCTGACCCTGAATGCAAACCTGCAGGAAAAACAGATTAAAAAAGGAAAACTGGATCTGACTTAAGTTTAATGTCAAACGAACCTTCAGGTTAAATTTGGGATTAAGGATCACAGAGTGCACAGAGTGCTTTAGTTTGGAGGTGTCACCTGAGGTCACCTCAGGCCTAAGGTTCCTCTGTGAGGCCCAACAACAGCAGGAAGGAAAAGAATTCTCCCTCATTTTACACAACAGAAGCAGCAAAAAGCAGGAGAGAAACCCCGCGGCTGACGAACCCTTCACCCGCAACCTGTGCGCTCATCCCGCAGCTTTCTGCTACACGTAGCCCCAAAACCAAACTGTACAGAAATAAGAGAAATTCAGAGCTTCTGCCGCACAAACACCTCGCTCTCTGAGCTGAAGTCCCGGCCTGTCCGCCACTGTTAGAAAGTTTGAAGGAAAAAAAACAGTCCAAATTCTGGCTGCGCCCGAGTCTGACCCAACCGGCGGACCACAAACACGAGAGAAGCCTCGACAAACCGAAGCCAGAGCCGCTGAGCGCTGCGCCGCAGCCCCCACTCAGGCTGGCCGGGCAGCGGCAGGCTGAGCGGGGCTGTAGCCGGGACAGAGCGCGGGGAAGCGGGCACAAGCAGTGGCTCGCACGCAGAGAGAGCGCGGGGAAAGTTCCGCCAGTGTGCGCAGAGATAGATGATTTCTTATCTACACAGAGGAAGTTTGGAGGCGCCGTCCGCCATGTGCTGCAGCGGAGAGGGGAACGGCAGCCCCGGAGTGAGAAATAGGAGCTGCGGGCTGCGCGGAGAAGCCTCGGGAATCCATCCGGAGCCGCGTGCGCGGCGCGGACGGGCTGCAAACAAACAGTTAGAAGTGGAAAAGTTGAAGCGCACTCACCTGTGTTAGACATAGCGGAGAATACATATCTGTCCGGTCTAATCTTAGATGTGGAAGGTGTGTGTGTTTATGTGAGGGGGTGCGCGTGGGGGGTGTTACTGTAACTCCAGCTCGAGTGTGTGTGCGCGTGCGTGTGTGAGAAAAAGGAAAGAAGAGAAAAAAGAAGGAGACAGAGTGAGAGGGGAGATCGCGCCCTCCTTTGACCCCTTCGCTTTCACATTTCCAACCAGGGCTGAACTTTGACCCCGCCTCGGGTTACATGGACTGTCCGGACCTGTTAGAGGCCCTCCGCCGGGGAACGCACAACTTTGAGTCCAGACACGAAGAACATCTCCAGCAACAAGAGAAAAGTCCCGTTAGAAGTGGCCAGCGCGGAGCTCCAAAACGTCCCCAAACTGCATCTCAGACCTCCGCAGAGTCGCGGCAGGAGGCGGACCTCGGCAGCATGTCTTTCCGCCCTGCGGTGCACTGTGGCCGGCGTGCGGCGGTGAAGCTCCTCGGTGCCCGGGACGGAGGGTGCGGCAGCACAGTCCCGGGAAAATAGCTGCGAGCAGGAAGGAAGAGACGCAGAACCCTCCGCTGCCAGACGGCCGCCTCGCCTCTGAAACCACCGACAGCTGCTTTCCGTTAATTTATCTCCAGCAGGAGCAGACGGGAACGCGGAGTGAGGGAAGAGAGCGCGCCTCCTCTGCGCTCCTCTGCCCAGCCTGTGAGAGCTCCGGCTCCGGGACCTCCGCTCGCTCCGCCGCCGGACTACGGGGTGTGTGTGGCCGCGTGCTGTGTGCTCTGACCCTGCAAACTGATCACTCTCTGCTTATCGATCGGGAAGAGGAGCATCGATCCTCCGCGCGCACTTTCACAACTACAAACCGCTGCGTGTGCGCGTGCGCGCACGCAGCAGAGCACCTCTGAGCTGCAGGATCCCGCCTCGCGTGAACCTGATCGGACTGTGGCTTTATTGATCACTATCGATTACTGGGACGCTTTCAGCTCTTCGGTAGAAACTTAAGGGGTCGCGTGAGGAGCGGAAAGCATTTCTTTTTGGGGGGTGGGAGGAGGGGGGGTGCCAGAGTTTAAGGAGGGAGGAGGCTCCTGCAGGAGTTTGGATCGGAACTCTGCGCCTGCAGCTGCGCAGTCCCGCTCCCTGATTTCTGCGTCTCCGGGTTCCTGCCACGCAGTGTGCAGCAGGGGCAAAACAAACAAACTAAATATTATTATTTTGACTTGTTTGGGTAAAAAAAAAAACTATAAACAGACATCAGAAACTGGTAAAAGTGTTTTTCCTCCTTGAGAGTGAATCGACAAGGAGATGCCAGGAGGAACACTGCTTAATAATAATAATAATAATAATAATAATAATAATAATAATAATAATAATATAATAATGTTATTTTGAGGAGGAGCACAAATCTGCTCAGTTCTACTTTACATAACACACTCTTATATAATGCAAGTGTAAGATCAGATATTTTGCCAATTAGCTGTAACTTATGTGACCTCTGACCCATGCTGCTCAGGCACTGAAGACAAACAGCAGGCCGGAGACATTTGTCTTAATTTATTTGAAAATATTCTAATTTTGGTTTGAGCTGGTTTTTATATGTTTTACTCCTGCAGATGTTCAGTCACTGTTTCCTGCAGCAAAAATCAGGAACAATAAATCGGCTGAATCTCCGTTTACTGCTCTCAGCATTAATCAATGCCAGTGGATGAAACACATCTGCGCATCTAGTTTGCAGCTCCGTCTGCCTGGAATCAGTTGCAAGATCACCGACACCAGTGCAATCAGTGGGTTGCTCTTTAAATGACCTGCAGGCTGTGCACGTTCCACCTGAGCAATGAGGAGGAGGATGAACTCGTAAAACTGGTGGAAACACAGAAACTGCTAACAGAATTTACTGTAACGAGCATCTGAGGACAGATGTGGTGATCTGAGGAACTACTGAGGACATTATGAGTGATAAAATATTTCAAGGAGTGTGAACATGATGCTAAAACTTCACAGTGCACAATGCTGATTTAACCTGCAGGAAGCTCACAGGTCTGAAGAAAAACCTCAGCCTAGAATCACAGGTGAGAATCGGAGTCTGTAAACGGCTTTACGGGGATGGAAGAGGAATATTAGTCTGTGGAGATCCTACAGGAGCATCTACAAAATTCAATAAAGCCTCCATAAAGCTGCAGACGCTCGGAGGGTCCCGACACGACCATCAAACCAAAGCTGAATCACCACAGAGACGCACAGACTCACTATAAACCCACATACAGCAATTCAACGAGCATCCGCTTCCACCTGTCCCCACACAGCACCTCAGGTGACCAACCTGAATGAACATAAGGAGATAGAGCCACAACAGGATGTTCTATTCCATCCATCCATCCACTAATGTTAAATAAAAACAGGATACAGAGACGGAGCTGAATGTTCTCCTCTAATAGGTCAGGAAAAAACATAATAAAAAGTCTCCAGGGGTTACTACAGGTCACAAGAACCAGCAACCCAGGTCACATTTTATAAACATCATCATCATCACAAGCAGCAGAAACCCAGATAGGAATGCGCGCGCGCACACACACACACACAGACACACAAACACGCACACACACACACACACACAGGCACACACACACACACACACACACAGTCATTTTTGACCCAACCAATCAGAGGACACCACATGACAACTGGTGCAATGTAAATGTCACAGGTAAAGAAAAAAGTCTGTCTCATGCAAAACATCACTGCTGTAATCGGTCAATCAATAAATCTGATCTGATCATCAGAGACGACGGAGGATAGAAGATTGAGATTACTCATATTACAGATTACATCTTGCACCACCATTACAGATTACCACCGTTATAAACGTGTCAGACGTAGGTGGGACACCAGAGGTGTCACATGGCTCATGAAGCTACTATTAATCAATAATAAATCAATGATTAGGCCACAAATCCAGAAAAGAACTGGAGAGTTAGTCCAGCTTGGTTCAGAGATGCTTTAGCAGCTCCGTCAGTTCAGCTGGTGCCTCTTTGTGTGTTTGGGAGGAGCACTCCCTCCCCTCCGGCCGGCGGCAGCCTCAGAGGCATGGAGCGGCGCGGCGGTGCTCCACAGACTGAAAATCAGATGTTCTGCTTCAGGTGATAACTCCTCTGATTCTTCCTCAGAGCAAACAGCTGATCTTAAACCTCTCTTACAGCAGGTCCATCAAACAGCCTCACTACCTGCTCGGGTTTTTCATTTTCTCCACTAACTGATCGCAGCAAAGCAAAATGAGATGGGCAGGTCTCCAAAGACTCTGAAAGGAACTCCATCATTGTCAGTGGACTTTAAATCTGACCCGATCAGGTGTGTGTGCACCTGAAACATCTAAAGCACTGGCCAGGAGCCGGAAACATCATCAGACATCCAGGTGTTTAATGTTGGGTCTGCAGTGCAAACTGGAGCTGTGGGGTTTGTTTTCTGTGGGTGTGGAGGCTACTTTTATAGCTGTTCCTGGAGTGTGACCCACAGGTACGACTAAGAGGCAGGATGTGTTCTCAGGCCCCATTTACACGACACCGTTTCAAAATGAAAACGGTGTCATTTTGATGCATTTACACGACAACGGAGTGAAAACGATGTGTTTCAGAAACGGGGTCCAGAGTGGAGCGTTTCAGAAACGCACCGGCTTGTGTTCTCATGTAAACGCTTGAAACCGGGAAGATTTGAAAACAAGTGACTCGCACATGCGCACTATGGTTGCGACAGCCACAGTTTTCCATGCATGCGCAAACTGATAAACAGCACTCACAGATTCACGAGTGCTTCTTGTGCTTTTCTTGTGTTTTTACCGTTTTGTAATTAAGCGTTGTGTGCACCAGCGATCCAACCTCATCGTCAGTCCACACAAAGCCTCTCACATTGGCCGTTTTGTAAATAACGAACAATAACGCGCTTCCTACTGTGTCACTCCACGCATGCGCGTCTTGCGTAAACAAACTTTGCAAAGAGAAAACCAACGCCAACTTGTGGCCTGGCATGGGAACTACATCGTTTTCATTGTTTCACGTGTCATCGTGTAAACGCGGATCGTTTCTGAAACGCTATCGTGTAAACAGAAGGCTGAAACGCATCAAAACGTTTCAGCCTTCTGAAACGGGGCCTCAGATTTGGACCGCTCTGTTTTTTAATCCAAGGATGTCTCGTACTTCACTCTGTGTTGGTAACTGAGCAGGACTGATGTGTCTCAGGCTCAGGACGCTGAAATCAGTCTCCATGTGTCAGACTCAAAGTTCAGGGAGAGGAAACACTTTCATTTCAAAGGCTGGAGAGTCTGGAAAGACCTGCTGTATCGTCACTTCCTTCAGTTTTAGTTTTTTGTCCCTCTGCAGGTTTTTTTTAACGCAGTTCTCACAGCAGAGAGCCTTTAACTCTGACTCCACGTGATAAACGCTCTCAGAGGAAGTGGAAGAAGCGGTGCCGTCTCCTGAAATGTGACGTCTGTCTCGTGAAGCAGCTGCGTGTTCCTGCAGGCTGGACCTGAGCTGCGAGTCGTCTGAGGTTAATGAACAGAAGCTTTTATGTTAATAGAAGGAGAGGCAGCGTGATTTAACAAGACAATCTGCACATTTACTTTGGCTCGAACACATCTGAGGCTGCTCGTTATCAGGTGGCCAAACAGCGGCTCTGAATGAAGGTCGACACACAGAGAAGGTAATTAGATTAGAGCAATTAAACGAGCTTTTTGATATGATCAATAATCTTAATGTGGAATTCGCAGCAGGGTCATCCCGCTCCTGTTTCATTGTTTTCAGCTCATGCATGAAGGCTGCATTCACACTGCAGGTGAACGAGGATCTGAGCTTCAGCTTCAGCAGCTGTAAGGAACCTCCACGTTCCCTCACTGAGAGTCCTCCTCACTCTGAGAGCTGGTGTAAATCTCAGTGTTTCTGTCACCATCACAGCTTCTCCCTGCACTGCTGGGTAAGAAGCTCTCATCCATCAGGCCCAATGCCTTTTTATTAAAGACCACAAGCTCCCTGCAGAACAACCTGTCTGCAGCTGCAGGTGAGCAAACATGTCAGGTGGATCATCTGATGGACCAATCACAGATGCTCAGAAGTTTCACTTTCCTTAAAGCCTGAGGTCTTCACATGGTTCCTGCTCTCTGGGTTCAGAATTCCCTCTCCCTGAACTTTGAGCCATGAAGATGGATTTCAGTTTCTCCTCCTGCTCCATCCGTTACCA
Organism: Archocentrus centrarchus; assembly: GCF_007364275.1. NCBI lineage: Eukaryota > Metazoa > Chordata > Actinopteri > Cichliformes > Cichlidae > Archocentrus > Archocentrus centrarchus. The sequence goes on along the minus strand of NC_044349.1, from coordinate 36,206,568 downwards.
GCACAGAGTGGAGTGGAGTAGGAGTAGGAGACATCTTTGGATTGAAAAACATGTCCATATTTGATGGAGGAGGACACACAGATGTCATTTAGCAGGTAATGAAAGTTTCTGAAGTTGTAAACATGTCTGGAGGAGATCGTTAACCCTTTAAACACCAACTTTATTTTTTAAGTAAGCTGGATTAATGAGACAAAAGCTGCAAACACATCCTGACTTTTAGTCCTAACTATGTGTCCAACTCCAGCAAATCTCTGGGTCCTACATTTCCCACGATGCAGCTGAATTAAGGTGTAGAAACACTTCCGATAGCAGTCACAAAGGCGATTCGCTCCACAGTCCGACCAGAGGTTCAATTTCGCCGATGGAGAAGAAAAGCACAGACAGGCGTCATCAATAACCCGATTCAATAACAGCAGAAATGTGATGAAATCAGTCACAATAAAACCAGCTGAGGTGATGAGCTGCAGGTATTTCAATTATTACATCCTTTATTCATCCGTTTTAAATCTCACAGACAACACAGATCTCATCTTCACTCCACAAAGAGTGAACACACTTGCTAGTGTGAATTCAGAGACACAAACGGTTCTATTTTCTCAATCCTTCACATTTTTCTGCTCCTTCTGCAGATTATTCCAAGAAAAAGAGGCTTTGCACCCTTCGCATTCCGACTCTGAGGACAAACAGCTGGAAAACAGAGCGAAGGGGTGAACCTGCAGGATGAAGCACCGCAGATGGATACCAGACAAAAGAGCCAAAACACCCGCAGAAATCAACTGTGTCCTCACCTGGAGGGAGAAACAGGTGACTGAGCTCAGGGAGGTCAAAGGTTTTTATTCTACTGGCACCACCATGGTGCCTAAAACAAATGATCATGGAAGACACCGTTTTCCTTTTTCATGTTGAATTGTTGTCTACATTTTGATGATTATCTGAAAGCGAGTACACTGAAGGGTCTGAATCCAGGAAGAGCCCCCACTCACACAGGTTTACAGGTGTAATCACCTGTCACACGATCAGAAACAGGAAAGGCCCGAGCTCGGAGTCACTGAGCATGATGAACTGATTCACAGGTGTTTAAACTGCAGGTGAACATGTGCTGAGTGTCACAGTCCTCATATTTCTCTACATCATAGACAGAAGAGAAGCAGATGTTTCCCATGAGGACCGCAGTCAGAAACGCAGCCTGAGCCGCCATCTAGAGGACACACACAGACACTACAACAGCCTGTGTGTGTGTGTGTGTGTGTGTGTGTGTGTGTGTGTGTGTGTGTGTGTGTGTGTGTGTGTGTGTGTGCTGAGAGAAAAGAGACTCAGTATAAAAACTCCATCAGTGTAAATTTGGATTCCTCGCCGTGACACCGAAGGTCTACATTAAAGCTGAAGGCAACACGAGAAAAGCTCGTGATGAATCCTTTCAGCTCAACAATAACTGCAGCTGAAAATCGATTCTGAAATCATTTATGAGCATTTATGCATTTCCATTTTGTAAATATCAAAACAAAAAAATGCTGAAAATAATTCAATGTTAAATCAACGCTTTTACAGCCCAAACAATTCTGACCAGAAATAAGAAATATTATTAATATTAATATTTAATTATGTCCAAATGTAGGACTATTTATTTGAATCCTTTTGGGAGGGTTAATGAAGCAGTGTTGTGTTTGTAGTTGGGCCCGACCCCGAGCTGCTGTGGGACCGGTTCTGCTCACCTTCTGGGCCGACGCTGCTGCACTTTTTCAGTGAAACCGTGTGGAACTACTTGTCAGCATAATCAGAAGAAGGGACCCAGCGTTACCTACGACTTCTAACGAGGGTTTCAAGAAAAGCTTTGAAATGACAGGAAGGTTAAAGGTCTGACTCCCACAGAGGGCCTGGCCTGCAGCTCTGAGGATGTGATGTTGCTGAGAAGCAGGCTGTAAAATGTTACATCATAAAAAACATTCAGAAAATGTTTTCAGGACGTTTGTGAGGCCTGAGATGACAAAACATCCCCTAATTTCATTTGCTAACAAAAGTGCATCTGATGATGAGCTGGGCTGTTGTCGGGGTAACAGATGATACGATGTCCGCTGTAACCACGGCCACGTCCATCCTTAAACTCTTGAAATGTGCTCCTTAGATTACGATTACATTTTCGCCCCTCAGAGATGGGAAACATGGTGTGATCAGCTGACTGGTCCTTCACTGTTCTGCTGTCAAAGGGGCTCCGTTTAAATAAAGATTCATCTGTTTGTCGAGCAGCGTCTCTGTTTGTTTCTGCAGAGCGGCGCGAGACAGGAACGAGAAGATCTGACGAGAGTTCAGGTGATGATGGGGGACACCACCGGCCGGCCAATCAGACGTGAGCAGAAATCCAAAAACTCAACATGGACGTCGCCATGGAGACGGGCTGATGTCGGCAGTTTGGGCTAAAAAATACAAAGTGTGTGTGTGTGTGTGTGTGTGTGTGTGAGAGAGAGAGAGCGATGGGGGATGGGGGCTCCTCCACCTGCTCCCACTGAGCTGCTGCCAGGCTGGAGATCAGCCAACAGAACCAGGCCTGAAACCAAGTCGCCGCCAAGCTCGCACAACCAGAGAGAGAGAGGGAGGAAAACAAGGGAGGAGGAGGACAGAAGGGGAGAGGAAGCACGGAGCGATGAGGAGGAAGAATAAGGTCAGAAAATCAGGAGAGAGAAAGAAAATGAGACGAGAAAAGAAGGGAAGGAGGGAGAGAGGGTGCTTCTCATTTCTTTCCTTTTTGTGGTTTTTAAACGTTGAAGCAGCTGTTTATCGTTCATTATCTCTGCTCATCACGGCCGATCATTTATCAATTTCAAAAGCCCAAAATGTCTCACTGCATCAAGAAAATATTGTTCCCATAAAAATCTGAAATGTATATGAGGCAGAAAAATGAGGAACATGGAGAGATGAAAATATCAGAGTGAGGAGTGAAAGGACAGCACAGAGGAAGAGGAGGAGGAGAGTTAGAAGAGGAAGAGAAGGAGTGAAGAAGAAAAGCAGAGTGATCATTTTAGGAAAGAAAGAAGAAAGAGTGGAGTCACTCTCGGACCTTCTTCAGCTTCTCGTTCTGCTTCAGTCTTTGTGTTTTGGAGCTGCTCAGTCCGAAACCAGCTGCTGAGCAGAGCGCAGCTACGCTCAGCATCAGCATCAGCATCAGCATCACGGCCCAAATTTATTTCTATCAAGCCACAACACGAGTCACAGCTTACAGAGTGAAACCTTCAGATCGCTCCTTCAGCTGGTGATGAGGAGCATCATCGCTGTAACAGACCGTCGGCCTCACCCGGCTGGGTCACATCAGCACACACATCTGGGCCTGATGTAGCAATCGCAGCAGAACTGCTGTTTCCACTTGCAGTCCAGGATGGTGGAGACAGTTTTACTGTGGGATGATGCTGAGCACAGGACAGGTCAGGGCTGGCAGCTGCTGAACTTTCAAAATAAGAAATAAATGAGGACCAAAGGTGACATGTTTATGTCTCTACAAGTTTTGGCAGCAGGGGATCTCCACCTTCAACTGACATCCAATCCACAAAGCACTGAGGCCCTGTAGGAGGACCCGTGTTGTTCACATGGGTCAGAAGGAGGCAGAGGAGGTGGTTCAGGCATTTCACCAGGAGGTGAGGTGTTTCTCTGTGTGTTGGATTTTGAACTGCTGTTTCATATTTAAAGCCTCTGATGATGCCATCACCTGGGTCCTCTTAGTAAAGCAGGTACACAGTCTGGCAGGAAGAGAGTTAAGACTTTCTAAAGCCAGTCAAAATGAAACTAAAACAAAGGTTAGTAAGCGGTCCCTGAGTCAGAGACACAGCTTGTTAAAACAAACATGTTCTCATCAGTCCACATCGATCCATTCGCCTTTTCAGAGCTGCTTGAACATGAGCTGCAGCTGGATTTTCATTCCCACTGCTCCGGGTTTGAGCCCTGGTTAAATAGGCAGCGTTAATCAAACCAGCACTGTGCTTTCAGATCAGTGCTTCTCCTCTGAGTCACCATCATTTCAGATTTTAAAATGCAAGGTCAGAAAAAAAAGGTCATAAATCGTACTGCTGACTCTTAGCAGACTTTTCAAAGAGTTCTGAGCACCGGTGAAGGCCTTCCTTTTAGAGGAATGATTTCAGGGCCTTTTAAAGCTGCTTAAGGATCTACAGGAACCCTCTGAGTGTCTAACAGCCATCAAGGTTCAGGCTGAAGTTCACGTCACAGCAGAAATAATAATAAAAATACTGGAAGAAACCAGGATCAGCAAAGTGTTCCCGCAGCCTCGGCGTCAGCTGCTCTATCAGCTCGCTGCGTATTTTCTGGGCATTTTGGCTGCTGGGAAACGGAGCCGCCGTTTGGCGCTGACCTTGGCGGTCTGGACGTGGTTCTGTTTGCAGGCTGAAAACAAAAAAAACAACACAAAAAAAAAGGGTGATGAATGCCAAAATATCATCGCTACGTCGATAAGCTCACCTCACACACGATATAACACTCTTCTTCTTCTGTACACTGTGCTGTGTGTGTGTGTGTGTGTGTGTGTGTGTGTGTGTGTGTGTGTGTGTGTGTGGCTACCACAGAAGTAGAGGATGAAACAGGAAGGCAGTTGTGTAGTGAGAGGCAGGCAGGAGGAACAGATGGCCTGGCAGAGCATGGGGAGAGGCCGGAACCCCCCCACCCTCTGACCGACTTTCATTGATGAGCCTGTGTGTTTGTGTGTGTATATGTGTGTGTGTGTGTAGCACGTGTTAGACACATATGCCATCACGCAGTATTATTTAGAACAGCACCACCCCGACTATTTTGAGTTTACACACAGACGCAAACAGAGCCGCCGAGCCGCCTGCCAACATCCCAACACAAACGGTTTCTGCTGGTTTCAGCTCCAATCAGCTCGCTCACCGCACACACACACACACACACACACACACACACACACACACACACACACACACACACACACACGCACACACACACACACACACAAATCACACAAAGAACACAAACACCACGACGCTTCCCTGCTTCAGCGTAATGATGGAAACCCAGCTGCAGCATGTGCACAAACCCACAGAGGGACTTCAGCCACAACGCAGCCGCAAAATGCGTCTTCGAGGAAAATGTGCATGAAACCCGTTTATCAGCACGAACAGAATCCTGAAAACAGAGACGCTTCTCCTCAGTGACGTGAAACAAAGAGGCAACACTTAATAAAAGAAGTCATACAAACGCTCACTGATATCTACCAGACAAGGAACTCAGCAGCAAACTGAGAAAAGAGCAGAAGGTGCTAAATTCATACTCCAGGGTGTAGGTTTGATTTGAGCATGTCTGTTTTTAACATCAGAGGCTTGATTGTAATTTTCTAATCTCCACGTTAGTGTTCGCAGTGATGCTCAGCTAACAGATTTCCTGCCTCAGATATTTAAAGCCTAACGTGGCGATGAAGCAGTCGGGTTAATTAAAGAACTCGTTAGACTCTCAGTCACAGACGGAGGGATGGGGATCATACAGAGCCATCCAGAGAGGATAAAATAGGAGTCATTTTCAAATAGTGTGGTTGAGGGTTAAACGAGGAGTCTGTCCACAGAAATGTTACTTCCTGCATGCTGCTGAAGTTTCGTGCATCATTTTATGGTGGAAATTCCTATAAACACATATTCAGGCAGCAGGTGAGGCTGCACGCCTCCACCAAGGCCGAGCAGTTCCTTCCATGCGTGAACGAGTCCCTGGATCTACGAGGATTTCTGGATCCTGAATAGTTTGGGATATTTTCTTAAGAACATCAAGGCGACGTCTCCCAGTTTGTCTCATTTCAGTTTGACATGAATTTGTGAGGACAGAACATCAAACGTCTAACAGTGTAAAGTAGCCTCCCAGAACTTCCTGGACCAGGCCGCCCGCTTTCAGGGACTTCCAGAGTAATTTTCCCTTCTCCGTGTTCTGTTTCTTCTTAGTCTCTGTTTCAGATAACATCCTGTTTTATTTTGAAGGTCAGTTCCTTTCATGACTCTGTTTTCATTTCGCTCCTTTGTTCTTTTCCCTCCATCTGTACCTTAATAACAATCTTCTTCCTGCACCTCCCACGTTCTTCTTTCCCTGTTTGATCATTTCCTTTACCTGAAATCCCTCTGCAGCGTGGCAGTCTGACACAGCCCGATATACGATTGTCAGTTTATCAGTTATTCATTTTTATTTCACTATAAAGCACAACATTAATCAAGAAGAAACCCTGAGCCATCTTTGATCACCTTCTATTCTCCTCTGAAAAGCTGCTGCATTCACATTTTCAGCCGTCTCCGTGTTTGCTACATCGTCACCTTCATCAGTGTTTTCCACTCAGATGATTTCAGAGAGTCTGGATGATTTAATCCCTGATCTGAACACAGTGCTGAGCACGCTCTCAAACATCCTCCGCCTCACCTGGCGTGGGAAAGACAGAGCGCAGCACATTTCAGAAGAAGCGAAGGTGCAGACGGCGAACCGGGCCTCGTCTCAATCCTGACTGAGAGGAGGGTCAAGGTAAAAGAGACGAACCGCTGCGAGGGACGGAGGACGAGTCGAGTCAGCGGTTCATCGGTGTACGAATAACAAAAAATCCTCCCATCTCCTCCTCTCACCTCCGGCCTCCCTCAGAGAGAGCGTGTGTGTGTGTGGTTTGAAACTCTCGGCTCGGTTTATGGATCGAGTCGAGGAGAAAGTTTCACATTATACAAGCTAACGAAAATATCTGGTGAAGCGCTGAAGGGAAAGCAGCAGGGGGTCAGAGGTCAACCCTGACAAGAGATGAGCTCCTCAGATTCTTCTTTGTCTCTTCTTCTTCCTGTCTTACAAATCTAAACCAGGCACACACACACACACACACACACACACACACACACACACACACACACACACACGTTAATGCCTTCGCTCTTCCCTCGGCAGCAGATTGCCCACGCACTCCAGGTTTCACCAGGACCCAACCTGACGGGGCGCCCAAAAAATCTTCTGCCTGCTTTGAGAGGAAGAAGGAAGCCTGCAGGCGAGATGATGGGAATGAAGGCAAGCTGGCAGCAGGGCCGGGCATATGCTGGGTCCCCCACCCCCCCAACACCACCCGAAAAAATAAAAACACAACAACAACCCCCCCGCGCCTCCTTCTGTCTCCTCTCTGCCAGGAAACCAGTCTGCAAACCAGCACAGCCGTTAAAACCAGTCAGAAAAATCAGACCTCAGTGTGAGGATGGGGCTGTTTTCATGAGGGTGGGTTGACAGTTTGGGTCGTTTTGGTCTCATTTTTAATCACTAACACATTAAAAACACAGTGCACTGCTCTGAAATCTCCCAAAGACCAAGAAGGAGTCACAGCAGCGTGTTACCTCATTCATAACTGCATGATATGCAAATAAAACGCAGGAGATGAAATGAAACAGAAATTATGTAAGGAGCCGATAGTAAACCCTGCAGCCGCACTTCATCGTCTGGTCAGACCCAGAGTGGGCTTCAGGGTTTCCTCATGAAGAAAAACTAGATTCTCAAACTTCTGCTGCTGTGACGTTCAGGCCCTTCAGATTCTCCCAAAAGTGCAGAGAAAGGTGATTCCAGGCCTTTGGTGGTGGCAAGCAGCAGCATCTGACCATCAGCAGCATTTCATATTAGTTGAACTGGTTTTCACCACAAAGGGATCAGTGGAGCATGGTGGTAAAAGGAAGAAACACCCACAGAGGTGCCTCATCGTATGATGTGACCAGACTGGCTCTGAGTTTCCATTCAGAGGGGGTCCATCAGGATCCTCCTGACCCGCAGCGTTATCGTGCTATATCAGTGACATCAAACAGCTTTTACGTCTGCTTGTCTGAAGATGCTGAATTATTTTAATATGAAAAGTAAAAAGCTTGAGTTTCTCTGAGCAGCCGCAGCATCGTCTCTGCCCGTTCTCCTGTTTCTTCTTTTGTTCTTGGATTTTGGTTCAGTTCTTCCACCTCTGACACGTCTCAGAGAGAGACGGAGGTGCAGATGATGTTTCAGCTCCTTCGTCTTCTGCTGCTGATGGAGACGAGGGCCGAGCTGCCTTCAAATGCTGGCCTGTTGTTGTCTTGCTCTTCTGCTTAATGAGCTGTTATTAATGAGCCATTAATAACCATTTCCTGGTAAAATGAAGCTAAAGCGTCTTGTAAAAGCCTCCGATCTGTCTGTCACTGAGTGACTGAATTCCTGGTTTAAATGTTGCTGCTCTCTAACAAAAAGATTCATCAGTAAACTCATCAGTGAGCGATGTGCAGGACCGGATCTCATGCTGGATTTTAATCCAAATATTCCTGAAAACCTACAGATTTTTCCAGAGATTAAAAATAAAAAAGATGTGGAACGCCTTTTGCTCCGAATGTTTTAATCTGCATTAAACCACAAAGAAAAGGAGGCGATCGAGGTCTCTGCTGCAGAACTAAAAACACTCCTGAGCAGCATTTCTTATCTACAACAATTCTCATGAATCTACGCAGTGAAAAATAAATCAGTGAATCTGGATCTGAAAAACATCTCAGAAGGTTGAAGTGGATTTACCTGTAATCTGGGCTCTGGAATCAAATTACAAAAATCAATTAAGTATAATTAGTTGCAAAGAAACCAATTTTTTTAACCTTTATTTAACTAGGAAGTGAAACTCCTGTTTTTGTTTTGCTTCGTTAGCGATTGAAGCGCCTCACAGAGTACGGAGGCTCAAAAGCGCCAGCATACATTTGTATTACTGTTTGAATGATGTTTTATTTCCCTGTGTTCCACTTTAAATTTACATTTATTTATTTATGTTTCCTTTGCAATTTCATCCTTTTTAATTTATTTATTTTTTCTGTTTCTTCATGAAAATCTGTTCAAAACCCAGAAACACATATTAAGAAATAAGAACTGAGCAGAGTGGAAGTCGTACGAAGAACGTTTCAGAAGAGTTTGTGTAGTTTATTCTGATTCTCTTATGAAATGATTTTTTCTCTCATGGCTGAAATCTGAAAACCATCTCAGATCATCAGTAAAAAAAAACTGCTTTAATTAATTTAAATCATTCATTCATATTTAAAAAATAAAATTATAAATAGAAAAAAGTTTATTTTCCATTTTTAAAAAGACTTAAATGTGTTTTTAAGAGCAGAAAACTGATCAATAATCAAACACTGTAAAAGTCTGATATTGATTCTGATCGGCTTCAATGTTCAACAGACGGAGCCTCTGATCAGCTCATTGTTTCTAATGGGGGGAACACACACACACACACACACACACACACACACACACACACATACATACAGATGTGCCCCCCACCCCCCACCCCCACACACACACCCCAAACACAATGTGAGAACAACAGAGGAGACCTGCCAACTGTTCACATAAAAACAGGAGGCACAGCTGGAAACACAAACACACACAGCCAGGTGTGAGGAGAGCCAATGGGAGCGCTGCTGTAATTACAGCAAGAGATGATTGATCAGAAGCTCGTTAGACCTCAGAGCTGATTGGACAGCCCATGAGCCAATGAGGATGAGACGATGATCAAACTTTAATTTATATCAAAATATTCCAAAGTTGCATTTTTTTTTTTAAAGCTGTGGTTCAGGGACCCATCGGGGCCCTCAGGAAGCTCACAGGGTCAAACAGTCAAAGATTTAGACACTTTTTGCTCTTTTCACTGTTTGAGTCTGAAGAACTTTGCACAGAAAATCCCTGAGATTATTTTATTTCAATACTAAAACTGAAAAAAATACAAGGTGACAGAATAATTATTAATTATTCCTCTGTAATTAGATATTAGTTTTTTTTCCATGTTTGCTTTTCTTTATTCTAATGATTAAACTTCTGCTCCTGCACTGCTGCTTTTGCTTCTACACTGTCGAGAGATTAAAGATTATTTGGATGAACTTTCTCAGCAGTTTTTGTGTGAATGTGCACGTTTTTCCTGCTCAGGCCCGAGTTGTACCCGTTTCACCCCCTCGGTGACGGGGTGTTTTTACGCCACCGCCCTGTCACCTCGCTGCATCTCCTGATGAGATGGCAGTGGGGGGGGGGGGGGGGGGGGGGGGGTGTACAGACAGGAGCTTTACCACCAGGCGGAAGTCGGGAGGCCGGGCCCCGTCTCCTGCAGTGTGACTAACGTGGGGCGACAGCACCAAGGCGGCGGAGAGCAGCGGCCGTGCTGCTCGGCTCGATGCCGCCTTTGTGCACCGTCGCCGCCCGTTATCTTCCCACAACATGCGCTGCTGTCAGCGGCCAAAGCTCCCCCCAAATCCTCCTGAAGTGCCCACACTCTCCCTTTAATGTCTTCATTTAGCACAGGGGGTGGGGGTGCAGGCTGTGTGCAAACTTCACCACGAGCTCGGTGAGAAATTCATGAAGCCTGTCAGCTGCAGAGTGCAGATATTTACAGGAAAGAAAGTTTTACATTCAAAATGAGACTGTGTGTGTGTGTGTGTGTGTGTGTCCGTGACTGCTTTTAGTCATGTGACTTAAATCAGAAACAAACACTAAGAGCACAGCTGCAGAGAACAAGAGTGAATCACAACGCAGTGCAACAGCTCCCTCTGCTGGCTGCTCAGGAGTACTACAGCAGTATCATCAGAGCCCATGGGGGGACTCAGAGGTCAAGCGGTCAAACAGAGGAGGGGGGTTGGGGGTCAAGCAGAGGCCTCGGGTCCAGGCGTGCAGAAGGTGGACCTGCAGTTCATGTGATCCGTCTGCACTCACTCACTCAGAGGGGAAACGATCATCACGCTCTCACGCCTCAGATTCAAACGTGTTCAAGCTGAGAGCCATTTGGAGATATTTTCACAGAAGAAGAGTTCATGTTAAAGATCCTCCAACATTTTTGTCTCTGAGGGAACTCAAAACACTTTAAGGAACACGAGGTGCCTGATATAACTCCTGCCTACCTCACCTCCTTCTAACTATACACCACAAACCGTGACTGCCTCCCCGCACCACGCTGCCTTCCTCCTACTCCTCTTCAGACCTCCTTCAGCACGTTTAAAGCCCAGCAGGAAGCTGCAGGTTAACTGGTCGGTTCTGAATCTTCTGAATGTGGAGTGTGACATAACTCGATATCTCGCTGGGCCGGCCGGCGTCCGTCATCAGATGTTTTCGCTGCAGCAGAAACTGACACTGAATCCTGGGATGATGGATTTATGAGGATCAGCTCTCACTCAGGGTCCTGCTGTAGTGGAGGTACAGGTGGGAGGAAGTTTAAGGTTTTCAGAATAAGCTTCAGCTTTGAATGGTTCCTGCTGCGTTCGTTTCCGGTGCCTAAATCAGACTCTGCAACAATCTGCCCCCTCACAGTAAGCCCTGTCTCCTCCAGCTTCCTGTTCGATCTGAGGCTCCTCCTGGTTTCTGTCGAGTCCACTTTCTGTGTTATATTTTTACTAATAGTTTTATTTTTATTTCATTATGACTCATTCTGCTCTGCCTTTGTCATTTTAACTGCATGAAGCAGTAATTTTCAGTAAGCCTAAGAACAGCTCTTCCTGGTCTCTGTGTTTTCTTTCAGCGTACCGGAGCGTGATGATGACATAAACTGAAATCAAACTCAAAGCTCCAAAAGGGACGTGAACCACACATCATCAAATCACTATCCTCCAAAGTCTCTGTGTTTTTCCCAGAAATGTGTTTGAGTTTGACAGGAACTAGGTTAAGGCTGGGTTTGTGTCACAGGAGGCGAATCTGTTCTTTAAAGTGTAAATTCGCCGAGAGCAGATCGAGAGAGCTGGACAGTCAAAATGTCCAAACATTAAAAACTAAAAGTGGAATTATTCTGCTTTCTTGAACAGCCTGAAAACTGTGTGTGTGTGTGTGTGTGTGTGTGTGTGTGTGTGTGTGTGTGTGTGTGTGTGTGTGTGTGTGCGTATGTTTATAATACCTTGTGGGGACGATTTTCCTGACATATACTACGTTGTGGGGACCAATTGCTCCTTGTGGGGACTGGAGCCTTGTCCCCACAAGGGGAAACCCTGTTTTTGGGTCAGGGGTCAGAGTTAGGGCTAAGGTATGAATTGAGTTTAGGTTAGGGTTAGGGTTAGGTATGTGATGGTTAGGGTTAGGAAAAGGGTAAAGGTAAGGTTTAGGCTGTAGAAATGAATGGAAGTCAATGGAAATTCCCCACAAAGATAGCAAAACACACTTGTGTGTGTGTGTGTGTGTGTGTATGTGTGTGCAGTGGGTGAAGCAGAGGTGTGTGACCTCAGTGTGGAGGAGAGTGATGAACATGGCGGGAGGCGACAGCGGGGAGCGAGGATGATGAAGGATGCTGCGGGAGGAAGTGGGACGCAGGGACGCCATCACTCACCCCACCCCCCACACGTGGGCCGGAGGGAGATGGATCTGGGTTTGTGGATGATGCATGCACCTGAGCACACACCTGGGCATTTGGCCAAGCGTGTTTGTCACGTTTGGAAACGATCTTCAGCTCGTTAACGTCACGTCGGCTGTTTTTGTTTTTAAATGAAAATCAGATCTGATCACAGCGAACATCACGCACCACCCCGTCTCATCCTGACCACCGTTAGAGCACCCTCCTTCTTCTAAACACCACTTTGACCTCCTCGTAAAAGCCCTCACCTTCTTCTCACCTCCTCCCCACACCAATAAAACAGTTCTGACTCCTCCACCTCCTCCTGCTCTCACTGCTCTGTTAAAAACAGCTCTGAAACTCTTATTTCAACATTTATTTCAACTCAAGAAGGAGTCGAACCCTGAGCCGACAGGTACAGTCCTCCTACAGCCGGGCAGCAGGGACGTGTATCACGACAGTTTAAATCAGAAATTCATCAGTGTGGGGCGCCCAGGTGGCTTAGCGGTGAAGCCGGCGATCACGTGCAAATGCCGCGTTGCAGGCTCGACTCCCGGCCTGCTGCCAGTTTGCTCGCGTGTCTTCCCCCATTTCTTCTCTCTTTCCACTATGGATAAAAGCCATTGTGGCCAAAAATGGAGAGAAAAAAATCATCAGTGTGGAGCTCACATGATCAGCCACTGAACTGACTGACATCCTGAACTCTAAAATAATACGACTTTTATTTGCCAAGTACTTTGTGACCCTCAATAACTGAACAGAAATCGGTCTCCTCTCCTCTGAGACTTTCCTCCTCCTCCTCCACCTCCATGATGTTCTGCAGCTCATCAACCAGTTCTTCAAGAACTGAACCAGGACCACCACCAGCAGCAGCTGCACTAGAGGCAGGGAAAATATGAGGAAGGAGGGGCCAGCAGTTCAACTTTCAAAATAAGAGTGATTGTCTGCTGGATAGCAAATTAAAGTGCTAACAATGCTAAAATAAGGCTCCATGCATACTTTGAACCACTTGCACAATAAAGTCTGTGTGTGGAGAACACCAGAACCACAATCAATATTTTCATTTTTTACAGTTCTGTGAGTACAATAAGATCCATCACTTATTGTACAACCTTTTTAGCATCTGTGCAGACTTTCAGCTTTACTTCAACACATGTAACTAAAGATTTTGCACAAACTGTTCAGGAATTACAGATATTTCATACCCAGAGGCTCAAAATTCATCAATCAAACAACATAACTTTAAATCTAATTTGATCATTTCTAATACTTGGATGAAAATCCTTTGAAGTCCACAGACATCACCACATGCTGTGTTTCCTCCTTGAGATGCTCCGCAGGGCTGTACTGCAGCACCGTCAGCTGCTGCTTGTTTGTGGGTCTCTGCCTTCAGTTTTGTATTTAATAACTGAAAAGTTGGGCTGAGATCAGGAGATCCTGTTTCTTTGCCCTGAGAAACTCTTGGGTTGCTTTGGCTCATTACCATCTGCTCTGTGAAGCTCTGTATGATCAGCTTTGCAGCATGTGTCCATCCTGCTGCTCTATCAGCAGTCACACCACCGAGAAACACCAGTGACCCGGCTCCACTGACAGCCATACGTGTCCACGCTGTAACGCTGCCTCCGCAAAACAAATGATGCTTCAGACCATCAGCTGTTCCTCTCCTTCTCCATACTTTTCTCCTCCCATCATTCTGCTACAGCTTCATCTGACCTGTGCAGGCTCTGTTGATGTTTCCTGGTTTAATCTGTCCTTCCTGTACTTTAGTGTAACCAGTGGTTTGCACCTTGTTGTAAACTCTGTTTCCATCCATGAAGGCGTCTCTTGGTTGTAGACCTTCACAGGGATCCTCCTGCCTCTTCCAGTGCTCCTGATTTGGTTCCATGTTGTCAAGCCATTTTTCTTCACCATGGAAATGATCCTGTCATCGTGCACTTTAGAGGTCTTCTGTGGTCTTTCAGGCCTTTTGGTGTTGCCGAGCTGCTCAGTGCAGTCCTTCTTTTTAACAACGAATCAGGTTTCGGCCTCTCCTAAAGTTTCTGCTCTCTGATTGGTTTATTTTGGGTTTTCACCCTAATGATGCCTCCTTCACATTCTCTGACATCTCTCTGTGCCTCATAATTAAAATAACAGCAAACAAAAACATGGTCATGAAGATGTCCGATTACTTTGAGCCTCTAAAAACTCGGTCTGTGTATTAAAATGTGTGTCATTCCTAAACAGTTAATATAATACTTTTGTCCTATGTGTTGAATTAAAGCTGAATGTCTGCTCTTCACTCACAGCTCGGTTGATTTAAAACACTAAAATTGTGTCGTTGTCCAACAGATTATGGACCTGACTGTATGTGATGGTGGGAGGACCTGCGCAGGGGTGATCTTCGAACCAGGTGGTAATAACCCTCCACACTTCCTGCCTTCCTGATCCACTTGGAGACATTGGAACAGGAAGTTAAAGCTTCCAAAGTCCTGCAGACAACTTTAATCCTGTTAAAATGCTCCTGAAAATAAAATCTGTGACCAGCCAATAAAACACCTTCAACCTCTGACATGCTCTACAACCTTTACTCCATCCCAGCGCTGCACAGACCACCTTAAACATACCTCAGCGCCACTTTTAACTCGGTAATCGTCTTCTTGTCCTGATTCACCTCATCGCCTCTCCTCTCTCCTGACCTTCTACATCCCCCCTCCTCCCAGCTCTGCGTGCCCTCCTGAGCGAGCAGGTCAGAACTTATTTCCGCAGCGCTTAATAAGAAGCACATGGCTGCTTTTCTCTCTTTAGGCAGCGCCTCCTCTTTCTCCTCCTCCTCCCCCTGCTCCTCTGCTCCCTCCAGGCCTCCTCATCCGGTTGGTTGGGGCCAGAGGGGAGACTAAATCCCCAAGAGGGAGATGGAGGAGAGGGATAACTCCCAGGACAGGGAGGAGAGCAGAGGTGAGGGGGATTTCCACAGACAGGAAAAGGACAGAGAGAAACAGAACAACTGGAGATACATCTTATCTCAGCTCCACAAATCTCCTCAAGCCACCTTAAATTCCTCCTTTACTTCATCATGCTGCTGCTGTTTTGTGCAACTCTACACAGCATCAAAGACTCACAGCATCAGCCCACCACCGTCTGTTACCACCTCTCAAAGGATGGAGAAAGAAGACGTGGTGTTAGATGCGCTTCCTGCCCATTCACGACTCTGATGAAGGACTCAGAGGAAGACTTTCAGCGAGGATTCTTCATCTGCTGCTGCACCTGCTCCTGAAGCGAGGCAGGAAGTCACAGGAAACACCCACAGCAAGGAGGAAAGGAGGAACCAATCAAATCAAACTTCCTGTGAACGCAGCTTTTAACACTCAGCATGCATTTCACACAGCAGCCATCACAGCAGAAAGCATCGTCTACAAATTCATCCCAAAGTTCATAATTCCAAAGTTATCGCTGGCTGCGATCGCCCTCGTCTCGCTTCCAGCCGGCTCAACAGGCTGTTAGCAAACTGAGATGAGGGCCTCACATGGACACTTTGTGCATAATTGAGACGCGCCAGCAGCTTTGAAAAAAATGGATTATCTACAGAGACCTCTGGTGGTCGAAAGAAGAAGTGCATGTGAACGCTGCAGTGGTTAACCTCACACTTTCTAACGTGTACTTTATTTTATAAAAAGATCCATTTGAAGCCAAACTTCTCTTGCCTCTAAACAGCTAAACCGAAGCAAACAGTGACCGAAAACAATTCAAACCATAAAGTAAAGTTTTCATACACCTGAGAGTTTTCCTGTTTTGATTTATTCGGTTTATCGTCTTTCCATCTCACACAGTGTCTAAGAATGTGTACAACAACCGAAAGGAAGGGTTAGATGACAAAATGATTGATTTTAACTTGTGCAGAGTGGGCAGTGCTGCCATTTGCACCAACGAGAGGGCAGAGTAGAGTAGCCTGACAGACAAACCCAGGAGCAAAAAACACACAACTCTTCAGGTAATGCTGGAAACTCACCTGAACGGTGCCCTCTGTGTGCAGCTGGACGTGGAGCCCTGATGGGCAAAACAGCGCATTTAAAGAAGAACTGAAAAGTACAAATGAACTGCTGTAAGACTGTCTGAGGAGGCTCAGGTGAGCTTTATACCCACGTTTACCATCATTCAGAGTGTGTGTGTGCGTGCGTGTGTGTGTGTGTGTGTGTGTGTGTGTGTGTGTGTGTGTGTGTGTGTGTGTGTGTGTGTGTGTGTGTGTGTGTGTGCACGTGTCCAGCTGCAGACTGACTGAGATTCCTAGAAACAGGAGCATCATGAATATTCATACTGGAGCCTCTGGTTGGAACAGCTGCCAGAGAGAAACAAACACACACACACACACACACACACACACACACACACACACACACACACACACATACACACTCGTAACTGCAGCAGGTGGACAGGAATCTGTCTGTTTGTCTGCTTCAGGCTGAAGACGCACAACAACAACGCAGCTCTGTCGCCAACATGTGCTGAGGTCAACGCGCCGCCATCTTGCGCTTACAGGAACCACGACAAACAACGTGAGCTTCGTTTACTATATTTGGACAAACAGGAATCTCTAAAGCGCTGAGTGCAGTTCCTGTGACGTCCACTGGACAGCGCTGTGAGAAACTGAGTTCAATCCAAACATCCAGCTTCACAGACGCACCGTCGGAGCGTCTTCGGCTGTGAGCAGCGAGGAGGGAGAATCGTGTGGACGGTAACACACTTTATTCACAGGTTTTCAGTCACAGCAAGCAAATGTGTTTAAAAAAGGTCGTTTAGGGTTTGTTGGTTAAATTAAACTTGTGTGTCAGATGGAAGATGTTTAAACTGAGCTGCGGTTGCATGCAAACACACACCAAACATCTGGCATAGATAAAAATGTAAATAAATAAACACATGGTGATCACAATATTCAGAGGAAAACTCATCATTTTCTATATTTTAAAGTTGTAAATCTGCCTGAAAAAACTCACAAACTTTACAGGGTTAAGTGAAAATTTGTTTACATGTTTGAACATCTGGGATAAAAACTCACCAAACGCTGTCAGAACATCAGAAACTGAAAGCTCGCTTTCATCAAAGCGACTCGTCCTCAGGCCCAGACTAACACCTCTGGTCTCTGAACGCAGCTGGCTGCATGAATATTCAGTAGGAACTCGCCTATCTACAGCATGAGGTTAGGTAACTTATCAGTTTATTAGTTTGGATTTCAGTGGATGATTTTGCTCATTTCCAGCTCTGATTTTTCATCTCGGACTCCACGACATTATTAGAAACTTTGACCATGTTTAACATGAACGTGCACCACCGGAACAGGAGACATGTGACAGGAGGCAAGGGGTGGGGAGGCCGTTTACTGTCGTCTGTTGACGGTGCGACATGTGACTCATCACCATTAAAACGAAGAACGCCACACAGGGTTCTTCAGTGATGCGCTGGAAATCCAGTTTTTCGGGCGGGGTTCAGGTGAAACTTGACATTTTGGGCTCTCACTGCTGCGCAGAAGACCAGAAAAATAGAACGTGAAGTTGTTTCTGACATTTTATAAAGCAGGAAAGGAGACAGACTGAGAATAACAGCTTCATGTTTCGCTGCAGCTCAAATTGACGAGCTGATCCGGTCAGAAAGAGCAGGTCCTGCTTTCCTGTGCTCCTTCCTCTCCTTCCTCTCCTCACTGGATCATTAGTGGTGTGTTAAACTTGGAGCAGATGAGATATTTTTCCCAGGCTGATCTCAGCTCCTCTCTCGTCTGTTAGAACTTTAAGGCCAATCAGATGTCATTTCCTGCTTGATCTGAGCTCTTCCTGATGGAGAAATATTCCCCTCCAGCCCTGAAGCCACTTTCCAAAACTCCGTTCTTCAGGGTTAAATCAAGTTCCCTCCAAACTTTTCCCCTAAATATTACAATTACGCCGCCAGCTCATCCGTCGCTGAGGGGCGAGCGAGACAAATCCTCAGTTGGCCGTCCAGATGTTTCAGCAACGAGCAACAACTGTCTGGTATCCTCAGGAGGGCCGGCCCTCTCATGTCACTCAGCTGTTTCTGAGGCGCACACCAACAACAGCTGGGCCGCCTCAGCGCTGCTTCTCTGATCTGAGCCGCTAATCACGCCGTCCGCTCCAAAGAGTCGCACAGGTTTCATTTTCTTCTTTGTTTTCCTGGTTTCAGGTTTCAGTTTGTGCAGAAAAGCTGCTGCAGAGACAGCATCCATCTACACGCAGCAACGCTGAAATGAATGCATTCATGGATGCATGGATGACAGCTCAGAGGAGGGGGGACTCCTCTCTGTCTGAGCTCATCACCTTTAGAGAATCAACCTCAAAGGCCAAGAGAGCTTCGACATCTCCTCACGTCTGTTCCTGATCTAAGCACCTCTTAGATCAGGGCTTTACCTCCAAATGTTCTCAATGGATTTTGTATGCTGTTTTAGGTAGGAGTTAGAATAAAATGGAGAGTCCCATCACACAGTTAGTCCTTCCTGGGTTCAAGTTCGCCCTTTGCTGCGTGTCATTCCTCCTTTCTGTCTCCATCCAATCAAGTCACAAAATATAAATAAAATAAACAAAATAAATCCTGACAAAAAGTTCAGAGAGAAATGTATAAAATATGAATCACCAACTGCTCCGAAATAAAAGAAACGTGATACACATCCAGAA
The DNA here is from genome assembly GCF_007364275.1 of Archocentrus centrarchus. Lineage (NCBI taxonomy): Eukaryota > Metazoa > Chordata > Actinopteri > Cichliformes > Cichlidae > Archocentrus > Archocentrus centrarchus. The sequence goes on along the minus strand of NC_044349.1, from coordinate 36,187,620 downwards.
CAGTGACCGTGGTAATCCACAGTGAACTGGAGTTACGTTCAGTAACTCTTGGACGTTTTAAAGCTGAAGATCTGCTCTCAGCTCACAGCAGCCTTCCTGAAACGCCTCCAGAGTTATTTGTTATTTGAAGCATTATTTAAACAAATTTCATTTCTGTGGACATGAGATCGCAAAATGTCCCATTTTTTTGCTACAGTGATCACAACTTTGAAATGAACTGTTTCAGCTGGTGTCTGCACGACGTATGTAAGACTTACTGAGGAGACCAAGAAAACTGAGCTTTTACAAACTGTTTCATTTCATCCCGAACTGCAGTTGTTTGAGTCCTTCGGGTGCCCGACTGCTGCTGCGGTCACGGTCGTCGTGTCATCATACACGAGAACTGTGACATCCAGTATCCATTTAACCGGTCGTGGAAGTGCTGCAGGCCGCCTCTCAATGAAGGCTTTCTGTTCAGGTTTGTTGGGTTTCCTGCAGTTATCCTGGCCTGTAAAGACCGACTCACACACTGTTTCAAAAACCAGGAGGTGAAAGACAGACTGACCGACACCAAGTCAGCCAGGGCTGCAACGATTTATCGAGTAACTGGAATAACTCAATTATGATAAGTCCTTGAAACAAATTCTTCGATGCTTCAATTTCTAAAATGGAAACCAGTTTGTTTGTAAAGTGTTTTTTCTTGTTTGCATATTTGTTATTGCTTGTTAATGAGACAAAAGTATTTCTTATCCAGTAATTCGATTAATTGATGGAATAATCGATAGAATAATGGATTATTAAAATAATCGATAGCTGCAGTCCTAAACCCAGCATCTGTGACATGATTCACAAAGAGTGAACTGCAGGTTTATTATTACCACATGACCAAACCCTGAAAACCAAACAAAAGTGGAGAAAATGCAGCTGAAGTGAGAAAACGATCCCGATCCAGTAAAATAAACTGTTTTCACGTGAATGAAAAAAGGTGAAATTCATATCCAAAAACACACGAACACATTAAATTCTGCATTTCATAAACTCTGCAGGAATTATGTTAAACTTGGTGTGCTGCTGCTATTTTCTGATTAAAAGAAACCACTTCCTGTGTGGCCTGCTGTACATCACTATTGGGGCTCGACCTCCAACCTCCTGTTTCAGGGAGTAACCTGCACGTTTGATCTGCTTCAGCTCGTTGGCGTGCGAGCTGCACTGCAGACGATCCAGCTCCCTGCACCTCGTTCCAGAGTGTCTCCTCCATCTGCCTCTCAGAGTGTGAAAAAGATTCAAACTGTCAGATCTGTTTGTTTCATCGCTTTCCTCGCAGCGTCCCACTTATCAGTGCAACATGAGCCAAATGTGTTTGTGCTGCAGAGAGGGGAACAGATGGGCTAAATTAATGATCCTGTGTATGTTTAAAGTAGAAAGGTATTTATTTGCGTGCGTGGCCGAGGGCTGGAATTAAACGGTGTAGGAAAGGAGAACTTCCTTTTTAGCAAATCTCGAGGAAAAGCGACGTTTTCACAAGCTTGCAGCGATCGGGTTGCAGCACAGAGTGGTTTCAGGGAATTATAAATAAATCAGAGTCGAGCAGCGATCCGGACCGAGGAGGAGGAGGAGGAGGAGGAGAGCTCTTTGTTTACGGCCGACTCTGGAGACCTGAAACGGACCCTCCGAATAAATAAATACCACCGCTACAGGAAGTTCAGCCGCTTCCCCTCAGGCCCAGTTTAGTTTTATTAGCTACAGTCCTGCACAGATAGCAAACCATGAGACCCCTTACCCTCCTCCCCTGCTCCTCCTCCTCTGTGAGCATGTGTGCCGCTTTCTGGCTTCGGCTGCTTTCTTAAACACATGAATTGAAGTGCAGGTTGACCTCAGTAAGAACTCATCTCGAAACATCGCGCTGTAACTCCAGCTGAACTCAGACTTTTTACAGGAAAATAATCTGTGAAACACTAAAAGCGAAGAAGGAACTCGTCTTTCTTTGGAGAAGTTTTCCACACGGCCATCGAAGACCCGAGCCTCAACGAGCTCCTGTGTTTGAGGCGCTGGGAAAAAGTGAGAGAAGAAACTTCATTCTTCTACTATCTCTCTCAGAGAGAAATGTGCACTTTAGTCCAAAGTTTTTGCAATATCTGAGCTGCACATGACTATTTAGATTTTGTCAGGTCATAAATTAGAGCACGAGTTAAACAGAGTCAAATGCTGTTAGATTTTTGGTTTCAGTCCATCTGTAACTTCATCAAGGACAAATAAGATTACAGTTCAATATATATGACTGTGGCAATAAATGCATTAAAATATTAAAACTAAACGTCATCATTAATGAATTGAAAATGGGATTTAGACTAAAATGTCTTCAAATTTGCTTCTGTATTTAATTAAATTTCTAAATGCGTTTAGAAAAATTAGCAGTGCTTGATTGTATTCACTGAGATCTTCTCTGTAAGAAAGGATTCTTCATCTAATCATCTTTGGCTTTAGCTGATGGAGATGTTCTCATTTTTCCCTGAGGTTGCTTCATCCAGTTCTTGGTGCTCCACGTCTGTTTCAGTACATTTACATCAACGTCAAATCAATAACCTGTACAGGGCTTCAAAAAAGCAGGGCTTCAAAAAAGCATTTGGGGGGGGGGGGGGGGGGCTCACTGCTGACTGGTTAAATTGGTAGGATGACACCAATAAGCTGAGAGGAAAGTAACACCATCATCAACATTAAATACCCCAAAATGACTGCAGCCATCTCATATCTGTTCCAGCCTCAGAGTCAAGCGCTTCTCTAGACTACAGTCTTAAGTTTCCTCCATCATTGTTCTGACACGCTCTGAATATAAAGCTGTCCCAAACAACTGGACCACATGGTGAGTCAGGTAAATCATAAATCACACAGGAAACAGAAAGGCTCAACAGGTCTCTTATCATTCATTCCTGCCTCAGATTCCCGCAGTGTGAATACGTCTGACAGGTGATGCTGTATGCAGATGATAAAGTTCTTTACGTTTCAGTCAAGATAGAAGAAAATGGGCAGAGTCTGAACAAATAAACTCTAAAACTCAATCAATCAATTAGTGCCTGTTGGATCACTGAACATGATACTGGTGATTTCTGTCACTCAGCCATAAATCTGAGGTGGTTTGATGCCCTTAAATAAAATCATACTTTTTCTGTGTGAAAAAAAATGTTATTCAGTGGATCAAAGTGTGTTTGAAAAGTCCCGCCACAGAAAACTGAGCGTGAACTTTTCTTTAGGTTTCGTCAATAATTGAAGTGCCAGGCCAGAGGCGGGTTTGCAGAGTGAAGGTGGGAGGTGGACAAGTGTGTTTGGGGTGAGGAGGGGGGAGGAGCTGCAGAACAACAGCTTGCTCTCAGCAGGGGTCCCGGGGAAGGAGCAGGTGAGGAGGTATCCATTGCACTGCTTTTACAGCATCTACCTGACACCACTTCAGAGAGGGGAGGGGAGGAGGAGGGATGGCAGGTTGGAGGCGATTACGGTCCAGGAAAACAGAAAGGTTTGAAGGTAGAGAGAGAGAAACGCTCTACGAGGTAAAACTCACATGTGAATATGTTTTTAATGTGAATGACAGGAAACGTCTGCGAACCTGCACGAAAGCTCCAAACCCAGCCCTTCTGGTTCACTGAGAAAGATCAGAATCTGGACTCAAGATTTGGAAACTGAATTATATCAGGAAAGAGAAACACGAAGCTGAATTCAAGCACGATCAGTCATGTGAAAAAGAATCTGATATTTGCTGCCAACAAATGCAAGGCAGAAGAAAAAAAATGAGATGAAGAAGGAAAGAGTTAACTCAGATGATTCTTGGCGTGTACAGTAAACAGGAAACACAGACGCCAAATTGAAGCAATGAAAACAAATTGATTTTCTCAACTAGAGACAGTTTTCTCACTTCAGCCATGTGCACATCTGTCATCACCTGAGCGAGCCTGACATCCTTTCCCATCCGTAAGCACAAATGGACACGTCATTATTTCAGCATTTGTTCATAAAAGTGTTGTTTTCGGACAAAGGAGAAGCCGAACGTGAAAATGAGACGTGGAGGAAAGGAAATGCGTTTTATTGGCTGGTCTCAGTTCGTGAGTCACAAACAGAAGAAAAATGTCTGAAGGAGAAACGTGACGGAGGCCATGAGCTCAGTGTAGATCAAAGGAGGGAGAGGGAAAATAAACGCCATCACGGCCGTTGACGGCATCGCAAAATGCAAACATTTACAGTTTGTAAAGTTAAAGTGCGGTTATTAATATAGTAGAGTGTGTGCAAATTATCACGATGAGAAGAAAGCCCTGAAATTTGCCCTTTTTATGCTTATTTTTAAATCAGGCTGAATTTCCTCTCAAAAAAACCCCAAGAGCCTGATGTATATGTAGGTCTGCACATTTTTCATTTTTAAATACCAGCTTATATGTAATATAATAAAATACATATATGTGGTTTCCACAGCCGACTGCTGACGGGCCCTTTAAGTATCAGAATATTTTAAGAATATCGGTTATAGGCATAAATGTGCACAAAATAAGTTACAAATAAAAGTGTTCAGAAAAAGCTTTGGATTGTAGCAACTTCACTGACAAGAAATTTCAGGCATCTTTAATCTGATATATTTTATCACTGCCACGCGTCTCAGGAAATATCGTCTTTCTTTGATGGAAAGAAAGGCCGCACTCATGTTTTATTGGTCGACCAATAAGAAGAAGAAAGAAGAGGAAAGAAAAATACACAAAGATGAAATCTAGTGCAGACTCCACCGTGTAAAGCCAACAATTCTCGCACAACATTTGAGCAGCGCGAGGATGTCGTTAAGGAGCAGCTGGACAGCTGCAGAGAACATAAAGAGCCACAGAAAGCCGAGGCACGGCGAGGGTTAACCCCGCTGCTGATGAGCTAACCCCCTCTGTCTGTCTGACACTGAGCCAGAGGTCAAAGGTCAGGAAACGTGTTTAGAGAGAGTCCCTCAGCAGCCTTCGTCACCTGTCACTCACCTGACAGGACGCGCTGAGGGCACGACTCTCTGGAGGAGGAGTGTTTTTCTCTGCACCGGAGATAATAATCGTCCAACGTGACGTCTGAGGGAGACTCTGCACGGCTCCCATCATTGCAGCAACAAAGTGAAAATCAATATATCTGTCAGTCACACAGCTCAGCTAACAAAGAAGCTTCAGGAAGTTTCCACCCGAACGGCCCTGATGAAATAGAGGGTCGCCACCCCGATGCTTCTTGTACGAATGTTTGTGATTTCCTTTCCTGATTCCTGATTTTTTTCACGGGGGGGGGGGGGGGGGGGGTCAGTCCTCTGCTCCAAGTACGAACAGTCATGATTTTATAATAGTCAATATTTAAAAATGGACGAGCCACTATCTCACACCTACAATGCAGTGATTCCACCTGCACTGACCCACTGATCTAAATTCATCTGAAGGATAATTGTAGGAGAAGTCGGGAATCGGGAGGTGAGGAGTTTGGGATGACCAACTTCAGTGAACATCTCGACTTTCAAATATTCAAATAAGTAATTACGTGATCAAAAATATACATCAGAGAGTTTATGCAACTCTTTCTTGTCTTAAAATACACATTTTCTCTCGCCTTTTCTGATGCCTGGCAGGATGCAGCATGTAAGTACCACCAGAAGATAAAAGAAGATGCTTTTAAACGAAGCCTCCACTGAACACATTCAAGGGAAAACAGACGGGCTGAGATTAAGTACAAAGAAGAAAGACAACTATACAAAAACTAAATCCAGTCAGTATCAGACAATATTTGAGAGGATTTAAGTATTTTTATCTGAATCTCCATCTCTCTGTCCTCAACCAGGAAACGAGCAACCTTATCAGCGGTGGTGTCGGAGCAGGTGAGATTCAGCTTTCAGCCAACAGCAGATCATCAGCACTGCAACACTTTGTGTCAATTTGCCTCCTTTTGTGATTTTTCTTGTTCTTTGTACGAAGCATTAAGGTGAAGTTATGACATCATTTCCACACATTGCTGCTTGATTACCGTGTCCATACTGAGGTTTTTAATCTCTTCTGCTTATTTAAATTTATTTATCTTATTTATTATTACTTTTACTCTTTTATACTTTTACTAGAGACCTGTTTTTAAGCACTGCTACAAAGAAATTTAGTTGTGTATTACACAATGACAAATAAAGGAAATAAGAGCAGTGACAAAGGTTTTTTTTTTACTGTGGTTACAATAATCACTTGGCCTCTCACTGGAGTGACACCAATGAGGTGTAATTACAATGTTGAGGCAGATACGTGGAGACCTGCAGATAAATATACACGAAGAAACAAATAAATCCAGCTTACAGTTGGACTGCTGGGTAGAGGTACGATGTGCCCAAATTATTAAAATAATAGTAAATGGAGCGCTTCTCTACTCTACTTGAGCACTCAAAGCCCTTTACACAACATGCCTCATTCACCCATTCATACACCTGTTCTACCTCCTGAGCTACAGACACCTCTAAAGTCATAATTATTCTTCTACTACAACTGTGTTTTTCATTGATACGGTTTCAAATGACAGCACCCAAAAACAGCTTCATTATGGCACCACAGAGCGCAGGAAAAGTCTGAAATCCTTCCCTGATCCGAGTCTAAAATCCAGGGCAGGACCCTGCGGGTCTCCCGTAGGTTCAGTGTGTTTCCAGTTTGCAGCAAACAGCAGACTGGAAACACACTGAACCTACTGACTGTAAAATCAACACTTTTTAAAGCTGAACTGATGAACATCACAAATTATGAAGTACTAAAAGTTGGTCTCAAATGAGACGTTTTGCTTTTGTTTCATCAGACTGTTTCTAATATAAATCAGTAATTTTAGATTACTTTTACAGACACAGTCCCTGGCACTCAGACAAACTCTGGACTCTTGCCATTATTAAGAGGATTTTTAATTTTTTAACTCTGTTTTAACAACAACATCAATCAGATTCAGATACCAATCTGGGAAATTATTTTGACTATTAATAATACTTGAGTATATTTAACATGTCTCTATGCTCATCCTAGAGAGGTCAAAGGTCAGAGTGGCTAACAGTTTCCTGTGGCAGTATTTTGATATGGCCCTGTTGCTTTTCGAACGAGGGCTGAGCTGGGTTTCTGATCTCCAGCTGGGTCTCTCCTGTTTTCTCCTCATTCCCCGGATTAATTAAATCCGCTGCTCACTGATCCCATTTCATTGTCCTCCGGCCCCTCTAACAGACCTCTCCATTCACCCCGAAATGGCTCTTTTATGGGGCGGGCTTCGAGTCTTAAACAAACTCTGGGGCTGAGAGTGTGTGGGAGCTGAAATGAGTCTGGCCTGGAGGAGGAGAAAGGAGAACAGTGTGGTGGATCGATCCTTCTGATTAAATCAGTGACGCTGAATGACAGTTTTGTCGTGTTCTTGTTTCTGAGACTTCATACAACAATCACGTTTTTACCTTCTTCTCTTTTCTTCCTGTCATGTGTCTCCTGTTCCAGAGCTGGATGCTCATATTAAACATGACCACAGTTTCTAAGTGTATGTGCAGCAATCCCAGTGAGCCAAAAGCTCAGGTGCAGACCGCTCTAAACACTCAGTCTTTCACAAGTTTTCTACTCCTGGATCTGGATGATGTCATGAAGAGAGACGATAAGCTCCACCCACCTGAAACAGGTTGTTTCTGCAGAGGATGAACTGAGAGGCTGCACTGAGCTCCAGTATGAGAAAATTCAGTTCAATTCAATTTTATTTATATAGCACCAAATCACAACAAGCAGTCGTCTCGAGGTGCTTTATATTGTAAATTAAAAACCATACAGTAATTACAGGGAAACCCCAACAGTCAAAATGACCCCTATGAGCAGCACTTGGTGACAGTGGGAAGGAAAAACTCCCTTTAACAGGAAGAAACCTCCAGCAGAACAAGGCTCAGGGAGGTCCCTCCCTGAGCCTGGTTCTGCTCCGACCAGTTGGGGGTGAGGGTAACAGCAGGTCACTTCACTCGTTTCAGAAGTATACTAGTGATCTGTTTACTATCTTATTGATGATTCAGCTGGAGAGTGAATGATCCCACCTTAACACTAGCATAAACTGGATGCTTGTTCTGGGCTGGTACTGCTGGCAGTTCAGAGATGGTTCAAGTCCTGAGCCTGAGAACCAATCTGCCTTTCTATGGACTAAAAAGCCACCACAGCCATCACTAATTTAAACTTCTGTTGAGAACCAATATTATCATTCTCTGCTGTTCCATGTTTTATTATCACCAAACTAACCAGTGCTTCCCTTAGACAGTATTATTAGAAGGCATTGCATACATGTTCATTGTTATGCAGATGATACTCAGCTTTCTATCCATGAAGCCAGATGACGCACATCAATTAGTTAAACTGCAGGAATGTCTTAAAGACATTAAGGCCTGGATGACCTCTAATTTCCTGCTTCTAAATTCAGATCAAACTGAAATTCTTGTACTCGGCCCCACAAATCTTAGAAACATGGTGTCAAACCAGATACTTACTCTGGATGGCATTACTTTGGCCTCCAGTAACACTGTGAGAAATCTTGGAGTCATATTTGACCAGGATATGTCCTTCAATGCACATATTAAACAAATATGTAGGACCGCTTTTTTGCATTTGTGCAATATTTCTAAAAATAGAAACATCCTTTCTCAGAGTGATGCTGAAAAGCTAATTCATGCATTTATTACTTCTAGGGTGGACTATTGTAATTCATTATTATCAGGCTGTCCTAAAAGCTCCCTGAAAAGCCTTCAGCTGATCCAAAATGCTGCAGCTAGAGTACTGACAGGGACTAGAAAGAGAGAGCAGATTTCTCCCATATTGGCTTCTCTTCATTGGCTCCCTTCAGGTCCCTCTTCTGTGGAACCAGCTCCCAAGTTGGGTTCAGGAGACAGACACCCTCTCTATTTTTTTAGGCTCAAAACATACCTTTAATCAAGATCAGGTGACCCTGAACACTGCTATAGGCCTAGCCTGCTGGCTCAGTGCATCACTCTGTTTATACTCCACTCTGCATTTAATCATTAGTAATTTTTAATCTCTGGCTCTCTTCCACACTGTGTTGTTTGTCCTGTCGTCCTTCCCAAGGACCAAAGCCACGTCAAAGTAACGAGACAGAGACCGGGACTGAGACCCACGAGCTTGAAGCAAGGACAGAGGATAAACAATAAACACAGTAATACAAAACACCTACACAACCTGAAACACAAAATAATCCACAACCAATAATAAACAAGGAATCCAAACTAAGAACCAAACTAGGAAACACAACAGAACGCATTTAAGAGAACATCAAAGAACAAGGAACACAGAACACTGGAGCACCACAGTTTTACTGTAGGGTCTTTACCTTACAACATAAAGCGCCTTGAGGGGACTGCTGTAATTTATATAAATAAATAAAACTGAATTGAAATTGAAGTTAACTGAATTAAACAGCCTGACGTGTGGTTATATTTTTGAGGCAGGTGTGGCGAGACCTTTGGAGAAACGTTACAGCTGTACAGGTGAGATGAAATTAACAAATAAATCCAGTTTAAAGTCTGACTGTTGATGGAGTTTTGTCACGTACTGCTTCAGCTACGACTAACTTGGTTTAAATACTGTTTTCATCTCATTTCTGAATACATGTCCGGAGAACAGCGACATCTGTAACTCTGGATAAACTCCAGGTGAAGGAAACCAAACGCTAAAAAATTCCATCACTGAGCCTAAAGTCCGTCAGGGTGGTTTAGAGGAGGATTTGAGGATCCTGCAGGTCTCTGCTGGTCCAAGTGTGAAGGACAGCAAGCCGAGTCGTGTTGAACAGTGTTGTTGTTCAGAGTGCGGATGGCGAGGCAGCCTGCCCAGCCTCTGCAGGCCTGCGGGGCCACGCCGGGACACCTAATCTGCTTCATTAATGCTCCCAGTCGACCATCAGCACCGAGCTGCCGCGGTCCTCTCTGGTTTCAGTCCGGCCCGTCCGCGGCCTCGCTCACCTGCAGCTGTACCTGCTCCATCACTGAACTGCATCATGAGCGGTCACGCTGGAAACACAGCGGACATGAAACCCTCCATTTTTACTGTTTAGGCTTTTAAAGGACAGTTCCATCACACACAAGTAAGAGATCATATCTGCTGCTATTCAGAGCACGAAATGTCAAATATATTTCATAAATGTTTCTTTTAGACCTGCATAAAATGAATGAACTCCAAAATAACAGCATAAATATCCATAAAAACTGGTTTGATCCTGAGAGGCTTTAAAGTAGTTCATAAATCTGTAATAATTTTGATAAACATCATTAAACCTGGTTTATTAACATGCTTGGCTTCTACAGGATATTAAAGAAATGGAAAATGGCCTCCAAATGTAGTTTATAATTTAAAGTGAACATGATTCGCTTTATCTGTACAGCCTATCACAGAAACTCAGTTTGTAGCAGAAACGTAATCTCCTTCAGCTGATCTGTTAATGGCTGCACGTTCGGCAGAGTAAAGCCCGTCCGATGTTTCCCCACTGAAACCAGAACCGGCCCGTTAAAGCCCTCAGCACAGAGAATCAGGACGGGACATGGAAACAATTAGGAACATGTAGATATACGGCTGATTAGCAGAGAGGATGGATCCAGTATGGAAAAGCAGATCTTCACCTTGTGCAGGCCACACGGAGAGACCGACTGACTCTGCTGGCTTCACACAGCCGTGGAACAAGATGCAGTGCTGCATGAGACGCACTAACACCACAATTAAAAAATATCTCCCACTGCGCTCTGAGGGATCTGACGGTTACAGCACACACGGAAAGAACCACGCATGAAATCCAAAGTATAGTACCTCACGAAGATCACCACACCCGCAGAAAACTCTGCTTTAAAGCCACCAACATCAACATTTTAATAACATTTAGAATGATTATTGAAATCACTCCATCTCAGTCCTGACTGCCGCCCACCTAACATCGATTGTTTTGATTAGTTCAGAATAAAACCGGCTGTTCTTGAGCACCGTGGAGCGAGGAAGGAGAGGCTGGAGAGCTCGGGTCTGAAGTTAACAGGAAGGAACCAAACTACTTTAAGGGCTCTAAGCACCGGAAAGGAAGTGGAAAGAGTGCTGAACCACCAAGAACTTGAGTCTCCACAGCTAATGACGGAGCCACGAGGATCTGAGAACCCTGAAAGACTTTCTTTGTCTTTCAGTCTAACACTCAACTTTCTGTGCATGACTCAGAAAAAGCAGCAACAAAAAGTTATAAGATTCGGTTTTTAACGTCCAACGACACCCACAGTGACCTTTTGGTGAAAACCACAGCAGCATTTGTGGTGTCGAGCTCATCGGAGGAAACGCAGCATGTGTTCAGCACTGGAGAAAAATGATGCTTGAACATGCATCACGCCTTCAAAGAAACATGTGGTAATACTCTGAAGATGCTCAACACCTACAAAACCGCTGACCAATCAGATCTGTGAAAAATAGCGTGACAAATCCTGGAAGATCCCTACTACAGTTAGCTACAGTATACTAAATATTTTTCATCAGTCTAAATTTTTATTTCATTTTGAATTTTCAGCTTGTTTTTGGGTTTCAGTTGAGTTTTTTATTGCTTGAAAATGTTCAGTTTTAGTTCACTCCAATAATTCTGACTGGTTTGTTTCCTCTCAGTTTATGATTTAACTGAACACAGTTGTGTTTATAACGTCTATGAGCTGCAGCTGAATGCATCATGCATCTGCGGCGTTTTAAACATTTTCTCTCATCATCAGAGTCATTTACTCACTCCCACTGCATGTCAATCAAACGTTAATTTGCTGTTTTCCATGCTGAGCTCGCACAGGCGCCTCAGTTCAGGCTGATCTACCAAACATCAAGAACGAAGCTTCACATTCGAAAGGCTTCGCTCTGATCTGCAGCTCATTCGTTTCCACTCACGCTGGAAACGATCTACAAACTTCAGTCTCTCCTCTAAACAAAGTCTTCTGCTTCTACCCGATTCGGTGTCTGCCCCACAAACACCCCCACCCAGCGTCTGTATGTGCAGAGCATGCAGAGGGCCGCGTGGCCTCCCGCTCTCCCCCCCTGTGGCGGATTAAGCAGGGAGCCAGCTGTAGTGACGGGGGGTTGGTGGGGGTGGACGTGCTGCCATCGGCCTCTCCAAGGTGACCCCCGGCAAAAGCTGGCATCACATCTGTAGCCGGCACGGCCCGTCCTGACCGCCATCAGGCAGCACCAGGCTCCTCTGTGCCCCCGCTGCCCTCCACGCTGCCTGGCTGGCAGAGGAGGAGGAGGACGGGGGAGGGCCTCCTGCTGCCCACAGTAGGTGGAGGAGGGGGAGGATAAAGGAGGAGAGAAAATTCTGCTGTGATGTTTTTAACAGTCACTGCCTTCAATCTGTGCCGTGCAGCTGCAGGATGACGGAGGCTAGGAGGAAACGAGAATCAGCTCGGCTCAACGAAGCCATTGCGTTTCTCTGAAGCTCATCAAATCAGTTCTCCATCACACCTCCACCCGGCTGCATCACCACACCCCACCAGCACCTCTCCAGCTACACTGGCAGCAGTAAAAAGTTCAGCTTAAATGTGGTCCACATGCACAGTTTTCTTTGGACCACATTTGGCCTCGTGTTGACTCGGGTCAGTCTGGCTGCATCGCTGCAGCCACGGCTCCACCTTAGACAGGCTAAATGTCAGGTGTATTCTGGCATTCAAGCCACTTCTGGCCCTCGGAAAATCCGTGCCATGACTGAGCCAAAAGAAGCCCAGATTAGGTCCAAATGCATCTGCTGTGTGGGTCTGAACATGACGACTTGGACAATGATGTACAATTCAGCACCTGTCAGAGAATACATGCACCTGCAGCTCCACATAAAGAGAAAATCTGTGTTTATTTCTGCTTGTTTTTATTGTCTCACATCAGTTTCAGCTTAATGTTCTGACTGAATTTAACTTCTGAACTTTGCACTTGGAGCCAAAGCGCTCTGTAAACGCTGTGTCCAAGCTTTATTCTTCTTACTTGTGTTGACTGGGTGCTCTTTACATTTAAAGAGCTGTGATGGCTCCATATGGTCAGACTTGGGGTTCTCCTAGATTATTTCTGATGATGCATTTGCGATGGTCATATTATGGCTGCATGGAGCTGCATCCCTTTCTCCTACTTCTTCTTCTTCTTCCCATAAGGAGCCTGCAGAGCATGTGGCAGAGATTCAGACTTTGCAGAAAGTTTGCAAATATTCAGACATCCCCCTCTGAGCCCCCTGAAGGACCCCTGCAGGTTCAAGACCCCCCGCTGAGCCCCTTCAGATTAAAGGAATGGCGAGGATATCTTTCCCTGTTAGTGGGCGTTTCCTGTGTAAGAGCAGGGTTGAGGTCTCCCACGATGCTCCCACCAGCTGTTCCTCCATGGGTCCCCTGGGGGTGGGGCAGGACTGTGTGGGGGGGCACAAGGTCAAGGCTCCCCCCTGTTGGAGTCATTGGCAGAACACGGCGACAGGCAGGGTGGGGTCAGCAGACCGGACAGGTGTAAATAATGGGGTCCTACACACACAGGCACTGCTGAATCAACTTAATTAGGAGAGGAGGGGGGAGGGGTGTGTGTGTGTGTGTGTGTGTGTGTGTGTGTGCAGCTGGGGGTGTTTGTACACTCTAATAAAGAGGTGATCACTTGGCGGTAATGAAGGAGTCCTTGGAGGAAGCTGCTGACAAACACTCTGCACGCTGTGGGATTCTGGATGCTGTACGTCTAAAACGTACGCCGCCACCATGACACTGAAAACCACTCCTCTGTCCCTGCAAACAAAAGGAGGTGAGGGCTCGCCTCAGCCAGTTTTTCTGACAGTTGATTGGTGGAAAACACATTCACTGCCAATCATCTTACCTGACATACTTTTCTCACCTTTACTGCAATGATGGCCACCTATGAACTCCCCTGAAAGCCTTCCCTACATGTCCTGTAGACACTGCGAGTCTAGATAGACATGGATGGAATCTGATTGGCTGGTGGACACGATGACTCTTCATCCTCAAATCAAAGCTGTGGCTCACGTTCACTTCAGAAACATCTCACTGACTGCTGTAGCTTTCACTTCCTGTCTGTACCACCGACAGCAGCACGAGGACTCGGCCGTCTAATCAGGCGTCTGATGATATGCAAACATCTGGCAGCTTCCATTAATCCCCCGCCGCTCATCATCATGAACTAAGTGGCGCTCTTGATGTTATTTCCTGGAGGCGTCGCTCCATTTGTTTAATTGCTTCATCAATGGGATTGCTATTAAAGCATTAACAGGTTAAACTTTCTCAGCACAGCGTCGTGTCCCGACTGCTGCTGGTGGCGGCGATGAGGGGCGGGGTTTGATGTGATTAGAGGGACGTTTCACAGCGTCCCACAGCTGCTGCGATCTGTAGCTTTGATAGGGAATAATTAATTAGGGCGAAGCCGATAATGTTCAGTCATGTCTGGACAACCTGAGTTCATGTTCACTGTGAACACACACGTGTTAGCCTGAGCCCATCCTGCTGTGTCTCTGCTTCACTTTTAGTCTTCGAGCAGAAGCTCAGACCCCCTCCACCCCCTCAGGTGAGACAGAACATTTCATCCATTGTTCTTTTTCCTCCCAAACATAAAACATATTTTTCAAACTGCTGCTTCTCTGTGAGTTTTACTTCTCGTCCAGGACCAACAGGCCTTCTGGAAAATTTAGAAACCATTCGGATGAGCCTCACGTGGCTTTGAGCTTCAGTTATGTTGTTTGCACTTTCATTTAGAACGGCTCAATTACTGCCACAATAATAATCATCATTGTTTTGGTCAGCTATAGTAACCTTGATTTTTTTAACAGAGTTATTCATGAACACAGGTTCTGTGCAGCTACCGAGCTTTAAAATTGTGTACGGCTGCAACGAGTCATCGAATAAATCCTCGACGCAAACTTTTTGCACTCAGGTGTCACATTTGTTTCATCCACATTTTTGACTAACGTGAATAAAACAGGAGCACGAGCGATTAAAAAGTACTGCAACACTAAGCCCACAGTTTTTAATAAAAGCGCTGATAGCACAACAGCAGCAGTGAAGATGATGCTGTCAGATTAACCTGGAGTTGGTCTACACACACAGAGTGAAGCGTGATGAGGCGGAGCCGTTACAGACGTGTTACATTTCTAGCATCCAAAGCAGCATCGATTGTTCCTGCAGCCACCATTGAACCTTTACTGGGAAACAGCTGGAGGTCCTTCATTAACCACCTGATCAACAAGCTCCAATCAGAAGAAAAGAACTCTGTAGCTGCTCCATCCACCGTAAATCTACAGTAAAACTCATGAAGTTACAATAAAATCTGCAGATGAACTGCTAACTTAGTCTGACACGTGTTTAAATCAGGAAGGGGGGGGGGGGTACTAGACGATATTTACTTCAAAACTTTAGTAACATTATTTTGCCTGCGTGTCTCTCCCCCATTTCCTGTCTCTCTACTGTGGATGAAAGCCACTGTGGACAAAAATGAAAACAAAAATTGTATTGATGTTTAAAAAATAAAAACTCTGAGCCACTGACCTGAATTATTATTAAGATTAATTATTAACATGTACACCATCAGAATGTCTGTTTTCTGAGGCAGGAAATGTTGCAAATCACAGAGCGAGCATCTCACCAGCTCTGAGAACAGTGATGCAGACACACACACACATACACACACACACACACACACACACACACACACACACACACACACACACACACACACCAAAGCTACCTCATTGAGGAGAAACAACACTGTCACAACTCTGATGGGCAGTAACGGCTGTTTTATTTCATGCTTTAGTTTGGATTGTATGCATACTTTATTGTATCACATTACTGTGATTGTGATTATTTATTTTTGCATTTAGGAAAATGTTTTCTTTAACAATTCTGATTTAATATGAAACATAAATTCGACAGATGTTTCCTGTTAAATGGTTATACACTCGATTAATCAATGGAATAATCAATAGAATACTCAATTACTAAATTAATCAATAAATGCAGGCCCCAAAATTGTGTCTCTTTAAATTTGATTTCATTTAAACATAATTCAAAGAGGTGGAGGTGTTGGGGGACAGGTAGGCCTGAGTAGTGGGTGTGTTTGACTGTAACGTCTCACAAAAGCAACCAACAGCAGCCTGCAGCCTCCACCGAGTGATATCTGCAGGTGGAGACGGGGCAACGCAAGGACCGGAGGGCAACGAGAGAAACGGGGGCAACGAGAGGACCGGGGGGCAACGAGAGAAACGGGGGGCAACGAGAGGACCGGGGGGGCAACAAGAGAAACGGGGGGCAACGCGAGGACCAGGGTGACAAAAAGAAGACCAGGGGGGACAACGAGTGGACTGGGGGGAAAAAGAGAAGACCGGGGGGCAACGAGAAGACCTTGGGAACAAAGAGAAGACCAGGGGGACAATGAGAGGACTGGGGGGCAACGAGGGGACCGGGGGGACAAAGAGAAGACCAGGGGGACAATGAGAGGACTGGGGGGCAACGAGAGGACCGGGGGGACAAAGAGAAGACCAGGGGGGCAACGAGAGGACCAGGGGGACAAAGAGAGGACGGTTGTGTCCCCTCTGGCCCACCTGACAGCCCTCACTGACACTGGCCCATGGCCATACCACACCAAAGAACGATACAGATGAACGGTTAAATGACAGAAATGTTTTGGGGGGTTTTCACAGTAAACACAAAAACATTTCTGTGAATTAGCAGAAAATTTCTGCTTTTCATTACAGGCCAAAGTTTCTGTTATTTTGTGCATTTATCATTAAAGTGAAATAACTGTTTTATTAAAGTTTAAGCCCAATCTGCTGTGCTGATGGGTTTCCTGGATTGACTACAGCAGCATTTCTTTATAACGTGGAAAAACAGAGGAATTGTTCAAAATGCATTTCTTTATCTGAAAGACATCACAATAATCCCTGTGATGTCTTTCAGATGTGTTTAAAGGTCTGAGGTGGGTTTTTACAGAGTACGAGGCAGCAGTTTTAAGGCTCTCTGTCTATCATCTTGGATCGAGCTGAAATAAATAGCGAGTGAGTTTGAGCTATCAGGGAGGGACAACGACAGAAAAAGGGTGCACGTCATTCAAAACTCCAGACAAAAACAAGAAAGAGGAGGTTTTATGTTGTTGTCATAATCTGTGAAGGTCAAAATTGTAATTAAATCTTGTGGTTTGGCCCCTAATTTAAAATGTGTTTTTGTGTTTCCCTGTGGACGCAGGCTGGAATAGACTCGATCTCCAGAATCGTTGCATACCTGTGAATCCACCATCAGCACATGAGCGATAAATCTGCATTAGTCCAAGTAGCCATCCACCTGTGATAATGCTGTTTATGGCCAAAGTGCTAATGCTGCTGTGGTGAGTGAGGAAGAATCACTGTAGAGTTATTTGACCATTTCCAGCATGAACTAACACGGAGTAATGATTTAGCCTAAATGGTGATGGACATCAGCTAAAACAATATGAAGCCTTCCTCGGGCCCCTGAACTCTAAAGCTGAGGTGGAGAGCTCAAAGTTAGTCTGACTCACAGAAACACAGCAGGCTGAAAGTAAGCAGAACTAAAAGAAGAAAACGTTCTTATAACGAGGCTCTTATTCTGATCCTTTTTCTAGAGGAATAACAAATCCACACATACAGTTTACAGCCAGCACACAGAAAACATCCACAGACGCCTTCGCTGGACCTGGATCAGCTCCAGACTTTTAATTTTCTTTACACAGAAGCAAAATCTCAAACTGTCAAATAAACACGCGCACAGGAGGGCAAATATCAGCAGAGAAAAAACAGCCAAACCGTGTGAATGTTTCCAGGCCAGAGCGCTGACGGCTGCGTGACAGAACAGGTGATATTTACTGAGAAAAAAAAATGGCAAAAATCCATTTCTGCCAATCGAGCAAACAGCAAACAGCCTGAAGACTGACACCTCTGCTGGCAGCCGAACGCAGAGTGGCTGCAGACCAACAGCACGCACACACACACACACACACACACACACACACACACACACACACACACACACACACACACACACACACACACACGCACACAGCAGATGGTGTTTCTGGATTCTGTTTCCAATTTTTTCCTGTTACAATCACAAAAGAGTGAGTGAGTAAAACACAGACACACAAACAAGCCACACTGTGCCTCTCTGTGGAGGAAACACACACACACACACACAGATAAAACTGCAGGTTTATGTTTAAAGTCGAACGCTCTGCTGTTGGACTTACAGCTGGGCTCTGCTCTGATTGGCCCATTTCTGACAAATGACTGAAATCCATCCAATGAGAGCAGCGTGGAGAGCCTCCATCAGGAGCGGCAGCAGCCGTGCAAACAGAGCCATGGTGGGTTATCGAAAACCGTCACAGAGAGAATGAGAATTAATGAGAATTTTTTTTAATGATGAAACTGAATATTTTTGATTAACTTGAACGATTTTGTGTATGAAGTACCACTTGAAAGGATAATTTCTGACTACTTATTTCTGCTGGGTGCATCACCTCCACTTCTTTATTAATACTGTAATTCACATTACTTCAAGAAAAAGAACCCCAGCAATCAGACTACCCCCTAAGAGCAACACTTGGTGACGGTGGGAAGGAAAAACTCCCTTTTAACAGGAAGAAGCTTCCAACAGAACCAAGATCAGGGCGGGGCAGCCATCTGCCTCGATTGGCTGGGAGGTGAGATTGAGATATGAATGTGGCAGCTGTCCATCTTTTATATACAGTCTATTAGTAATCAGGTTAAGAAATCGCATGAAGATGGTTGATTTACAGAGGCGGAGTTTCTAATGTCTGACCAATCAGAAACACAGACAGTTCTACTGGCAGCAGATTTTACAAGGAAGAGAAACTACAATATTGTAAAAATATGCAGAGGTTAAACAGGCTGCAGCCCACAGTATCTGCAGGCTGATATTAGCACTCTCAGAGCCAATACGCTGACATACTGAGTTTCAGCAGAAACAATTAAAGCCAGGACGTTCCACAGCTCACTAATTTTATATAAAGTCTACATGTACAAGGTTTAGGCGCTCTGCTTCAAGATCATCTCTCTACATTAATGGTCACAGAACAAGGAAGCTGGTTAAAAAAGCCAAGGCTCCACACAGTATTATTTTCCAGAGTGCTGATTGGTCAGTAGGTGGTGGTGATCTCTTTGTCTAAAGCATAACCTGGCCTGGAGCAGGTGATGTACCCCAGTAAGGAGTCAAACTCCTTCCCGACACTGAAAACACAAAAACCTGAAGTAGCCTCGATAACCACACTGACGAGCAGGCGTAACAGCCTACATCACACGAGACATCAAGAGTTTCAGAAGAACTTCAAGCTTCCTGCAGCAGCAGTCAGAAGGTCAAGCTGATCACCCACAAATGACCCGAGCTGGAGACCAAAACCAGAGCAAAGAGAGAGGGAAGTTCATCCTATCGATGTTAAAGATGATATGTCGGTCTTGTGCTCCTGACTCGTTTCCCCGAGAGGCCAAAAATATCAGTTACTGAAGTGATTACAGAGAGAGAGAGAGAGAGCAGCTTATGTGGAAAGCAGCAGCTTTTTGATACTGAGCCCGAGCTGGCAGAGAGCCACAGCTCCGAGCACAGAGACAAAGCTCACTTTGTTCAACAGAGATCTTTAGGTTCAGAGACAGAGAGGAGGCCGGCGCTGCATTCATTCACTGTGCAGCTCCTCTGTCCGCACACCTGACAACAAAAAGCAGCCACCAGGACAGGATCCCTGAGCTCATTACAGACTCTACTGCAGCAACACACCAACACGACTCAGCCCAACAAATCCACTGACACTGGACACAAAATATCCACAGACATGATGATCTGAGTGGACAGAAATATCCACAGAAAATCAGCTTCAACAGCTCAGAGTGATGAAGGCTGTGAGTGAAATCAAACTTTCATGGAGATTAATGCAAGGAAAATTAAATGCAATAAATCAAACACAAAAAATGAACAAAACACTGTAAAATCCAAAAAACAATAATAATAATAATAATAATAATAAATCAATGCTAAATAAAAGCGACATTAAAATTTTACCTAATTCGTTTTTAGGTTTTTAGGTGCATCACCATAAAGAGCAAGAAGACTGAGTGAGGTGGATCAGTGTGTCAGACTGAGGACTTTCACCCAGGAGCCGGGTTAGGGTCATCTGTGAGAAAACACGGGCACGCTGCTTTGTTTAAGCTCTCCATCATCCTCTCTATTTTGAAACCACGTGCCCAGCGAGGGGCAGAGCTGATTTCTGGTCCATCGTAACTCTAACGGGACAGCACGGTGGCGCAGTGGTTAGCACTGTTGCCTCACAGATAGAATACCATCTGGAAGGCCTGGGTTCGATTCCACCTTGGCCCAGGCCTCTCCCTCTCTCTGTGTGGAGTTTGCATGTTCTCCCCATGCTTGCGTGGGTTTCCTCCGGGTACTCCGGTTTCCTCCCACATTCCAAAGACATGCACTTACTGGGGTTAGGTTAATTGGCTAATCTAAATTGCCCATAGGTGTGAATGTGAGTGTGAAAGGTTGTTCGTCTCTCTGTGTTGGCCCTGTGACAGGCTGGCGACCTGTTCAGGGTGTACCCTGCCTCTCGCCCTATGACAGCTGGGATAGGCTCCAGCCCCCCCGCGACCCTGACCAGGATAAGCGGAAGTGAATGGATGGATGGATGGATGGAACTTCATGTTTTATTCAGTAAGACTTCAAACCAGCGACTGGGACCGTTGATGCCATGTGCCAACACAGAGCAGCTCCCTAAACTCTGCTCCCACTGAGGTCGATTATCTCGTCAGCAGTTTTACATCTTCACTGCGTACAACTCTGGACACTGTGGATCCTCTGAAAAGGAAATGAGAAGTGCCTGACTCCGTGGTATAACAAACGCACAGTTGAAACCAGATAACCCGTAAGCTGGAGAGGAAATGGCGTCTCACTAAATTAGAAGATGCTCATTTAGTCTGCAAAAAGAGTTTGTTGCTCTATAAAAAAGCCCTCCGTAAAGCTAGGACATCTTACTACTCATCACTGATTGAAGAAGATAAGACAGGTTTCTTTTCAGCACTGCAGGCAGGCTGACAGAGAGTCAGAGCTCCGTTGAGCCGAGTATTCCTTTAGGTTTGGCTGCTTTCAGTACTGCTGATATTACTTTAGACCCTTTCTCTCTGATTATTCTTTCTGTGTTAACTTCAATAGTTACTTCCTCCAAACCATCAACGTGTCTATTAGACCCCATTCCTACTAGACTGCTCAAAGAAGTCCTTCCATTAATTAATGCTCTAATCTTAAATTTGATCAACCTGTCCTTATTAAGGCTACATACCACATGCCTTTAACGTGGCTGTAACCATCTTATCGCAAAGACCGTCATAGCACCGTATCACCCCAGTAGAGCACTTTGCTCTCAGGCTGCAGGCTTCCTCATGGTTTCTAGAGTACTTAAGAGTAAAATGGGAGGCAGAGCCTTCAGCTTTCATCTTTGGCTCTCCTCCTCTTGCTTGGTCTTTACCTACCGACTGTTTGTTGTGATTTAAATAAACAATATAAATAAAATTAAATTAAATTGAATGATCTCATCAGGAAGGACTTTACTGAGCTCAGAGATCAGCTGAGCAGGAGCCTCATTTTCTCACAGACTGGAGGAGTCGCCCCCTGCTGGACATTAGAAAGGGTTAAGGCCCTTCAGAGTCAGGTTCACGGCGTAGATTTATGATGTTTTTGAACTTTGTGTGGATCGTCATTGATACACTGAGGTTCTTTCTGAGGTTTACCCACAACTGGCTCACAGAGGCAATTTTTGGTGCTGATAACAATAAACAATATTATATGTCTCTGTGTGCGAATAACAAATAAGGTGAGATTTCAGTTTTTCTCTTTTTTTCAGCCTGTCTGGGATTTTTATGGCCATGCATACAAAATAAAATGTAAAAAAAAACACCAGAAACTTGTTTGGAAGTTGAACGTCATGCCAGCAGCTAAAGGTATGAGGCATTCAGGTCAGAGCTACCTAAAATAGTTCCCATCTTCATCATCATCATCAACTGTCCCATTGTCTCTCCTCCCAGCAGGATGTCCAGCACACACACACAAAAACAACCCGAAGAAGAAGCAGCTGTCTTGGCTGGTAGCCATGTTTCTCCAGGGAGGAACAGACAGGGAGCAGGAGGCAGAGGAGGAGGACAAAGAGGGGCTGAGGAAGAGGAAGGAGAGGAGGAAGACGGCAGGCAAAGAGCTGGGAATGGAAGAAAGGAAGGCGAAGAAGAGGAAGCACTGCACAACAAGAAAGACACAAAAAAAGTGACATAAAATCTGAAATATTTGAAGTGACTGTGGTTATTCTTCTCAGAGAGTTTCAGAGTGATTCAGGTGTGTCGGAGGATGGACCTGGTTCTCAGGTATGTGTTCCTTCTTTTAGAAAAAAGGTCTGGTTGCATATGAAGCACAAAGGTAGAATCTCCTGGGCTCACACACCTGCGTTTCCAGCTGCCTGCTTGGTGACAGTTTCCTGTCCTTTATTTCAGCAGCAATTACTCAGGAATCTGGGAAAAGCCCGAATGTGACTGAAGAAAAGCTGCGTGGTCTCAGTGCAGTGTGGTGGACGCATTTCATTTTTCCAAAGAGTGTGAATCCAGCTCGCCGTTTACCCGTCCATCAGCAAACCTGGCCTCAGCACAGAGAGCTGTACGAACCCTGAGCTGCTTTTAAAATCACAGAACTACTTACATTCAAATTTATAATCAATTTAAAACTCTTCTTACGCCCATAAAATGTAGGTAGATGATGCATAATTTTCAGTTTGGAAACATTTGAAACATCAGAAACTGCGTCTGAAATGTGAACATTTAAAAAAAAATGATGTTCAGGTAAACAAAAATGTGATGACGATCCTTTCAGTGGCTGTGAGACAGGTTAGTTCTTCCAAGAGCCGAATTCTTCAAATATTTAAGCACCGACTGATTCAATGACTTCAGACCAGAACAGGATGAAACAACGGTGCAGCTCAAACTGCAGCGAAACGAGGATCAATCTGCCACAGAAATGCTCATCAGGTACCAGCGGGCTCGGAGTACAGATCAATACAGCCATGCTCTGATTTAGACATTTACACAAAACAACAACTGGAATCGAATCAGATTAATTTGATATTTATAATTAAATATCGTCCATGTGCAGCCAGAAAAAAATGAGACTAAATCTCACGTTTTAGAAGTTTCTTTCAAAACAAAATGAAAACAGCGACTGTCATTCAACTCGTTTAGTTTTATTCTTCATAATCTGATCTGAAGTCTGCGTCTCTCAGACAGGAATCAGCTGAATTCACTCTGGACCGACTCCAGGCCAGTTTGTCTGTTTTCAGAGTTCCTCCATCGAAGCGGCTGCCAAAACCCAGCAGCAGGAAAAACCCGCTGAACAGATCCTCGTCGCTCACCTGCTCGCTGCCCGCTCGGGTTCAGAGTTCAGGCACGAGTTTGAGGAACAGTCCGACATTTCAGAGCTTAATGTGAGAAGATGGGTCTCACATTCATCCAGGACGTGTTTAGCCCACAAAAAGCAGCTCCTAATTAAACTCTCGTCCTAAATGTAACAATCACGTGGCACTCTGACGCAAACTGTACGTCTCAGCCGTCCACATACTTCTGATCATGCGGTGCAGGTCTGGGTCAGTAGTTTTCCTTCTGTGAGGAATAAAAATGCAGCATGTTCCTTTAAGGCTGCCTCGGGCTCAGCTTTCCCCACTAAGACGAGCAAAACAAGAGCGGATATTAGAGCCCCGAGCCGCCGACCTCTCACTGGATTCAGAGGAGGAGGAGGAGAAGCTGCAGAGCCGACGCTGGAATCAGCTCAGAGACATAAAATCACAAGAGGAAAACCGAACAGAAACTCCACAGAAACTACTTCACACCAAAGAAGGTCAAAGAAAAGCCGACACACTGAGGACGAGCTGCACCTTCACTAATCTTCATCATGTTTGTGACAGAAAAGAGGAGAATAAACACAAAAAGACAGAAAACAGCATCAAGATATATCAAGTAAAATAAAGATGATTAAATTAAGGAAAAACCAAAACAGGTGAACACAAAGAAAAGTAAAAGAAGGAAACGCAGTAAGAATAAAGGAAGGATGAAGAAAAGGAAGAAAAGCCAGAGGAAATCTAAAGATACAAGAGAAGGAGGGAAAGATGAGGGTCAAGGATGGATGAAAGGAGAGAGGAAAGGTAACGAGAGTGAAACAAAGGGAAGGAAGAAAAAGACAAGATGAAGGAATTAAAGATAATAAAAAGGATGCAAAGGAAAAACAAATGTACAGAAATGAAGGGAATAAAAAAGATGCATGATTTAAGAAGGAAATATGAAGAAGGAAAGATAAAAGGAAGGAAAAAAGGAATGAAATAAAAGAAAGAACGGGAAGAGGAAATATGACGACATAAAGAAAAAAGTAAAAGAAAAAAAGAATGAACAGAAAAGAAAGAAAAAAGTGAAGATAATAAGATGAAAAGAAAGAAAAATATCTGAGACAAAAGAAATAAAAAATTCAAAAAGGAAGTGAAGCTCTAAAGAAAGGAAAGGAAAGAAAAAAGCAAAAAGAACGAAGCAGAAAAGAAACGTGTAAGAAATAAAACTGAAGGAAACCAGAGGGGAAAAAACCAGAGGGAGAGAAAACAGAGAAAGGAGAAAAAGCAATGATGCTGGAAAATGCAAGGTAGGAAAACAGGGAGGAAGGAAGGAATGAAAGGAAAGAAAGAAGGGCTGATGAAGGGAGAGGAAAGGAGAGGAAAAAGGTGAGCAGGAGTGAGTCACGTTCGACAGCCTGAGACTCGCCGGGAGCTCGAGGACTCGATGTGTCCTCACACTTTCCACACCGCAGGACAACCACGGGGTGGGCGAGAGAGGGCCAGCACGAACGGACGGAGAGAGGGAGGGAGAGAGGCGTGGGCGAGCGAGCACGCCATGTTCAGGAAGTTCAAGCAGACAATCCTAATCCTCCAATTTCCTCCTCTCTAATCATCTCTGCCCGCTCATGGCCGCCTCCAAATTGGAAACATCTTCTGCTCAATATGACACTCGCTGTGTAACACACACACACACACACACACACACACACACACACACACACACACACACACACACACGTGACCTTCCCGGGTCGTCTCTGTGTGAACTCAGTGCTGAATTAGTGTGAAAAACTGAGTCATTTCCATCAGCTGATCAAACTCTGAACACAGAACAAGGTCGCGCAGTTTTAAAGGAACAGTCCGCCTTCTTAAACTTCCCGCTCTCATAGCTAGGTCAGTTTGAGATCCACATCCCAGACGGGAATAGACCTGAATCCATTAACACACCTTTCCTAGACACACAAATGTGAGTTTTTACTGAGGAAGCAAAGTTGATGAGCATCATTCCTCCACCAACCCTGAAAATCACCTCCAAGCATGGAGGAGGTCCAGATTAGTTGGCAATGGTTTCCTGAGAACAAGATCTGTCTTTTCAGTTGCAAATGTACATCAAGAACCAAACCAATCACGTGATGTCGCTGGCGGGGGTAAAGATGGTAGTCCATCTGGGTGTTAGTCAAATTAGCACCAAACTGTTTCACCATGCAGTCAGTTAGGCTTCCAAAAGGCTCCAAACAGAAGAATCGCATTAAATAACGAGAACCCTCTGTATCAGGTGTATAGGCCAACGATGAGCTACTCAGAGGCAGGCAGGACGGGACTGATTTAGGACCAGCAGGTGGTAAAAACCCTGGATTTGGTCCATGGCTGGTACTGTCCAGTATCTCTGGAACCTGCAGCACCTATACTGACCGCACAAAAACCAGGACCAGCGAGGACCACAGGCTCTGGTGGATCACGCACATCTGTAGAGTCAAAAAACTGGAAAGCTGATTTTTATCTTGAAAACAGAGAGCGCTGAGGTCAGGCTGATTTAACGAGGAACCACTAAAGACTTAAACCCCAGCACTTCTTTTAAAGTGACCAGTGTCAGTATTAACTAAACTTTATTTACTCAATTAACTTTTTTACATCTATAAAACACCTAATCACACCCACAATCATCTCAAGGCACTTTATTAGGCCCAGCTTTGGAAAAGCGTTACTTTCCTGCTCAGTTTGCAGCTACAATCAGAAGCTCCTGGTTTCAGGTCAGCCCCTAAAGTTTAGGCGTGCTGCGTTTCTCTCTGCTGAGCTCATCACTGCTGCTTTTCAGGCTCACAGAGAGGCCCGGTCCTCCTCTCAGGGTCTGGCTAATGAACGCGACCTCACACGGACCACAAACACAGCGGCGAGGCGCCATTGGCCCGCTACGAGTCACCGCTTCACAGAGCCCGGCATCGCTTCTGCTCGACCTCCAACCCCAAACACACTGCCAGAGGACAGGCATCAGTAATCAGAGCCATGCACCTCATCGTCGCATGGAACACACACACACACACACACACACACACACACCCTTCCACTATTGATCAGTTCATATACAATAATTTGTTTATTGTCATTGATATTAATTAGCTTTAACAATTAGCACACTGCACATTTATATTCAGCTGTTAAGTCTTTATGTGCCAAAGTAAATAAGTTGTTGGCCAAAATAAAAGGAACACCTAGACTGCCTCCATCAGTCCATCTCTGCACACCCGTCGCTATGGGTGGGCCCTAGGGGGCCGTGCCCGCCCACTGATACGCTTGGGCCCGCCCTGGCCCGCCCACCCATGCCAGATCACAGTCACAGATCTCAAATAAATAAATAGATAAATAAATAAAATAAGCAAATAAAATAAGCAAAAATAAGCTAATAATAGTGGTGCCCCCCCTGTTGGATTTCATAAGCCCCCCTTAAGACTGAGATCTGGCGACGGGACTGCATCTCTGCAACTTTAAATGTTCCACATTCCTCCAAAGTCAACTACAAACTCTGATGTCTGCCACGGCCTCCTGAAGCTGCCAAAAGCAAAGACAAGAAGAGTGCGTCCTGTACGCCGTTCAGGTGCTTCACCCAGGTGCTCAGTTAAAGTTCTACATTCAGGTCATGGACAGATGATGGAACTGGATTCCAGGTCTGAATGTGAAGCCAACACAGAAGAGCCTGAAACCTCGAATCCGGTTCAGTAGAAGTCTCTGGGACAACTTTCCTGATGAGTTTATGGGCTCAGGTCATTCTGAATTAAACTTAAAGTCCATTTTTGTTGATTTGGATGATTCTAAGAGAGGAGGATTACCTGAGATAAGCTGATTGGCTAATATGAATGACAGGGCTTTGGCCAATGAGCATGTGGTTTAACACTATCCCCACCAAGAAGGAAACATTCCAGCAGTGATTTCACATGATGTGACTGTTAAAAATCTTCATAGAACAAAAATATTCTGGGACGCTCTCATTCCCAGGGCCTAAAAAGTTCCTTCCCAACTTTTCCCACCGTTCATCTTGCACAGTTACTTTTGTGAAGAGTATTTTGCCACAAATCGAACCTGCGTAGTTTTTACCATCTAACTTTAATGGACTGAAAAGGAAACTAAAGAGTAAGTGGTTAAAAAAAAAAAGTTAAACCAGGTTCTAACACGAAGGTCCAAATTGGGATGTTGCGGCTTCTGCCCGCAACATCCCAACTTGGACTTTGGAGGTCTGACATCAGAAGACTCAGGTGGCCTCTGACAGGATGGGCACGTGTTGACGTGTCCAAACACGGATGAAAGTTCCCAAACATTACTCAGCATAACGGGCAGACAAAGACGCCAATGATCTTCATCATGCCGCTCAGTGGGTGTCACAAAGCCCCGCCTTCTTCCACGGCAGACCCGCAAGCAGCTCTATCTGATGCTTTAGGTGCTTACGTCATCACGTGACCAACGTGTCACTTCCTGTCTGTCCATCCTGTTCAGGGATGCCCTCTGCAGCTCTCTTTCCCCCGTTAGAGGTTTTATGGTTTTACCTGCTGAACACACTGTAAACTCCGCCCCCCAGAGGCTCATTTATGATTCGTGACCTTTGGACTGTAAAAATGAATTTCTCAAATTAACACACCAATCAAATAAGCTGGACATTTATCAGCTCCAGCTGCAACATTAAAGGGATGTATTTATTAATGAGTACTCAACAATTATTATATGATATTATGATTACGATCCAATAACCTCAGACTTTCCTACTTGAACTTCTTTTATTTTGTGGGGTGAAGTATTTCCTCTGTGGTCCTCTGAATAACTGTTTACTGTAAAGTCATCACGTCCACGTGAATCTGCTCATTAGTAACAGGTTCATCACTGTGATGAAACATGTCTCTGTCACAGATTTACATGTAGTCAACAGAAAATATTAATACCAAAATTTATGATTATTTAATTTCCCTACAGCGCTTTGAGCCCTCAAGCAGAGTAGAAAAGCTTTATATATGAACCAGTGTATTTACCATTCCCGTGCAGCAGGCTGAAGCGGACGTTTAATGAATAATTCTCTGCTGTTACTACGAGGCTACAATGTGGATGCTCCCCACGCTCGGGGGCAGTGGATGGAGCCGTTTCATGGCTGGATGAACAGAAATAAGCTGCACTACATGTGAGCATGCAACACTCCACAGCTGGCTGCTGTTACAGGTGCTCCAAAATTAATGAAACCTGAGTGTGTGAGCCACTTCTGTCCCACGTTTCCACATATTCACGCTTTCAGCACTCTGAAGGATATTTTAATATTGTACACACTCAGCTCACAGGCGACTCAAACACACTCACAGGACTCGGCCAGGACCACCGAGTCAGACGGCCATGTTTTATTTTAATGTGAAAACACTTATTTCTCTGACGCAGCAACACTGTGTTATAAGTTTATAATTATTTACTCAGCTCAGTTATAATTTGTCTTCATGTCATTAATAAAAAGTACATACTGTATGAATCATATACTGTTTTATGGATCACAGGAGACAATAACAATTTCAATCTGATGACCTCAAACATTTTGTGTTTTTATTAACGACAAATTTCTAATAAATGATCCGACTGATGCTTCATCAAAGCTGCAGGCGCCTCAGAGACAAACACGAGCTGAAGCTCAGCGCTGGCGCTGCGACGGATGCGTGGCGGCGACACTGAGACCGGTCGCACCCAAACCACCGCGTTTCCCTGAAACCAGACCCAACCAATCAGCTCGCAGAGAATGTAAACAAGTGAAAATGAAAACAGGCCGTGAGACAAACAGGATGCAAAGCGATTTACGCCACCGCCGTCCAGCTGCCCGCGCAGACACGCTTTAAACAGCCGGGTTCATCCAGCTCAGGAGAAGCTGCTTTTTTAAAACCACTCCCAATGAAATTTCACACCAACTCAGAACAGAAGACCCCAAACTGCCCCAATGCCTCCATCGGTGTGTGTGAGCGTGTGTGATGGAGGGCTGTATGAATGAGTGAAGAGTTACTGAGGGTTACAGGTTGTGCACATTCGAGCCAGAGCGTCTGAAACTAGAGGATGTGTGCAGGCCGCGGAGGCCGTGCTGTCCTGAGACCCATCATGTCGAGTCTGAAAGCCTTTTCTGCAGCTCGGCACACTTCGTATTTCGGTGCATCTGCCACGAGCAGCCTGAGTATTTAGAGATTTTAAATTATAATGTGGGAAGAATCAGTAACCCTCTGAGGTCTAAATCACCTTCAGTGCTGACTCTGAGCTTTTTAAGATAAGCACAAAAGGAGCTTTCGAAAAAAAAAATTATTCCTGCTTTTTAACACTTATTTTTCTCCCCGATCGGTGAGAGAAAACAATGTGGACAAAATAAAAGAGAAATACTCTGAGAGCTTAGTGGCAACATTTCAACACTGGAATGAAGACTTGTTAAAATTATATTCAGATGAATGAATGTCGAGCTTTTTTCCAAGGAGCTGCAGGAACGCTGTTCTGATAACCATCACATGCTGTTTAGAGATGGCCTGCACTGCATTTACAAACATGTTTACACACACACACACACACACACACACACACACACACACACACACACACACACACAGTCCTGCAAACAGTCAGAGAACATTATTAATACATTTGTTTTTAACAGTAAATATCCTTAATAAATTTAGGAGTGTGTGTGTCGCTGACAAACAGATTATGGGGCCATTGCTTGTAGTGTCCCCTGCAGAGAACACACACACACACACACACACACACACACACACACACACACACACACACACACACACACACACACACACCACACACTCTTCTTTATTGTGTATAAAAGTCTCATTTTTCGTCTTCTTCGGTGGTTTAAATTGAAGCAGAGCCTCTTTTTGTGCTGCATGTGCGTTTTAACCCTGTTTATGATTTTATTGTTTTAATAAATCTAATTTTTCACCGTGACTCTATTGTGAAAAACAGCTCCGCAATATTATTTTCATTTTACTTGTGTTCTCGCCTCTCTGGCTTCGTCCTGTTCACACAGCAAGTGTTAATATTAATGAGGCCGATGTGTTTACGGCTGCACAACAATAAATACAAACTGGCAATAATTCAGCTCCATTTATCCAGCGCTTAATTTTAACATGATGCTGCAGCAAAGTGAAGAAGAGGAAGGCTGAAAGCAGAGCAGCCAAGTGATGAAGAAATGTTCACAATAGATAATAACATTTTCATGGCTTTAAAAATAAAATATCCTGAATTTGAAAGACTCATTAACGATATTAAATCACCAAACAGCAGATTATAAAAATATTTAAATGAGATTAAAAAGTAAAATCCATTAAAGCACTAAAGGAAAACTGGTGTGCTGGCCTGAAATCATCTGGAATAATCACAGCTGCTTTCTGAAAATGGGAGCAGATAATCCTCTTTGTGCTTTCAGCCAGTTTAACCTTTCCTGCTGCTTCACAGATTTAAGTCCCACTAATTACCCGCTATGATCATTTAGGACACCGCGGCGGTGATACCTCATTAGAAAACTCTCAACTGGTGAGGTTTGAATGTGGCCACTGTAAAGATGTCAGTTATATCCTCAGGAAATGTCTGATTTTTACCACAGACCAAAGAGCTTTTATTTTTTTATTTGAATTTACTGCAAAAATCCTGCAGAAAAAAAAATACCTCAAACTAAAACAGAAAACACCGCTGCAGTTAACTTCAATCCTTCAGAGGAAAAAAACTGTTCAGGTTTTAAATCCAGAAAAACTAAATCTGAATTTTTGTGGGATTTATTGCCCAAAATCACTCTGAATTTCCAACAGTGGACTTATTTTAATTTCCTTGTAGTTTTATATTTTTTCATAAAATTTTGAGCTTTAAAGCATTTTAATAAAGAAACAGAAATAACCCAGGATAAAACTAGCCTCAGATCACATGCCTGAAACCAAGGGATGTTTTTAAATTTATATTATATTAAAATGTATGTAAAGGTTTTATAAATAAAGTATAAATGTATGGATTTTCATTTGAAATAAAAACCAGACTTTAAACTGTGCAGAGAGAAACCTGCAGCTGCTTTTTTGATGTTTGTTGCTGATGTGAAATTTAAAGTAAAATCTGTGAGAATAAAAACATTCTGGGCCCTAAAATTAAAATTCTTCAAATCAAGTAAACCAACATTTGATTTAAACAACAAACACGTAACCGACAGAAATGTCACAAATAAATTAAATAAATTCAGTTTTCCGCCTCAAACTAAAGACTAAATTCAGATTATTTTTAAGATTATTTTTTGATAAAAGCTCTTAATTTAAAGGACGGAAATAAGAAAGTAAACGGATCGTCACGCGCGCTCCTCGGATCGGGAGCAGGCGGCAGCAGCGGCCGGCAGAGTGATCGCCATCCCGGGCTACTGCGGGCGGAGGAGGGGCCGGTGTGACCGGAGGAATTCAGAGTTCACGGTGCTGTTTGGGTGGATAAAGCTGCCTTTGTCTCTCTTAACTCCGGCAGAAGGAGCGGAAGCTGCAGGTTCCCCCAACCGAACCACCAGAACCACCGCGGGCCCGGACCGAGCCCCGGAGCTGCTCCGGTAATAACGAGCTGTCCTCTAATTAACCCTCCGCGGGGACCTCTTTCATGTTTGGACCAGCCGGCCACAATTGACTATTGTGAGCCTCCAAACAGCTCTGACCTCCTCCCCGGCCCTCAACGGAATCTCCAGTCTCCCCTCAGCCCGGCTGTACGGCAGCCAGCTCCCTGTCCGGACCTCTCTCCCACAGCGTCATCACCGAGCCGGTGCCGGGGGTGTCAGAGGTTGGCCGGCCCTGCTGACCACGACAAGTTCCTTAATGCGGCCCGGCGCTGGGGCTGGAGCCCCGGCTCGTCCCGGGATACCAGAGGGAGGGAAGGAGGCGGGGGTGTTTGTTCCGCAATTACCGGGAAGAGCGCAGGAGGCGAGGAGCGCACCGCACGGAGCGCCACTTTCTGCGCGTTTTCACACAAGTTTGCAATTAATGAAAGGAGCGCGGGAGGCACCGCGGAGCGCAGCGGGGACGCGGCGTTCTGCGGGGTCACAGCTCCAAAGCTTTTTTTTTTTTTTTTTTGGGAAATAAAAGCCACAAAAGTGCTGCCATCTTTCCACAAGCTCCAGCACAGCGAGATGAAGAAGGCAGAGGAAGAGGAGGAGGGGTGCCGCTCTTTTGGTGGGAGAAAAAAGAGAAAAGACAGAAAAGAAGAGGAAGAAGAAAACGGGGCACTTGTGCCAACTTACCATCCACCAGGTCCTGGCTGAGATGTCGTAGCAGAGCTGCCATTTGATGGAGCCTTCCGAGGTTTTTCCTGCCATTACGCTGTCAGCAAGCTTCATCTGATGCGAGCGCGCTCACCGGAGATAAGACACCTAATTGAGAAAACATTTGCACTGGCATGTTGGGCAACATGTAGCCATACCATATGGAATCATGGGTAAAAAAAAAAAAAAAAAAAAAAAAAAAAAGCGGCTTGACAATGAACCAATCTCCTGCAGACCCCGTGGCAAGGTGAGCGGCAGTCATCTGCTGCGAGGAAAACACACCCCCTACACACACACGCACACACACACACAACACGCGCAAGAATGACGAGCCTTTTTTACGCATCGCCGCGCGCCTCGGGTCGCTTCTCCCTTTCTTCCTCCTCCGGTTTAATTAGGGCTTCATCATCATCATCACCAGGAGCAGAGAGGAAGAAGAGGCAAACTGAACTCTGCAAACTTCTTCTTCATGGTCACTTTAAAGGCAGGTAGAGCGGGGGAGGCAAGGAGGGAGGGAGGGGGCACATGGAACTGCTTATCATGCTTTGTTTTGTTTTCATCCTTTCTGAACCCTCCACCTCCTCCTCCAGCTGATCCTCGTGTGTTTAGGCATAAATACCTCCAGACTGAAGGGCCACGCGTGTGCGTGTGTGGACCCCGGACAGAGCAGACCTCTCTCGGCCGCTTCTTCACGCTCCATGACGGCTGGAAACATCACATCCCAGAGCTCCGCCAGTAAGTCTGCTCCACCTTCATCCACCTCACATCTGCGCAGGGAGACGGCAGGGGGCTCAGGCTGAAACTAAACTTCACTTTGAGCTAAAAATGCAGCGAAGTCAGCTCAGCGCACACAGGACTGTCGGGTCAGCCAGTTAGAGAGGGGGTCACATTTAATTTAAAGAGATTAAAATCAATTTCCCGATTTTTATTATCTCCATCTAAATATAATCACAATTACCAGCAGCAGAAACTGGAAGCTGCACACTGTCAGATAAACAGAGGGATGGACGTGAATATTTGCAGCTCAGCATCTTTTATTCCTAATAATTACACATTATTATAATAAGCTACAAGCCATTAATAAACGAAGTGCTTCATATTTAATAATAGACAAAAGTTACAGGATCATTTCAGTAAAACATGATTTATGATTTCACAATTTATTTAGTGGAGTGTAACCATCAATAAATCTGAACAATAATTTGGCAGCAATATTAAATGTAGCCATGCTTTACATGATACTTAAAATTTAAAGACTACATTATTATTGTTTATTTATTAATTATAGCTTTCTTGGCCTGGTATCTAAAATTTTAATGCCAAAGGACTTAAAATCTCATTTTCATTTTGATAGTAATGGATTCTGCCGGAGCTGAAGTCAATATGACGCATTCAAAAAAGACACGAATAATTTTTAATCCGTTTCTGATGCTGAACATGCTGCTGCTGTGCATCATTTCTATCTGCAGGACTCTCACATGTGAACGTCAATTTTATTCCAGGTTTATCCATCGCCTTCAGTCATAACTTTTATTTGAAACTCTGAGATGCGAGGATGCCGAATATGTTGTAGGAATTATTTAGAAAATAATGTGAAAAGCAGCAAGAAATATAAAATTAGTGTTTTTGATTATTCCATTTGAATATCTGCTTTCATAAATGCATGTGATGACGAACAGGTGGGATATTTATGTGACAGGAAATTATTTTTCATAATGTGTTTGCATGTGCTCTGTGTTTTTCTGTTTTCAGGCCATCATCCTTTGGTCGCATTAAGCTTCTCTTTGTGTGGAAATGCAGCAAATTAATCTGAAATCTTCTTCCTGTTCTTCGTGTACGTCTGTTTTTATTTCCATTCAGGACGGCCCGGAGTGGCGTGGGCAGGGGGGGGCGCTGGAGGTGGCCCGTCCCGTCACGTGTGCTTCAGCCTGTGAGAGCCTCGCTGTGGGTTTGTGTGGGGGGGTATGAAGGTCTGAGAGGGAGGTGTGGGGGGGTCTGTGGAGCTCAGGTTCCTAATCAGACGGGGAATACCTGAACCAGGGCAGAGCCGCCATCAAACAGTTCACCCATTGTGGCAGCCAAACGGAGGAATGCGATTCAGCCGGAGATACGGAGGGGCTGATGGGGAGGGGGGGTGAGGTACGCCAGGCCAGGAGGTGAGGAGGGGGAGGAGATAGGGGGTCTCTGGAAAGCTTGGAAAGACATGAGAATAAATTTGAAGAGCTTTCCAGTGAAAGGTTAGATTCAGTGCCGCTTATCGAGCACGCTCAGGTGCACATTAGCGTCCCGGTTTGTAGTCCTGGTTTTGATCATATTCAGGATGTGGCGTTCACCTGGAACGTGAGAAACCTGCTCCTTCATCCCTGCTTACACACTTCAGACGCCAACGATAAGACTTCGATAGACGCTGAACGGGACGTTTTTTTGTAGGTCAGCCCTGGAGTTAGCATCGCTCTGTTTCCAACCCCTGACTGTAACCTCTGTGGGAAATCAAAGTTTATGATGCTGACATGTTGGGCCGGCAACATAATTTCTGCAAATTAAATTCTGTTATGATTTTTAGTTGCTGACAGCTCCTGTAGTTTGATTTAGCTGCTTCTCTGCTACACCTAAAAGCTTCATTTATTAGTTTATTATTATATTAACTGTGCTACTGATCAGACTAGTCTAAAACCTTCACAAAACATTTAAAGCTGAGCACACCTCAAACAGAAGAAGTTAAACATTGGTCACAAAAATTTCCTGTAAATTTTAAGAGCTACATGAAACCGGTAATCAGGTCTCTTTTAATTGAGTCATGTTTGAAATGTTGCTGAAATGTGCAGCATTTTGTGTAATGCTGTGTGTAACACTGCAAACACACACTCACAGTAGTCTGGCTAACCCTAACAGTGTCGCACCAATAGTGTTGCTTCCTGCTAGCGACCACA
Organism: Archocentrus centrarchus; assembly: GCF_007364275.1. Taxonomy (NCBI): domain Eukaryota; kingdom Metazoa; phylum Chordata; class Actinopteri; order Cichliformes; family Cichlidae; genus Archocentrus; species Archocentrus centrarchus. The sequence continues at coordinate 36,152,026 of NC_044349.1, read as the reverse complement.
CAGGCTGTGGTTACACATCTCTTCGGTCGACTGGTTATTTTCCAGTTTATTCTGACAAAGCCGACACGCAGCCGCTCGTTATTTACATGAAAGTGCTGCAGAACAGAGCTGGTTAGCAGGACTGTCATCTGTTTACTTCTGATTTGCTGCTTTACAACTTCCATTCACAGAGAGGGCGGGGGGGTGGCGTGGAGGGCAGCCTGACAGGAGCTGCTGGAATGGACCGATACCCCGTCAGGCAGGCCGACCTCTGAACCAGTTACTGCAGTTCTACATTCATAAAATGACCAAACAAGAACCAAACAGCACGAAGCTCCTGCTGCCCAGAGACCTTATTTCAGACGTCAGGAAGCTGGAAATGTAAAATGTTGCTTCCTTACTGGGTTTTGTGACCCATTCCTGCGGCCTCGATGATCTCCAGCAACAATATATGACCTGTCCACTTTGTGCCTCCCTGTGACAGCTGGGATAGACAGTTTTACCTTTAAACAAGCGATCAGCTACCTGAACACGGCCACGCCAGCTCAATTACACCTGGGCTTCATGATTAAAGGTAACTTTGAATGTTTTCTACTTTAAACAAAACCTGGTTTAGCTGCTAATGTAAAATAAATGAAAAATGGCTGTGAAATACTCACCAAACTGTTTCCACTCTGAAAGACCCTGAAGTCCACTTCAGGTGTGAGGAGGTGGAGTCAGCACGTGTCACATGATTTTTACCTAAAAGCTGCAGCTTTGACCTAAAATGGGACCAGTATTTTGAGCCATTTACAGATCCTCTTTGGTCATTTTACGTACCAAAACAAATCATGAATGTGCTAAAATATTAATGTACAGTTAGCCTAACCTACGTTAACTTACACATTAGCTTGAAAAGCTAAAACTCAGCTAACTGAACATTTTATGCGTGAACCTTGAACTAACAATTACATTTGAGCTAAACTTTATCATTTATTTAGGAAAAATTGCGAGCATGATGAATTTGAATGTTGGAAATGTTAAATTAGCACTTAAATAAAAACCTACACCAACATACTGAATTATATTCAACTTTTGTTATAAAAACAAAATAAAAACAGTAATCTGGAACTGTTTCAGCTGCTAAAATAAAATATTGTCCAGTTTATATAAACATTAATATATATTAACTGTGAGCCACCTTAAACCATATTTATCCCTCACTATAACGATCGTTTACTCAGTCTGGAGCACCAGAGTGTGTAGCTTTTGGGAGTGATTTTTATAAGACTCGGATCCTTACAAATTTTATATATAGTAATGCGCAGTAGATGATCTCAAAACGAACCTCGACATTATGTGTACGTTACGTGTGGTGCAGCAGCACTTTGGGGTCACTTTGGGGTCACCGGGACGTGTCGTCATGCATATCTGTAACTGATAACTTTGTCTTATGCATGAACGTGCAGCTAGCAATAAAGAACAAATATATGTATTATTAATTTCTAATTTACTCCGAAATAAAACTGAAGCTGTTTTTGCCATCTCCCTGTGAACTGTGATTTAATGAAGATGAAAGAATAACATGCACGTCTGTTTTCATGCAGGAGTGCAGCGAGCAGGTTTTTGTATAACAATAATGTGCCCTCGTACATTTCAGGAAATTACATCATTAAATCTGAGCAACATTTGCTTGTTATTAAATAAAATCATGTAAAAGTCTATTTTAAATGTTAGTGGTTGGTTTAAAATAAACATGTGAGCTGCATTCATTGTGTTCTTATAATAAAGTGCTTTAAATGAATGTTGTCATCAGTTTGAATGGTGCTGTAACTCAAATTGAAATGTGCTGTTTTTAAAGAAAGCTATGGCCAGATAATAAACATTTCAACATACAAGATTCACCAAATATTGTGGTACAGAAAAAGCAGTTTGTTCTCATAAATATATATTTTTTTTTAACATTTTGAAGAACTGTTTGTGAAAAAGTCCTAATTTCCAAACAGAAAGAATGTGTGCTGATATAATCTGAGTCAGTGCTGATGGGAGAGCGCACCCGAGCGTGCTGGTGTGTTTAAACGTCACTAATTCAACATTTCTTTATAATAAACGTGTGAAGCGTGGGCCTGTGTAAAATATTAATATCTCCTCAGCACTAAGAGCAGAGTCTGAAGTAAGAAGTGGTGATCTTGTGTGTGAAGATCTGATTTCATGTCAATAAATGGCTCAAGTTTTCCTCTGTGTGCTCCTGCCGGGCATTACTTCAGCTCCCAGTAGGAGGCGCTGTTGTGTTTCCTTCTTTGATCTCCTGGTTTAACTTGCAGAGGAAAGTTGGCAAATCTGCCCTTTTTCCAGTGGATTCTGCTGAGGGTTTCTACTCACCTGCTGCAGGGCTGTAACGGTCCACATCCTGTCAGAGTAAACACAAATACCTGACGGGGAGCTGCACGTTTGCATCTTCATCAGTCGTGATATTTACGTCAGCACCTGGGATGACAGGCACAGATTAGATGGTGTGACATTTATTTTATTGGAAGCCAGTTTTGATGCTTTTATATATTTTCTTTTTATTCTTTTTAAAATGTTCCGGCAAAAACATCCAAAAACAATCATTTGAAAGCATGAAAATGAAAATCAGTTTATGGACCTGCTAACATGCTGATTTCTATATATATATATGAAAATAATTTTTCACATATTTTCAGGGAATTTGGACACTTTTCCTGGTTAACTGAATTCTTTACAAATGAGTTAGGTTAGTTAAAAAGCAGCACAGTGGTTCTGATCCAGTTTATATGGACCATGTTCCTTTATGTCATTTTATTTACATTTCCACAGTGCAAACATTCATAAAGCACAGCTGGCAGAGTTCACACAGCCCGTAGCTCATTGTTCATTATTTTTCTGGGCTCTATGAAAAAACCCAGAGCTTAAAAATACACAGAAACAAGTGAAAATACTGCAAAGCCCAAAGAATGAAAAACAAGCTTCTAAGTGTTGACCACAAACTGTCAGCACAACGAGCTCAGCACATTTCTCCAATTCTTCCACTAAATCCAATAAGTTACTCAAATATATGTGTTTCACTTCCTTCCTCGCACGAACCACCGAGACAAAAAGACCTGATTGTCAGCAGCTGTTTTTCCCTTTCCCCCCCTCTGTGTGCGGCAGGGTGGCGCCCCTGGGCGCCGCAGCAGCAGCACCCTGCCACCCACCCGTCTGCCCGTCCACCCGGCCGCTGAAGCTCACTGAAGCCAAAGTGTCCATATGAGGACACCTATTCGGGACATTTCCCCAAGTAGCTCGCCAGCTGTCCCTGCACTCACCACATCAGCCATATTAAATGACCCTTTGTCTTCTTCCTGCTCGCCGTCTCTCGTGTATTCTCGAGCTGGCGGTCCCCTAATTTTCGCTGTTTGGCTGTGCAGCACTTGCAGAACATTAGAGGAGCATTCAAACGGAGCATTTGACAAAAGCCAGGAAGCCTGAGCTCCAAACAACAGTGTTTGTTTTCATGCCTTTTCCCCTCGTCCTGATTGCTGTCAGATGCCTTTGTGTTCCAGGTGGTTGAGGCTGCAGAGGGAAAACCACACACAGAAACAAACACCACACATCCTCCTTTAATCCCACTGCTGTCAACAGGCACATTCAGCACAGCACCAAGTGTAAATGGGCCACATGGATGTGGAATCCACAACAGGAACTGATTACTGTCTCCGGAGCTGCTGAGGAATCAGGACCATCTGAAAGTGAATGAGCTCACAGGTATTTAACCTGTCCGCTGGGTTTCTCTGGGTTTACCTCCAGCAAAGGTCAATACTGCTGGTCACAGAAAAAATCATTTATGAGTTCCTGATCCTGACCGAACTGCAGGTATTCACTTGTTCACCTGCTAGAAATCAGGATGAGATCCTCGACCTATCCAAAGGTGCGTGGGTGTCCTGTCACTGACGCTTTGGTACCACAGCGATGTCAAACTTCTGTGTGACCCGACACTCCTTGTTTTTCCATGATGCTGAGGGTAGTAAAAGGGCTTTCTACATTAAACTGATTGATCTGGGTTCATGTGGTACTAACTCCCAAACATCTGGTCCATCCACAGCAGTGACGTGCAGCACTGACTCTGACAGGGTTGAGGTCTGGACTCTGGGAAGTCCATCCACACCTTGTGGTACAAAACTTTGGTTACTGTAAATTTTCTGGTTTCCACTTGTGGTCCGAGTATTACCGACCAATCACATCTCACAGGCTCCTGGCAACATGTGAAAAGTCATAAAGTGCAATATATTTCTTCATGCACATGGACAGTTTTTTCCCCTCACAATTATGCAGGTTTAAAAATGGACGCATGTCTGCGCTATGTATGTTTGAGTGAACATATCAACCTGAAGATCCGTCTAGGTCACTCCACATGGACAGTAACAGACCATATTACACATGAAATACTATCAAAACAGTGGTTTGCAATACAGGAATGTGCAGCATTAATCAAAAAATGGTTACAAATAGCCAAACATTTACTTTCATCTGCCACATTTTTGTGTATAAGGCCAACAGCTTAGCAAAACATTTTCAAGACTCTGTGTTGTTTCTCATCTCACGTTCTCATGACTTTTCCAATTATTTCCGTGGATGCAAAATAAGTCATCAGAGTAGTCAATGGGTTGCCAGACTGCCACGCTGCTTCCGGGGTGTGGATGGAAAAAGTAAACTGTGGACACAAAGCTGGAAGAACTCCTCTTCAATCTGGTGCTCGTGACTAATCGTCATTAACCAGGATTTCCACTCCTTCAGGAAGTCATTTTCCAGAACATTTCCAGTGACAGACAGCTGCTGTCAACATATGTGTTAATCTGTAATTAGAAATCAAGACTGAGATCTGGAAAATGTTTTTTGTGACATGTTGGAAAGTCTGTCCTCTTCAGTTCCTTAAAATAAATCGCTGATTTTATAGGACATCCAGCTCTCAACTCTTAGCTGTGAAGAGGGATCATGAGTACAAACTGCTGAGATGGATCTAAAATATTGAATGCATTACACATTGAGGGGGGGGTGCTGGCACAGTTCAGTCCATGTTACTGCTTTAAAAAGCAGCCCAAAAACCACTGACAGAGACATGAAACTGGATAACTGCAGGCGACAGTGAAATCTAGAACGTTGAAGAAAATGAAACAAATATCAAATAAACAGAACTGGAAAGCAAGGAGCATTTAAGCACAGAAATGCAGCAGATGAAGTCAGATAAAATCTCTCCAGTAAGAAAAGCCATTAAAGATGTCAGTACCGCAGACTTTGCTCACACAGACTCCTCCAGCTACACGACTTCTGGAGCCAAACTGCTCTAAATCCTGTTAAAAGAAGGAGAAAATTCACTGATATAAGTGGACAGGCTTGAAAAATGTCTCTTGTCCAAATAAATTGGAGAAATAGTTGGAAATAATTTAGTGGCCATCATGTAAATCTAAATATTTTTTGAGTGGACTGCTCTAATGTACGGACATGACCTGAACTCACCGCGGAGGCTGTAATGAGGACCCGATGGACGCGTGCTCTTAGGATTACAAACATGCTGCAGATCATCCAGCATCTGTTTTTTTTATGGAGCAGAAGAAACAAATCAGCACAATAATGACTTCATTGTTCTGCAGCAGAGAAACAGACGCTCAATCGCTCGCACACTAACTACCTGAAGTCCTGCTTCCTGTGGGCCTGAACACAGGGAGCATCACGGGATATCTGAACATCTACGCGTCCCGGCTCAGGGTAACGTTAACGTTACCCCAGCATCACCTCGCCGTAACCGTCGCCCGCCCCCCGTGTGTTTTGCTTGTCTCGCCTCGTTTGTTGCTGCTTCTCGCCTGATTCGTTTTTGTAAGTTATAGATGAGTTTAGTTCATAAATCAGTTTTCATGTCAAACAGCATTACTGGTGTTATTTCACCGCCGCGGAGCACAAACACCACTCCAACAACACGCTGGACACTCTGTCAGCTTTCCATCTGTTCCCAGACACGAATATTTAGATCACCTCTCAGAGTTAGGAAAACAAAGATGTGTGAACAGACTGCAAGTTTTGGGTACTTTTGGGATACATAAACATTTCAGTCATTAAGAAATATGCCTCATGGAGAATTTAGCTCTGTGCGCATCTGCCAAGAAGAAAGCATGGACTGTTCTTCTTACTCAGGAGGACCTCCAGGTCTCATCGCCTCTGCTGCCTGTCCTGTTCCAGCTCACAGGACCTCTGTCAGCTCCTTTCCTCACGTAGCTGATGTGTGGTCTTCATCTTCTGCTGGGTTGTAGTCTACACTGCATACTGATGGATTGAGGTGTCTGAAGGTTTTTGAATCCAAGAGCTGAGAGTGTGAAGCTGTCTGGAGATGAGTGCATCTCTGAGGGATGTCTGTCCGACTCTTTTCAGTGCTACCTTGTTGGTTTGTTCAGCTGCTGTCTGCATGAACAGTCAAAGCAGAGCGCAGTGTCCTACACCATGTTGTACTGCATCGTGAAACAAACCGATCCGGCACGTGGTTTGTGAACACACCCCGAGGACCTGACAGTTCTTCTACCAGACGTAGATTTCATAGAATGCATTTTTCTTTTGGCTCCATCCAAACATACACGGATGAGCGTCTCAGAAATCTAACAAATGCTGCTGCACATTAGAGGAGTGTTCAAGGACAACAGGCTGAAGACTCAAGTCATGCACATCAACCACACACCATCTGATGATGTACCATCTGGGCTTGCAGACAGAGAGGCTGTTACAGTCTTTAAATACTCAGGAGTGCACACGGCTTCATCACTCGGAGAGTGACAACAGTGTGGTCAAACCACATCTCCACCCAGCTGAAGTTATGACTCTCTCGGTGTGGTTGTTCTCCCAAGTCAACACACGAGGAACCAGCTGGACTCATTTATTAGTGGCTGTAACATACTGAGCATCAACACACACAATGACCAACGAGGCATTCAGAAGTATTGATAGATGTATATTTTCAGTCTGGATGGGTTATAGATGAAGGGACTGATGTCATCACCGTGATGTTTGTCCTTTGGGGCAAAAAAGAAACCAGCAGTACTCACTGACGAGCACACTTCTTAGTGTTTATTAAAGTGAAAAATTATCGTGTTTCAGCTGTAAGCCGTCAGAGTGATTCAGACATAACAACGACCCAGCAGCTCCGCCCATCGTTCACACCTGGTTTAGAGGTGACGGGGGTCTGTTACAGTCTTTCTTCATATTCACACTGATGTGAGAAGTTATTTTGATGACACAGTTTAACAGTGCTATTAAATACTCTGTCTAATAAAAAATAAATAATAATATTAAATAATAAAACAATAAGCCTGTTTTTCAAAACTAAGTTTCTTTAATAACCAAGAGAAGGCCGGTGATGTTTGTACCGTCAGTGTGATCGGTGTGGTAGACGCTACTGCTCTCGTCTTTCCAACTGCAGACGAGTTACAGAAAAAAACCCGGAAATGTTTCTGTTTCTGTTGAAGATGGATGCAGGTTAATGGATTCTGCTGGAGAGTCTCCACACAAGAGAGCTGCCACCTCCACTGTACAGCAGCTGCTGCTCTCCAGTCTCCGAGTGTGTGTGTGTGTGTGTGTGTGAGGGTGCATGTGTGTGTGTTTTGAGCCTCAGCCATGAGCACCATCTGCCTCTCTGTCACTCAGAGCCAAGACGTTTGGTCAAAGCGCTCAGCGGCGAGCTTGGACGTGATTGTGAAGCTGGGCGCTCTCCCTGCTCGCCGTGTTCGCAGGTTGTTTTTTCCTGCCCGTTATCAGCTCACGGGTCACCTGAGCGCCGCCTGATAACACCCTCTCCCAGAGGAGACAGACACTCTCAGAAGGATCTTTGTGTATGCAAAGCTTCAGTTATGGAGGAAAAGGAGACATTTTATGTGTACAGTATGTCTGAGCATTAATGAATATCACTGTTTATTTCATTATTGTTAAAGTGTCGTTATGGGTCACGCAACCTCTGAAGCTTGATTTACAAACCATATGAAACCATATTTCAGACTTTCAGCCTATTTTTACACTTAAAGGTGATCATCTCTGCTTCTTCTCCTGCTCTGTATCTCCTGTTCCTGTGGTGGATGTTCATATTAAACATGTCCAGAGTTTGTAATAACAAGGTCAGTGCAGTAATCAGCAAATTCCAGCCTGCTGGTATTGGACAACTGGTGGGTGGGGGTGCTACTGTAGTAAATGGACTAGTTCTTATATAACGCTTTTCTACTCTGAGCACTCAAAGCGCTTATACAACATGTTTATATTTACCCCAGTCACATGTGCAGGTCGATTGTGCATGCCTGCACCTTTGGCCATATGTCTATGGCCATGCCCAAGGATACATGCGGCCTGGAGTAGCCAGGAATCAAACCGCTGACTTTCTGATCAGTAGGTGACCCGCTCTACCTCCTGAGCTACAGCCACCCACAGTTCTGATAGCAAACCGGTGAAATTCTCAGCCCAGCGATCACCTGCTGGTTAGAAACCTGGTAATCTCAGGCTGCGCCAAACACTCAGAATAATCGCAGTTTTTTTCTATTCTTCAGTCTGTATGATGTCATATGGAAGGGATAGCCCTTACATGATCGCCTCAGGCACAGAAACCCCACCCACTTGCTGTTCAAACCTTCTATTTCTGAAGGGCAGCCAATCAGAATCGGATTTTTCAGAGTAAGATGAAAAAGGTTTAAAGTGCGAGGATGAAAACGTGAGGCTGGAAATGAGCAGGATGGGTCACCTTTAGGGTTTGTTTACACTCGCTGTTTCAAATAAAATTATGATCTGGTATAAAAACTTTTACCACACATTTTAAAATCTGCTCAACCAATAGATCTCCGTTTTATCAGCATACGTGCCGGGGAACGAGGCTGTAGCACTTCTGTTAAATATTCAGGGAAACGAGGAGCATATCAAAGTGAATGAACCTGAGCTCCTCGCAGCTTTAGGCTCTGCTGTGCTGGTTTAATGGCACCAACTAAGAGAGAAGTAAATGGGCTTTACTTTTGCTTGTTTTCACAGTTCTTCTTTTTTTGCTGCATGTGATAGAAATGAAAGCATGTCACGAACAGAGCCGTGTGCAGTCTTTGACAGCTGGGAGGCGGCTGTGTGGACTTGTACACTTTCTGTTTTGCGGCCGTCGTGTTGAATTTGATGAGCTGCAGTATAAACAGGTCGTGGGTAGGAACGGTCACGTCCTGCTCTCAGGTGTTGCTGTTATTTTGTCCACCCCCAGTTTGTGTAAATGTCACAGGCCACCTGACAAAGATGCTCAGTAACAAACAGCTTCACGTGCTGATTGATGAGGAGTTTCCTGCGTGTCCTCTTCAGACGGCTCCACGCCGTGTCCTTGAAGGCTATTTATACTTCGCGACCTTTCGCCGTGTCTTAATGGATTATTAGAAGGCACTCATCAATTCTGCCGGGTGAGGCCTGACGGTCACGTTGGCACCCAACATGAAAGTTTTGGAGTGATTTTTTCCCAAACAGAAACACACAGAGGCCGTGCACCTCCCTCCACGCAGGCCCTTAAGACAGCAGAGCGGCAGCCAAATGACACGAGGCGGCGCAGGATGCCAAAAGAGCCGCGCTTCCTCCCCTAAAACAAGACATTGTGCGGTTTGTGTTGGCATGCGAGCAGACAGGCGAGGCTGGTAGCCAGAGCGTCCCCGGCTGTGCTGATGTCCATCTTGGCACATCACAGCCGATCAGAGAGAGTGGCGGTGAGTGGCAGCCAAGCTCGTCATCCTCATGTCCTCTGACAGCCAGGATCCTCCCACCCCCGCAGACCTCCCTCCTCCACCTCGCCTCCAAACACCACCGCACACTGATGGCATGTTTCAGACACGAGGCCTTGAGTTTAGAGCCAGAAAAATAGGATAGGAAAACTCTGCTGTGCTGAAATATGAAAACTAACAGAAAAATGTTGTTTTTCATCTTTATTGCATGTGGTGGAAAAATGCAAGGCTCAGTCTCAGTGAGAGACAAAGTTACTGCTACCTGAACCACATTACAAGCCTTTGGCACTGAACCTCAACCAAAGCTCTGATCTGTGAATGACGAGGACCTGAATTTAACTGCTTTTTTGTCCAATTTTTGTGATGTACTTTGGTTCTTGGCAGCCAGCGCTGTCGGCTGCACTGATTTTGCTCTGCTTTAAATCAGTACAGTGTATTCATAATTTGGCACCCTTTTTAAATCGCTACACCCAGTCCAAGTTTGAGTCCTATTGTTGAAAAACACCAGAAAAGAATCTCCATCAGATCACTCGAACTTAAAAGCTAGTGTTCTTGGAGGTTTATATATTTACTTTAGTGCTAATGAAGTAAATAAATACAGTAACTGAAATATGAGCATACTGTATATGAGTCTGTGTGTTTACTGTAGCCTCGTGTAGACTGATGCTGCTTTGTAACAGCACACAGAGAGCATGAGACATCAGTTAAACCAGCCTTCAGTCAATACTGATTTGGCTCTGTGAGGTTCTTACCCTCTTGGGCTGCGAGGCGGCGGCTGGCAGGGGCTCTCGTCCTGGCAGCGCTGCAGGGTGTCTCCAGCCAGCAGCAACACAGCAAACACTTCTCCAGAGTTTGTCTGCAGCAAGAAGCCAGAAATCAGCAGCCGCTCATCTGCAGAGGACCAACACACACGAATGCATGGAGATGTTCAGAGTCTCAGCAGTAAACTGGGGCAGTTCAGAAGCATACGCAGCCAAAATGATACAAGGATTTCAGTCTCTGCTAACAGAGACACAACCTGAGGTCGTTCATCAGCAGCACCATGCAGCCTTCCTGAAGTGGACTGAACCATCAGAGGAGTTCCCCTTTCTTCAGAAAGATCCTGTGTGTGTGTGTGTGTGTGTGTGAGTAGACTCAATAGACAAGCAAAAACTATTGAAATCACATATGAATTACAGAATTACTTCATGCTGCAGGTGCAACTCCATCAGGGCACCCTCTTTGCAACCCAGCAACAACCACTCACCAGGTGGTCCCTGGGGCTGCCAGCAGTCTGTAGGCCTGAGACTGAGGTCACAGAGAACTAACATTAGCCCCATAAGGTAAGCACACGAGCTAGGTTAGCTACATTGCTGATGTGACTAGTAGGAAAACGCAGCTTATTTAGCTAACACTAACCCCATACCATGTAATCAGCATTAATGAGTATTTGTAGTTTAATGATGTGTCCACAGTGATGATAGCGATTGTCTGCAGGCTATTTTCCAATAGCTTTAATCTTTGCGAGTTTTGGCTGCAGAAACCTCACCTGTACGATGGGTGGAGAAAAAAATGCTTCTTGGTGCAGGTGCATTCTAGTGAGTGATGCTGATTGGTTAAACTCAGAAAAAAAAAATAATAGCATACTGTCCTCAAACACACAGCAACCATCCCAGTTCTTTGTTGGCAAGGTGGTAACAGTCAATCCGTCATCGATGAAAACTGCTGCTGGCCGGTTCCTCGATCACCCGGGTTAACGAGATGATTCTTCCTGTGGAATCTGAGGTCTCCGTTAACCCAGAAAACAGGAGTCCTCTGACCTGCTGCTGAGTACAAAAGGCGAGTGAGTGGGAGCGGACAGCGGGCTCACCGAAAACACGCGGACACAGGTCGTTCGACTGAACCGGGTCACTGACTGCAGTCCAGTCAGTGATTTAAGTAAATAATAAGTTAAATATTCATATAAATAAGAATTTAAATACATTGGTGTCCGTTATGTGGCTGATTTTATACATATGCTGTTGTCATTTGCATGTAGCCTTTTTCAGCTTGGTTGTTTTTGTTTAAAATATTTCATTCTTAGTCTGCTATTTTGGGATCACAGCATTTTTTTGCTTTTTATATTTCTGTATTTTATTATTTCATATTAAACATATATCTTTTGCACATTTGGACTCATTGTTTTTGTTTGGCTGTTCTACATTTAGCTTTAATTTAGCTTATTTTGTAATTGCAATTTCCAATTTTGTTCAGTTCTTTGCGTTTAAGTCTCGTGGTGTGTGAAATAAAATGTAAAATAAAACCGTGTAACCTAATTAAGCTTATGTCCGTAAAATGAACCAAGTTTACCACCACTAGTGAAAACTAAGGCTAGCGGCCTGACTCGGAGGCGTTCCTGTGCAGAGCGTAAATGACCTGATCAGTGCTCCGTCTGTTGGGCTGCAGAGAATCACTGCAGAGCTACACCCTAAAAAATGTTTTAGTGAATTTTGGGTGAGGAAATGGTTCCTTTAACCTCGGGTTCGTTGTTCTGCAGAAACACTGAAATCCTTCCTGGTTATCTGAGGACAAGAATCTGCACAGGAATGTCTGCTTTACTGTATCGAGTGCAGAAGACTTTCTATCTGCTGTAACGAGGAGGCCAGTGGTTCGAAATGCTGCTTTTGGGATATGTGTGTGTGTGTGTGTGTGTGTTGGGGGGTTTGGGTGAAAGCTGGATCTAAGATTTCCCCTTCTCAGTATAATGCCTCCTTTGTTGTGACTGCAGATTAGACACTGGAACTGAAGTTCATAGAATACCTGCTTTCCCCTGAGTGGACGGCCTGAAAGCTGACTTTTATTCCTTCTACCTTTGAAACTCTCCTCGCGAGGCGGCTCCGGCGGCCGGCCCGGGCCAGGAGGCTTTCATCTGCTGATTTGGTCGAAGCCGGCGGCTCGCAATCCATCACCTGAATTAGCCCGTCCATCCTGACGACAATACGGCCGAATCTTCTTTGATATACGATCGGCTGCTTGTCGAGATAGAAAATCTTCAGCTAGCATTTGAGTAAAATAAGCTCCTGTCTGCTCTTCTTAGTCTCACTCAAAGACCCAATCTGAGAGTTTTTCAGCTGCCTTTCAACCTGCCATCCAGGCCTAGTGTAAGTGGTAGGAGTTTATTTCAGGTGTATTTGAGGTGATTTAGATCTCAAGTTCCATTTCACAGATTGTTTGAGCCTAATTTTTTACCAGTCTGCAGTACAGCTCCTACAAGAAGCCCCCAAACTCCTGTTTTAGCCTCCACTTCTTTGTCTTTTTGACAAGCTTCCCTATCACACGGAAAACTTCACCTGCTATGAATGCATATTCCATTTTTTGGGAGGCGCCCCGTGAAACTGGGTGAGACTCTGGGCTTGCTGCTGATTGGCTGAACTCATAATAAATACATTTTAAAAAATACTTCTCTGCAGTGTGTTTGGGTCATTCCTGAGCTCAGTTGCTAACTGTCTGCCTACAAGGTGTGGCTGAAGGCACACCTGAGGTCAGCGTGGGAGGGACGTACCTTCATGCTGGACCTCCTCATGTTCTCCTCTTTTAGCTGAGATTAGGAAGTTGTTAAAAGGAAATCCATTTGATAAAATTCTGGTATCAGTCTCTGCTTTAGGTCACAGCTGCGTCCTAACAACTACCTTCATGAAGCTTTAGCTGCAGGTAAATTTGTATGATTTACTGCCCTCATTTTCCCCTGCAAGCATGATAGGATGAACAGTCCTTCAATTGTTTGGAGCTTTACTGCAGCTGATTTTATTATTATTATTATTTTTAAACAAAAATGTTATATTTGAGTGAGCTGATATTGTCATTGATTAGTATACCATATATCTAGATAAGTATGTGCAGAACATAGATCTCATTTTCCTCTGATTGAACAGAGTAAATGCTGCTTAATTGAACCAATTTTGCAAGCTAGGTTTTTTTATATTATTGTTTCAGTTTTAGTTTTAATTATTATGGAGGTTGTCTGTCGGGAGGGCAGACATTACAGGACAAACAGCAGTTTCCTCCCAAATCTTGGAAAACAGCTGCACCAAAGCCTCATCAGGCCGACTAAAGGATTTCATGGATATTTTTATTTGATTGTAATTAGTTTTGTGTGAATCTGTGTTTTTGTTTCTTAAATGTTCCAGTTTTAGCTTTTAGTTTAAGCTCGCTGTAAGCACGTTGCTCCGCGCTGCACTGCGACGATAGAAATGAGCTTTGAGCACAGTGTAAATCCCAGCCGGGTGGAACAGTGCAGACGGTAAAGGTCTGATTTACAGCTGCTAAAAGCCCTCACTGTAAAATCCACACAGGTGTCTGATGGAGTAAACTCTGCTGTCTGAAGATTCATCGATAAAAATAAGAACTGTATGAGAACGAGGCCGTCAGCTCCAGAATTAGGCCGCTCCCTGCTGATGAATGAAGACATTAATTGAAAATGGTCACTACAGGAGCTCCTGACATGAAGCTGGAGCCCGTGCCAGCCGGAAAAAGGCTGAAAGAAAAATGAGACACTGGGAGGAAAAATGGAGGAGAAGGGGAGGACTGGAGGGAGGACGGGGACGCAAAGGGCAATGTGGGAAGTGAAGGTGAGTTTTCCTCTTCCTCTAAATTCAGAGTGTGAGCCCTTTAATACGATGGCATGCTTCGCTGCCACAGCCACCGAGTCTTAAACCGTGGAAAAGTTCATGTTTGGTCGTGAGGGTGAGGGGCGAGCAGCTGGTCTGTCAAGGGGGAAAAAATTCATACATAGGTGAATTTTTCAAACACTGCTTACTGGTGCGTGCTCAGGAAGCAGTGTGTCAGGAGCACGAAACAGACGTTTCAGAAAACGAGACCTCCAAACCAAAAAGACAACGTGTCAGAAAACAGTTTTACTGTGTTCTCGTTTTTGCACCTCAGACCTGCTGTGCAGTTCTGCTCATAGGAGCCAGTTAATAAGCTACGACTAACCAGAGCAAACTCATAGCAGACAATCATAGTAACTGAGTACATTTACTCGTGTACTTCACTGAAGGACAGTTTCAGTGTATTTGTACTTAAGTATTTCTGCTCTACTGCTCTCTACATTTTGAATGTAAATATTCTTCTTTGTACTACAAAATATTTATTTTGAAGCTTCAGTTATTTTTAAAATATGAATGAATTGATGTGTGATGCTGTATTACTATAAATGAAGCTACCCAGCAGAATCTGCAGCTGCAGCATTAAAGTCATAAACACCTGAATGAATCAGTAAGTACTGCCTGGTACCATCACGCTTATGATTCTTTTACTTTAAATGCTTTAAATATATTTCAGTGTTAAAACTTTGGAACTGTTAATTCTGATTATGACTTTACTGAAATCTGAATTCTTCTTTCATACTAACAAACTCCTGAAGTGAGCATCATTGGCAGTTTCCCGCTGCATGGAGCAGAGCGGGGTGATAAAGATGGTCAGACGCCTGTTAACCTGCACGTCCTCGTGTCTGAATGATGCACAGCTTTGTTGGACGTTTTCAGCTGAAAGACTGCAACTCCGTCTTTCTTCACTTTGATACTGAACATTTCTCATATTTATTTTTTTTTGTGTTCTTTGCAGCTGTTGTGTGTGATTTGTTTCCTCCCATAACGCCATGTCTCTGCTTCCTCTCCTCCTCCACACTCAGCCTCTTACCTTCGGCCGCGTCCACGTTTAACCATAATGATGTTTTTCATGGGACAAGCTGGAAGGTGCCACAACACTGTGTCTGCCCTCCAAAGGTTCATGCTAATGCGCCTTCCCTCCAGCCCCGTTTTTTAAACCCAACCTGCCCGTCTCGTGTGGTCGTCACGGCTGACCGGAGGCTGCGATCTGTGAATGCCATCAGCCATAAGTTTCTCTCCTGGAGAACAATGTGGCTCGACCCCCACGCCCGCTCTGACTGCTGCTTAGCATAATTAATGTGATCGGCCCACAGCGAAGCTCAGCGAGCCCGAGATGCTGCCACTGGGGATCACATCGCCACACTAACCAGTTTATCAGCGGCTCATCAGAGAGCGTCTTCTTACTGTATCTGCAGTGAAAATGTTAAACTGAGAGTCTGTGAGCTGAGAAAGATCCGAACACGGCGCTGACTGTAAAGAAGAAACCCGGAGATCGGATATGTAAAGGACTCCAGCTGCTCCTGAAAAACACTTCAGATCTGCAGCGTCACAGCTGAAACCTGCCAGTTTTTCAAGTGACCTTTGACCAGGTTTGTGACCTCTGACCTCTGTGAACACTTCCTGTTGAGGAATAAAAAATGAAACCTATTTTGGTCATTCTGTTACAAAAAGGCGGATTACCTAATTAACAACCTATCAATTACAAGTCATTAGCCAATGAGCCGGTGGGTCAGACCCCCCCCCCCGTCATCTGGCTTTTTGCAACCAAGATGACGATGGCAGAAATGCTCATGTTGAGGCCTTTACAGACACGGTGGCGCCATCGCTTCCTGTTTTTCAATGGATGGAACCAAAGTGAACCCTCGAACAGGC
Source organism: Archocentrus centrarchus (assembly GCF_007364275.1). Classification (NCBI taxonomy): domain Eukaryota; kingdom Metazoa; phylum Chordata; class Actinopteri; order Cichliformes; family Cichlidae; genus Archocentrus; species Archocentrus centrarchus. The sequence goes on along the minus strand of NC_044349.1, from coordinate 36,135,813 downwards.
GTCTGAAGAACAGTTTGACAAACTGGTTCTCAGCTGGACGTGCTTTTATTTAAAGAACTTGTACAGAAAGCTGGAACCCAGAATCTGCCCGTTCTGCATGAAGCCCAGCCACACAGCAGAAGATGAACACAAAGTTGTGTTTTCACACTCATGGACGTGACTGTCAGCACGATTTTGAAACCGGTTAAATTTGGGAGTCTGACGGGACACATCCACTTGGGAACCAGGAAGAGGGAAGTCTGGAGAGGTGGTCACAGATCGTTTTCTAACCTTGACTGTGTAGTTTCAAATAATTAATAATACATTTATAATAACAGCAGTTATGGCGGAGCAGTGAGGTGATTTCCTGCAGCCTCAATGATGTGGAAAATCTTCAGCGTGAATCAGCATCATCATCGTCATCAGTCTGATGAACAAACTTCCAGTAACAGAAAACCTGTGTCAGGAAAGGGGGATCAGCTCATTAACCTCTGTGGCTGATGAGACCCTGTTGGTCATTCAGCTTCCTTCAAACCAGGAACTCTGAGCATCTGAGTGTGACACGTTTGGACTTCTGTAAACTGGAGCTGTAACATCAACCACAACTAAACACATAAAAATATCCCTGAGAAGCCCTCTGACTCTGGAGAACATGAACATCTCCGGCCTGAGAAGCTGCAGTGAATCCATTTCTCCTGCAGCTGCAGAGCTAACAGAGACTCAGCTCCTCCTCATCCTCAGCCTCGTCCTTCACCACCTCCAAACTCCACAGCATCAGCTCAGCTCGCTGTGGTTTGCGTTATTTTCAAGGTTTTTTTAATTGGAGGGAGATCAGATTGTTGTCTTTGTGGAAACATATGTTGACCAACCCCCCCAGCAGATGTCCGACTCGAGGCTCCAACGTGAAGCTTCTGCTGCTGTGATTCAAGCCTCGCCGCCTCCTCCAGGGCCCAACGCGCAGCTCTGACACTTTTCAAGTCCCTCTGTAGTGTTTTTAATGAGAGACGCTGCAGATGTGTGCAGCGCCCAACTCTGCAAATATCTCCGACCTTCACGGGTCCTTCACCTGCTCCGTGAAGCGGAGGAATCCTGGAATATGAATGTTTCTCAGCTGGAGCAGAGAGAAAATAATGCAAAAATATAAATTTCACTGATGATTTTATTAAGGTACAGACATAAATCAGGTTTTCATACTGTACACGAATGTTTGCGCACCCAAAACTAGATTTACATTTTTAATAGTGTGCAAGTTCACATTTTCAAGAGAAAAAAAAAAGCAAGATCAGTTCAGGATTTATCGGTCTCATATTTGGATGGTAATCCCCTCACACACACTGTTTCATATGGAGATGGGCCGCTGAAGGCAACAACAAAACCAAAACAAAAGGAGCTGGGCTTAGTCTAAGAAAAAAAGTGATTTTTTTATGACAAAAGTTTCACAAATTAATTAGACAAAAACACAAATTCAAAGAAGGCAGTTCACTCATCTCTGCTTAAAAAAATTCATTTATATGAAAAAAAAATAATCAGAAAACGTCTCAGATAGCGAGTCGTGCTCCGACCTGGACGCTGCGCAGCGATGATGCAGCTACACCGAGAAAATCCGACTCCTGTAATCGAATAACTGATGACCGAGAGTCCCGGAGGAGCAGGCTCGGTTTTTCAGGGTTTGGACCAACTCGTGAAGAAAGTGATGGATTTATGGGTCATTATGACCTCATCATTAGTGACTCAGTGTATACGCTGATTGATCGTTTTCTGCTGTGCACAGAAGGAGGGGCGAGCACGGCGAGGCGTAGACCACCAGCAGGCTCCTGATTGGTCCTGTGGTGATGGCTTTTTCGGTAAAGAAACTGAGGCCACATCCTGTCAGTCATCTGCTGCTTTCAGGGGCTTTTTCATCTCTTTCAGTTTTAAATAGCAGGTCAGAAGTCAGTGTGTGAGCTGCACTGCGCCACCTGCTGTCCAGGACTGTATAATGCAGTTCATTTTCTGGATGTTGAGTATTTGCAGCTTCTCTGCTTCCTCCATCAGCTCACATTTATCTTTTTTCTTTCCTCTCAGATGTGTTTGATTAAGGAAGTAATTTCAGAGAGCAGCTGAGGGCGGGGCTCTGCTTCCTTAAAGGAAGGACTCTGAGGTGTGGGCGGAGCACGCCTTGACATGCCCGTGAAGATTTGCCATCTGCAGCCTGCTGGCTCCTTCTTGGCACCGTGTCCGTCAGCGTTTTCTGGCGAGTGCAGATTAACAAACCAAACAGCCCCCCCACTCCACCCCCACCCCAAAAAATCAGCTCTCCTCCAACAAAACAGCTTTTCACACCCAAACACCCAGAGGAGGACGGCTGCAGCGTCCCAGGGCTCGATCCAACTCTCTCAGAGGCTTAGAGCACCTCGTCCTCGTTATCGCTCCTCTCCTGCTGCTCCTGAGCTCAGGCTTTAAGGAGGAGCAAGACAAGGCTGACGGTCAGTGGACTGAAAACAAAGCTTGGCTGGGCCCAGGGTGCCTGGCTCCATCCTCACAGAGGCCCCCACCCTCAGGTCAGGAGCTCTTCATCATCATCTGCTCCTCCCCCTCTGCCCTGAGTCCTGAAATGTGATCCTGTAACAGTTCTTCCCGGGCCAGGTCCACTTTGACCTGTCTGAAGGTGAAATGAATCTCAGATTACTGCATCTCTTACTTTACTTTACACTCAGGAGACACTCCAAGTGCTTCACTGAACAATCTGCGATCTTAGCTGCACATTTTCATGAATAATCATAAGAAATCCAGCTGGTGAGCTGATTTCATCGTTACCCAGGTCCCAACGCTCTGAGGTACCACTGGGAGTCAGAAATGCTCCAGTAATGATACGTGTGGCTGTTACAATCAGGTGTGTACAGTTTCCTCAGGTGAAGGAAAAAGAGGGGAAGCGGTTGTTTCAGGACACTCTGCATTCTGGAGAAGCATTTGGACCCAGAAATGGAATCAGATTTAACAAATGCAAAGATATCACAATAACATTGTGATTTTTTTCAACACAATAATGATGAAGTGACAGTTTGAAAGCCCCGATCCAGATCCACATAATAACCCAGCAAACATTTTGAACCATCGGCCGGAGGTCGTTTCTCAGCACAGACGTGTTTGACACTGTAGGCTCACTGATGTTCACTGGTCAACGTTATCTGGACGCCTTCGTGTGACTTTCCAGCAAAAGAAAGTTTGTGTTCTAGAGTTGTGTCGTATCGTCCTGTTATCAGGGAGAACTATCGAAACATTCTCAAAGGAGAAAACCCCGACCTGCCGAGCCAACAGACTACCATCACCAACAGACTACCATCACCAAGTTTATAGCGGTGACATCAGGGGCAAAGAGGCGACGCTGAGTTCACCGTCACACAGAAACATCTTCGGGTAACTCGGCTCTGTGTCCGTGGACGTCGACTGGCGGTCTGTTCTTAGTCAGCAACCAAATGCCACTGATTAAAAACTCGTGCATTTCATTTCTGCATTGCAGTACTTCATTGATATTTCTTGCTTTGGCTCACTGGAGGCGACATCCATCTGCAGTTCAGTTTGTGCTGTCCTGGCACCACGTTTTAACCGGGAGATGTTCAGCCATGTTAGGTGCCGGTTTAATCCTGACTGTGAGCGGGAACCATGTTTTTAAATGTCAGCGTTCACTCAAGTTCTCCGGACTCGCTCTCATCAGGTTCATTTTTCATGCTAAAACCTCAGTTTGTGTTTAAGAATCAGTTTCATGAATTATTCCATTTTTAAAAAACAGATTTTCATAATCTGACTGGATTTTCTTCGTCGGTGTAATTCAAATGAGCAGTTTGAGTTAATCACACGGCTGAGAGGAAACACAAAATATGTCGAGCGTTAATGTGAAGAGATTTCTGGCTGCGGGCTGCACTAAAATATTTAAATCGAATCTGGACCGCAGCCACGGGAGCTTGTTTCAGAGTCGGCCGCTGCCCCGCAGCTTTGTGAAGCCGCCGCCGCTCCGGGTCAGACCTGCTCTGAAATGTGAAAATGGATGTAAATCGGACATATTTGGGCAGTTAAAGGCAGCGCGGCTCGGTGAGGTCCCGCCTGCAGGCGCCGTGCGGATGCATCAGTCATCGCCTGTGACTCGCACCACCTGCTCACTGGGGATTACAATATGGAGGCCCGCCGTGATTAGCTCCCCACGCTAACTGCTGTGACAGAGGAGGAGGGGGGTGTCCTCCTGCCGGGCGACAGAACTGATTAGCACAGATTAATAGCAGTTAATATCACCGGGGACTCTCAGCTGTGTCACACTCATTAATAAGTGTCTTTAATTAGCGTCATTAGCCGGAGTTTGTCCTCTCCTAAACACTTCCGTTTGTTTCCCAGGAGCTCGACCCCGAGGAAGGAGCTCCACCTCAGACCGACTGACAGGAAAACCTTCAAAGATTCATTCTGAGATTTTACTCAAAACCAGGAAGCAAAGATGACGGAGCACAACATCTCTTCATTCTTCATGCTCCAGCTGAGATCTGAGGGCATGTCGGGCCACTCCGGCTATAAAAAATTAGAGCTGTGCAGGCGAGAAAAACCCACAGCTCACAAAAGCTCTCAGCTGATCCAAACCTGTGTGCTGTCTTCTGACTGTGAGCAAACTGTATCTTCATACCTGCTCTGGACCTCTGAAAGTCTTCCACAAAACAAAGAATCATCTATAATACAATTAAAACAAACACACTAAAAACAAATAATTCAACTACACCTACAATAAAAGCTAAACTACGAGTTTCTCTGGAAACAAAGTGAAAAAACAAAATTTAAACCTAAATAAAAATAAAAACTAATTAAAAATATAAACCTGTAATAACCCCAAAAAACTCAGCAGCAGTGCTGGTGTAGGAATAGAAGTCAAACAGAATTACTTTTTCATAGTTTTCTCCAGAAAGTCTTCTCAAGCTGCACTGATGTACCATTGAAACTGAGGGAAAGACCAACCCGCTCCAACTGAAAGGACACCTGAAGGACAAGTGCAGCACGTCCTGCGGCTGAGACATCACTTCTGGTCAACAACAGGAAACATAAACTCTTCTTAAGGCCAGTGACTGAAGCGACCACCACTGAAGACCGCTGCTCAAAAGCGATGAGCAAACCTCTTCCTGTGAGGAGCGGGGCACCAGGCCGCTGCTCTGAGTCGATTCAGGCCTGAAGCCATCTGAGGTTTGGGCATTCTGAGGTTTAACATCACCCGACTGAGAAACCTAAAATGTACTGATCAGAGTGCCTGAGACCACTGAGCCACCACGAACCTCCATATTTATTGTATTTCTGTGCAAACTTTGAGCTTTCCCGCTCTGCTGACACCCTCCTGGTCTGAGATAAGGTGAGATCCAGAGCAGCTGAGTCTTTGTCCCCCCCCCCCCCCCCCCCCCCCCCCCCCCCCCCCCCCCCGGCTACTGCTGTAAGATGACAGCTGCTGGGCAATAAGTGTTTAAATGAGATAATTAACGAGCGCAGTCAGCTCTATTAGAGCTGTGAGCCGCCCCCCCTCCTCCTCCTCCTCACTGATCCACTCTCATCACATGAAACAGACTAACACTCACTTCCTGAGCTGCAGGGTTACCACACAATCGGGGAAAGCCATGAAGGAATCAAAAGGTTCAGCTTACCCCAGAATCAAATGTACGAATGTTTCCTCTGGCCCGTGGACATGTTTATCCAGCTACATTTTCTTGGCGTGAGTCACCCAGACAGACGTCTGCCTCCTCTTTAAGATGATGGTGGTCACTGTGTGTTGCTCACAGCAGTAAAAAAATCGTTCTGCTACAGTCGCTAACACTGAAGCTCAGCTGAGGGGGCGCCACGCTGTTTTTGTTCCAGCCAGTGCACACCAGGGTTATAATAGTTTGGGATTTTACATTATAGTTTAGTTTTATCTCATTTTTACTGCAAGATTCAAGAGTGTGCAAGAGTGACTATTGTGTAATAAAAGCCCGACAAAAGATACCGTTTAAAAATTGCAATAAACAACCAACTGTTCACAAGACAGCAGCACTACGTGCTAAATGCATGTAATATTAAGGACACTGATGAACATCAACAGGGCGAAACATAAAGAAAAGCTCCAAAACACACTAAACTCTACAATAAACTCTGCAATAAAGTTCAGCGTCAGTGCAGTAGATTAACAACACCTACATGTGGTGTAGAAAATCAGAACGCAGCAAAGGTTTGACAAAAACAAACTGAACTCTTTGAAGGAGTCAAAGGTCAAATCCACCTGCATCCTGATGTTCTCCATCACATGATGCTGGTTCTCTGTCGGAGCTGCTCAGAGAGCTAGCTTGGTTCGATACTCGCTAATTAGACTTCAGATGGGTCTTTGCGGGCTGATGTACACAACCTACGCAAGTGGCCGACGTCGTGTTATGCTTGTGTATCTGCATTATGTGTGTTAATTACCTTGTGGCAATGTGCCGTTGTTTATATGCGGTGCCGGCTGGAACTTTTTCCCCTCTTTGTGTTTCCGGAGCCACCTGGTGCGCTTCTCAGGTGGACTTTGATGTTGGTGTTTTTTTTCTGCTTGAGAAGTGTTCGGCACATTTTTTCATCATCCACAGCGAGACACTTGCTACTATCTGTGCTTTCGTACTCAAAGAAACCTCATATGGGACTCTGCTGCTTTCTCAGCAGACCGCTGCCATTACTTTGCAGACCAGCGCGAAGCACCCACACACACGGCTGCGGCGCTCCCAGCTTAAACTGCTAGAGTGGAAAAAAGATTTCATATCAATTCACAAGGTTTTTAAATAAAATAACATAAACAAAGTTCATTTTATCTGTAATTTAAGTTTGTTTTAGTTAGTTTTTTAAACTCACAGTATAGTTTTAGTTAGTTATTTTTTTCTTTTAATCATTGATTTTATTTATTTCAGTTAACGAAAATGTTTTTTCAATTTCAGTTTTTGTTATTTTGTTTGTTTTTGTTAACGATAATAACTTTGGTGTGCCCATCTTTTTGCACAAGGATGGATTTTTTTTGAGTGAGCATGTTGTGATTTCTGTAATGAGACATTATGACTCAGTTTTTTAAATGTTTACTTAAAATTACACTGAAAGCAGAAATCTCTATATGCAGTGTGCCAAAAAAAACCCCAAAAAACCCTCCATGGATAAACAGTTCTACAGGCCAGAGGAGATGCACTGTATTGTATTTGCTCGTCTGTCTTCACACGCACATATGAACTTGAGTAACGTCTCATTCCTAATCCAGAGGGTTTAATGTGATGTCACCCATCCTTTGCAGCTTCAGTTCTTCTGGGAAGTCTTTCCACAGGTTTAGGAGTGTTTATGGGAATTTCTGACCATTCTTCCAGAAGCACATCTGTGAGGTCAGACACTGATGTTGGAGAGAAGGCCTGGCTCACAGTCTCTAATCCATCCCAAAGGTGTTCTATCAGGCTGAGGTCAGGACTCTGTGCAGGCCAGTCAAGTTCTTCCACACCAAACTGGTTCATCCATGTCTTTATGGAGCTGCTTTGTGCACTGGTGTGCAGTCATGTTGGAACAGGAAGGGGCCATCCCCAAACTGTTCCACAGAGTTGGAGCATCAGATTGTCCTGAATGTCTTGGTCTGCTGAAGCATTAAGAGTTCCTTTCACTGGAACTAAGGGGCCGAGCCCAACTCCTGAAAAACACCCCCACACCATAACCCCCCCTCCACCAAACTTTACACTTAGCACAATGCAGTCAGACAGGTACCGTTCCCCTGGCAACTGCTCTAGAGTCCAGTGGCAGCGTGCTTTACACCATCCAACACTTTGCATTGAGCTTGGTGATGGAAGGCTTGGATGCAGCTGCCATGGAAACCCATTCATGAAGCTCTCACTGTTCTCGAGCTGATCTGAAGGCCACATGAAGGTTGGAGGTCTGTAGTGATTGACTCTGCAGAAAGTGATTTTACATAGCCTACCACTTCACGGCTGAGTTTCTGGCATTCCCAATTGTTCCCACTTTGTTCTAATCCCACTAACAGCTGACTGTGGAATATTTAGTAGTGAGGAAATTTCAGGACTGGACTTGTTGCACAGGTATCATCCTATCACGGTACCACACTGGAATTCACTGAGCTCCTGAGAGCGACCCATTCTTTCACTGATGTTGGTAGAAGCAGTCTGCATGCCTAGGTGCTGGTTTATACACCTGTGGAAGGGACTGGAACACCTGGATTCAATGATTTGGATGGGGCGGGTGAATACCTTTACTAATATAGTGTATATCTACATTTGGCTTTGGAGTGAACTGTCCCTTTAAAGGAGCTGCAACAGTTTATCAGTAAATCTTCATAATAAATGATATTTTACCTGCAGTGGAAAGTTTCATTATCCAGAGTGATAATCTGAACTCCGTCCCACAGGATGGAAAAATAGACTCACTGTGGATCATGTTGATTGTGTAAGAGCAGATATTTAAACCTGCAGCAGCTCTCCTCCATTTGCCTTTGAATTTGCTTCAGACTGCAGAACCTTCTAATTTATAACCATCAAAGTTCTATTTTGTGGAAATTATGGAGAAAGTTTCCAGGATGTGAGCTGGAAAGTAAAAGTAAGTAAGCAAATATTTTCCAATATAAAACACCAACATCCAAAACGAGTTCTCATTATGGAGCTGTAAGATTACAGCCAAAGCAGGTGGGCTGCAGAGTTTCACTGTTTCCTTGCAGAGTTTGAAGAATGTGATGAAGATGAGAGACGAGGAGGAAGAGGTGAGGTGAGGTGAGGTGAGGTGAGGTGATGCAATGAGGTGTTTTTCTTTATGTGAACCTGCACAGCATCTTTACGTTCTCCTGTCTCTCATGTTAGAATAATGTCCCACATTTAGTTCAGTGGGCTCTGGTCACTCTGAGGATGGGGAGGGGGGGGCAGTGAGCCTGGGTGGGGGGGGGGTGGGGGAGGTCAAAGTTCACTGGTGCTGCCAAAAAGTATCAAAGCAAAGAAGGAAACTACATCTGAAGGTTCCAAGAGTACCGTTAGGTTTAAACTCTCCTGCAGCTGCGTTATTATTATGATGGAGTTAAAAAGCTCCTTTGTAAACAGCTTATTCACTCAGCTTACCTGGTAGAAAATTGCAAAGGTGAGCTGGCCAGGTTGCTGCCAGCCAAAGTTCAGTGTTGTTTCTGTATATCTTATAGACTGGAAGTGGCAAACTCAGTGCGAACCAGTGTGAGTGTGTGCTGCAGATACAGAAAGATTTGACATTTTCATCTTAGAGGAAGCAGCACTGAAGGCGTGGGTGGACAGTGTCAGAAGATTTTCTATTAGCAGCATTTCTGACGGCCACAGGAACCTCAGATACATCCAGTTCTAGTTCCAGTACATGTAGCCACACAGTGAACGTCTGAACACAAAGCCTCGCTCACACACACTCATGGGGGGCTCATTTGTCTCTTTATGTGGTAAAAACAGGCTTCAGTCCACTCGCTTTAATGTGATGAGCCGTATGTCTTATTTTTCTAATGTCAGCATCATCCTGTGTGGTTTGTGTTCTCACAGTCACAGAGAGGCGGCGTGGGCTCCTGAGGGGCCTCCGTGGCCCCCCTGCTGGGAGGGACTTGGAACAGGACCGCGCCTTTGGTCACGGTTCCAAATGTTTCCATTGATGGGCGAGAAACATGTTGGATCGCCGTCCCAAACAAAGCAGGAGCCAAAACTCAATCAGGCCTGGCCGGCTGGAGGGTGGGGGTGCTTCTGCTGGCAGGCGAGCTCTTTGCTCTGTGGAGGCGATTCGCTGATGGCAGTCAGAGCAGGAATTATTTAAGGAAGGAGGATGATGATGATGATGATGATGCTATGTCCGGCTCGTCTGATGTTTCTGAAAGTGACGATGATGATCTAGAGATATCGTGTCAGTTATTTTACTCCTCCAGGTTATGTTTTGTGTTTTTATTATTATGTCATGTGACACATTTGGTGGGAGGGGCCATCACTCAGACCTGTGCTGGATTTACTGCTGACCACGCAGATCAGAGGAGCCATCAGGACAGACAGACTGGGAGGACTGGGAGCTCTGGGAAGTGATGCCGAACAGCTGAGCCAAGGAGAGGATTCAGATTTCTGTGTTTGTGTCATTAAATACGCATCAATCAGCAGGAACACATTTTATTTCAGTTATTATTGTCCAGATAAATTTATTTATTCAGGCCACCCCATGTGTTGCTAACCACAGCAACACATATGAGTCTCTACTAGAGCAGCTTTGCATGATTCAGTTCATAATAATCCTTCTTTTTCTTAGACCGGGCCTCTTTGCAGCCCCTCAGTTCATCCTCTGTCTCTTTAAGGTGCACATGCCTAAAATCTCACTTTCCTGTGATTGGACAGCTTCTGGAAGTCTGACCAAGGAAAACAGATTAGGAAAAGGAAAAAGTAGCAGTAATCAAGCAAAGGTAGAAGGTAACTCTTGGACTATTTGACTGCATCCAGGGACCCTGTACACACACACTGAGCTCATTATTAGAAGCTTTGGCCATGTTTCATATGAACATCCACTCCTGGAGCAGGACATACATGACAGTGTCTTTTGGTGAGGTTGATTTTGACTCTTCGTGGTCATGTTGTCTCCCCGGTTGCATCTTTTTCCTTTGTTTTTTTCTTCTTTTCTGTGGTCATCACCAAAGCATCACATCCTAATGGCATAGACCTCACCACAGATGTGTGTCTGGATGTGATCTCTGGTCTCTGGTTTTGTAGTTGAGGTACATTATTTTTACCATTTTTAAGTCTCACTGCAGTCAGAGCAGAGAGTTTGTGTGACCGGTCATGAGTAGCTCATTATCAGGGCGCAAATGCAGGTTTCTGGAGTTTCTGGGACTCTGGGGGCTCACAGTTGGCGGTGGGGTGGCGCGGGGCACCTTGCCATCCAATTATGTGTGACATCAAAGGGCGAAAAACCCCGTGTGTTTGCAGAAACAGCCGGCAACATGGCAGAACAAACCCGATGGGAGTGAAACGGTGTAAATGCGCTTTTGCTTCAGATTCAGGATCTGTGTCAGGATCTGTGTTCATGGACCAACCTTAGCTTCCTTCATGCTGAACTTAAGGCAAATCTAACATTTCTGGAGAAACGGGATTGTTGTGACTCCTGACGCTGCTAAACAGGTTTCATAAAAAAAGCTGAAGGGGGATCATTGAGTTGTTGCTTCAATGGCAACAAACAGCAGGCTTTTATATTTGTATCTGGCACCTTAACATCTGTAATTAAATGAGGATTTTTATTTTGGAAATCTGAGATATTCCTGAGTCTTCTAATAAGTTTCTAATACTAAATAGGGGCTTTGAAAATGTCACAGCAAAGTCATTTTGGTAAGGCCCAATCCAGGGCTTTTATTTGGAAAAAGACATTTATAACACCAGGGGCAAAAAAATTGTTGGAGGGCTTTTGAATTGAAACTGTGACACATGCTCGCTCCCTCCTGCAGTCTGCTGTCCATCAGTAAGACCGGAGCAGGCTTCCTGGTTACAGACACAAACCTGTGGAAGCACGCAGCAGTGAGCGTGCTTAAAAACGGGCCTGTGTGGAGATGAGAGATTATCTGCTGCTGTGACAGGATCCGCTGAACGTCACCAGCTCTTTATAATCAGACTGTTGGAAGTGGCAGGTCGCACTCTCAGCTGCAGTGTCACGCTCTTCACACACCCTCAGCTCACACATCAACAATGTGATGTGTGTGTTCTTTGCTGAGATGAAAGCAGATAACAGAGTCTTTTGACTGCAGACAGCTCCCAGTCGCTGCTGACGTCCTCCAGCAGCTCGCGGTCAGTGGGAGGTGCTGGGAAGATGCCTGACCTCCAGCCTGGATAAAAGGAGGCCGGTGCGGGTGGAGGGCTTGTGAGGAGCATCCACACACACCACCACCTTCTCCTGCTGCTTTCCATTCGTGGATGACAGAAAAACAACAAAGCTGGATTTCAGCAGCCTGGTTGGCAGCTGTGAGTTTCCTCCTGGACTTTTTCCTCGGTCCACATGAAGCTTCAGATTCAGGACAGCCGGTGAATGATTCATCAGTCAGCATCCAGGATTTATGGAGCCAAAGCACCCGGAGCGCCTCAGTTTAAAGCTTCATATCTCCTCCTGTAAACACCACAGAAACACGGCTAATGGCTTCAGCTGAAAGAAAGTCTGATGTTCAAATTAAAAGCTTTCAGTATTTTATTCATTTGCATGCAGGGAACTAGTCAGGTAATAAATGAACAGCAGGACTTTTGAACTCTCTAATTTTACATATTTATAGCTGATAAGTTGTTAATAATTGTGAGTCTGTGTGATTTGGACTTTGTTTGTTCACATGGAAACAAACTGCAGACGCTGGCATCCACACAACAGCGGGACGCGGTGAGGTGATGGGGAGCAGCGGCCTGACACCAAACCGGAATCTGCTTGTTAATCATGTAAATGCTGTTTGAGCAGATAAGGTCGGCTGATTCATCCCACCTCTCGGGGCTGATCTGGTAGCTCAGCGGGACATCCTGCTGAGATGAGTGAATGTGGGACATTTCTCACTGTGGACTCCAGTAAGGTTAACCAGGAGCTGAGGTCTTACAGTCGGCCTTTGATTCCAGAGGTGCGTGAGCCGTTGAACATACTCGGGAACATATTCTTGGTTTCTTCAGGAAGAACGCCGACCAGTTCATGCTTCCACATCTGCAGATGTTTGTTTTAAATGAGCTGAATACGGTCTGATCACATGCTGCAGGAGTCCTTCTGCTTCCTTCTTAAATTTTCACCACCAACGAGCTTTAATCAGCTTATTACCGAGAAGAAACCTCACAAAGAGCCTTTCCGACAATAAATCCCATCAGTTCGACCACCAAAAGCACGGCTGGAACCGCATTCGCCGAACTCTTTATACAGATTACACAATCAGTCGGTTATTAATGAGAGCCATATGGAGAACCTCAAACAAAAACATTCACGATTAAAAACCTGGAAGCTTCACGGCCTCTCTTGATGTCTTTGGTTCTCCATTTTTCTTTTGAATTTACTCTGAAACTCACCTTCGTACACGACTCTGAGCTGATATTACTGATTTGTTTTAGGCCCGTTCTGGTCCACAGCACACATGCTGGGAAGAACTGAACGTTTCTACAACCCTGCGGTGGTTTCATCACATGTTCGCACGGAGCCCTCTGAAAAGCATGGAGCCTAAAACCTGAGCCCACAAGGTCACTTCTGTCTTCATGGGGATGTGATGTTCATGCTGTAGTCCACATAGTTCTGCTCCATAAACCCTCTGAGCCAGCATCGCCGGTAACCCTGCCGTCACCTCTACTTCTTGATGAGTTTTGGTTAGAATGATTATTTTCTGTTTGCCTACAGTTACAGTTCTGAGATCTGAGGATTAAAGAGTATCTGCTGTCCTTGTTTCTGAACATGGTCATCAACACCGGGGGGTGTCAGCAGGCTTTCAGGGAGGGAGGCCTTAAAGTGACAGGAGCTACAGCAACTTGGTGTGATGCTGGAAGCTGCTGTGAGGTTTTTTTTTTTTTACCACGTGTGTGCTGAACCTTTTCACTGTGTTTAAGTGTCGGTGGATGATGACAGACTCCTGCTGGACATTCATGTCCATTTTTAAAAATGGAGGTCCGACTCTCCATTTTCTTCTTTAGGCGGTTATTACGGCAGCATCAGGACCAGAACAGCAGCTCAGAGCAAACACTGCAGCTGATTTTCACCCGTGTACTGTGTGTGTGTGTGTGTGTGTGTGTGTGTGTGTGTGTGTGTGTGTGCATGTGTGACTGTACGTGTGTGTGTGAGTGTGCATGTGTGACTGTACGTGTATGTGTGACTGTGCACGTGTCTGTGTGTGTGACTGTCCATGTGTGTCTGTGAGAGTGCATGTGTGTGTGTGACTGTGCGTGTGTGTGTGCATGTATGTGTGTGTGCATGTGTGTGTGAGACTGTGCGTGTGTGTGTGTGTGTGTGTGTGTGTGTGTGTGTGTGTGTGTGTGTGTGTGTGTGTGTTCCTCCATCTCACCAGCAGATCAATTAAAAATGGTGAATGAATAAATGAAAGGTGTTTGGGGCCATTTAAGCTGAGTTGTCCATTCAACTGACAACAGAAACCAGGCTTTCTGGCAACATCTGGACACTCCCATCCCTCATGTATGTATAATAGATGTGTTGGCTCTGCGCCGTGTGGGCCGGCGTGTCGAGGCGGTGGGAGCTCAGCTCTCAGGTGGGACCGCTCAGCTCTGCTCGCAGGTTTTCTATCATCATCCGCATATTAAAAACTTTTAAAAGCTCAAACACACCTGATGTCTGTGGGTCCTGAACATGAACACACAGCATCCACTTAACACTGAAAATGTAAATAAACACAAAATGCAATGATTTTCAAATCACTTGAAGCTCACGTTTAACTGAGAATCACACAAAGACAAATCACAGCAACAGACGCTTCAAGGTGTTTTATATTGTAAGGGAAAGACCCAACAATTAGACAGAGAAATCCCAACAATTAGACAGCTCCCTCTGAGCAAGCACTGGGTGAGAGTGGGGAGGAAAAACTCCCTTTTAACAGGACACTTAACTGACACTTAAGAAGCTGAACTCCACTGTCCTCTGTGAGTGACGTCAGCCTGCCAGCACATGATGCCACGGCTGGAAGCCGAACCATGGATGGATGGGTGAAGGAGACACATTTAGTTTCTCTTTAATGTTTCAGTTTTTCTGCAGAAGTTTATGCTGGAAATATTTTTTTTATGTTGAAAACACAAAAATGAGAAACCAGCAGACAATCCAGTAAATATATCTCACTGTTTTTCTAAGTAATTCCTCTGATTTAGGTTTTTATTAAATGTGTGTGCTCTAAAAATTGCAGTCCCTTCCCTAAAATCTCCACCTGAAACTGCCTCAGAGACAGGCTGCAGGTCTCTGAGGTGGTGTGAATCTTTGCAGGAGGCTCAACATGTGCTGGGAAGCCCGAATCCTGAAAACATGATGTCACAATTAAACTGTCACATGGGAGGAAAACGTTTGGGCGTCCACGAGCTTCTTTTTCCACGTGACGACCATCTGATTAAGAGCTCTTCTTCTCCTGTGGTCTGTTTCAGGTTCAGAGTTAATACCGACCAATCAGCAACTGTAAACACAAGTCACATGGACTGACAGGAAACTCATTCATTCACTCACAGTTGTAGTGACCCGCAACCCCTCGCCATGACATCATGACTGAGACTGAGTGGAGGAAACAGCCAACTTTCCTAAAACACACATTTACACTAAGCGCCTCTGATGTGACGTGTAAAACATTCTGCAACACACAGAGCCCCCCCCACCCCCACTCGAAATCACATTGTTCTCCCACACAGTGGGTGCAGGAAGTGATAGACAGCTTGTGCAACAGCCAATAAGGGTTAGAGTCACACATCCACAGGAGGCGCCTCACCTGCAGCATGCTCCAGTTTGCCTGAATATGTCAGATCTGATTGCAGCTTTTATTATTAATATCAATGTAAAAAAAAGTGTGTTAAAGCAGCATTTTCCTGCTTCTGTTTCTCAGTGATTATATTTCACCTGCAGGACTCCAGTACTGTTTCACTTATCCACATCCTCATGTATTCATTGTCCATCTACTTCTTTGACTGATCAGCTTCAGTGCAGCTGTAATATTAATATTCAATCATTAATATTCTGATTAATTCTTCAGTAAAATGAGAAGTGGGTGGACAGTCACTGCTGGTTTCCTTAAAAGAAAAATGAGCAGACAGAGCTGGAAGAAGAAATCTTCCATATTCTTCATGTTCCTGCTGCTCGTTTCATCTGCAGGCTGGAATCTAACCAAAGCATCGGATTAATATGTTTCCCTCTGAATTTCATTACAAAAGACAAAATATAGAAAATGTCATTAAATGGAGATAAATGGAGATATCTGTCTGTGGAGGAGAGGAGGGCATTCTCTTCGGATCTCTGGATTTTTAGATCTTTTTGATTTGGATTTTCATGTTGAGCAGAAATGAAAAAGAAACTTTAAATGATCAATTTGCCTGATGATGAAAATGATTTTTTTTTTCACATCCTAAAATCTGCTCAGTCTGCTGCGGCCGCCTTCAGCCACAACTCAGGATAAATAACCCACAGTGTGTGTGTGTGTGTGTGTGTGTGCAGGCGTGTGTGTGTGTGTCTGAGTGTGTGCGGCCTCACACACTGAGCTGGTCTCTCCCTCCTCCGTTATTTCCCATCAGTCCTGCGGGTGCAGGCTCGGCCCGGAGCGCCTCGGGCTCCTCGCTGACCTACATGAACAGAGAGCATGAATCCAGGATCAAGTGCTGGTTAATAATCGCTGTGATAAATCGGGCTGTAAACACTCGGAGCGCTGCGCTTGGTTCAAATTTCACTTCCAAATGAGCGCGCGGGCGCGTTAACACGGTGTGAGTGAGCCGTGTTTATCTGTGTCACTTCCTGTAAGATGATTCAGGCTCATTTAGGCAGGATTGGAAACAAGAACGATTCAGTGCGCACGCATGACAACAGGAATCAATGAAACTTTATTTATACAGCACCTCTGACACCAGTCCAGAAAGAGATTTAACATGCGACCCGAGAAAGACCCGGAAAATAATAATAATAAAAAGAAAAGTCTGCATGAACAATAAAACAATGAAATAAAAATGGCACACACTAAAAACCTTTCATTTTTATCTGCTCTCATCATGAGACTTTATTTCTATTATTATTGTAGCAGCTTTTATATCAGGATGTCTTTCTTTCTGTTTAGCATTTGGTTTTAAGGTTTGAAATGATGTTGAAGCACCTGGTTCCAGGGTCCAGACCTGGTTCCAGGGTCCAGACCTGGTTCCAGGGTCCAGGTTAGAGCCACGTCCTCGTTGTCATCTGAGTGTCCACCAGCAGGGGGAGCTGTGCTCATGAAGCTGCAGGCTTCACCTGAACAGGCAGATGTCTTACCTGCTTCACATGCAGAGGTTTGCACACAGAAATGAAACTGAAACAGGACATAATTGAAATAAAGGACCCAAACACACGAGAAAAGGATGAGATGAAGATCTGAAGGTGAACATCTGACTGAAGCTGGTTTGTTTGTGGTTAAAGGTTAAACCGTGCTGGTCTCCTTCAGACCGCCTCCACTCGGGGTCTTCCTGCTCCTCCTGAACACTCCGGCAGTAACTGATTAAATTAACGACATATTTACATAATTGAGGCTGTTTATATTCTGTGGGCCCACAGCTAATCCCCCTCTCTCTCTTTCTCTCTCAGCCATCCATCCGTCCATCACTCAGACCGTCCGCCCTGTCAGTCTCCATCAGTCTCCTAGGCGACGGGATGCTGGTGGTAACCCGCGGTGATGGGAGGCCACTCTAATATGTAAAGCAGGCCGTCTGGACGCGGGCCGAGCTGTCAGGCGTCCCGGCTGCCCGTAGCTGCGAGGGAGGCCGACCCAAATCTATGCTAATTTGACATTTCCAGACTCATTTGCATATGTACACATCAAAGTTTTTTTTCCTCCTGTAATCTCTCCTTTTTTAACCTCCTTCCTCCTCCTCCCGCTCCTGCTGCTGCTGCTGACGGTCAGCCTGAAGAACAGAAAACTCACATTTCATTCTCCCATCATCAACTTTAAATTACTGATTTCACAGCATCGTTATTATCAGGCTGTTGCATGACACACACAAACCCAGTAAAATTATAACTCATTTAAAAATACATAGATTATTAATATAAAATATTCTAAATTAATTTTATATGACGAAATCCTGCACTGAGAATGAAACAAGTTAAAAATACATTCCCCAAAAATAAAAAGAAGAAAGAAGATGAGGAAGGAATGACTTTTATGTGGTGTTGAATATGAAGGAGAATCCATCAGCAGTTTGAAAACCATTCATTTGTTGAATCAGAAGAAATATGCAGTTTTTAGGAGTTATTGAGGTCAGATGCAAGTCTACCTCTGAACTCATGGCGATCTGTTGAGGCGACCCCCAAAGGGACCAGCACACAAAGTATGGCTTTATTTATCAAATTATTTATCCAATTAAAATGTATGTGCAGGTTTTCTGCTCACAGTGCACCTCTGGGGTGTGGACGGCTGGTCCACACAGAGTTAAACACTGAATGTGTGTGTGTGTGTGTGTCAGCTGTTTCTGCTCATCTTCCCAATAACAGTTCTTTTGATGCCTGAGTTTGAGATAAAATAGTTATTTTTAGTCCATCCTGGTGAGTTTCCTTTGGGGGAGGTCAGGACCTCTTTGGGGTTTTTATGTATGCAGGAAACCTCCTGATGCAACACTCTGCTGTACAGATGTTGTGTTTGGTCGAACACCTGGACCTGTGAATCCTTTCCTTCCTGCTCATCAGGAGTGTTTGCTTTGCGCTCCCATTCGTCTTGGCCCGCTTCGCCCCGCGTGGAGTCTCGCTGCTGATTTCACAGAACAGACTCAGCGGGGATGTAAATGTGACGCCGTGCAGCCGCCGTGTTTCACCGGCCAAACTTTCATCATGTGACGTTTTCACACCCGAAATGTGCTGCATACACACGCATGCACAAACACACACACACACACACACACACACACACACACACACACACACACACACACACACACACACACACACACACACTCTGCTGGCACGCTGCTGCTGCTCGGCTGCAGAGTGTCCGGGGAGAAGTGGTGGACGGACGGGTCACCCAGCTCAGTTGGCAGCTCAGCTCCGGCCTTGGCTCAGCTCTCCGCCACCGTCTGCATGTACTCATGGTGTTGGCAGGTCACACTCAACCCCCCCACCACCCCCCAACCTAAACACACACACACACACACACACACACACACACACACACACACACACACACACACACAGAGTGATGTACAGCAGCCCTGTTTAATCCTCCTCCTGGCTGCAGATTACACACCTACATGCTGGATGGGAGGTGAGGGTCGGAGGATGGGGGGAAGGGATGCCCCAACACTTCCCTCTCACACACACATGCGCACACACACACACACACACACAGGCCTGATGTCAGCTGGCTGTGAAAGGCGGAGGCTGACCGCTCGCTGTGATTAAGCACCAACTGGGCTCCGGCCAGCCGACTGGAGCTCCGCCACGCTGCCCCGTCCGGCTCCTCCACCAGCCAGCTAACATCCTCCTCCACACCTCCTTCATCCCCTCCTCCTCCTCCTCCTCTCTGCACTCAGCTGGCTGAATCTGAAAAATCTTTTCTTCTCATGTCCACAGCAACAAGTGTTTCTCACACAGGAAACTGTGAAGCTTCTCCAGCACTGCCATCACTTTGAAGCCAACTCCTCCATCTCCATCTTTTCACACATAAACACAGACTTATTTTCATAATGATCACATTTGTTTCTAGAAGAGTGCATCTTTGCTGCTTGGTTAGACATGAACTTGGACAGAAGGATGGTTTCAAATCAATTTCCTTACGTCACCCAGTCTTTCAGATAGGTGAAGTCCAGACAGATTAGATGAGAATAAGATGGCAAGTATATGTTAAAGAAGGGCTCTTTCATACTGAATATTAGATTTATAGAAGCTTAAAATGATAGCAGGCTGGAGGCTGACAGACCAAAGTAAAGCAACTACAGAGGACCAACAGTACCACTGAGATTTGACCTTGTGACCTTGTGAACTAAAGCATCTGATCTTCTGTCACAGTTTGAAGTCCACAGATCTGCAGCAGGCCGGCAGCAGAGAGAAGAAAACACGAACCCGACTTTGACACGTTTCATTTTTAATGAGACAAATCTGAGATGGCTGAGAGGACCTTTGTGTTTTGAGCGGTTTTCTCAGTCAGTGTTCGAGTGTCACTCGTGGTTTGTTTGTTTTTAGGTCTGAATTTGAAGAATAACAAATTAATCCTGCACACACTGCATCAGCTGCAGTTTACATACACACAAATGTTTATGTGTTGTCCATATTCCAATGAAAACATACAAATAAAAATAAATAAAACAAGTCAAAAATAATTTAGTGCATGAAGGACAGATGTGAGCGTCCTGTTGGGTTTTTAATCAGGTCGTTGGTCTCTGCATGTTGTGAGCTCCATCCTCCCTCTGAACACCACAAACCTCTCACTTTGGTTTGTGTGTCAGAAGTGGTGAATTTAACTATTATCACCACACTGTATTTCAGCTAGTTTTCCCTTCTGCCTGAATTTAATTCAAATGATGGCAATAAATGAAAGTGTCTGAAATATTGATCAATACTGATCAATATTTCAGACACCTGACTTCACATCTGTTTCTGGTTTCTGGCTCTGATGAGAGCATCCTGGTTTCTTCAGTGCGGCTGCCTCCCCTGACAAAATGGTGAACAGACTGTGTTCTCATGTAGCGCTTTTCTACTCCATACACTTCATAACAGCATGTCTCACTCATACACACATTTAGAAAGCACTTTCTACATCTAAGTGCTTTTCTATCTAACATTTGCACACACAATCACACTCTGTTGAACCCACTGGGAGCAAACTCTGGGTTTCTTCCCAAGAATACTTTGGGAGGCAGGACTGGAAGAGCCAGGGATCAAACCACCAGCCCTCTGATCAATAGATAATCTGCTCTACCTGCTGAGCCCACATCCACCTCCGATATTCACACAGAATCACCAGTTGCCCCCTGACGTGTGCACTTTAACTCCACACTGCACCTGAACCTGAACCGGGGCAGCAGCAACGCTCCTCCAGATGTCTCAGAAACAATTCATCAGCACACGGACGTGATTTCAAACATCAAGCCGCCTCTGCAGACACACCAAGTCGACACACCCCGAGTCGACACACACAACAAACATGGCATCCAATTCAAAACAGAAAAACATGGTGGATGACAGCCGAGCACCAAACATAGAAAAGGGACTGATCTCTCACACACACACACACCACACACACACACACACACACACACACACACACACACACACACACACAACAACACACACTCTGGCTGATGATGCATGAAGTCCGGACTGCCAGCCAGCTCCTCTCCAGCCTCGGTGGCCTAATCTGAAGCTACTGCTCGCCTCCTGCTTCACTGAGCACGCTCTGTGGGACGCACGCCATCCCAGCCCACTGCTGCTGCTTCACCTCGCCTCCGGTCCATCCGTCCATCCCATCCATCCATCCTGAGCACACACTGCAGGACCCCTGGGGATGGATGGAGAGCATGAGAATGTCACGTCAGAAGAGTTTAGAGGAGTTTGAACTGAAGAGGAATTTAAAAAAACTCCTGAGGAGAAGAATGGGATGAAATTATCCTGTTTATCCTCCTCAGTCTGCATTGAAGGACACTGAAGGAAATCTTTAATGATGAAAGTCACTCAGACTGTTTCACTGATTCCTCTCACTGAGGTTTCATTAAACAGATCCACCAGGAGGAATCATGACAACACGAATCAGAGAATTCAACGACCAGGAGAGACAAAAGAAAAAAACTCTACACACATCAAGCCAAACAAAGTAAAAGCATCAATAAACAAATAAATGTCTGACCATGTTAGCTGATAAAGTTTTACTGGTTTTAAGGTAAAACATGTTCTGCGCAGTTTGAACTTTCTCTGAGTTCTTCTTGAAATTGTCCCCACAAAAGTTTGATTGTTTTAAGCAGGAAGAGTGTGCTCTTATTTTGAAATTCTCGGTTGAAACCAGGTTCTGGCTCACTGGTGATCATGTGATCACCTCTCCACACACCCTAAAAACACTCTCCACACACCCTAAAAACATTTTCCACTCTCCACACACCCTAAAACCACTCTCCACACACCTTAAAAACATTCTCCACACACTATAAAGCACTCTCCACACACCCTAAAAACACTCTCCACACACCCTAAAAACATCTTCCAAACACTCTCCACACACCCTCCAAACACTCTCCAAACACCCTCCACACACCCTCCAAACACTCTCTACACACCCTAAAAACACTCTCCACACACCTTAAAAACACTGTTGACACACCCTAAAACACTCTCCACACACCCTCCAAACACTCTCCACACACCCTAAAAACACTCTCCACACACCTTAAAAACACCCTCCACACACCCCTCAACACTGTCCACACACCCTCCAAACACTCTCCACACAACCCCAAAACACTCTCCACAGACCCCCCAAACACTCTCCATACACCCTAAAAACACCCTCCAAACACTCTCCACACACCCTCCAAACACTCCCCACAAACCCTAAAACACTCTCCACACACCCTCCAAACACTCTCCACACACCCTAAAAACACCCTCCAAACACTCTCTACACAAACTTAAAATACTCTCCACACACCCTAAAAACACCCTCCAAACACTCTCCGCACACCCTAAAAACACTCTCCACACACCTTAAAAACACCCTCCACACACCTCCAAACACCCTCCACACACTCTCCACACACCTTAAAAACACTCTCCACACCCCTCCAAACACTCACACACCCTAAAAACACCCTCCAAACACTCTCCACACACCCTAAAAAACCCTCCACACACCCTCCAAACACTCTCCAAACACTCTCCACACACCCTAAAAACACTCTCCACACACCCTAAAAACACCCTCCAAACACTCTCCACACACCCTAAAACACCCTCCAAACACTCTCCGCACACCCTAAAAACACTCTCCACACACCTTAAAAACACCCTCCACACACTCTCCACACACCTTAAAAACACTCTCCACACACCCTCCAAACACTCTCCACACACACTAAAACACTCTTCACACACCTTAAAACACCTCCACACACCCTAAAACACTCTCCACACACCCTACAAACACTCTCCACACACCCTAAAACACTCTCCACACACCTTAAAAACACCCTCCCACACCCTCCAAAACCCTCCACACACTCTCCACACACCTTAAAAACACCCTCCACACACCCTCCAAACACTCTCCAAACACTCGCCACACACCCTAAAACACTCTCCACACCACCTTAAAAACACCCTCCACACACCCCACAACACTGTCCACACACCCTCCAAACACTCTCCACACAACCCCAAAACACTCTCCACACACCCTCCAAACACTCTCCACACACCCTAAAAACACCCTCCAAACACTCTCCACACACCCTCCAAACACTCCCCACAAACCCTAAAACACTCTCCACACACCCTCCAAACACTCTCCACACACCCTAAAAAAACACCCTCCAAACACTCTCCGCACACCCTAAAAACACTCTCCACACACCTTAAAAACACCCTCCACACACCCTCCAAACACCCTCTGTTAAAAGTCCGTGCCCTCATTTGGCACTACGTTACCCATGATGCACCTGTTTACTTTGTAGTTCTACTCGCTCGTAGGTAGCCAGGTTTGTGTGCTTCGGTGGGCTCAGTGCCGTGAGAACAGCATCCACGGAGCAGGAATCGCCATCCACTGCCAATCCCCTTTTAACCTTGTGTGTATGAGTGCTGTGTGCGTTCTTATGATGTAAGTATAGTTTTTTGACCCAAATTGGTGTTTAATTTAGGTATTAGCTCAGGTGGTAAAATTGTCCTCGTATCTTATCCGCCTACTGCTTCTGCATTGGCTTACTTAAGACAATAACTTAAGTTCTGTATTATATTTTGACAAGTATGCCCTGATTATAATAGCAACTGTTAGATTTACCGTTCATTTCACTTTCTGATAATTTTCGTCACGTGGCGTATACGGCACTTAGTCGATAATTCATGTGTGGTGTTATGTTGCCCTCTATGGGATTTTCAGTGCTACTGCAGGTCATTTTCATACTGCATCCATGTGAAGCTGTAGTCCACTGATATGGTTATTAATATACACTTTATTGTTCGCTTTCTGTTTCAGATGACCACACACACACACGCACACCCACACACGCACACCTCTACGCACCTAGAAATACTTACAACAACCTCTGTACCCTCATCATTTCCCATGTACCTGATTCTATCGCCTCCTCAATAAACCCTCTAAGCGGCACCACTGGAGTTGGCCTATTCCTTCTGACCGAGGAAGATTCAGTTGACGAGCGATCCGCAATCAGCACACATTGGTCCTTCGAGCCGGATGTGCTTATTGGTTGGATCAACAACATGGCAACTCCCAAGGATAAAGCTTCTCAGGAAAAGAGTCATAAGCACAGTCCCCGTCCACACAGGAACAGGAAGCTTCCGGGACATCTGGCGGAATATGAGCATGACGTACCTGATCCAGAGGAGTCAGAGTC
Organism: Archocentrus centrarchus; assembly: GCF_007364275.1. Taxonomy (NCBI): domain Eukaryota; kingdom Metazoa; phylum Chordata; class Actinopteri; order Cichliformes; family Cichlidae; genus Archocentrus; species Archocentrus centrarchus. The sequence goes on along the minus strand of NC_044349.1, from coordinate 36,111,628 downwards.
ATCTACCAGCAGCAGTTCAGAGGAACCTAACAAGGAGAAGATGCGAAGATGGGAGAAGATGGAGGCCGTTTTGGGCAGAGTACTGGAAATGATGAGTGAGATGCAAGTCACTATGAAGGAGACCAGTGGCACACTAACCAAGCGTGTGGAGCAACTGGAGCGAACATGTAAGTCATGCAGCCCTCTCCTGCCACATGCTCATGCTCCACGACATGATAGAGCAGAATCCCTTCCTGCATTCCTTCTAACACCACAGCCTAGCAGTGTGGGCATGCACAACAGCCGTGGCCCTGATCAGCTGAACACCCTGGCACCAGAAAGGCAGGGCAACAGAACACCAGTGAACCTACTGAGGCCAATAGAACCGGCTGCACTCTTACCAACACAGCAGGCAAACCTCTTGGTGCAGTCAGCACCATGGCCAGCTTCACGGCCTCTAAGCTTGATTAACCAGCCAGCTCTATCGCTACTGGAAGTTCAGTCAGCTCCACAGTCAGATGCAGCTGAAGCACCACAGCAGATGATTCAGCCACGGCCAGAGCCTCAACCTGTACTTCAAACCCAGAGGGAATACGGCCTTCCAGTCTGTAGGTCAGCCTGTACTTCAGCCCGCTCCATCGCCAAGGGGCCCTCCCGTTTATCCAGGTATCCAGGTAGCGTCGTTACCAGCTCCACCTCCTAGAGTGTGTCATATGATACAGCCTGCTCTACAACCTGTCATTCAAGTAGCACAATCCATGCCGCTCCGGAGGTGCGAACCGCATCAGACTGAGTCCCTATACAGTCAGAGGTACCAACATCCACAGCCTCCAAGCAGCTCCAACCAGATACACTCTGCACCACCAGACCCCTACCCAGCTTCTGCTACAACCCCGGTATCAGCCACCACAGGGAGCGGCAGCACAGCAGACCTATAGCCAGCATTATGCAGCTGCACTTGCTGATTCGGCTAACCACGACTCTGCTGCCTCTCGATCACCGCCTGCTGCATACCATGCACCAGCCCCCCTATTTCCTACGGCGGAAGTTAACCATCCAAACCTGATGGAGATGATTGTTGCATCATCATATGGCATTCCAAAGCCCAGACTGGTAACATTTAAATCAGGGAAAGAGAGTGATTTTGCACTATTGAAGAAAGGACTGGACAGCCTACTCAGGCCTCATGCACACCTCACAGAGGAATATAAATATCACATCCTGCTGGATCATCTCAAGCATCCATGTGCTTTACAAGTGGCCAGGCGCTATATCCATGACCGCACTCCCTACACTAGTGCAATTCAGGCTTTGGAGCAGAGATATGGACAGCCTAGACAGTTGGTCCAGAGTGAACTCAGTGCTATACTTAACTGCTTGCCTATTAAGGCAGGTGACCCTCAAGCATTTGAAGATTTCTCCCTGGCAGTATCTAGCCTAGTAGGTCTCCTCAGTACTATGGACGATTGTTAGCAGCCAGTGAGCTCCAGTGCGGTTCACATGTAGACAGGTTACTCACCAAACTCCCTCCTAGCTACAGAGACAGCTTCATTGAGTACTGTATCACACGTGGCATCATACGCACTGGCAGTAGCCGCACATACAACATGTATGACCTCTCTGAATGGCTCGAGCGCAAGTCCCAAGTTCTTCAGCTGTCAAATCAAGCCACTCAGCTACAGTCATCAGACAGACCACGCCCAGAGAGGAGTAACCCCCGAGCCTCCGCAGGGTCTAAAGCACTGAGTAAGTCCACATCCATATACTATGGCTCAGATCCTACTCAGACACAGCCAAAGACGGACACTAAGGCACAAGCTATTAATCCTTCTTCCCCTTGTAAGAAGAGACAGAAGTTTAAGCCATATTGCCCATACTGTGAAGGAACAGAGCACTACCTCAGTGGCTGTGTAGACTTTAAGAAGCTAGACCTCACAGCTGTAGCCACCTGGCTAAAGGATAAGTCCAAATGCTGGCGCTGTGGCCGTAAACACACTCCGGAGCAGTGCACTCTGAAGAAGCTGTGCAGCACCTGTGGAGAACAGCACTTATTAGTGCTTCATGACCTGGCTGAAGCTAGGAGGCGGGACCCTAACATCCTAACAGTGAGCACCAGCAGAGTGTTTCTGGATCCGGTCAGTCACTCTGGCCGGGTGATGCTCAAGGTTGTGCCCATCCAGTTACACCATCAAATGAAATCTCTGAACACATATGCTCTCCTCGATGATGGATCAGAGAAAACCATCATACTCCCAGCTGCAGTTAAGTTATTAGGCTTATCCCCAGACGAGGAAACACTGTCTCTGCGCACCATCCGTCAAGATGTGATTCATATAAATGGAGGCTACATCTCATTCCAAGTGTCTCCCAAGGCTAAACCCAAGATACGTTATAACATCACACGTGCCTTTACTGCCCAACAGCTCAGCCTAGCTGAACAGTCATGTCCAGTGGAGCTCTTGAAGAAGAAGTATCACCACCTACGGCAAGTGCAGGTTGAGGGATTCAACCGGATACAGCCTCTAGTGTTAATCGGTTCAGGGTAACGCTCACCTAATAACTCCTGTCCCGTCCAGTCCTGCGTGGCCCAGCCCATGGACCTGTCGCTGTTTGCACCAAGCTAGGGTGGGCCATCCAAGGTCCAAGCAGTAGCATGCCTACACAGCAAGGGGAGGCGCACTGCCTGAACATATCATGCCTTTCTCCTGCCGAAGCCCTGCATCAGGATGTACAACGTCTGTGGCAACTAGATGCTCCCATACATAGACCCGAGAAGGAGGTCACGCGCTCAAAGGAGGACAGACAGGCCATAGCCATGTTGGAGGCCAAGACCATCAGGGTACCTGTGAACGGTTGTAGAGAGATATGCCACCCCCCCTGCTGAGGAAGAAGGACTTTCCGCTGATGCACGTCCCTCCTGACGTAGTTAAAGGCCTGCTGAGATCCACAGAGCGTAAGCTGATTAAACATCCTGATCTGGCTCTCACCTACAACCAGGAGATCAAGAGGTTGGTAGATTCCGGTTATGTGGTGAAGTTGACTCCAGAAGAGATCCATGGCTCTACTGAATCTTGGTATGTACCACACCACATTGTGCATCATAACAACAAGGCACGAGTAGTCTTCAACTGCTCCTTTGAGTTCCAAGGGAACATCCTTAATCACTACCTCCTGCCCGGCCCTCCTCTGGGGCCTACACTGCTGGGTGTACTCCTCCGGTTCCGCCAGTATTCGGTGGCAGTGAGCGGAGACATAAAAGCCATGTTTCACCAGATCTGCCTGCTTCCTGAAGACTGCCCCCTGCTACGGTTCCTGTGGAGAGATGGTGAAACAGAGAGGCCCCCAGACGTATATGAGTGGAGAGTCTTACCTTTTGGGACAACGTGTAGCCCCTGCTGTGCTACATTCGCCCTTCAGAGGCATGTGAAGGACCACAGAGACACCCACAAAGACATCTATGACTCTGTCCACACAGCCTTCTATGTAGACAACTGCCTGCAGTCCCTTTCTACCCCACAAGAGGCCAAGTTACTCATTGACAGAATGAGAGAGCTGCTCCTCCAAGGTGGATTTGAGATACGACAGTGGGCCAGCAACCTCCCTGAGGTGGTTGCCCATCTGCCCAGCACGGCCAGGTCAGAAAGCTGTGAACTGTGGTTAAACTTCAAAAGCCTCGATCCACAGGAGTCAACATTGGGTCTCAGCTGGCACTGCCCAACTGATGTCCTGGGATACAAGCACCGCCCAGTGTCCTACACGACGGTCACACTGCGCAATATTTACAAAGTGCTCGCCAGTCAGTATGACCCATTGGGTTATATCTCCCCCTACACCACAAGAGCAAAGCACATTGTGCAGGCCCTGTGGAACACAGAGAGAGGATGGGATGAGCCCATAGAAGGAAACCTGCTTCATTCCTGGCTCGAATGGGAGAAGGAACTGCCTAATCTCCAGCATATCACCATCCCTCGATGCTATAGTCCTTTTCACAACAGCAGCGGTGCTACATATGAGGCTCACATCTTCTGTGACGCCTCTGAGAGGTCCTATGGAGCAGTGGCTTATCTCAGAGTAACAGAGCAGCAGGCACACATCTCCACCTCCTTCATCATGGCACGTTCAAGAGTTGCACCCCGCAAACAGGTGTCAATTCCCAGACTGGAGCTGTGTGCAGCATTGACGGGAGCCCAACTAGCGAAGGTACTCCAAACTGAACTCTCACTACCACTGGACTCTGTCTACTTGTGGACTGATTCTACTACAGTGCTGCAGTGGATCCAGTCCAGCTCATGCAGGTACAAGGTATTTGTGGGGACTCGGATTTGTGAAATACAGGAGTTGACTTCCCCAGAACAGTGGGGGTACGTGAACTCTGATGAAAATCCAGCAGATGACATCACAAGAGGGAAACCACTGTCAGAGCTCACTGCCTCCAGCCGTTGGTCACAGGGCCCACACTTCCTCACCCAGACTCCTGACACCTGGCCAAAACCCCCGACAGAGTTCCCAGACTGTGGCAGTGAAGAACTCAGAAAGACCGCATTCTGTAGCTTCACATATGTATCTCAGAGCCTACCAGATCCCGCACAGAGCACTTCACTAGAGGACTTGATTCTAGCCACTCACCAATCACTGCATGGGGTGGCTGCGACCTCCTACACTGCTACTGAGCGGCTGGAAGCAGAGACCGAGCTGCTTCGCTTTGCACAGAAGGACAGCTTCCCAGAGGAGGTCCAAGCGCTCCAAGCAGGCAACTCTGTACGCTCAAGCAGTCGTCTCAGTGCTCTTTCCCCTGAGTATGACAGCCTCAGTGGACTGATCCGAGTGGGAGGCCGCTTGCGTCAAGCCATGGATGTAGACCCTGACAGCCTCCATCCAGTTGTGTTAGCACCTGATCACCCTCTGACTCACCTCATCATAAAGCACTATGATGCTCAGCTGCTTCACCCAGGTGCAGAGAGACTCTATGCAGAGATAAGGCGCACCTACTGGATCCTTAGAGGTCGCCAGGCTATTAAGAAACATCAGTACCAGTGCATGGACTGCAGAAGATGGCGTGCCTCACCTCCTACACCAAAGATGGCAGACCTTCCCTCAGCTCGGCTGAGACTGTACAAACCCCCATTCTGGTCCACAGGGGTCGACTGCTTTGGACCGTATCTGATTAAGATTGGACGTAGGAGAGAAAAACGCTGGGGGATCATCTACAAATGCCTCACCACTCGATGTGTTCACTTGGATCTCCTCCCTAGCCTTGATACTGACTCTTTCCTGATGTCATTACGCAGGTTTATTGCTCGCCGGGGGAAGCCGTATGAGCTGTGGTCCGACCGAGGCACCAATTTCAGGGGTGGCCACAGAGAACTAAGAGCGCCTTTGAAAAAATGGCCCCAGAGCTGCAGCACCAGTTGGCAAAACAGACCATCAACTTTAACTTTAACCCACCGCATGCTCCTCACTTTGGGGGAGCCTGGGAAAGAGAAATCAGGTCAGTCAAGTCAGCTCTACAAGTCGTCCTAAAAGACCAAGTCATGGCAGAGGAAGTCCTCCTAACAGTTCTCATAGAGGTTGAAGGCATTCTTAACTCTAAACCGCTAGGTTATGCCTCCTCTGATGTGGCCGACCCAGACCCCATCACGCCAAACCTTCTGTTAATGGGGCGGCGGGATGCAGGACTACCACAGGTAGTGTATGGTCCTCACCATGCCCTGTCTAACAGGAGATGGAAACACAGTCAGGTGGTCAGTGATCATTTTTGGAAGCGCTTTATCCAGAACTACCTCCCAGGGCTCCAGTTGAGACCGAAATGGAGGAAATCTACTGATAATGCCGCTGTGGGACAAATTGTGATGATCGTTGACTCTAACCTTCCCAGAGGACTGTGGCCAGTGGGGACCATCACCAAGGTTTTCCCTGGGACAGATGGCGTTGTTCGAGCTGCTGAGGTGAAGGTTAAGGACAATATCTACGTTCGCCCAGTAACCAAACTGGTGGAGCTCCCTGAAGAGCCTGAAGACCTAAGTTGTACTTCTCCAAACTAGTGGACTTTTGAATGAGTGTATTTGCTTGCAAATACAGGGGCGGCTGTTAAAAGTCCGTGCCCTCATTTGGCACTACGTTACCCATGATGCACCTGTTTACTTTGTAGTTCTACTCGCTCGTAGGTAGCCAGGTTTGTGTGCTTCGGTGGGGCTCAGTGCCGTGAGAACAGCATCCACGGAGCAGGAATCGCCATCCACTGCCAATCCCCTTTTAACCTTGTGTGTATGAGTGCTGTGTGCGTTCTTATGATGTAAGTATAGTTTTTTGACCCAAATTGGTGTTTAATTTAGGTATTAGCTCAGGTGGTAAAATTGTCCTCGTATCTTATCCGCCTACTGCTTCTGCATTGGCTTACTTAAGACAATAACTTAAGTTCTGTATTATATTTTGACAAGTATGCCCTGATTATAATAGCAACTGTTAGATTTACCCGTTCATTTCACTTTCTGATAATTTTCGTCACGTGGCGTATACGGCACTTAGTCGATAATTCATGTGTGGTGTTATGTTGCCCTCTATGGGATTTTCAGTGCTACTGCAGGTCATTTTCATACTGCATCCATGTGAAGCTGTAGTCCACTGATATGGTTATTAATATACACTTTATTGTTCGCTTTCTGTTTCAGATGACCACACACACACACACACCCACACACGCACACCTCTACGCACCTAGAAATACTTACAACAACATCTGTACCTCATCATTTCCCATGTACCTGATTCGATCGCCTCCTCAATAAAACCCTCTAAGCGGCACCACTGGAGTTGGCCTATTCCTTCTGACCGAGGGAAGATTCAGTTGACGAGCGATCCGCAATCAGCAACACATTAGACGCACACCAGTCGCGGAACACCTCCACACACGCGCCACAAACCCGTAAAAACACTCTCCACACACCCTCCCAAAAATCTCGCCACCACACCCGAAAAACACCCGCCAAACACGCTGCCGAACACCCGAAAAAACACGCGCCACCACACCGGAAAACACCCGCCACACACCAGCCAAACAAGCGCCCACACAACGCGCACACACCCGAACACCACACGCGCCACACACCGGGAAAAACAGGCGGCACACACGAGAAAAGCACGCGCCACACACCCGAAAAACAGGCGCCACCACACGAGATAAAGAACGCGCCACCACAACCCGAAAAACACGCGCCCCCACACCCGAAAACAGGGGCCACTCGCCACACACCCGAAAACCACGGCCACACACCGGAAAAACAGGCGCCACAACACGAGAAAAGCACGCGCCACACACCCGAAAAACAACGCGCCACACACCCGAAAAACAGCGGCCAAACACGCGCCACACACCCGCCAAACACGCGCCCAAACACCCGCCACACACCCGCCAAACACGCGCTACACACCCGAAAAACACTCTCCACACACCCGAAAAACACGGCCACACACCCGAAAACACGCGCCACACACCCGCCAAACACGCGCCACACACCCGAAAAACACGCGCCACACACCGGAAAAACACCCGCCACACACCCCACAACACTGGCCACACACCCCGCCAAAACACTCGCCACACAACCCCAAACACGCGCCACAGACCCGAAAAACACCCGCCAAACACGCGCGACACAAACGAAAACACGCGCCACACACCCGAAAAACACGCGCCAAACACGCGCCGCACACCCGAAAAACACGCGCCACACACCGGAAAAACACGCGCCACACAGCCGCCAAACACGCTCCACACACACGAAAACACGCGGCACACACCGGAAAAACACCCGCCACACACCCGAAAACACGCGCCACACACCGCCAAACACGCGCCAAACACGCGCCACACACCCGAAAAAACACGCGCCACACACCGGAAAAACACCCCCACACCCCGCCAAACACCCGCCACACACGCGCCACACACCTGAAAAACACCGCCACACACCGCCAAACACGCGCCACACACCCGAAAACACGCGCCACACACCGGAAAACACCCGCCACACACCCCAACAACACGGGCCACACACCCGCCAAACACTCGCCACACAACCCCAAAACACTCGCCACACACCCGCCAAACACGCGCCACCACCGAAAACACCCGCCAAACACGCGACACAAAACGAAAAACACGCGCCACACACCCGAAAACACGCGCCACACACCGGAAAACACCCGCCACACCCCACAACACGGCACACACCCGCCAAACACTCGCCACACAACCCCAAACACCACACCCTCCAAACACTCCCACACCCGAAAAACACCCGCCAAACACTCGCGACACAAACGAAAAACACGCTCCACACACCCGAAAAAACACCTCCAAACACGCGCCGCACACCCTAAAAACACGCTCCCACACACCGAAAAACACCCTCCACACACCCGCCACACACTCTCCACACACCGGAAAAACACCCGCACACACCCGCCAAACCCTCCAAACACGCCACACACCCTAAAAACACTCTCCACACACCGGAAAAAACACCTCCACACACCCCACCACTGCCACACACCCTCCAAACACGCGCCACACAACCCAAAACACGCGCCACACACCCGCCAAACACGCGCCACACACCGAAAAACCCCGCCAAACACTCTCTACACAAACTAAAAACACTCGCCACACACCCTAAAAAAACACCTCCAAACACTCTCCACACACCCAAAAACACTCTCCACACACTTAAAAAACACCCTCCACACCCCACAACACTGTCCACACACCCGCCAAACACTCTCACACAACCCCAAAACACGCGTCCACACACCCTCCAAACACTCTCCACACACCATAAAAACCCCCTCCAAACACTCTGCGACACCAAACGAAAAACACTCTCCACACACCCTAAAAACACCCTCCAAACACTGTCGCCACACACCAAAAAACACGCGCCACACACCTGAAAAACACCCTCCACACACACCACAAAACGGCCACACCCCGCCAAACACTCTCCACACAACCCCAAAACACTCGCCACACCACCCTCCAAACACGCGCACACACCAGAAAACACCGCCAAACACGCGCTACACAACTAAAAACACGCGCCACACACCCTAAAACACCCTCCAAACACGCTCTACACCAAACTAAAAACACTCTCACACACCCTAAAAACACCCTCCAAACACTCTCCACACACCCTAAAAACACTCTCCACACACCTTAAAAACACCCTCCACACACCCACAAACTGTCCACACACCCTCCAAACACTCTCCACACAACCCCAAAACACTCTCCACACACCCTCCAAACACTCTCCACACACCCTAAAAACACCTCCAAACACTCTCTACACAAACTAAAAACACTCTCCACACACCCTAAAAACACCCTCCAAACACTTCCGCCCACCCTAAAAACACTCTCCCAACACCTTAAAACACACCCTCCACACACCCTCCAAACACCTCCACACACTCCACACACCTTAAAAACACTCTCCACACACCCTCCAAACACTCTCCACACACCCTCCACACACTCTCCACACACCTCAAAAACACCCTCCACACACCCTAAAACACTCTCCACACACCCTCCAAACACTCTCCAAACACTCTCCACACACCCTAAAAACACTCTCCACACATCTTAACAACATTCTCCACACACTATAAAAGCACTCTCCACACACCCTAAAAACACTCTCCACACACCCTCCAAACACTCTCCACACACCTTAAAAACACCCTCCACACACCCCACAACACTGTCCACACACCCTCCAAACACTCTCCAAACACTCTCCACACACCCCAAAACTCGAGATACTTAACTCAAGTATCTCGAGTTAATCAGTAAAAATTTTGAGTTATGGATAGCAAAACAAAATTTTCTTCAGTGGTGGAAACAAGCTTCCATATTTCTGTCATGTGTTCATGCTACAGATGCCAATAAAGTTGAGATCGCCCTATTTCACATCAAGCTAATTCTAAAGGTTCAGCTGCTGTGTGATAACGTCACTCAGAGATGTAGAAAAGTAAATACAAAATATTTCTGTAGAACATTGGAAGATAAATATCATAAAGTGCTTTACAAGAAAATACCAGAGCATTAAACCACAAGTCTAAAAAGATGAGTTTTCTGGAGCTCTCTGAGGTTCTGAGGGCGAGAGCTCCGGAGTCGGAGGGTCGTTGCTGCAGAAGCTCTTGTATGATGCACAGCCAGTACGTCTGGACCACATGACCTAGGAACCTGGTGGGGATGTAGGATGGAAAAGTTCACTGATGTAGGTTGGTGCTTCTCCATGCAGAGCTCTAAAAGTCAAAACCCAGAATCTTAAAATGGGCTCTGAAGTCGATGGGGAGGCAGAGCAGCTGGTCAGCAACAGTGAGAGCTCGGAAGACACAGTCAGAAGCCTCGCAGCGGTATTCCGGACAACCTGCAGATGTTCCAAGGAAGCTTTGCTAGGATAAGTAAGCAATGAATTACAATAATGCAGATGTGATAAATAAAGACATGAACAACATCTAATTCAGAGTGACACAATGGGACTCAACTTGGCAAGTGATTAAAACAAGAGCGAACATGAACATGCAGAGTCACCCCAAGATTCCTGATTGAAGATTTAGCAAATGTGGCAAGAGGACCTCGAGTTTCTGTTAGGCACCAACAAGGACTTCTGTTTCCTCTTCATTAAGTTGGAGGAAATTGTCAGCCATCCAACTTTTACTAATCAGAGAGAAACAAAAAGAGGACAGACGAGGATGAGAGGTTATTCTTTTATGGGTAAGACATCACTTTTGACAAAGTATAAATTTAAAAATAATGTGATGTCCTCATTCGGTTTGTGTGGCTGAGGTTATCGGTGAATTCAGATTGTAAAATGTGTTGAAAACACATTGATTTGTAATCGCTGTGTGTCATTCAGAGCGTGTGTAGTACGATGAGACTGGGCAGTTAGTTTGCAGTGTTGAAGCGTCCGTTTTCACTGTTAGGTGAGATTGAGTCAAGCTGATGAGCTGCTGATTGTATCTGCCTTTAATTGCAGCTTCATGCTGTACACGGGTGGAAAGCTGTAATAGCGTGTATAACATTTGCTATCCTGTTAAATTCAGTTGTCTGAATCACAGGAGCGGCAGCAGGTCCAAATCCATTATCACTAACAATACAAATTATTATATATTGTATAATGATTCTTTCCCCACGCTGCGCCGCCCCACTGAATGTTAGAGCCCAAGAAATCTCATTTTAACCCCTGCATATAAAAACAAAGGCACACACTTTACATTTCTACAATAAACTGATTCAATTATTTCTTCTTTGTATTTCTGGAGCTCTAATATACATGAAAACAGCGTCTGCTGTACTCCGTGACATGCACTAAAACTCTGAATTTCTGTCCTTTCAAACTAAACACACTCAGACTTTCTTTATTTCATGGTCCAAAAATGCCTTCATTCACATATTAATCAGATCCAGTAACTCTATCATCTGGCCAGTGAAGAGTGTGTGGGGATGGGGTCGCTTATGTGGGAGTAAATGTCAGAGGTCATCTCTCAGTAACAGAGGAGGAGGAGAAGGAGAAGCCGGCTGTCCTCACGGCAGTGAACGCACCGTCGAGCTGCTTCCTCATTTCATGTGGAAAAAACAACTAATTACGTGGAAATATGATAATGTATAATGCCGGGGGAGCTGCCCGCCCAACAACGCTTATTACCCAGACTCCCCTGCTCCTCCCCACCCCCTCACCCACCCTCCTCACCCTCTCTCTCTGGTATTTCTCCAGGGAGTCTCGCCCTTTCACGACTGGAGAACATTAGCAGCCAGTCCGGCTTGTTTTGCATCAAAACAACGCCTCATTGCATAATCTGAGCATGAGCTTCCTCCCTCTTCATCACTGCCAGGGAAGGTCAAACCCCTCCGCTCTCCATCTTCCTCAGGAGGGTGATACCGCACCCCCCATAGACCACCCCACCACCCCACCCTCTCCCCTCCCCCTCCTCTTCATCATCTCATCCATCCAGTTGTCTGATTGCTCTTTCAGTCCACCCTCACCTGATACTGCTGGCCAGCCTGCAGGCCTGCGCATACGTGTGTGTGTGTGTGGTGTGTGTGTGTGTGTGGTGTGTGTGTGTGGTGTGTGTGTGTGTGAGATTTCTGCTTCCTCTCCCGAGGAGGAGGAGGGTGTCAGTCAGTCAGTGATTATGACGTATGAAAGCTGACAGCTTCCCAGTGGACTCTCTGCCGGTCACCAGTACAGGGTCTAATGGCCTGAGAGAACACACACACACACACACACACACACACACACACACACACACACACACGGCAGTAAAATGGGTCAACCTGAACCAGAACTTTCAGGGTGTAAGCTGAGTGTTAAACTGGATCACACAGCTGCCAGAATGAGCCACACTGCTGAGCTGGAGAACATCAGATGTTGTCCTTCAGGTATTATTGTGAAGATTTGACCCCAAATGTCCCATGTTTCCCGTAAAGAATCAGCTCTTGGATCCAGACCCACATCAAAAAGTTCATCACTTCTCAGTGTGACCGAGTTCCACCTCTGAGAACATTTTTGTCCATCCAGAACTTTGAGTTTTCCTGCAGTGGAAGTAAGAGTAAAAAAAGGGCACTCAGTGGATTCAGGGAATACTGTGCTGCACTAGATGCCACCCAATGTTGTCATACTCTATCATAAATTACTAGATCACAAAGACTAAAAATTACTTTTACTGGCTTTTAAAAACTGTAAAATATAATTTTATATTTTTATTAAAAGATGAGCTCCATATGACGGATGATGGCAAATGCAGTTTGGGTATATTTTATGTGTATGTATCCTAATAGCCTTCTGTAACAAAACTAACTGGAAAAAGAGATCTGAACTGTTTGTGTGTGATTTTTGTGGAGAGTTTGAATTCAAATTGAAAAAAGACAATAAATGATCAGCAGTAAACTGTTCATACCTGAGAACCAAACTTCATTGTGATAGTATGAAAGATTCACTGATGATGAGATGGGCAGTTTTTAAATGTTTGCTAAATTTTGGTGACCTTGACCTTTGACCTTGAAAATGAAATCATATGTTCTTGGCCCCCCTAATGAATATTTCCATAAAGTTTCATCAACTTTGGTTCAAAACAGCACAAATGTGGGAATATTGTCCCTCTCACAGTGTTGAAGAATCCTTTTTAAAATTCCTGGATCCGGATCATGCTCCGGATCAGCACCAAAATTGAATCAATTGTTCCTTGTACCACTCCAACAACTCCAGAAAATTAAATCAAAATCCACTCATAATTTTCCGAGTTATCCTGCTGACAGGCAAACGTGAGCAAAAACACCACCTCTCCACCAAAGAACAAGTCCTCCATCCATCAGTCACAGTGCTGTTACACCCCTCAGGCCCCCTGCTGGTCTTGCAGTGCCAGTGTGCGTATTGCTGATTGTCCACGTGATGCTGGTACCAGGGAGCTGCTGAGGAGGGGACTGTACTGTGTTTGGTAACCTTCAGAAAAATGTCTGTTTTGAACAGCAGTTTTTCAGTTTGTACCCAAGACACAGAAGACACATCTGTATTCACATCTGTATTCACATCTACAAACTCACAGTTCTTCTGGTTCTTGTAGATGAAGGCATCCAGCACATACACTGCAGTCAGCTCCAGTAGCCAATAACCTGCCTTCATTAAGGTTCTCAGTGCACTGAGAAAGGTGAGTTTTACACCTGTTTAAAATTATTCTTTACATTTTCTAAAGACAGTGTCTACAGATTCGTGTTAGCAGGAATTCTTTCACCATGAAAACTGTTAAATGAAAACCTGATGTCATGATGGCCTGACTGCCAGCTCAAAACCCCCAAAGGCAGCTCTGGACTTTCCTCACACTGTTCATGATTGGCTGTTATTGATCTCCAACCGGTCCACAGCAGATGACTGCCCCTCCTGAGCCTGGTTCTGCTGGAGGTTTCTTCCTGTTTAAAGGGAGTTTTTCCTTCCCACTGTCACCAAGAGCTGCTCATAGGGGGTCGTTTTGACAGTTGGGTTTTCTCTGTAATTATTGTAGGGTCTTTACCTACAATACAAAGCTCCTTGAAGGGCCTGTTTGTTGTGATTTAGCACTGTATAAATAAAATTGAACTGAATCATCACCCGTATTAATAGATAAGGGAGGAAGAGGTCAAAGGCTTTATTCTGTGACTGCAAACAAACATACAGAAATGGATGAAAGACTAAATGATTGCAGGAAATAAGAGAAGAAGAAACTCAAAAAGCTTGTGAGAAACCACCAGAAGGTTTCACTGCCAGAGGTCATAAAGGTCAAAGGAAACTCCACAGAGGGTATTTGTCTCATCAAAAACACCCAAATATTCATACGTATGCATCTCTTTATGTCTGGTTGTGATCTTGGCTGCTTCGGAATAACAGGAAGTGGAACAACAGGAAGTGGAAGCTGCTCTTTCCCTGTGTCGCGATAATGACGATGATGATGAGTGGAACAGTGAGCACTCCTGCTTCCTCTCTGACAGACCGACCACACTCAGTCATGATGGAGCGCCTCATAAAGAGATCCTCCCCTCTGCGGAGCGGCGGCTCTTCGTGGGTCGATGCCATCGAGCTGAACGGGAGCCATGAGGCTGGCAGCAGCATGCCGCTCTCCTGCCAGCGCGCTGCAGACCCGAGCAGCTTTCAGCTCTCACTTTATAAGAGGCTCAGCAGAAACCCTCAGCTTGGACCGTGGGTGTCGGCTGCTTACCTGATAATCACTGAACTCAAAGTCACTTCCTGGGCTGATGGTGCCTGAGGAGGAGCCGGAGGGGGTTGCGGTCCTGTTTCCACCTCTGCAGCTTCAGACTCGGAGCGGCGCTCCTTCAACGCCACAATGAAGCTGCAGAGGAAAAGTTAAAGGCCAGCAAAGTGAGACAGAACATTCTTCTTCTTTCTTTGCTGCCTCTGCTCGGCGACACAGCCTGTTTAATTATGGGTCAGCGAGGAAGGGAAATTAATTTCAGGCGGTGGAGGAGTCACGGCGTCAGGCTGACAGGGGCCCCGGGGCCGAGGGGGACGGGCACGGGGCCAAACGCCGTGGCAGGCTCTAAAGTCACCACGCAAAAGGGTAGCAGTCAGAAGTGATCAGAGAGCGTCGGACAGCAGACTGGAAGTCCGTCCATTTCTGGCAGCAAAGCCTCTGAATGAACATAAACCCATGTGACAGACGTGCTTCAACTTCAGCGCGACTTTCTGAGGCCGCGGCAAGGACGTCTGCGGGGCCGGGGGTTCAAAGAGACCACTCCTCGAGTTTTAACTTTACACACCGTAAAAACACGAAGGAGAAACATGTTCCGAAATCTCACGTTTTAATGCTGAACTCTCCATAAATACACAGCAGCATCGTGTACACCTGTGTACACAGGTGGAAGTAACCGGGGGTCATTAAAGTTACAAAAACCACTTCGAGTTATTTATTTATAAATTTTAAATGTATCATTTCATTTCTTTCTTGCTTATGTTCAGTTTTTAAATGTATTTTAATTTTATATTTAGTACATGTACACACTACCTCCACTACTGACCTGTTATACTCACACTGAGAAAGTAAAAACATAAATAATACAAATAGGAGTTTATTTCCTTCCACTTTTCCATATTATTTCTATCAAGAGTCCTGCGTTTGCATTTGCGTCTGTTTACTTCCATTTATGAATAATTCCACTTTTTTCACCCTTTGGGCCTCCGTACAAACAGAAAATCCATGACAGGGATTTGTGTGTCTGTTCCCACAGCGTCTCCAGCAGTCAGTCATCTTCATTCAGTCCAATCAGAGGCAGGACTCACTGTCACCATTTAATGGGCCGCCACACATTCCTGACTGGATGCAGCGCTGATGAAGACTGGCGCTCTGACCTCATCCAGTCAGTTGTGACAGAGACATCAGCTCATCCTGCTAAAGTTAAAAACCTGCAGCAGGTCTGTTTCCTCCCTCTGGGACGGTTTTCCTTCACCGGCTGAGCTGCTGCTGCTTTCCAACATGTGTTTAAACACTCAGAGGATGAGCTTCAGACTGAGAACCGAAACAGGGAGGAGACGCACGCATCAAGGATCGGGCTCAGGAGGAAGAGGAGGAGGAGGATGAGGATGAGGAGCGTTTGTCTTCAGGTCTAACCTTCGGGCTGACTCCATGACCCAGTTCATGATCCTTCATCACAGCTCCTGAGTTTCCAAATAGCTTGTACGTTCAGGTCTCCATCAAACCCATCTGGTCTCATCCCTTCATGTAACTTTCTTGCTGTTTGATTTGTAGCTGAAACCAAATGCACTCATGAAAAATTCAGAGCTGTGATGATATTTTCACCGCTGCAGCTGTGATTAAACCAACAGTCGCCTGGAATGATTCTGCAGCTGCTGGACTGCCGGCTGAGAACACCCAAAATGGCTTTTTTCCTAATAACAGCTGTTAGTTTCTGGTCCTCAGGTTCAGCATCAAAGAATGAGCGGGAGCCTAAAGAGGGAAAATGCCATCACATCTTTTCAGAAATTTTCATAAACTATGTAATATTGTATCATAATTAGTGTATGATTTGAGGTCATTGTGACCTTTGACCACCAAAATCTTCCTCCTCCTTCAGTCGGCAGCATCGTTTGAAGCTGATCATTGGATGGACCGTTTAAAGCCATCAAAATGATAAAGAGTTGATGAAAACATCATTAGCTGCAGCAGAGTTTTATCAGATAGACCCGATTAATCAATAATCTGATACCGCCAAAGATGGCGGATGTCCCGCCCCCTGCCTAAAACACCCAATCAACTGCTGAACAGGGAGACGCAGGAGCCACTGTGTTGTTGCACAGTAGAGGCGGAGTGATGTCACACATATGGACTCGTTATTGTGGTGAAGATGGAGGTCAGAGTACTATGGTTTATTGACTGCAGCTGGAACGTGGATCAGCACGCTCTGCTGGGAGGAGCTAATGACAGCGTCTCAGGATGTTGTTCATGAAGCTGTAGTGTTGGAAAAGCATTTTTAAACCTTACTGTGTGGCAGTCGCCAAACTGTGGAAGCATTTGATGGTAACAGTTGGTGCAGGTTTTATGTGAGCGCTGATTGAGTTGGGAGACCCCGTTTGCCGCTTTGGAGCGTAGAAATTTGATAAACGATGGTCCTGCCCTCTGCTCCACTGATGGTGACACTTTAAACTCTCGAGTACTGATTTGAGCTGTGCTCAGACTGAATGTAGGAGGTCTTTAAAGGCAGCAGACATGTCAGCATAAAACAGAAACTGTTGGATGCGACTAGCCGCACAGTGAGGCTTTACCGCCTGAATGAAGCTGTTTCTGCTGAGTCAGCTGATCTTCTGTTGCTGGTTCCTCCATTAAAGCAGATTTTCTCCTCCAGCAGCTGCAGAAGCCATCAGAGAGCTGGCAGAGAGCAGCGATCAGGGTAACCTGGGAGTTAATGAGGATAACAGACACATAAAAACCCTGTGAGGCCAACAGCAGCACTGTGGCAAAACTCCGTTTATAAGAGACGCAGAGAAGAGTCCTCAGATGGTTAACAAAAGTTCTTAGAAGATGGATTTCTGTCTTTATGCTTGCAGTTTGCCTTTGCTTCCAGTCTTTGTGCTCAGCTGAGCTGCAGCCGTGATGGAGAAGCAACTGTTAAAAAGGTTGCTCTGCCTAAACATGATGATTTAACAGCAGCGATCTTTAAGACTCCACAAGCCTTTCCACAGCAGAACAGGACCACATGTTTAAATCACACTCACACGGCTCTGATCGGATCTTCATCTGCGTCCTGCTGCTTCATGCCAAACAAGAGCCTAGTGAAGCAAAAAGGTCCTCACAGGTCTAATTAATATTTTAGGAGCTTCAGTGATTCAAATTAAAACTTTAAGCAGCTGTATGACCTTAAAGGGGACCTATTCTACTTTTTCCTTTTTCCCTGAAAGCTCAGGCTTTCACACTGCTCCGAACACTCAGTTTCAGTTTTTTCTACACGTGAATCTCTGTGATGTCACAGAAGAGATAGAAGTCCCACCCACCTGCTGTTTGTAAGGAGCAGCCAATCAGAGGAAAGTTGTCCTCTTATATTTGAAATCATTTCCATGGATTTGAGATTTCCAGTCAAACTCTAACTTTTTTAGTCAATTCACTGTTAATAGAGGCTTCATTCACAAACTGTGGCCCCTCAGCAGGCTTCCAGAAGCTGGCCAATCAGAGCAACATCTGAGCATAAGGATTACTTTGGACTGTGAATCATGCAAAGCTACTCTGGTGGAGTCCAAGAATAAAAAGGTGAAGCTGGAAACGAGCAGAAGGGGTCGCCTCTAAAGAAGTTCTCACATGTGAGAAGCGCTCTCGGCTGAATGTTACGTCACTTTAAAAATGTTTCTCGGTAAAATCCAAACTGGGAGGTTGTGAGTTTGAGGATTTTTCTTGCTTCCTTTAAGAGTTATTTTTTTAAACTCTCATTTCTGATCTTTGTGCAGCTTTGCTGCCTGTTTGAAATTTCACAATTTCAAACCTCAATTCAGCTTCATGCTTTTTATTGAACAAATATACACAAGCAGAAGTTTTTTTAAGTCCCAGCACCGTCCCCACGTTGTCAGAACAGTTTGGATTTTTGCTAAATTCCACGTAAAATGTGTTTTAAATCTGCACCTCTGATTTATCTTGTGAAATGACCTCCTCACCTTCTCTCAGCCCAGCAACAAAAATCTGATTTATTAATGACAAATCTGCTGCTGTGACTGTAACATCTCCTGCAAACAAGCTGGAAAAATATAACATTAGAAGGAGATGTCAGAAAATACTGAAATGCATAATGGTTACTGTAATTACGAGAGTCTAAACTGTTCAGTAGCACTGAGGAGAATCTGAGCTGCGTTCGGGGCTCTGATGTGGTTCAGATCTGAGAGCAGAAGGTGGAGTTCATCATCCACACAGAGCATAAACGGGGGCAGTAAAACTACAAGTCCTGGAAACTCAGCACATTTCCTGTCTGCTCCCTCTCTGGCTTTAGGACAGCCTCGCTTGTTTTCCTTATCGCAGCCCCCCTCCCCTCTCGGATGCCGGATGTGTCGGGGTGGCGGGTTGTGGGTGGGGGGGGGGTGATAGTGAGTGTGAAGCGTGTTTGTGTGACAGCGTTCCTGCTCTTGTGAGCGTGCGCAGAAGGTGAAGAAGCCGACAGTGGAGCTCCAGCAGCTGCAGGTAGGTGCCAGCTCTCTCGCCTCCGACCGGCCCCGCGAAGATTAGAGGATTACTCTCCGTTATTCTCTCATCCTGCTCTCCTTTTGGCTTCCTTCTTCTTTAAAAACAACAACAACAACAACAACAACAACAACAAAAACTCAGCGACTGTCTCAGCTTTGCAGCTGAGGATGTGATGAGAGGAAACTTTCTGTGTTGTGTTGGTGCAGCAGGGGTTTAATTTACCCAGGCTTAACCTATTCAACAGGAAACGGCATGAACTCCTGTTAACTAAGATGTGATCAGCGTGGCTGTTCTCCAGCTGGCTCAGTGAAGTTTAATATTCAGGCATCCATGAAAAAGAGGATTCAACAAATATAACCACATCAGCACAGAGAAGATCGGGGTTAAACTGTTCTTCCTGCCATATGATGGCAAAAACAGACAAAACTTCATCCCAGAGAACTTCTGAGATGATCCATCCACAGCACGAGGTTATTATTAACCTGCTGCTGCGTGGTTTGGGTTACTCACAGCTTCGTGTCCTAACTTTGTGGCGCCGTGGCTGGCCTCTGTCATCACACTGTAACCATGATTACATCATGTGACCCAAAGGCTGAGCAGAGTTTGTGATCATCACATCATACATATATCATCATCACCATATGAGCCTTTAAGCCCTTAAATGCCTGCTGGGTGGAGAGCAGCTGCAGTGTCTCAGCGTGGCCTCAGCGTGGGTCTGACTGCGGTCAGGTCTGAACGTAATTATCGTGTTTCCTTCAGTGACTCAGTGCTCAGAGTCCTGCTGCTGGCTCGGTCCTCTCTGCGTGGGCTTTAGGCCTGTCTGCGGGCGGCACAGGTGGGACTAACAAAGACGTTCCTCTTAGGAGAGACTGCAGAGCTTTTTTAAAATAAAATTTCCAGTACCTGAACAGGTGGTGACATTCACAGCTGCTGTGACGCTGTGTGCACCCATATCTGCCATGTTTGAGGAAACTTTATTTCCACACTGACAAAATCGTGATTTTCTTTTATCGAGCTTATCACATCACATCGAGCTTAATCACATTAATGGTCTAACAGCTGATCGGTGAGCTGCAACTGAACCGTTATTTTTAGGGAAAAAAAATCCAAATGAATTCACCTGCTAAGGTGACCCTCACGGGATGCTGACTGCAGGTAACGACTCCAGGTGTTTATGTGATCCATCTGAAGCTGGAATTTGAGTTTCCAGTTTCAACTGGAATTCCCCCTTAAGTCGGACTTCCAGCTCAGAAAGTCGGACTTCACAGTCCAGGGTGGCAGCAGTGCGCGTAAACCTGTCAAACCTATAATCACTGCTGCTGTTGTGTGTCTGTGACTCACTGAGATACCCATGAGCAGGAACAGCAAGCGGTGGGGGGCACAAAAAGCCCCGCCCCCGGCAGGCGTTTCTGAACGTTTCCTGTCACTCTGCAAACACGGAATCACACAGGTGCTGCTGTCCATGCCCATCATTTCCAAGGCTTAAAAAGCTGAAGTAAAATAACTTTAATTCTATGGTCATTTTCATGTTTTGTAAAAGCTTTATCTCTGATATCGAGAACATACCCGATCTGTGTGGTGTGCGATAACAGGGGAACGGATAGTCAAAAGTTGTGTCATATATTATCATTATACCATTATTATAATATCCCGATCCAATGCCACATGTCCATGGACAATAGTGACATGCTTCTTACTGCAACACATGAGGACGACGTGTCTTTGTTCATCTGAGATATGGCCAAAAATATGATTAAATTGAGGTTCCCATGTTAAATTCAAATAGCCTGTAAATCCAGATCGGATCCAGACTGCGTTTGGCACTAGTTCTTGCCCCCCCCCCCCCCCCCCCCCAAAAAAAAACAAACAAAAAACAAACAAACAAACAAACAAAGAAACAAAAATACCCCAACCTGTGTTCAGAATATCACATGAGGGTTTAGAGGGAGATTTTTTTTTCGCCATGCGTCTTGCTGCTATACCTCATCTTAAATGGATTATGCCATTTGGATTCATGCGCGTCTGGAATTTTTAACTTTTTTTTTTTAACCTCAACCAATTATGGCAAAAATGTAATGAGGTGATCTGAGGCCTCTGGCCATCTTTTTGTGCAAATTTGGTTTGAATCTGACTGATAGATTTGGTGCAATATTGTTAATAAACAAACAAACAAAACGCATGGATGGCTCTGCCTCACTGCAACAGCAACAGAAATCCTGCTCCTTATTCATTCAAATTTTAAAATGACCCGAAAGTGTTTCTGGTGTCTAAAATGTGAATGTTGGATTTTCTGTAGTATCGCTCCTTTCTGGGACTAGTTTTAATCGCACAGCAACCATTGATCGGATAATTGCATGAAAAAATGCTCCAAAAGGCTCCAACAGCACAAACGCTACAGCAGCTACAGCCGCCTGTGTCACCATCCACCTGCCAGTCAGAGAGGCCACGCCCCCAATAATGCAAACTTTAATTCAGGTGAGTTATAGAAGCATCCTCCGCCGTACAGCTGTTATGAAGGGGACTGAAGCAGTTTCTGTATCAGGCTGTAAACATGTCCATTTCTGCTGTAAAGCGTTAACATAGGAGTCTGACTCCTGGACTGCAGAGGAACTGCAGCTCTTGGTGCAGCTGCTGCTCCCTCTGAGAAACTTCCAGCCTCAAACTAACGAACACGCTGGTCTAGTTGGTGGGAAGTGACACACAGGCTCCCCACTTTGACCCTGAGACCCCCCCGTCCAGCACCTCTGCAGGGTCACCCAGATTAACCCCGTGTTTCCTGCAGCAGGCTGCGGTTGGAAGTGAAATGAAGGGTGAAAGCAGTTTACGGCTGGCACTGTGGAGCAGTGGGGGAAGAAGCTGAGCTGGCCAGCTGCATGCTGGGAATGCTCTCTTTTTTTGTTTTCTGTCTGGAGGATTTAGGGGAGCTTTGGGGTTGGAGAGCGGCAGTTGCAGGGAGTCAGAGCTGAGCAGAGGTTTATGGACAGATGGGAACGCTGGAGAAAGTTTGGAGCTGCTCTGGAGTTTTTGTTGTGAGTATTCTGAGCTGTTTTTGTGCAGGATGAGGTTAGGATTACAGCCGTGTCTGTTAGCGTCTGACTTATGCAAACCTCTGAGTTTGAACTTGTTCTGCGTCTGTGTTGAGCCGCTGACCGACACACGATCGGGACGACCAAAGAAAACCACTGAATAAGAAGGCATCTGTTATTGCGCAACACTTCCTGCAGCAGCTCAGGAGCAGAGGCAGTTTGGAGCTGCAGCTCAAACTGCAGAGTTTTATAGACAGGTGGTTTTCAAAGACTCCAAAGCACACTGAAGGGCAAACCAAAATGTAAATGCACACCTGTATTTATACCTGCCCAAAATAGGCTCGGTGTCAGATGAAGGCACTTTGATAGCTCATTTGCATGACACCTGCAGTTATTTAAGACTGTGCTGGTTTCAAAGTTTACAGCATGAAGTATAAATGAGCAGCTACCAGGCAGTGTTCCTGCCTCTGGATCAGATCCAGCATTCCTTTGAAGAGGTTCCTCTCTGCTGGGTTTCCATGCTCCTCTTTAGGTTCTCTATGCAATGGTAGCATTAGCCAATAGGATGCACTCATGTTCCTTAATTCCCACCTTCACAGCAGACGTGTTTTTGAATTAGTTTTTATGGAAATAACAGTGTACACATTACTAATACAGAAAATTAAACATTTCACTCGGTGCTTTGTGCAGTTGTGTTCTGGAATATGAAATCCTACTTGGACTTGGACCCTACAGACTGTATATAAAAGATGGAGACACCCACTCAGCTGGACTACTGTTTTAGGATGTTGCCATGTTGGGTGTTTATTTCCAGAAGTGACCATATTTGGAAGAGAGGGTGGGGCGCTAAGTTATCAGCTCATGCTAGCTAGCCTGGTTACCAGCCTGCATGCACAGACTGTATGTGAGCATCACTCACACTCATTATTTGGCTGTTACTGATGATACTTGCTCATCAGTAACAGCCCGATAAAATCCTTGAATTGCACCCATTATTCAATAAATTGCACAGCAGCCATGTTATTGGTCAGATAATTGCATTCAAAAAGGCTCCAACAGCACAAACACGGTAGATAATCTACTGAGGAAATAGCAGGAGAGGGTAACTAAACAGACCACAGATGATGCAGAGCTGAGTCTGCTGTAAAGCATAGCATAAATTGATCATCCACTCTGCCCTTATAATCCTTTTAGCTATTTTGTGGGACCATAATAATGTTTTATATGAATGGCTGGGACTGGCTCATAGCTGACTCCATCCTTGCTGAAGAAATGTGGTGAGCTGGCATCAGCTGGATTAGTGTTTCAGCGTTTTTTTCTTAAAGATTTGAATTTGTTTCTATTGATAATTGTGCTCCATGCCAGAATGAAAGGATAACTTGGAATAAAATGAAAGCTGAAGAAATGTTTGAGCTTTTTGTGTCTTTGTTGGTTTTATTTGATATGAAGCACCTTGTGATTCAAATGTTGAAAGGTGCTATAAAATGTTGTGGACAGAATAACTGGCTGGAGGAGACCAAAGCTGAGCTGAAAAGAGGTCAGCAGGCTGAAGGTGTGAACGGCCCAATGATGAGCACTGAAGAGAGTAAACTAGCTGTGAATATAATTTCACTGGTTGGTCTCATAAAAAGCAGCAACAATAATGAATTATTAATTACAGCAATGAATTATTTTTAATTCATTTTAATGATTTTTTGTTTTACTTTAGTTTTCAGATGTTTCTGTTTTTATTTTTTCAGTTTTTGTCTCGTGCTGAATCCTCAGCCGTGTTGAAGTCACATCATTCTTACATCGTTTATTCACTGAGTGTTTTCCATTGTGATTTTATTAAAAGCTTTTTCAGCTCTAGTGACAGGAAAAACCTTCGGTGTGATGTTTGCAGCAGCAGTTTGATGGAAATCAGTTGATTTTCCTGTTTTCCTTCTTTAGAACAAAGACGAGGAGACAAGGACGATGTGGGCAGACTGAGCAGGAACGTCTGATTCCCTCTGAGAGATTTATTCTCTGTCAGTGTTACTTCACCTGAACCAGTGAAACCAGTGACACCAGGCCCCAGGATGGCTGCTGTCCTCGTGTCCCTGCTGCTGCTCTCGGCGGTGGGCGTCTGCGGTCCGACTCTTGTTGTGGGGAACTCTGCTGTGCGGGTCAGCAGAGGGCGCTCAGTTTTCATCACCAGAGCAGAGCTTCATATTGGTGTCAATCCGAGCGCCGACTGTAAGGTGGAGGTGGTGATGAACGAACCTGTGACTCAGAGGGTCGGGAGGCTGACCCCACAGGTGAGGATGGAACAGGCGACACCGTATGGTAGCATCACCAGCTCAGAGAAGTTACAGGTGCTCTGCTCTGTGTGCTCTGCAGGTGTTTGACTGCAGCTTCCTGGAGGATGAGGTGAAGTACGTCCATGATGGCAGCCCTCTGCTGGACGAGGACACGGTGATGCTCAGAGTCTACAGGTCAGTCAGCAGGAGAGACTTCACAGGCCCCAAAAATATCTTCTCACCTGATTTTTAAGCACTACCTCTGGTTAGACCTGTGAGAGGCATTTTGAAGCAGCTGAACTTAGTCATGCAGGGATTTTGCTTTGTAGAACAGTTTGCTATTTTCACTGAGTGATTAGCAGAAGATTGCGAAGCAGCAGGAATGACAGTTAGCACCTTCAAGCCTGAGGCCCTCAGCTGGAAAAGGCTGGAGTGCTCAGAGAGGAGTTTCAGTATCTGAGGGTCTTGTTCAGTGAGTGAGAGACTGACTGACAGATTGATGTGAACACCTTACCAGTTTGTTGTGGTGAAGAGACAATGACCTTCAGCAAATAAATCTGCAGGACCATATTTTATTAAGCTGACTACAGAATCACTAACTCATTTTTAATCTTACTATCCTGAAAAATTAGATTCCTGTAAAATGGAAATCTGCCTGTGTTCTCCCTTCCTTGAAAGGCAGTGATCCCTCAGATGTTAATAACTATAGGACCATATCCAAATTGTGTGTTTTAGCAAAGGTTCCCAAAAAGTGAACAACTTAAAGAATTTTTGGATAAAAATTCAGTTCTCTCACAGTATCAGTCTGGATTTAGAAAACACAGCACAATAACTGCTGCCACAGGTGACTGAGGCATAGGCGACGTATGCGGCTACCACCACCAGGGGGCCCCCAAGCTCACATTTGTAATGAAACTTTATGCTAGTGCACTGGTAACATTTATCTATGCATTGGTAACATTTATCTGTGCATTGGTAACATTTATTTGTGCACTGGTAACATTTAACATTTATCTGTGCACTGGTAACTATGCATTGGTAACATTTATGTGTGCACTGGTAACAATTATCTATACATTTGTAACAATTATCTATGCACTGGTAATATTTGTGTATGCACTGATAACAATTATCTATGCATTGGTAACATTTGCCTATGCACTGGTAACATTTGCCTATGCACTGGTAACATTGATCTGTGCACTGGTAACATTTGTCTGTGCATTGGTAACTATGCATTGGTAACATTTATGTGTGCACTGGTAACAATTATCTATACATTTGTAACAATTATCTATGCACTGGTCATATTTGTGTATGCACTGATAACAATTATCTATGCATTGGTAACATTTGCCTATGCACTGGTAACATTTGTCTATGCACTGGTAACATTTCGTCCCCTCACAATTATAAGGTTCTATCTACGTTCTGACCAGTTTTGAGATATTGAGCTTTAAAGTTTTTGCACTCTGTATAGCAAAAATTACACATGGAATAAATCTTGTTCACACATGATTATGAAACACACCCTATATGTATTCTAAATCAGTAATATCAAAATCCTATTAAATGTGCAAATGTTTTTTTTTTGTTTGTTTTTGTTTTTTTGAACAATTATAATGCAGATAGAACCTTGTAATTCTAAAAACTTATTTTTTGTTTGGAATTATAAGGTTCTATCTGCAAAATGTGATAACTACTACTTTTTTTCAAGGAATGAAAAATATTTAACTTACAGTAAGTTTTAAACCATAAAATTATAGATATAATAGAGTGTCCACAAGTATGGTTAAATCAAATTTAATGAATTCTGTGACATTTTTTAAGTTTCTTCTTTCATGGCAAACTGTTTTTATGGACACATTTCCCTTCCCTTTACTAGAAGAAGACGATGCTTGACAAAGTTTTATCTTTGAATGTTTCAGTGCTACAACATCTCCATCCATCCATTCTCTTCCGCTTATTCTGTTCAGGGTCGGGGGGTGGGGGGGTCTGGAGCCTGGAGCCTATCACTGGAGCCTATCACAGCTGACATAGGGTGAGCAGCACAGTACACCCTGTATAGGTCGCCAGCCTGTCGCAGGGCTAACACAGAGAGACAGACAACCATTCACACCTATGGGCAATTTAGAGTGACCAATTAACCTAACCCCACTAACTGCATGTCTTTGGACTGTGGGAGGAAACCCACACAGACACGGGGAAAACATGCAAACTCCACACAGAGAGACCCGGGCCAAGGTGAAATCGAACCCAGACCTAGATGTCAATCTAGCTGTGAGGCAGTAGTTTTAACCACCATGCCGCCTTGCTGCACAACATCTATTACACAATTTTAAAATTGTATAATTAAAAAAAAAAAAAAAAAAATCAAACTTTTCATTAAACTCATGTTGGCAGACTGAGCCCTCTTTTTTCCCATCCTTTATTTTTCCAAAGTTTTCTTAAGATAACTCATATAATTATATGAAAACCAACAAGTAAAAATAAAATTTATAATAAATAAATAGAACAAAATAAACATTTGACATAAATTTAGGAGGCATATACTTTGACATATAAATAAACTCAAATTTCAATAAATTTTGTACAGAGAGTCAAACAAATTCTGGATAATTTACCCCAATGTTTTTTTTTTCCCATTTAGCCTAGATCTTTTTAAATTTTACAAGCTGCAGTCTACCTGAAAAAGCATTCTTTAAAATTCTGAATAAACATTTAGATTCTGAGTCCATGTCCACTGAGTACAAAAATCCAAATAAAAACTCATCCCTCTTAAAAGGTAGATTTTTTAAACTTGGATCTTTAATTAAAATCATTCTGCTATAAAAATGTCACTGACAATGAACTGTTTTCTTTTACTTGCTCTTCTGGAGTTTGATGACAGAAATAAAAATATAAATATTTTATACGTGAGGTAACATATATTATTACCTTTGACTATTCTCAATATTACCAACTACATTGTTTTTTTATGTTAGCACTGACCACAGACAAACAATACAAAACTAGTGTTAGCTCACTAGCTTCGTAGCTAACAGTGCAAAGAAACAGCTCAGTGCAATCTAAAAAAAAAGAAATCAAAAGTTAAGAATTTTCCTGCCATTAGTATTTCTGTCTGTTGTCAACTCATTTTTGAAATCCTCAAGCTTGAGATGTCATGTAAACAGCCCCAGCTTACCATGAAACATTTTCTCTAGCATCTCCTCGGCTCCTTTGCTTGACATTGGGCACCAACATTATAAAAAAGAAGCACCCTGATTCGCTCTCTTGTGAACATTTCAAGTGCCTATTGGTTCACCGATAGAATTTTATAGTACCAAGTTAAAGCTTGATTTTACAGATAGAACCTTATTATTTTGTGAATAAAATGCCCAAAAATAAATATATTTGAAAAAAATCTCTTACATATTGTTGATAAGTGGTCAGCAAATAAGTATATGACAATAACTCAGTTTCGTCAAAAATGTCAGAACCTTATAATTCTAAGGGGACAATTTATCTGTGCACTGGTAACATTTATCTGTGCATTGGTAACATTTATCTGTGCATTGGTAACTACGCACTGGTAACAGTTATCTATGCATTGGTAACTATGCACTGGTAACAGTTATCTATGCATTGGTAACATTTATCTGTGCTCAAGCCAGTTTGCACATGTCCTACAATTATAAAACATATACATATGTAAATTATACATGCAATCATATAAGTGTACACAACACTATTTTTCCAAGAAACATTTGAAAAATAAGAAAGTAAAAGATGAAAAACAAATACATGAAATAAAAAAAAGGGAGAAAGGGGAGAGAGAGAGAGAGAGAGAGAGAGAGAGAAAGGAGGGGGGGATGGGAATGGTTCTATGAATTGGAGATGTCTAGAGGTGCCATTTCTTCCACGTGGTTCAGAATTGGTTGCAGGTGATGTAAAAGTTGTGTGCACAACCTCTTACAGTATAGCGAATTTTTTCCAGAGTTAAATGATGCATAAGGTGGCTGGGGTGGCTGTAGCTCAGTAGGTAGAGCAGGTCACCTACTGATCAGAAGGTCAGCGGTTCGATTCCTGGCTACTCCAGGCTACATGCCAATGTATCCTTGGGCAAGATACTTAACCCCAAGTTGCTCTCCGACCGTCCCGTCGGAGTATGAATGTGTGTGAATGATAGTTAACTAAAAAGCACTTAGCTTAGCAAACATGGAAGTGCTTGTATGAATGGGAGTGCATGGGTGAATGTAAACATGTTGTAATAGCGCTTTGAGTGCTCATACTGAGTAGAAAAGCGCTATATAAGAGCTAGTCCATTTACCATTTACCATAAGATCTCTAACCCATGAAGCAAAAGTTGGAGGAAATTTATCTTTCCATTTGAGTAGTATGAGTCTCCTTGCTAATAAGGTGGAAAATGCTATCATATTTTTTCTGCGCAAGCTAAGATTAAGTTCTAATGGTGCCAATCCAAATATTCCAATAACAGCAAGAGGTTCTATAGTTATTCCTAATGCATCTGAAAAGAAATTGAAGATTGATAGCCAGAAGTTTCTTAGTCTTGGACAAAGCCAAAACATATGAGCAGAGGTGGAAAGTAACGAAGTACAAATACTGTACTTAAGTAGATTTTTTAGGTATCTGTACTTTACTTGAGTATTTATTTTTCTGAGTACTTTTTACTTTTACTCCCTACATTTTTACACAAGTATCTGTACTTTCTACTTCTTACATTTTCAAAACAGACTCGTTACTTTTTAACACATCAGAAAGAAGTTTGCGTTTCCGGTCAGTGTGCCGTCAAACGATCTGAGCCTAAACGGAGGAATAATAACATGTAAGAGACAATCGTACTGGCGTATCCTCCATCCCCGGGGCTTATCGGGTACAAAGGGATTAAATACGCAAACCCATATAAGTAATGTATCATTTATAGCGATATAATCAGGGGTTACAGCGGGCCGGACTGAGTCCATAAGTTGTGCTCGCGGGACATAAACAGCTTAGCTAGCGCTACTTAAGAGAAGCGAGCATAAAGGGAGTAACGTGTGGCAGGTAAATGCAGCGTTTCTAAATGCTCAACAAATATCAGACAAACTGAACACACTTTGTGTGTTTGCTAGCAAACACACAAAGTGTGTGCAGTTTGTCACACAGT
The DNA here is from genome assembly GCF_007364275.1 of Archocentrus centrarchus. NCBI lineage: Eukaryota > Metazoa > Chordata > Actinopteri > Cichliformes > Cichlidae > Archocentrus > Archocentrus centrarchus. Next base: position 36,082,010 of record NC_044349.1, on the reverse strand, counting down.
GTGTCTGCTAGCTAAAAGAAGAGCTGCTGTATTTCAGGGAGAGCAAAGAGAGAGAAGTTCACTCAGAGATGGAGAAAGAGGACAGGAGAGGAAGAAGAGAGGTTAGATTTAAAGGTAAGGACTGCAAAACAAACTGAGGTATGCTGACTTTGTGTTATTCAAAGATTGTATGAAAATACTGCAGTTTAGTGTATAATAAACAGGTCAGCTTGTTTACAGTAAAGCTCTGTGTTGGACTGGAGCACAGTGTTTGTGTTCATGGTCAGAGTTACAGGTTACATCAGTGCAGCAGAGATGAGTTTGAATCAAAGCTGCTGATGCTGAGATTCATTCACTGAATCCAACATTTCTACAGCCTGTATGCTGTCAGTGTAAGGGATGGAGATCAGCTCAGAGAGCTGTGAAATACTGGGTTACATCTTTGTGAGTTCACTTCATCCACACAGAGCAGTAAACCTCAGAGCAGCAGCAGCAGGTCAGCTGATCACAGCCTGCACACCAACATCATTTACTGCAGCTACAATAGAAAGCTGTGATTCTTCTCCCCATGCAGAGCCACTACAGCTGATCTTAGGGTTCCTCCACCTTCTGAATCCCACTGTAACCCCTGAGTATCCTCATGTTGGTGTTTAGGTGGAGGCACAGTCACCCTCTACTATGGAGGACACAGAGAACAGAGCTGTGTTTAAATTCCCTTTCACAGTTTGTGTCCTACAAAGCAGATTCAAGCTGAGCGCATTCATTAGAATTAAAATTTAGATTGGAATAACATTTGTATTCTCATGTATTATTTTATATTATTACAATAATATATAATGAGGTTCAGTTAACTTTACAGAAAAATAGCGGGTAGAAACGTCCTCCAAAGAACTACTTTTACTTTCTTACTTTGAGTACATTTCAGAGCCTGTACTTTTTTACTTTTTCTTAAGTAAAGAAGTTGAACCAGTACTTCGACTTTTACCAAAGTATTTTTTAACACAAGTACTTCTACTTCTACTTAAGTACAGAATGTCAGTACTTTTGCCACCTCTGCATATGAGATAGAGTCGCTGGTGATGATCCACAGCGATCACAGTTGGGGTCTATATTTGGTGCAAATTTAGCCAATCTTGCTTTGGACCAGTGTAACCTATGGGTAATCTTAAATTGTATAACTTTGTGTTTTAAACAAATTGAAGAAGACTGTATTTTTTCTATTGCAGAATCCCATATGTTCTCAGGAAGTTTTATATTTAAGTCCTTTTCCCATTGTTTTTTTAACTGCAGCAGGGGTTTATCATTATAGGAAATAAGCAAAGTATAGAGTTTGCCAGTTGATCCTTTAAGAAGGGGGTTGAGCTCTAAAACAGTGTCCAGGAGAGAGCTAGGTGGGAAGTGAGCTGGAAGAGACGAAACAAAACTACGAAGTTGCAGATACTTTAAAAAGTGTGAATTGGGGATTTTATATTTTGATCTCAGCTGTTCAAAAGATGCAAAATTTTCATTGATATACAGATGTTGTAAAAAGATTAATCCAGTCTTGGCCCAGGAGTTAAAAGAGGCATCTACGAGGGAGGGCTTAAACAAGGTTTTTTTGCTATGGGGCAGTCAATGATAGGTTGTTTAATGAAAAGGTTCTTCTGTATTGTGACCATACTTTGAGGGCATGTTTAATCACTGGGTTTGTTATTTGTTTGGTTAAAGGTTCAGGTGGTGGAAATACAGAGCTAAGTAGGGCATGCAATGAAACAGGCTCACACGATGACATTTCTAATTGCAACCATTTTGGAATATTATCGTTTGGCTTCATTACCCAGTATAACATAGTCCGTATGTTGGCTGCCCAGTAATAGTATTGGAAGTTTGGTAGTGATAGACCTCCATGTTTACGATGTTTCTGTAAAATATTCTTACTGACTCGATTCTTTTTGTTCCAAATGAATGAGGCTATTAATTTGTCTATATTTTTGAAAAATTATTTCGTCAAAAAAATAGGTATACACTGGAATTAATATAAAAATTTAGGTAATATATTCCTTTTAATTGTATTAATCCTACCTCCTAAAGACAAGGGCAACACACTCCAGCGCTCAAAGTCTTGTTTCACAGACCCTATTAATGGGGGGAAATTAGCTTGATAGAGGTGCTTAATGTCATGTGTGATCAGCACTCCCAGTTATTTAAATTTATCCTTCATGACTTTAAAGGGGAATAGATAAAATGTGATCTGATTAGCTGCTGGATTGATAGGCATGAGTTCATTTTTTTGCATATTAATTTTATAACCTGATATTTTACCAAATTTATTGAATAACCTTAGTACTTGTGGCAGACTGCTTAATGGTTCGGACAGATATAAAAGCATATCGTCCGCATAAAGAGATACTTTATGCTCTACGTTCTTTTTTAAGACACCTTTAACTAAAGTATCTGTGCGCAGAGCAATTGCCAGTGGCTCAGTTGCCAGGGCAAACAAGAGGGGGGATAGAGGGCAGCCCTGCCTTGTCCCTCGACCAAGTAGGAAAAAGGCTGATAGGTTGTTATTTGTATGGATTGCTGCTAGGGGAGAAGAGTAAAGAATTTGAATTTGTGATATAAACTTCGCACCAAATCCAAATCTTTTCAGGGTAAGGAAAAGATAATCCCACTCCACCCGATCAAATGCTTTCTCAGCATCTAATGATAAAATAATTTCGGGAGTGTCGAGTGAGGTGGGATCATAAAGGATGTTCATTAATGTATGTATATTAAAAAAGGAGTGCCAATTTTTAATAAAACCCATCTGATCATCCAAAACTATAGAAGGCAGGACCACTTCCAAGTGACAAGCTAACATTTTTGCAAGCAATTTATTGTCAACATTTAATAAAGAGATGGGACGGTATGAGCTGCACTCTAAGGGATTTTTATCCTTTTTAGGGATCAGTGAGATGACTGCTTGTCTCATGGTTTCAGGTAGTGATCTAGACACCAAAAATTCCTCGTACACTGAAAGTAAGATAGTTCAGAGCAGGGCAAGTTCAGAGGCAAAAGTTTTAAAAAATTCACTTGGAAACCCATCTGGACCAGGTGACTTCCCATTTTGCATGGATCTGTTTTTGTTAATAAATTCCTCTTTGGAGAATGGTTTTTCTAACTCTGCAGCGATATCCTGATCTACAGTGGGAATGTGAGGATTATTTAAAAAAGAGCTAATTAGATATTCATTGTGACTGGATTCAGAGGTATATAACTTGGAGTAATATGCTTGAAAACACTGATTGATCTCCAAGGGGTCAGTTACCTTTATTCCCTTCTCATTTATTATTCCTGATATAGACTGGTCTGCAATCCTTTGGCGCAACTGGTGAGCCAGGATTTTCCCCGTCTTCTCGCCATACTCATATATCTTATGTCTTGATTTATTGAGAAGGTTTTCAACATGTTTAGTGGCCAGGAGATTAAATTCGGTTTGAAGGAGTAGACGTTGCTTAAGTAGATCAAGTGATGATGCATGAGCTAGCATTTTATCGAGCTGTAAAATATCTTGGATTAATTTTTGAGGCATTCATTTTGGGTTTTGTTAATCTGCGCATTATATGATATAATCTGACCCCTTAGGTATGCTTTCATAGCCTCCCAGACTATGGAGGAGGACATCCCTGCAGTTTGATTACGTGCTAAGTACTCAGTTATTTCAGATGATAAGAACTTTACAAATTTTATATCTGAGAGTAGCAGTGTATTGAAACGCCAAGGGCGGTAGCTGGCTTGTGTAGTTGGTAAACACAAAGTGGTCACTAATGGGGCATGATCGGAGATGACTATGGCCCCGTAATCACACTCTGTAACCAATGGCAGCATCTCACTGTCTAGGAAAAAGTAATCTATACGTGAGGATGTTTTGTGATCTGGGGAGTAGAAAGAATAGCTTCTGCTGCTAGGGTTTCCAAAACGCCAGGTATCGGTCATCCCATAAGCTTCGAGAAGCATTTGAAATGTCTTTGCTGCTTTTGATTGGGTCATTTCTTGGCATAAACTGCGGTCCATGGTTGATGAGAGTACACAATTCATATCTCCTGCTAATATAAGATGGTGTGTATCTACGTTGGGTATATGAGTAAAGAGGTTCTTGAAAAATGTACTGTCATCCCAATTCAATGCATATGCATTTGCCAGAACGACAGGGATGTTGTTCAACCTACCTACTACTATGATGTATCGACCAGCTAGATCTGCCTCTACCCTCGTCATTATGAATGGAATGTGTTTCTTGGTGAGAATTGCAACTCTCCTAGATTTAGAATGAAAGTCTGAGTGATAACACTGCCCCAGCCATCTCCCTCGAAGTTTAGCATGTCCAAATGTATTTAAGTGGGTCTCTTGGAGAAAAGCAATGTCTGCATGGAGTTGGTTCAGATGCGAGAGTACCTTTTTACGCTTCACCACATGGTTCAGGGATTCAGGGGTTCAGGGATTTGACATTCCAGCTCACAAATGTGATCTGGCAACCACCTAACTTGCTATTTGTACTCAGATGTTGCCTTGCCATAGTCCATCCATATTAAAGAGCATAGAGATAAAGCACCCCCCCTAGTGCGTTCAGCACGGGTCAGAAAAGGAACCTTCCCAGGTACATAAAACAGAACAGTAAAAAAAAACAGAAAAAATAAGCACTAGATTACAGCTTGGTGTAATAGTTCCCCAGTCACCAACCAAAACACGGTGACAAGTAAACCCTTTGCAAAAACATCCACACAGTATGTGCTTATAGGAGGACATACCAAACTCAGAGACTGCTCTATTCTTAGGATTCAACTAATTATCTTAATTTTAACCTTTTTAAATCAAAAAATTATTTTAAAATTGTAATCATGAAAATATATTCAAAAACATAACAAGAAATGAAAAACAGTGCACCCATTGTACAACATATTAGGAGTCCTAGCTTCCCCATAATGTTACTACCAAGCGGATACATATATTTGGTAGTTTATAGCTTTATCTAAAGAGAATGTAGAACTTCCGCCATTAAATGATAAATGCTTTAACCCCTGCGAATAGAGATACCTTCTGCTATACCAACGTTAGCAGTGACTGTGTTAATATAACAGAGGAAAAAAAAGAAGAGACAAAAAAAAAAGACGAGCAGGGGTCAGGACCCACATATTGTTTACAGGAGCCTTTAAGTCCACTTCCGGACGAGGTGGGGTCGTCGTCTTAAGTGATGTTTGCCTTCACATATGCCATAGCCTCAGCCGCGTCCTGAAACTGTCTCTCAGTTATGTTGTAAGTGATACAAAGATGGGCAGGGTGGAGAATCCCATAACGGACTCTGTCATGTCCTCTCAGCAGCTTTCTGACGTCGTTAAATACCGATCTTGCACGTGCAACACTCGGTGGGTAGTCCAGGAAGATGAGGATAGTGGAGCCTCTGAACTGCAGCGAGCCTGCCTCTCTGGCTCGGCGGAGTACTTCTACACAGTTCTGATAGTACTGTAACTTTGCAATAATGGCCCGGGGTTTACCATCCGCTCTCTTGGGTTGTAAGGTCCGGTGGGATTGGTCGATCAGGACATCCTTGTCCATTCAAAGTGTCTCTTTGATTAACTTTGAGACGAATGCTGGCCAGCTTGATCCAGGTTCTTCTGCTACGTTCAAAATACGAATGTTTGACCTCCTCATACCTCCATGTTTTTTTCCAGCTTTTGTACGGTGCTTTGAAGAGTTGTTATATCATCCGAACATGCCGAGAGGCCCCGTTTCATATCCGACACGATGCTTTGATTTTGTCCAAGTCAGAATGTAGCACTGTGGTGTTGTTGGCCATTTCCATCTTGACGCCTTGTAGCTCCGATTTGATCTCACCAAATTCCTCGGCCAATGTGTTTTTACCTCTGTCCGTAGAAGACCGATTATTTCCATTTTGAGTGAAGACAGTAACTCTGCTTTCATGTCCATTATGGTGGCTTCCTCACACTGGTCGGACATGTTGCTAGTGCTAGGTAGCGCAACCTCCATCTTTCTAGCAGAATTCTTACCGGTATTGTATTTTCGGAAGTTGCTTGCCATTTAAGATGAGCGATATCAGTAATCTTTAGGTTAGCTATTTTGCATGTCATTGATGATGCAGAAAAGAAAAGGGTAAATCAGATTGTCAACAGAGCTCTCTTTACACACGACTTACTCCATTGCCTGCTCATTAGCGCCCCCCTTGTTCAGTCCCTTTTATCCAAACGTAAGTTGGGGTTAGACAAATCCAAGTTCATGTTATTCTCAAATGGCAAAGAGTTGCTGTCTAAGCTTCCTAAGAATGAAACCATTCAAGGGGCTGAAATTGAAATGGTCACATCTTATAAGTATCTAGGGATCATTATAGATGAGAATTTATCATTTAAACCTCACATTGGAAAGCTAGTGTCCAGGCTGAAACTTAAACTTTCTTTTTTAGGATTAAATCTTGTTTCTCATAAAGTGAGGAAACACTTGATTTCCACAACTTTTTTTTAACCTTTATTGGATTATGGTGATTTGCTTTTTATGAATGTACCTGGCCAGTACCTAAAGAAACTGGATACTGTTTATCATTGTGCTTTACATTTCATCATTGGCTATGGAAATCATGTTCATCAATGTTCTCTGTATGCTGCAGCTAAATGGCCGTCTCTGTATATCTGCAGACTTTCTCATTGGTTAGTTTTAATCTATAAATGTCTACTTGGGCTGGTTACTTCTTATCTGTGTGTACAAAGGAAAAATAAGATAAAAATTGTTAAACTAATCCCTGTGAGCCCAAAGAGAATCCTTCAGACTGCCATGAACACTCGCCTCACAACATTTTTTTACCTGCTGTCACCATGAGGTGACATCACAGCCGGTGCCGGTGCTGGTGCCAGTATTTGAACCGCTCAGCAGTTTTTCAACCGCAAGCGCACTCGGTGCTCAGCCAAAAAGCAGGTTCAACTCGGGCCCCCCAAGCTAGCTGGTCTTAAACCAAGAACGCGTAACGAAAGTGGCAGAAGGGTGTGACTCTGCCATCTCAACATAAGGTTTTCTACTATATTACATGTGTATTACATGAGAAAAGCGATGCAATTTTCAAGGCTTTTCAAGGAATTAGGTTGGGCTCTAAGGCTGAACTTGCTGCTTTGTATCAGTTCATATCACAGATAAAAGGACACAAAGTGCGTACTTGTCGTCTTGCTCTAATCGCTGTCTGTGTTTCCCTCTGTGCTGCACACAGATGCTGCAGTAGTTTGTTTTGGACCATAAAATGTCCAAACCAACACGCACAAACATGTTCTCCCACGTTTTTGCATTTCGGCTTCCGTGTCCAGATGCGGACCCGCCCACACTCATACGTAAAGGATCAGTTCACAAAGCGCGGTGGAAACGCGGGCCTGTTCTTAAGCGTTTCGCCGGTTCATTGAAACTGACAACAGCACTGGCATGAGCACGGCACCTCGGCGGTGGAAACGTAGTATTTAATTCAACTCAAGTCAGTTTTATTTATATAGCACCAAATCACAACAAACAGTCGCCTCAAGGCGCTTTGTATTGTGGGTAAAAACCCTACAATAATACAGAGAAAAGCCAGCAGTCAAAACGACCCCCTATGAGCAGCACTTGGTGACAGTGGGAAGGAAAAACTCCCTTTTAACAGGAAGAAACCTCCAGCAGAACCAGGCTCAGGGAGGGGGGGGTCATCTGCTGAGAGGAGAGAGACAGAGATCCATCCATTCGCTTCCGCACATCCTGTTAAGGGTCGCGGGGGTGGCCTGGAGCCTATCCCAGCTGTCATTAATAACAATTAATGATTAAATGCAGAGTGGAGTATAAACAAAGTAAATAAGGTGAATGAAAAGAAACAGTGCATTATGGGAACCCCCAGGCAGCCTAGGCCTATAGCAGCATAACTAAGGGGTCGTTCAGGGTCACCTGATCCAGCCCTAACTATAAGCTTGATTAAAAAGGAAATTTTTAAGCCTAATCTTAAAAATAGAGAGGGTGTCTGTCTCCTGAATCCAAGCTTGGAGCTGGTTCCACAGAAGAGGGGCCTGAAAGCTGAAGGCTCTGCCTCCCATTCTACTCTTAAGTAGTATAAGTGCTGCCCCTCAGCAAGTGTCCTGAAGTTGGCCAATCAGAAGATCGTAGACTTTTAAAGAGGGGTTCTTAGAGGGAAAGGAGCTAAAATATCTTGTTTCAGAAGATGAACTGAGAGGCTGCAGAAAGGCCCGCTATTAGATAAAGCAGATTCTGAACTTTGATGTTTTTGCAGGTTTTATTTTCACAGAAATTTATTTATTTATTTTTTTTTACAGAATGATAAGAAATAGTGAAGATTTCTGCAGTTTTGAGTTATGGCACAGAATGTATTAAAAGTTTTAGCTTCTTTTTAATGTTGGAGTTCAGCTGTGATTGAAATATTAATTCCAGCATGTTTGTACATTGTGATGACTTTGTGAGGGTGGGACGGAGCTCTGTTTAACATGATGTGTGGGATCTGTGTGAAGGTTCACGTCTTCAGACACGCAGGTGGAGACGGTGGTCCTGAAGGTCCATGTGGTGGACTCGAGGTCCGGCGTGGTGGAGCTGGGCAGCGCTCCGCTGGTTGTTCCTGTGTTCTACGGTTTATCCAACGCCATCAACAGCTCCGTGCTGAACATCAGGACCGCAGCCGACCTGGTCTGCACCGTCAGGCTGATGACCACCGACACCAATGTCCCCACTGTGGGTCGGCTGGTGAGGGAGGAAGACTCCACGCAGAGGAAGGGTACGTCTTTCTCCTGTTCAGACTTTCTTTAAAAATAAAACACATTTTGGGGTTGAATTGAAAAAAAAAAGTAGATATGAAATGTAACAGTGAGGTCGGAGGTCAAATGTGACATATTTTAAATCTTTCTACGGTTCTTTCTATATGCTGTTAATACACACCACACTTGTCTGAATCATAGTTTCTAAGTTTAATGGATTGTTAGCGTGACCTCTGACCTCTGCATCCCTACAAAGTTTTATCAGAATTCATACAAAACTTTTCCAGCTATTGTGTTTACAGACACACAAACGTTACCAAAAACATGACCTTCTTTCTGGAAGTAAATATAAACTGAAACACAGGATGCTCGTTGCTGATTTGTTTGTGTGTTTGGTGTTTTCTGCACACTGATTGGTCTAGAAACCTCTGCTCTCCCCTCTGATAGGCCGTCAGGCGGCGGCACTCTGTCCGGGAAACAGACCGTGTCTGCACGACACCACCGAGGTCCGCTTCCTCAAAACCAGCTGCCACGACTTCCTGAGCTCTGGCCTCAAATACCAGCACCTCAGCCCGCCGTCCCCGGAGATCGACTACGTCCCCATCAGGGTGGAGCTGAGGGAGCAGGCGAGCAGGGCCCTGCTGGAGGTACAGCAGAGATATGCAGAAATGGGGCTCAAACATGCTTTAAAGGAAGAAAGTTGGTGAAGTGCAGACTGTGCTATTTCCAAGCGAGATTTTTGGCAGTCAGAAGGTGACATCCCACCTTCTCAGCTCATCAGTGAGGACGGATGTAGAGCCGGAGGTTCTGCAGGGTTTCAAAGCCTCCAATCCTTTAAAGTATTTTTGTCTCCTTGTTAGCACGTGAATGGCAGCGTCTTTATTCCGCCTCACGCTCCTAACACCTCTCGCATGTGTGACAGCAGTTGTGTCAGCATGTGCTGATTTCTGCGTGTTGTGGTAAAGTCTGCATATGAGACGCTTTTACCTCTTCTCGTTCTTCCCCAGTCAGAGGCCATGTGGCTGCCGGTTCTGATCCACGGGGCGATGCAGAACCAGCCCCCCCAGCCTGCCTTCATGGCCTCCTTCATCCTGGAGGTGGACCAGTTCGTCCTCACCCCGCTTACCACTGCCACGCTGGATGCCAAGGACCACGAGACTTTACAGGAGAAGCTGGTCTTCAATGTGACCGTCCCACCTGCCGAGGGCTACATCACACACCTGGATGACCACACCAAGCCCATCTGGTCCTTCACCTGGCTGGACCTCCACGAGATGAAGGTGGCCTACCAGCCACCCAACAGCAGTCGGGTACAGCGCAGGAACTACGAGGTACTTACAGGGTTTTTCTAGTTTTTTTGTCTTTTTTTTTTTAACCCCTCAGCCTAATAAAGGCTGATGGGCGCAGCAGGTTTGAAACCACCTTCGTGAACTCGAGAACAACATCCTAGGATGTTCAAATCAATACCATCGATGCATCTGCTAAAAATCTGAGACGATTCAGTTCTTACCATGATAATGCCAGTCGCAGACAGTGACAGCATTCTCAGCGGTTTATATTTAGCATTTCTTAGTCCTGCTTCTTACTTAGACATTTGCTTTTGAATTGATGTGGTGAATAAAGTCAGATGCACCCCATGAAGATCTACTGAGACCTGCAATTATGTGTTGTAGAGCTTGTACTTCCACCGGATTCGTGCCACCTAAAGATGCTGCTGCCAAGAGGCTGAGGGGATACTGATGGCTGACAGTATTTTTGTTGAAATGTGAGAAGTGGATAACCTCAGAAGGTCCAAAAGTCACCAACACTGGGAATTTCAGAGAAAACGGCCTTTTTTCAGCCTTTGAACTTGAAGCAAAGTGTTGGCAGATATCTGAGCCTCATGAATCTTTCAGCCATTTACTCCTGTGACTGGACTGAAACCATCAGCTGAAACTTGGGCTTTAAACTGAACTGTTTAACTGCTAAATAAACAGTTAGCTAACCTGGGCTGAAGTCTTTAAGCTACTTAATGGAATCACCAATTAACCTAACCCCACTAATTGCATGTCTTTGGGCTGTGGGAGGAAACCCACGCAAACAGAAGGAGAACACGCAAACTCCACACAGAAAGGCCCGGGCCAAGGTGGATTCAAACCCAGACCTTCTAGCTGTGAGGCAGCAGTGCTAACCACCATGCCTCTGTGCTCCCCACTTCAGGTTTATTTATATAGCAACAATCCACAGTCGCCCGGGGTGAGGGGAAAGGAAGAGGAAAGAAAACAAGAGCACAGGGAAGCATGGAAGATGTAATGACGTGCTGTAAAACACACGGGTGCTCATCACAGGAGGTCCTGCAGCAGTCTGAGCCTGTAGCTCAGATCAACAGGCCAAAATTCTCAGTAGCTCCTTGTTTTAGTTTATTTGTAGGGTGAAAAATGTCACTTCCTGTTACGTGCCTCGTGTCATCTTGTCCCTTTTGGTACTGTAAGGTGGAGTTTCAGGCAATAGACGGCTCCTATCTGACCAGCCCGCCCATCATAGTCCACATCTCCATCAGGACATCAGAAACGAACGCGCCCAGGGTCTCCTGGAACATGGGTACGTCTGCATCTGTCTCAGTGACGTTAAAATGTCTCACAATGTTTTACCTACTGAGGTCACATCTGTGGCGTCTCAGGTCTGGACCTTCTGGAGGGTCAGTCCCGACCGATCACCTGGGAGCAGCTGCAGATTGTCGACAACGACAACATAGATGCCGTTTACCTGGTGGCCGTGGACGGACCTCTGCACGGACGTCTCAGTGTCAGAGGTGAGGGGTCAAAGGTCAACTTTTTTCTTCTACTGCTGCTTTTTATTTTGTTTCATTCACAAAAAGTGAACACAGCAGTCTGCGGCTCAGTTTTTCCCTTCAAGTTGAATCAAAAGTTTTATTCGCCGTAAAATCTTTGATGTGCATGAAAAATTGAATCTGTGGGCGACCTTTTTAATACCTGAAGCTTCTGGTTTCTGTTTGACCAATCAGATCTGAGCAGGTAAACGTCTGCTTGCAGAGCAGAACTAAACCTGATGGGGTCCCTAATTAATTAAAAGATTAACATCTTTTAAAATCCTTGCTTCATGGAAAAATATTTCTAACAACATCCAAAATTTTTTATCCTTATTTTGTATTTATTTCAACAGAAGCTTTTTTTTCAGATTTTTACTTTTAATAATTGTACTTTTTATCATCCATGGCGGTGGTCGGGCGGGCGGGCGTCCCGTAGCATCCATTGAAGTCTCTGGTTAGTAACTCGAGAACCGTTCTTCCCATACTTACCAAACTTCATTGGTAGATGTCTTATGACCAAAGCAATGTTGGAATTGTATATGGGGTCACTAGAGTTGAGGTCAAAGGTCACTTTTACTAAAAATAGAAAAACTATCCATTCAATAACTGGGTGACAGCAAAAAATGTAAATATTTAAAAGGGGTTTAGTTTTTTCTTTTTTCTTGCTGTGTGAAAAATATAAAATTTTGTGACAGTCACATGCAGAGGGCCACGTTCCCAAAATTCTTTATTTTCTGTGTAATTTTGTCAGAGCCTTGGCGTTGGCCATAATTTGAGAACTGTGTGACCTTGGATGTTCAAATTCACGCCACAGATGCATCTGTTAAAAATTTGGAATGGGTTTGAGTCTCGGTGACCTTGACCTAAAGGTCAAGGTCAGAGGTCGAGTTTTCTGAAAATCTTCTGAATGCGATGACTCAAGAATGATGTCATCTTCATTCACCTTTCAGGAGTTCACATGTTAATTAAATGGTGCCTTCATGATGATTGGGAGCAACATTTCTGTATTTCAGAGGTGCTTTTTATTGTTTAACTTTTTTCTAACTTACATATACAGACCTTATGGAGAGACTGATAATTTTAATTTGTCATTTTCTCAGTCTTTTATACATTGCTAATATCAAGAAAGTAAATCATAGATAAGTGTAGAATCATTTGCAAATTTCATTTCTATACATTTGGATTTTTACAGCTATGCAGTTACAGTGTGTACACAGCCTTCAGTACGAAGGAGCATTAGGTCCACACTGAGAAAAAAAATTAAATTAAATTGTGCATTTTGAGAATAAAAAGTCGTCATTTCAAGTCAAACAACGGCCACGGCTGCTATACCCTCTACAAAATGCCTGGAGCAGATGAAACCACTTGATCAGCTGTCTTATTGTGTCTTGTGATTCTACATGTCTCCTCTGTACTGCACGAAGGCGCAACCATCCATATCCTCACATCTGACCTTTGCCAGTTTGTGTGTTTTAGTTTATTTTTTTTTCCTTTTGAGCCTCAGCGTCCTTCATGTCCTTATACTCATCAATACATTGTGTTTATGTACTAAAAGAGAAATAATTTCCTTGTTACTTAAACCAATTCTAAAGTATAGTTTCACTACCTCGTAACACAAGAAATTCTGGAGTGTATAGCAGACGTGGTGTAGTGATTGTTGGACTTGAAACGACAACTTTAATCTCCACATTTCCACTTTTTGCTTGAAATTTTGACTATATTCTCAAAATGTACGATTTAATTATTTTTCTCAACGTGGCCCTAAAACTCGTTCGTACTTCAGTGATCTGTTTTCTGTGAATTATCATCTGTGCCTGTTTAATGAAGGTTCATCATTTGTTTCACTACATTTTATCTTTATTTTCTGCTGTGGAAACAAAGCTATTTAAAGTCATGTATACCCTTTTGTGACAGTTTATAGTACGGGAGGCGGGACTTCCCGAAGACGGGAGCACACAGCGCGATCGTACTTGATGACGTCACAGCTGAGCTCAGCTCCAGTGTTTTTCACCGTCTTAGCTCCTTAATATCACTCTGATTAATATTTACAATGGAAATTGCCCACGACACGCCTAATGACTAGAGAAAGAAAGATTATTTTAAAAAGCGTTTTAAGCACTTTGGCAAAAGCTCGGCTGTAAAAAGACCATCAATAATGTGGAAATATTGCAGTAAAGACTGATTTGTTCATTAGTTTACATTGAAGTGATGTCAGGAGGTCGTAAAGAGCTGTGTGCCACTATACTGAAATAATACTGAGTGATCATCAGACCTGTGACATCTCAAACATTTGCCATACAAACTATATTATAAATGCAGAGGTGCTGGCCACTATAATATTAATCTTGTTACTTATTCATCGCCCTTTTTCACTTTGAAATTCCACTAAAACTTAAATGTTGGTCATAACTTTACCCCCCCCAATCCAAAACAGGCGAGTGTGGCCGCCCGCTCCGCGATGCTCGTTTTATTTAGTGATTCATTTATTTACACTCCAGTTCTTTTTGTCCTCCATATATTGAGTTTATTTTAAATGTTAACTTCTCATAATATTTGCACAGAAAATTATGACGCAATTAAATAAATTAGTGAATGTGTGCTTAGTTTGTGCGCTCTCCACAGCAGCTGACTGTGTTCATAAACTGAAGCCATACGGGGACATGTGGAGCTCTCAGTGACCCTTTTGAATGTCCTCCTTCTGTCTGACCAACGACAACACAGAACCGATAGAAACTGTGGGAGAAATTGTTTTAGAAAGCCCCTCAGCGCCTCCGCCTTCCATCGCCCTCGTCCCTCCGTCCTTGACTCCCTCGCTGGTATTCCTCTGTCCCCTGGGAGTTCCACAAACCGGCGTCTGGCCTTTTCCGCCCTTTTTGCTCCATGTGCTGCACGTCCGTCAGGGACCGCCGTGTGGCTGGGGAAGCATATGTCTCGTGGCCCTGCATGTGTTTCCTAATCAGGTGTAAAATGGGGCCAGGGCCACTTTGCCAGGGGCCACCGCTGCCCGCCTCCCCGTCCACGTCTGTCCCTTCCAGCCCGCCGCTCGGCGAGGCCGTCTCTTTGTCTGAACGGCAGTGGGACGGAGCAGATTGGAGCGACTTCTGCCATTTCATGGCGCCGTGCACAGGGAGCAGATGCACTGTCCCCAAACAGGTTTTCATGCTACCAGCTCGGAGGAGGGGGAGGAGGTGGCGGTGGTGCGGCGCCCCGAGGGCTTCAGGCGGGCGGGAGTTAACCTTTCATGGCTGCTTTTTGTGCTCGGCTCATCCTCTGCTCATTTGTGATGTTTGATCTGTGATTCAGCTGCAGCTCTGAGATTAGATCCAATCAGCGGCAGTCCTCACCTGAGCTGCGGTGACATCACTCTCACACCCTCACGCCACTTTGAGAAACAGTCATAACATTTACAGTTTGTTTTTTTGTTTGTTTGTTTTTACTTTTTTTGGGGGGGAGGGGGGGGTACATTCATTTTCCCATTACCTTAAAATCCTGAACATAAGGGCTCCCTCCTATTCACTGACATCCATGTACAGGAAGTAAGTCCACATTTGGAGGCTGGAGGGGTCGACAGTGGCAAAAATCATTTAGTGTGATCATAATTTTCCATCCATCCATTTTCCCACAGCTGTCATAGGGTGAGAGGCGGGGTACAGCTTAGACAGGTCATCATAAAAAAAAATTAAATATTTCAAATGTGCTGTTCGTCACATTTACTTCACAGGAAAAAAATGAGAAATATATTAAAACATGTCATAAATAATTAAAAAAAAAACAGATTTAAAAATAAGACGAGGCAAATAATGAGAAAACAGAAGGATCAAAAACACGTGGCCACGTATCAAACTGAGCATCTGGATAAAATCAGAGTTTGGGGCTCTAACGGAGACATCCCGATCAGCTGAGCCCAGTAAACTCTGCCGGGAGTGTGTGTGTGTGTGTGTGGGGGGGGGGGCTGCTTCCAGAGACCTGATTGGTCAGTAGGTCAGTAGGTGGAGGTTTTGAGCCTGTAGAGCTGGACTGAGAGCTGCTTCAGAGCAGCATCAATTAACCACCCTGAAAACACGGGGTTAAAGCAGAAATGTTTAAATATGAGCAGAGATTATCATTTTATGAATTCCAATAAACTCATTTATTAACAAACACATTTAATCATGTTAGTACCGTTAGTGCAACTGGAACAAAATTACATGAAAAAAATGAATTTATTGATGAATGTATTTATTCTGTTAGAGGGGTCAGCCGCTGCCTCTAGTTTCCTTTACAGTAATGTTTTCAGCTTTTATAAATTCATTTGTGTATAGTATTTAAAGTTGTACTTACACATTTATTGTATTTTATTTAGATTTTAAATGAATAACCGGCTTTATTTTATTTTTTTTACCTTCAGATTTTTTCTCATTATTTGGGCGAGATATTTATTCTAATATTGGTTGCAGTTAATCTTTAGCTGCTGTCCTGTAAACTAATGCAGAAAAATTCTGCAGAATGAGGGAGATCCCAGAGAGGACCTGTAAACCTTTCATTTATTCGCGACAATGCTCCGAGGAAACCTCCACCTACGTGTCCACGATTGGGGGAAAACCGATTTCAATGATTCCTGTCGAAAAGAGAAGCTGCAGTGCGGTCGAGCTTTGGTCCTGCTGATTTCTGGTTGAGCTTAAAGGGAAACGCAGCAGGCTGAAAAAAGCGTGAGCATGCTCACCGTGCCTCTGTCAGCTCAGAGGCTTCAAACTACAAACTCTGTGTGTGAAGTTGTGTTTGCTTCCTGGGTGGAATCACAGCTGCTCCCTCTTCTCTCTTTTCTCCATCAAACCGCGGAAACCCTGCAGAGGAAAAAAATCGCATTAACAGGACAGGAAATTAGTTGGATGCTTGTTGAAACTTTTGTCCCACCAGGCAGCTTCCTCCCTCCTCCTCCTCCTGCAGCACCTGCTCCTGCATCGTTTCATCCCTCGGTTTGGACTGAAGTTTGGCTCTGCGTCCGTGCAGGAAGCTGCGGTGGAGCTGCGTCTCTGAGGACGCCGCTGACCCTCGGTGCTGCGACTGGAGGGCGGCGGCTGCAGCGTGGGGACGGACTCGCTCCAACGCCTTCAGCCAAATGGATGGCTGCCTGTCCCACACACACACACACACACACACACGCCCCGTTTCTCCCTTCGTGGGCCGGTTGCCCAACGCCACCTTTGGGCCCAATTACCAAGTTGTTTCCATCACTTGGACCGCGAGCCGGTTCCCCTCGGTAAAGTTGCTAATGAGGTTCGGGCTTGCGACCGCTCGTCTCTCAATCTGTCTGCTGACCTTGCCCTTCTGTCTCTCTGGCACTCGCAGGGAGCCAGGAAGCCCCCGTCCTGGCAGCCGGGCGGCCGCCGGGAAGGACGCCATGTTGTAGCCCACCGGTGTTCGCGGCGCAGACCGAGCCAGCGCCTCGCTGTGCCTCCAGGCGCCAACACAAACTTGTTATTTCCAAGTGACAATGGGAGGAAAGCAGTGCACGTGTTAGAGACGGTAATTGAATCAAAGTGCGAAGCTTTGGCTGGAAACTGTCCACCGACAATAACACATGTCCTCCGGTAGGCCGCCAGTCACGTGACGCTGGGCTGGTAGTGTGTTGTAGAGCGCGGTAAGGCCAGCCAGCAGCAGAGAGCCGACAGATGGACACGGCCGACATTTCATTAATGTAGGACACCAAAGTTTTTCATGTTCAGCCCAACGAAAGACAAACAGCAACCCACACGCACTGTGAGAGAAGCCAGAACACAGACACTCACTGCCGTGGACAGATCTGAGATGTGTTACATTGTCCGATAAGCTGCATTTGCTTATGCAGTAGTGTCACCTGGGCACCAGGGGGCTCGGGCTTTTGATTGGTTGTTTACCCTATTTAAGGAAGGCATTAGGGGCGCAGGTGGAAGCCACACAGGTTTTCAAAAGTGTGTGGTTGTTGGTTCTGGGGGTCACGTCATGTATTTTTGAGCTCATTTTTATCTTTCAATCATGCACTCAGTTTTTTTAGATGCTTTTAATTAAAGTATCAACAGTACTGGTCATGGTGGACCTCGGGTTTTCACCATAACGAGCTGGAAATGACTCCCTTGTATGGCCTTTTTGTGGTTGGATCGCTGCGGCACACACTCATCCACATATTTCTGCTTTCACAGGGTTAAAGTTCAGCCAGAGGGACTGCAGTACAGCCGCAGTATGACACATTAAAACTGCTTCAGTTCATAACTGATCGACATGCAGCTGGAAGATTGCATCAGTTTATTTTCCATATTTTCACCGCTGACCTCGGTGTGTTTGAATCTAGCAGTTTCAGATCTCAAAGTCAAGGAGAGGACGGTTTAAAAAAATCATGCAAACATGACTTTTGTGGGAGACATTCAGACATTTACTGCTTTTTGTTCGTGTATTTGGAATAAGAAGGGGAGATGAATGAATGCTTTATTGGTGCAGGTGGATCACACAGAGCACGGTGCCAAATCCTTAACTCTGCCCTGCTGCTCCTCATCCTGAATGCTCAGAGCTGAGCAGTGATGCACGGCTGCCTCCTGACTTTTACAGTGAGCTGATGACTTGCAGTCTTTCAGCTTTTTATTCACATACAACCGAAAGAAAACTGCAGAGAGCACAAAACCCTCTGTTTGTGTGTCCTTACGCAGCAGTGTGAGCACACAGAGCTCTGCAACATCACAAACCGACTCATGATGTTTTTCCTCATGTCACATTATTACGTACCCTATTAAAAGGCTCATCGAAACACACAGTAATGTGACTCAGGCATGTTAGAATAATGTCTTACAGTAAGTCACTGGATGTAATGTTTGTTGCCCACAGGTGGATGTGAGTCAGGGTCTTTGCTTTGACTTTAATAAATACCTGCAGGCAGAAAAATGAGCGATATGTGGCACGTCAGATTTAACAGGAAATCATGTGGCGTTCTTCTGCACAGCGTACAGGATCACAGTCACACACTGGTTTCTACAGACTGCATCAGCTCTTCTTGGCACAAATCTCTCCGTCTGAGCTGTCAGGTTTATCCAGGCAACGGCGGTCCCACGGCCTCCATCGTTTTCTCACAGAGTGGGAACATGTCGATTCTCCATCAGCTGCCTCTCACGGATCTGAATCAGATGTGCTTTCCAGAGTAAAACTCACACCGGGTCACACCGAATTGATGTCAAAAATAACATACAGTTTGGCCCTTCAAGTTACTTTTTTGATATTTTGCTTAACCCTCTTAATTGGAGGGGAAGGCGAAATGTCAAAAAAGTAACTTAAAGGGCCAAACTGTATGTTATTTTTGACATCAATTCGCGGACCAGAAGTGGGCGGGTCCCCCTAACCCCTAACCCTAACCCAAGTTTGGAGACCCCTGGTGTAAATCAAGAACTGATCCCTCCTTAAAAACCTTCAGAGTACAGAAGTCAGTTTGTCAGTGCTGCAGAGATGAATGTCTCAGACCTGATTTTCTTTCTTTATTTTGACGGATGTCCTCATGAAACTTGGTTTCTCACATTATCGTGGTTATCTTGGAGTGAAATGTACAAATTAGATATTGTCTCATTAAATATGAGGTGGTCTGCGCTCGACCACAGGCAGAATGTAAATGAAGAAAGGCATTATTGGGGTGCTGGGGTGGCTCAGAGGAAGAGCAGGTGGCTATCTTTGCCGCAAGCTGAAAAAGCAGGCAGCGCAGGTTCACGTCCCGACCTGTCGGTCTTTGCTGCGTGTCGTCCCCCAGCTCTCCTTTCCCGTCTCTCTACACTGTCAAATAAAGCAGCCAAAAAAAAAACCAAACACATTACTGGATACAGAACAGTCAAAACTCTCCCGGCTAATGAAGAACACGGTTGTTGCCTGAAGTTCCTTCTCCTTTTGTTTGAAGGTCTGATGTAAAAGGCCATATCATCATATTCACACATCACTAATCATTTATCATCATTAATTAGGCTAAAACGCATCCTTTCGGCTTCTAGTCAGGCACCTTTGAGTGGCTGGAAGGAGGAATCGACCTTTGACCTCAGTATTTCTGAAATCCTGACGTCACTGAATCTGATGGATGGAACTGGAGATTTTTTTCATGTGTCGGGCTTCTCAGAGGTGAGGGTTTGAGGCTGCTGTTTTAGGCTGTTATTCAGAAATGGGAAAAAGGCATCTGAAGCTTTGGGATCTGGGAAGAGTATCCAGCACTTCCTGTTGTTTAACAGAAAAGTTTAATTTTAAAGAAGAAGATCTTCAGATGAATCGAAGAGGAGGAAGAATTTCCCTTTGAGCTATTTTCATATTTTCTTCCATCTCCTCACGTTGTGTTTCCAGGTGGGAAGGCGTTTATGTTCCGTGTGCGGGACCTGAAGGAGGGCGCTGTCATCTACCATCACTCCGGCAGCGACTCCACCCGCGACCACATTGTCTTCCGCATCAGCGACAGCCGTCACAGCGTCCGCCACAAGTTCCCCATCAACATCCTCCCGAAGGACGACTCTCCGCCCTTCCTCATCAACAATGTGGCGGTAGAGGTGCAGGAGGGCGGGGCTGTGCGGCTTGAGGAGTTCATGCTGCTGGCCTCTGACCTCGACTCCAGCGACGACTACATTCTCTATCAGATAGTCTCCTCACCCCAGGCTGGGCACCTGGTCAGAAGAACTTCTGCTAAGGAGACAGGTAAGGATGGGATTTCTGTTTTATATAAATATTTATATTTAATCATCAGAGTGACAATGTCTCCACTTCAGTTTAATTCTATCTGTGTGTGTGTGTGTGTGTGTGTGTGTGTGTGTGTGTGTGTGTGTGTGTGTGTGTGTGTGTGTGTGTGCCCTGAAGTATCCCCTATGGATACTTTACAGTAATGTAAAGTATCCGTGGGGTGGGGGGCACTGGCGGCTGACAGTGTTGCAGACTGTTTACGTTCAGGATGCACCGATATATGGGCTGAATATCAGCTGATATTGGTCCTGATGACTGATGGTGTTTAAGGTTAGGGATGTGGCCAAAATCATCTCTGTGGTAAATAAATGTTTGTGACACATGCTTTGTTGAGTGAAATAATCACAAATTAAATTGGATGTTTTTTAAGGTTTTTGAAGGTTAAATGCACAAGTACACCACAGTCACATGACTTTGACCACCTGTGTTCAGGTAACGCTGAACGTCTCCGACAGCTTCTGTGGTCTCCTTTATCTGCTTCTATCAAACACCTTCTGTGGGATGCAGCATTCAGAGCTCAGTATTTTCTGTCCTGTGCTGACGAACAAAATGTAAAAATGTCTGAAGCTCGTGTTCAATCTGAGCTTCAGACATTCAACCACGAACACATTAAAAAATACACGTAAAAAATGCTGATTTCTGGGTTGTGGGACTCATTCCTGTAGCTCTCTGTTGTAAACCACGTTTAGCTGAATCTCAGGCTGGTATTGATCCTCTGAGCTCTGTGGCTTCTCCAAACATCTCTCAGGTTTCCAGTTTCCTGTCGCTGCAGGTTCACCTGTAGACAGCTTCCTGCAGAAGGATCTGATCCAGGGTCAGATCTTCTACCAGCACTCCGGGGATGAGCAGTTTGAGGATGCCTTCGACTTCACACTGTCAGACAGCCACCAGCCACCCAACCTCTCACAGACATACGTGAGTCAAAGAGCCGGCTCTGGTCTGAAGGCACTGATGTGTCTGAAGGTCTCTGAAACCTCCTCTTCCTCCCTCCTCTTCCTCCCTGTGTGCAGACAGTGGTAGTTCACGTGTTCCCGGTGAAGGACCAGCTGCCGGTGGAGGTTTCCGGCAGCGTTCGATCTCTGACAGTGAAGGAGACGGAGGTGGTTTACATCACCCAGACTCACCTTCATTTCACAGACCGAGAGCACCCAGATGCCGACCTCACCTATGTCATCACACAGCCCTGCTTCAGCCCAGTGCATCCTGGGTAAGGAAGCGGCTGCTGGTGTAGGAGGAAGAGCAGACCGTCTGACTCAGAAACTGACCCTTGCCCTTCTCATTTTCAGCCTGATGGATGCAGGACGTCTGTTTTACACCGACAGCACCAACGCCATGAAGAAAGATCACATGGTGCCCGTGTTGAAGTCTTTCACTCAGGTATGCAGAGCATGGTGATGGATACGTCACCTTCAAAGCTTCAGACCTTCAGACCAGTCCATGAACATCACACATGG
The DNA here is from genome assembly GCF_007364275.1 of Archocentrus centrarchus. Taxonomy (NCBI): domain Eukaryota; kingdom Metazoa; phylum Chordata; class Actinopteri; order Cichliformes; family Cichlidae; genus Archocentrus; species Archocentrus centrarchus. Next base: position 36,060,330 of record NC_044349.1, on the reverse strand, counting down.
ACTGCTCACCACAGAAACACAAATTACATCATTGATCAATGTACATAAAAACTTTGGGGAAAAGTTTTCTTGGGTACGAGTCCTTTTTCCTCTGATGGTCTACACTTTCAAAGTATTAGCTTGATTCTAATATATAGATGTTAACATGAATTCTAAACCATCGAGTGTTTATCAAAAGTGGACTGAGCCACTCTGACTTCTGGACTGCATTTTGAAGCCTCAGCCTTGGACGGTCTGTTAATCCAATGAAGGGGACAGCAGCCATATTATTGGCCAGATTACTGCATTAAAATGCTTCAAAAGGCTTCCACAGTACAAACAAGCTTCAGAGGTCCAGTTTAGGGACTCCGGTTAGCTGAGGTGAAGCCTAGCAGACAGTTTCTGTATCAGGCTGTAAACATGTTTATTTCTGCTGGAAAGATTTAACGTTGGAGTCTATGGGGACTGACTCACAGCTGGAGGGTGGTGAGGGTGAGGGTAAGTGGCTGTTTGAGTGGCTGCCCTGATTTAAGATCTGAATCTAAATTTTTAAATCTGAAATATCTCCCAGCATGCAGTGAATCACATGAAAGTGGCCTTCATGCCTCCTGTCGAGGACATCGGCCCTGAGCCCCTCTTCATCCAGTTCGTCTTCTCTGTCAGCGATCACCATGGCGGCACCATCTCCGGCCTGATCTTCAACATCACAATCACACCTGTTGATGACCAGGCACCAGAGGTCAGAGGTCAAACCAGTGGAGTCTCTGCTGTTGATGCCCGAGCTTTGTCTGGTTTAACAGTACTGTGTATCTACTGTTGAACCTCTCTGTGCTCCTCAGGCCTTCACCAACCTTCTGCGGCTGGAGGAGGGCGGCGGGGCCTTTGTGACGGAGGAGCACCTCCTGGTCCAGGACCGGGACAGTCGGGAGGAGGTGCTGAGGGTGGAGGTTCAGAGCGCGGCTCGTCACGGCCGGCTGGAGCTGCAGGGCCGAACGCTGCAGCAGGGAGACGGGTTCACCCTTCAGGACCTGAGAGGACTGCGAGTCAGGTGAGCGAGACCCGAGGCAGGTGGTTTCGGTCTGGACTTGTTCACTGAGGACGTTCTCCAGCTGCTTTTGCTTGTGCCCTACTCTTTGCTTTTCACATGCTAATTCTTTACTTTTGGCTATCTTGGTTTTTGTTTATTGATCACTGTTTCATCCATTTCTGTACTGCGTTCAGCACACCAAACATGCGCTGCAGATGTTTCACATTTTCACTGCTGATGTCATGATGGAGCATTTTTATCCCACTTTATTTATTTTAATAAAGTGGGAGCACTGAGGAGGACCAACCCCCGAAAAGCACCTGGCCCCGACAACATCCCTGGCCGTGCTCTGAGGGTCTGCTCTTCAGAGCTGGCCGAGGTTTTTACAGATATTTTTAATTTGTCCCTCTCCCAATCATCTGTGCCCACATGCTTCAAGTCCACCACTATAGTGCCCCTCCCCAAGACAACCAACACAACCTCTTTGAATGACTATCGTCCCATTGCACTCACTTCACTTGTAATGAAGTGCTTTGAGAGGATGGTCATGTCCCATATTAAAGGATCCATTCCGGACACATTAGATCCCCTGCAATTTGCATACCGTCAGAACCGTTCAACTGATGATGCTGTTAATGCAGCCATCCATACAGCCCTCTCACACCTTGAAAATAAGGACACTTATGTTCGAATGCTGTTTATAGACTACAGTTCAGCTTTCAACACCGTCATCCCAAGCAGGCTGGTTGAAAAGCTGTTCACCCTCGGACTACCACCCTCCCTCTGCCGCTGGGTCTTGGACTTCCTTACAGACAGACCTCAGGCAGTCAGAGTTGGTACCAGGACATCAGAAACAAAGACAGTGAGCACTGGGACCCCACAAGGCTGTGTGCTCAGTCCTCTCCTGTACACCCTCTTCACCTACGACTGCATCCCCTTCCAAAGCAACACCTCCATCGTCAAGTTTGCTGACGACACCACCGTCATTGGGCTGATTACTGGGGGAGAGGAAGCAGCTTACAGGGAAGAGGTGGCCCAGCTGGTGTCCTGGTGCCAGGAAAATAATCTCTCCTTAAATACAGAGAAGACTAAGGAGATGATTATTGACCCGAGGAAGAGAAGAGACCAGCATGCTCCATTATTCATCAACGGGACTCAGGTGGAGAGAGTGAAGACCTTCAAATTCCTTGGCACCCACATCAGTGAAGACCTCACCTGGACCTACAACACAGCACAGACTGTCAAGAAAGCTCAGCAGAGACTCTTCTTCTTAAGGAAACTGAGGAAATTCGGATTATCCCCCAAGCTCCTCAGCAACTTTTACAGATGCACTGTGGAGAGCATCCTGACAAACTCCATCACGGTGTGGTATGGAAACTGCACCAGTCAGGACAGGAAGGCTCTCCAGCGTGTCATCAAAACAGCACAATTCATCTGTGGAGCTGCCTTCCCATCACTACAGGACACTTATAATACCCGGGTAATAAAGAGGGCACACAACATCATCAAGGACCGTACCCACCCACAGCACACACTGTTCACACTCCTGCCGTCTGGTAGACGTTACAGGAGTGTAAAAGCAAGAACAACCAGACTAAAAAACAGTTTCTATCCACAGGCCATCAGGCTACTGAACCACTGACTGATTACCAAACTGTGATTACCTGCCTTTCTTTCATCTGTATATATCTGTATATATTGCACTTGCTTTATTATTTATTTATTTTTATTTTCTACTTTTACTTTCCTAATATACTAGTTCTTAAATTTTATTTTAACTTAGTTGCTTATTTCAATTGTTTGTAAAGCAGTCGCAAGTAAGAATTTCATTGCTCAGCATAACCACAGTGTTTTGCGGTGTACATGACAATAAACTTCTTGAATCTTGAATTGTCGTCATTCCATCCGGGCGTCTGTCTGTGAGGTTTTACCTTTCCGGTCTATAGACTCCAAAAGACTATGACTCATCAGTGATCAATATTAAACCCATACCTACTGCTCAGCATTATTGCTTAAATGTAAACGAACATGGTTGCCTTATGATTATAGTGATGCTATACGTAATGCATTGATATCAACAGATTATATAGTAATATTCCTGTACACATGTGAGTATAATGGGATGTGAATACCTTCAAATATGCATTATATCTGTCTTATTGTTATAGATAATACTTTGTACCTTAATTTGTTCACCGTGGAAATGTTCTGTCTGAAGTTCGTCTGAGCTGGAACGCAGTGATAGCTTCTCCTCGCCAAAGATTACAGTTTGTGTTGGGATTATTTAAGCTAATCTCAGTGAAAGGAGTTGGATGTTGTTCTGATGGTTTGCTGGATCACTGATTGCACTTCCAAACACGATCGAAGCTGCGTGAACATTACAGAGGCTCACGCTAATTACGCACTTCCACACCTCACCCCGCGATCACACGGAGCAGACATGGAAGTGCCGCTCCCTCTGTAAACGCTTTGATGGCTTTCAGTGGATTTCTGACGGTGAAGCAGGAAGGTTCTGCCATTGTTTTTGTTTGTTTGTTTTTTAAGAGTTACAGCATTGAGGCTGATCTTTGAGTTAATTTCTGCCTCCTGAGTCCTCCAGTTGGTTCCTAATCCTGCCTTCCACACTCAGTATTGTGCTGAACCTTTTTAGCAAACTTCTTCTCTTATTGCTGTTGGAACGTTCAGTAGACTCTATTCAAAAAGCAGATAATCTTGCTGATGTTTGCGATGCTGGAGCTGCAGCATGACAGCGTCTCTGTGTTCCAGGTACATTCACGATGACTCTGAGACCACCGAGGACACCGTTGGTCTGAAGGTGACGGATGGTCTGAATTCGGTGGATGTCGTTCTGCACGTTCAGGTGAACTCACTGAATAAAGGTATCACCTGCTGAGGACTCAGAGGTTTCCGGTCACATGTAACAAGTAAAGAACAAGCTGAAAATGGCTGATTATAAATGGTCAGGTCCTTCTGTGGGTGGGATGCTGAGAAACTCCAGCAGGGCCTCCACAAAAAAATAAAAATATTTTTAAAACGTTTCTTTTAAATTTGCTTCAGTTAAATTCACAGATTGACACAGGTGGAAAAGAAAGGATCACATCCAGTTATGTTAATGGTGTAAATCAGTTTTTTAAAGTTACTGTGGTTTCAGGTCCTGGATGAGCCCCCATTTTGTAATGAACCCGTTGGAGTTCAGACAGAGATACCTGTGGGTTTAGCCAAGCAAAGGTTTATTTCAGTACATGAAACTAACAAACTTAGTGAGACTCTATCAGTACTGTAGTGGGTTTATGGATAAAAGAAAGGTGACACACAGCAACCCAAACCAGTCTGCTAGGAGATCAGAGCGTTAGCACACTGAGCAGCTTTTATAACAATCAGCTGACCCCTCCCCTGCACAAAACCAGGAAGAAAATACAGAGAAGGAGCGAGCAGAGTGGGAGGGGTCAGCACACATTCTCGATGTCGATGTTGGTGACTGTCATTTGAGTCAGAAAATTAAAAATCCCCAAAAGGAGAAATGCTGAGGAGTTTATTTCTGTCTTCCTTCATGAAGAGAAGCTTTACCAGCGAGAAGTGAGACTAGAAAAGCACTGCTCAAATGTGAGTAATTACATTTTAGTTTCAGTATTTACATTTTGGACATTTTATGTATGATGTAAGAAGTTTGTGAATTCAGACAGGACAACGTCTCCTGCTGCAGACTGTGCTGAGAAATAAGACGAAGACTCAAACTTTGCTGTTTCAGTTTTTTTCTGAACTTTTTTGTTTTGTTTTGTTTTTTGTTTTTTTTGTTTCAGTGAACTCAAAGGTTTTTTTTTAACCACTGGTTTTAGTTCAGACTTTGTCCTGGAGAGGAAACCAGAGATCTGAGTGGTGTTGGTGGTTACAGCTGGTCATTAAAAACCTACGTGTGACGGATCATGTCAACACAGTTCAGTCTTATGACGTTTAAAAAGGTGACTGTGACTCCTTCCCTATCCTAAGGTGTTGCCGATGAACGACGAACCACCTCAGCTGGGCGGGGGTCTACAGGGGGAGCTGAGCTGTGAGGAAGGGGGGCGGGTCCAGGTGACGGTGGACTACCTGTCGGCCACTGACCGGGACAGCGACGACTCCATGCTGACCTACATGCTGGCCCGAAGACCGAGCAGGGGCGAGCTGCAGCGAGCTGGCGTCACTGTGGACAAGTTCTCCCAGCAGGACGTCCTGCAGGGCCACGTCTACTACACCCACACAGGTGAGCAGGCCAGGCTGCTTTCACAGCACGTAGGAAAAATGTGTGTTCCTCCTGTGGGAATACATCTAGTCTCTGCTGAGCTGTGAAGAAAGTTTTACTTTTCAGTCTACATCACTTTGATTTATAAAGTATGAAAGCAGGAACTGACCGAAGTGCCTTCAGGTTGAGACAAATATGCTGAAACTGAATTTTACTAAAATGAAATGAAAGCAGCTTTTTGGAAACGTTTGCTGTGGTCGTTTTGTTCTGTTTAAGGCGGGGAGATCGGACCTGAGCCGGTGTTTGACACCGTCACCCTCATCATCTCCGATGGTGAGGCCAGAGGGACGGACAGCTGCTGCCACGGGGAAGCCCCGCCCCCGCCCGTTCCTCTCCACGGCACACTTCCTGTTTACGATCTCAATGTCACAGTTCTTCCTGTCAACAATAAAGTCCCCACCATCACTCTGGGTAAGATTCAGCAAACAGCTGATGGTTTAAACTCACAAAAACAGGATGAGTGGAAAGTGTGACACATACAGTCTACACAACATCATTCTTGATGTCACATGAACACACCTGAACACACCTGCGGTTTTAAATCAAACTGTAGGATTTGATCCATACGACTGAAACCAATTAGAGACATCAGAGAGAACAGAGCCCTAAAATCCAAAGTCTTTGCTTTGCTCTGTAACAGCCTGCATCTAAACTTCAGTATAACCCAAACTCTCATCAAGCTGCTGTATTAAAAAACATACTCAGGTGTTCGGTCCTGCTCCTCCTACAGGATTGGTCAGATTTTAATGACGCTCTCGCACAGCAATCACCTGATGGGCGTTCACCCAACTGTGTGTTGTTTTACAGGTAATAACTGTGAACTGTGGTGGATCGTAAGCTGGATGAACCTCACTGATGTTCTGGGTTTTATTTCCACCCTCATTACAAGTACAGCTGTGAAATGCTGAAGCTGAAAGGCTCCACTGTGATCAAATCAGTCAATACAATCAATCACCACTGAAATAATCAATGGATCTACAGGATGAATCTCAGGGCTGAGGCAGTTCTGTGGTAACTGAAGGGATGGAAACACGCACACACGTGTATGTGTGTGTGTGTGTGTGTGTGTGTGTGTGAGAGAGACACAGAGAGAGACAGAATGTGATACTAGCCCCCCCTCCCAGTGCAGTGTGTGTGTTGGACTGATAGGTGAGGGTGTGTTGTTGGTCATAGAGGATTAAAAACTGACACACACACACACACACACACACACACACACACACGTCCCAGTGGTCACTGGTCTCCATTGATAACCACAGAGCTCCTCAATCCCTGTTTTTGGCTGCAACATCAGTGAGAACGATCATCCATCCCAGGAGAGAGAGAGGGTCTGTGTGTGTGTGTGTGTGTGTGTGTGTGTGTGTGTGTGTGTGTGTGTGTGTGTGTGTGTGTGTGTGTGAATAATATTCTCCATAGTAGAGACATCTTATGTAAAACATCTCTATTTTCTCTGTTTTAGAACTAAAAGATTTTCTTTCAGTTGATTTTTCTGCTTCTCCTTCAGTCACAGACGTCGTTTTATCCAAACTGTGAGTTAAATGGACTCGGTGACTCACCTGTCACAGGTGGAGATGAAAGATGCTGAGAAACAGCAAAATTGTGTTGAACTGTCAGCAGGTGTCTGATGGTTTTTGGTTTTCCAGTCATGAATAAAGAGATTTCCAAAAGAGAAAGTAAAAAATTCCCCAGAAATGAAGTTCATCAGGAGAGAAATGTAGACGATGCGTCTTTCCAGGCGTATTAAATGAACAAATTAGAACCATCTCCATAAAAACGAACCAACGCTACAAAGAGAGGTGTGTGCAGAGCAGTCTGACCTCCTGCTCTTATGCAGACCTGCCAAATATGTGCAGACTTTTTTAAATTGATGAAAATGTTTGATAAGTTCACTGTGAGCCGTGTCACTAAAATCTCCTTCTGTTGGTTAAATTAGTTTCTTAACTGTTAGTATGGGGAAAATTCCTGAAGCACAAATGTTGGAGGGTATGAGTCTGACCCCGAGTTATTACAATCTCACAGTTTTTAATGTTAGTTTTTTAAAAAACTAGAGTTTAATTATCGAGGCAGCAGATCAGAAAACAGAACAGGTTGGACTCGGCCGCGGTTTAAATTTAACTTTGAATGTAAAAAGTGTTATATTTTCTGATATTTGGTGCTGGAGCACCGATCCTCTGTCCAGCTTCAGGAAACTTAGAACAAAAAATTAATTTTCACCTTTAAGATTTAAAGTTAAAGTCAGTTTATTCTGACAGCAGAGCCCTGTTTTTACAGTCGCTGAGCTCAGCTCTTTGTTTAAACCTGCCCGATACTGTGTGTGCGTGTGTGTGTGTGTGTGTGTGTGTGTGTGTGTGTGCGTGCGTGCGTGTGTGTGTGTGTGTGTGTTGTCACTCGGTTAACGAGGTTGGCAGCAATGTGTTTTAAGTGAAATCTGCTAATTGTCTGCTGGTATTACATGAAAACACACACAGCTGAGAGATTATCAGCTCTGTGTGTGTGTGTGTGTGTGTGTGGACAGCGGACAATGAGCGTCTTTACTAAACAAAAGAGAGAACCTCCATCCCTCTTTCACAATAGGAGACGTGTCCTAGCCGCTGATCAGCTTAGCGTTACCAGCGGCGGGACGACTCGTAATCCTGCCAGCGAGTCTCGCCGCTCATTCGGCACCAGCACACGGTTCAGGGCGGCGGCGGTGGTGGGGGGGGTTCTTGGTCTAATTAATTAGCAGTGAATAAAGACGTAGAGTAAGAGCATTAATGCAGCGAGACGAGAGGGCCGCGCATCCACGTGTGCCTGTTTTAGGGGAACGCTGGTTTATCAGCGAGATCCAGGACTGTCCCTCATTAACGCTCACACACATCCACCCACGGTCTTATGCTCCAACCGAAGACAGGGAGGCTCAGACCTGCTCCTGTCTGCAGGGAACGGGAAGTCATCCGCTGCAGGCGGAGTGAAATCTGCTCCTGATGTGGCTTCAATTTCACTTCGTAAACTCCGTGACTGTTAAATGATGATTTAACTTTAATTAAAATTGATAATCACAGCACTGAAACCGATCGTCTTGCTCTCTAGTTTTGCTTCCAGCTGTTTCCTCTCGCTTTGATAGATTATCATGACCCCAGTCTCACCTGCAAACACTACATGCTGCATGTACCAGCAACACGAGGCAGTGCACAAACACAGAACCTCGGTGTGGTGTTTTCAAATGTTAAAGGACCGATGATGTCCTCTACCTGCCATGTCCAGCCCAGTATACTGTTCCTGCCTCAGAGGGGCTTCTGGAGGTCACTGCGCTCATCAGCATGACAGAAAAATAAGTCTCTGCTGCTTTATTTGAGCCCAATCTGTGCATTATACGGACACCTCAGTGAATAAATGTGACTTCCTTTTGTTGTTGTATTCAATCAAAGGTGCATTTTATATGTGAGTAAATGAAACTCATATTTAAAAATACTGCTTACAATATTGCATGCTGGTGGTTTTCCTTCTCAGGAATAATGAGGTCCATCTCGGAGGCACCAAAATGGGTGTGAATGAGAATGTCACGGTGTGATGAGAGAGGAGCCACAGCAGGAAGTGGAGATAAAGTCAGCTTTTTAAACAATGTCTGCAGGAAATACAAAGTCCACAAAAGTGGCCAGTGTGGAGTGACGATCACAGACGGAGACCAAAGGGGAAGGCAGGAGTTTCTCATAAGGGACCGATTAGGGATGAGACACAGGAGAAGGCAATCAGACAGGAAGTAAACCACAAGAAGACCAACTCTCAAAGTAAAACAGGAAATAACCAAAAGATGCAGATTAAACACACAAACTCGCACTAAACACGATGACATGAGTGAGTCTCAGACAGGGAAACACTGAAACCAAAACCTCAACAAATCCAGCACAGAAACCTGCCATGCATCCAAACGTTTGAAACCTAAAGCTCCGTCTTTCCTCCACCATCCTTCAGAGAAGTCACTGATCAGGTTCAACTCAGCGTCCACCAGAGAGCGTCTGTTCGGGGTCGCCCCCAGGCTGTCTGCAATTGCTCTGTGGGGATGTTTGACCTTTAATCTGCATCATTAGGACTTTTTTCATACATTTCTAAATCTCTTTACTGCAATATTTTAAAAGCAGTTACACCATATTACATTAAAAACTACTTAAAGGACCTCCACTGGCTCCAGGTCATGTGTTTAACATCTCCTATCTAAAAAGATTATGCAGGCAGAAGATGATTTTTGTTTTCCTCCAAAATTCCTGTATTGTAATGGGGGGGGGGGGTAGTCCATCCATGTGCGACACAGCACCATGTTTTTATTTGACCTCCTGTGGGTGACATCAAAGCTCACTGATCAGTAATGGTTCTCACAGTTTGTCAAATATAAATTTGAAACTGCACTCATTTGCTGTTCAGACCTTCGGTTTGTGAGAGGCAGCCAATGAGAAGACAGAGGCTGAACTCAGAAGCTGAACCAAGGTCCAGCATCAGATGAAAGAGGATTATTTTAAAGTGTGAATCATGCAGAGTTGCTCTGCAACAGTCCAGGAGTAAAACTGGAACCTGAGATGAGCAGAAAAATCACCTTTAGCACAAAACGAGTCAAAGCAGCGACTGAGTGAAGAATGTGAGGCGCACCAATCAGGAGCAGCCTGAGTAAATGTGCCGGCAGAGTTAATGAACTGGAGCTGAATGAAGACTAAAGATGATGATGTGTCCTGGTGTAGGTGAGTTCATGCTGGTGGTGGATGAAGGCTCCTCGGTCTGTCTCTGTGGGGGTGTCCTTGGAGCTTCAGACCCAGACAGCCCCCCCGAGCAGCTCACCTTTCACCTGGAGATCCCGCCCCTTCACGGCTTTCTGGAGAACACGCAGCCGACGCCCGGCTCCGAGAAGAGCAACACGGGAATCCGAGTTGGTCAGTGTGCAGTCCAGTCCGCAGGGCAGAACTTCAGGGAATTGGTTCAGGTTCAGAACTGATTCTGTTTGTCTTTTCCCAGAATCCTTCACCCTCACCCACCTGACCTCCGGCTTCATCCGCTACGTGCAGTCAGAGCACAAAGGGGTGGAGCCAACTGTCGACCAGCTGTCCGTCAGTGTGAGTGACGGGCTGCATCGCTCTGCCCCCGTCCCCTTCTACATCATCATCAAACCAACCAATGATGAAACACCTTCCCTGCTGTTCGCCAACTTCACCGTACGTACACCTGAGGCCTGAATCTCCATCTCACCAATAATCAATCAGTCGTCAATAAATCAAAATCTTTACTACAGAAGCTGTTATGATAGTTCAAAGGTCTCTTAATGTGCGTTAATTCTCTGATTGGTTGGTTGAGGTAATTTCAGTGCAGTGATGCTGAACCAATCAAAAGTTTGGAGACACTTTTTTGACTGTTTCCTACAGTGTGAAACCTGGAACTGTGATATCTGTACACAGGAAACGGGTGGAGACTAAAACGTGTAAAAGATGAAAATAAGTCACAAAAATCAGGGGAAACTAAAAAGTATGGATAAAGAAAACTGGACTCGGATGTGTCTCAGGTGAAACTTGCTGAGGAAAACTTGGCCGAGATGGATTCAAATGTAGTTTTTGTTACTGAAACTAAATCCAGCATTTGTTTGTCTGGTATGTAATGATCATTACAGCCTGATGGGGGCGTACTCCTGTTATCTGCAGGTAACGGAGGGCGGGATGACAGCGCTGACTCCGTCCATTCTGAATGGTTTCGACCTGGACGCCCCACCTGACCTCCTCACCTTCACCGTGGTGCGGCCGCCGGCTCACGGCAGCCTGATGAACGGCATCTACGGCAGGGAGACGGGAGCAGACCTCCTGCACAGGGGCCTACCCATCATTTCCTTCACCCTGCAGGAGCTCCGACAAGGTGAGGCAGTCACTGAAACAGGAAGTGGGAAAAGCACAGGGGTAAATATTTTACTAAAGCTCCTTAAAACTCACCTGAGTGTGTTTTATGCCGATTTATTTTGAAAGGCTGATAGGTAGTCTTAAAGAAGACACATTCCAGCAGCTACAGTAGGTATGATCAGGCAAACCAGTCTTAGCCCCCGATCCCAGCAGCAAGTCCATCCTGCATTTCAAATCCAGGCTTAAAAAAGCTCAAACTTCCTGTTTGTCTGAAAGTTTGTGAGAAATTTATCTCAAGATTTCCCAAAAATAAGCATTTGTGTGTACATTAAAGATTGATTACGTGGACAGGGTTAGGATGGACGGTTACATGAGGCAGCAAGTTCGGCCTGATTGAGCTTTAATGTTTCCCTAAGATAAACTGAGCACAGGAAGTCAAGTTTCAAAGTAATGATTTCTTTTCTGAATGCAGAAAACACAAAGTCCCCAAAATAAAACCTTTGTTCAGAAATCAAACTGTTTCCTGTCAATCAGAGAAAAACATTTTTGAACATTAGCCATAATTAGCTAGACAGTTAAAATGTAGCCAACATGAACACAATCTCAGTCCTGATTCATTTGCATTGCTCTATATTTTCTGTTTTACTCCCTCCTCCTCCTCCTCCTCCTCCTCCTCCTCCTCCTCCTCCGCAGGCATGAAGATCGTCTACATGCACGACGACACAGAAACCCTGAAGGACGCTGTGGCTCTGCGGCTGACAGATGGTGTCCACACAGTCGAGGGGACGGCTCAGGTCACTGTGCTGCCGGTCAACGACGAGAAACCGCGACTGCTCAAGTACACACACACACACACACACACACACACACACACACACACACACACACACACACACACACACACACACACACACACACAGAGGCTTTCCTCGTGTTTCCCCGCTGTGATATTGATCAGGATTTCTGCGGGTCATTAAAAAGTCTCAAAATCAGAAAATGTTTGAATTTCCTGTGAACTGAAGATGCTGCGTAATCTTACTTTATTTTTTTGTGGTTTTGGGTCACTTGCTGAACGCTTTCTTCAGTTTGTCACACATTTATTATGTTATTATTATGGCAGTACTGGATTACATTAATGTATTTGGCCCTATAAACCTCAGAAACATGGTGTCACACAGATTTATCTAAGACTGCTCCACTAAGTAAGGACATTAAAGGTTTAGAGAGAACCCCAACAATCAGGTCCTGTGAGCAGCACTTGGTGACAGTGGGGATGAAGAACTCCCTTTTAACAGGAAGAATTCGTCAACGGGATCAGAACTGGGGAGGAGCAGCCATCTGCTGTGACTGTTTGGGGGTGAGGACAAAAGGAAGCGGGAAAAAAAAGAGAAAAAGGACAAAGCACTCAATGGGAGAGAGAAGATGAAAGTTAATGATATGCATGCTAATGGCACATCAGGGGAGGCAGTGAAGAAGAAACACTGGGTACCCCCCAGCAGCCTAGGCCTATTGCAGTGTAACTAAGGGTGGGTTCAGGGTCACCTGATCCAGCCCTAACTATAAGCTTGATCAAAAAGGAAAGTTTTAAGCCTAATCTTAAAAATAGAGAGGGTGTCTGTCTTCTGAATCCAAGCTGGGAGCTGGTTCCACAGAAGAGGGGCCTGAAAGCTGAAGGCTCTGCCTCCCATTCTGCTCTAAAGTATCTGAGGAACCACAAGTAAGCCAGCAGTCTGAGAGTGAAGTGCTCTAATGGGGTGATATGGTACTATGAGGTCTTTGAGGTAAGATGGGGCCTGATTATTCAAGACCTTGTATGTGAGGAGAAGGATTTTAAATTCAGTTCCACATTTTTCAGGGAGCCAATGAAGAGAAGCTGAGTGAGGTCTTTTCTTGCTGATGTTTGTGTGTCAGAGCTGTATCTACTGCAGTGTGGATCAACACACAGAAAATCTGGGGTGGTGAGGTATGCGCTCTACCGAGTGCTCTTCTAGTTATGTATTTATTAACTATCATAGTCTTCTACAGAAGAAAATGCAGCAACCTGAAATTCTTCATAAGTAAAAATTCTAAAGATAAATGTTTAATCCAGCACATGCTCTGCACCATGAACCTAAACAAAACACAGCCATTAATCTGCAGTTCATGTCAGCAGCAGTGGCAATATGTTTCCACCTCATATTCTTCAGTTTCCCAGCACTCTGCTTTAATCCGACCTTTAAGGATGGTATTAAAATCCATCTTTCCAGCTCTGATCTTCCCTCGTTTGAACCTGTTTGGAGTTTTTTGTGCTGTTCAGGGGTTTGGATCACTGTTTAAATCTCAAACTGTCAGCAGACGTCCTGTTTAACATCTGTCTGCAGCTGCCAGGATAATCCAGAGCAGAGAAACCTGGAGGGGTGGGGGTGGGTGGGTACATGTGACCTGTGACCTCCTCCTCCCCCAGCCTCAGTGTTTTCATTTCACTGATTGGAAATTTGCATCCTTGACTGGGCTCCCCCTGCTGTCCCATCGTCCCCTTCCCCCCCGTGCTGTCCCCAGATCAGCTGTGTTGGTGTTGGTGGGTGGGGTTGGGGGGTACTGGCGGAGGCCGAGCTGGTGCTGTAAAGGCCGCTGAGGCAGAAGTAACACAGAGACTTGGCAGATGCCGGCTGCCTTGTTTTCCCGTTTCCTGCAGGATGGACGTGGCAGCTTCACTCCTGCGTGGATTTTACTTCCGAGTGAAGAAGCAGCCAGACGGTTCCTGATGTTTAACACCCCCACTCAAAAAAACACCACCAGCACCACCCACATCTCCACCATCCCACAGGAGAAACCTGCTCACACAGACTTCCTTCTCACGACAAACGGCCTCTTTTCTTTCGAGCCCTGTGGGGTTGAAACGTGTTAGATGCTAAAATTAAAGCGAGATGTTTACAAAATGAAGCCATGAATATTTTTAGTCATCCAAAGTGCAGCAAAAAGAAAACGCAGGTTCAGACCAGTATTTTCTGCTTCCTCCATCTCTGAGAAGCACTTCTCCTCAGTATACCTGTCTGACATCAGCCTGCAGGGCTGGAAAAGTGCCAAAGCTGCAGTTCCTCAGGCGTCCAGCAGAGGTGGATGACAGGTGGCTGTAGCTGCTAGCTGTCTGCTAGGCTTCACCTCAGCTAACTGGAGAGATTCCGAGATCCAAAGGTGGCCGATGGTATTCCTCTCCTGGAGTTGTGGCATATGGTGATGCTGCAGCAGGGTCAGCCTCGTTACCACTGCTCTGTTAGCAGTTTGTTTGTACAAAGGAAACAAGTCTATGTGAACCTTTGTGTCACTCTGCATGTACACAGACCTGCCAGGAGGGCAGACCTGTTGAATAGGCCTGAATACCACAGAAGAAGAAAAGGAAGCGGTTGTGTCCCGAAGAGCTTCAGAAAGGAAACGGCAGACGTTCATAGAAGAACGGCCCGTTGCCGGTTTGTTTCTGTGAACAGGTTTATGGTGTGTCACTATGAACTGTGGGACGGCATTATTTCTTTTCCTTTCATAAAGGATGCTTTAGTGTCTCCTCTGCTATAGGATAAAGGAAGCAGTGAAGCTCCTTTCCTTATTTAGTGAATTCAGTCAGCTCTGATTGGCTGCAGAGACTTCAGGAAGTTACAACCTCACTGAGAACAGAAAGAAACATAATGAGAATTTTCCTTCTTGGTGTTTCAGGAACGCTGGGCTGCAGGTGGACTCGGGTGAGCTCAGGGTGATCTCCAGTGTGGCTCTGGAGGCCGAGGACCTGGACACGCCCCCAGACCAGGTGTACTACTTCCTCAATGCTGCACCGCACTTTGGAAAACTGCAGCTGAAGGTGTGTGTGTGTGTGTGTTCATTTGTTCTTTACTGAGTTTTATACCTTTGGTGTCTATAAAAATTTTTATTTAAATTTGAGTTGTTTACAAATTTAAGTTTAAAGAGAATGAAAGGAAGGAAATAGGAAGGGTAGGAGATAGGGAGGGATGGAAGCAAGTAGACAGGGAGGAAAAGATGGAAGGAGATTGGGAGGGAAGGAAGAATTTAAGGAGGGAAGGGATGAAAAAAGAAGGGACCAAAGGAAGATGAGAGGAGTAGAGTAAGAAAGGAGGGACTGAAAAAATCAGGATGGAATGATGAAAGGAAAATAAGGGGAAAAGGAGGAAATAAAGGATAGGAGGAACCAAGGGAGGAATGGAGGAGAAGAAGGAAGGGATGAAAAGAGGGGGAAAGAAAAAAGAGACGGAAGGGAAGAAGAAGGAAAAAAGGACGGGAAGATGAGATGGGAGGGGAGATGAACAAAGGATAGGAAGGAGGGAAAGAAAGAAAGAATGAAATAAGGGAGGAAGAAGAAGAAGAGGAGGCTGAAACAGGAAGTCAGGTGTGTGTTTGTGTGCAGGTCTTAAATTCTCCTGAATAAAAACTGACCTGTTGACGTTTCCTGAGGCTGATGTGAAACGATGAAGGTGACTCGACTTCCTGCCGTGTCTCTGCCTGATCTGAGTGCAGACGGCGTCGGGGTGGAGCGAGCTGACGGCGGCTCAGAACTTCACTCAGGACGACGTGGAGATGAACCGACTGCGGTACCAACACACCGCCAGCGCCGCCGGCTTCAAAGGTCACGACAGCTTCCGCTTCACCCTCAGCGACCTGGACAATGAGTCTCCGGCTCAGAGCTTCTTCATCTCCGTGCACACGGTGCAGAAAGGTCAGGGGTCACAGAGTTTTAATACAGAGAATTCAGCAGAAACACTGATGCTTCCTTTACTTTTATCCAGATCATGATTTTATGTCATATTTTCCACAAATCACATTTTAATTTTTTTATCCGGCTGTAAATGGAATAAACAGGATGTTCCTGCTGTTGGGCTTTAATGATGGAAAAAGGCTGATGCACATTTAAAGCTTTGCAGTTCACTCTTGGTTTTTTGGAGAGAACTGTTTCTTTTTGAGGGATTGTGAAGGATTTGGCTGACTTATTTTTGGAGGCTACTACATTTAATACAAATGGAAGCACATAAAAGGGAAACTGGACTTTACACGAAACGTTTACGCTGTCTGTGGAATATGTCATGTCTGAATACAAGAAATAGCTCAGTTGACTGAAAAACAAGTGATATTTGATTGGAGTTTGGTTTGGATTCATACAAGCTGCTCTGATTCACTCTCAGAAATAAACAAGAGAAGAAATACAGTGATTATGGTGAATAAAAACTAAAAGTAGATGTGAAAAAACATGTTAGTCACTGAAATAAAAAACAAAACAAGTCCCAACTGATTGGATATTTTGTACTTTCCAAACTAAAATTATGTTTATCTCAAAACGGTTTCTTTAATCTGTTCTGAACATCTTCTATTGTCTCCTGACAAATACTAAAATTAAAAAATTAAAAAATAACGAAATGAAACATTTTTAAACAGTAAAAAATAAACTGAATGGAGCGAACACTCGGTGCAGACTGACGACATACACACTGGTGTTAGATCAGCAAATGGAGTTTCATAGCCTGTATTTCACATGCAGGGACCCAGACATTAACTCCCACCCAGTCTGATCAGAACCAGAACCAGAACCAGGACTGTGTGGTCCCTGTGAACTCAAAAAGTTACAAAATCCCAGAAGGTACCAGGTTTTCACTTGATGAATAACACACACACACACACACACACACACACGTGCTCTCACACTCGTGCTCAGTCTTGAGTGTCCGTTCTTCATTCATTATTGAGCGCCCCCTTCCTGCCGGTTTTACCAGTCGAGTGAACACGCTGCCGTGGGGCCGCGGCCCTTCTGGCTCGGGGCCCACCGATCCTGGAGGAGCGGAGGTGAGAAACGGCCGACCTCCTCAGCTGCTGAATAATTAATGTTGGGGCGGTGGAGCAGCTGTGGAGGGCGCTTCCTCGTCTCCTCGGGGTGTTCTTTAGTTTTTCAAGTTGAACTTGGGCCCCAAGCGTCACATTTATTATGTAGGTAAGCGCTCGGTCCCCTCTGACACCTGCATGCTCCCTCTGACCGCCTGCAGGGGACATCGTGCTGCTGAGCAGGCCGGTGCACCTGAGGGAGGGGCAGCGGGTCGTCCTGAACACCGACATCCTGCTGGCGTCGGACTCTGCGGGTCGGCCCGAGGAGCTGGTCTACACGGTGTCTGACCCGCCTCGTCACGGCCTCGTCCACGCCGTCCACCAGCCTGGAGTCCCACTGCTCAGCTTCACCCAACTGGATGTGGCCGCGCACCGAGTGTGCTACACCCACGACAATAGCCATGACGCCGAGGCCGACTCCTTCAGGTGAGAACTGGACCGGGATGAGTTTGAACTCAGAGCAGCAGCTCTTACATTGATATGTACTGTTTTAATGATAACAGCTGTGCAGATGAAGGTGGACCTGAGGCTGCCGATCATTTAATGAAGACAGAATATTCAGGTTTTTCTGCTCCTGGCCTTTATTCCGAGAACTGTTATTTGTGGGTGTGCAGCACAGTGTGTCAGCCTTGTTGTCCTGGGGTGTATTTGTCTGTTACACACTGTGTAATTTAGTATCAGGGCCTTGTTTCACCAGTGACTCAGCGTTTGCCACTGAAATAAAAATTTGGCCAGTGTCACTTCGGAGGTCATCTGCTTGTGCAGGCTGGACTGCTTCCTTATTTTTAAGTCACTTGCTGGAGGTTCTGTTCTTACCGTGTGTTTAAGCATTTAAGATGCTCGCTGGAACTCCTCCACTCTGTCAAAACAAGGAGCCTTCAGCTTGAATTTAAGTTTGCATGAGAGGGCAAAGTCACAGGGAGACATATCTGAAGCGCGGAGCAGGCGGTGATTGAAAATGTTTGTGTTCTTAAATTAAACAGTTTGAGAATAAATAACAGAGGAATACCGTATTTTCCGGAGTATAAGTCGCACTTTTTTTCATAGTTTGGCTGGGGGTGCGACCTATACTCCGGAGCGACGTATATGTGACATTTATAACACATGAACCAAAATACTCCAGCCACTTGACATCTCCGTGAACTGCAGCTTTAAGGCAGTCTTGCGTAACCTGTGGGCGCAGTAGATGATGGATGGAGAGCACAGCTTAACGGCAACTGGGAGAATGCGCCTCCCAACTTTCCTGGAAGTCATTGGATGGATCAAGAAAACATGGGCTTCAGTGACAAACCATCCTGTTGGGATTCAGAAAGGCTGGAATAATTGGAACTGCAGCTGACGACGAGTCTGACTAACGCGACACAGAAGAGGAAGCGGCGCTTCGTCTACGGAGTGTACGGAATTGTTTAGAAGTGACACCGAGGATGAAGAATTCAATGGATTGATGGTTTGGTTAACTTGTTAGTATGTTCTTTATGCTATGGTTATCTGAATAACTTAATGTTACGTTAACATACCGAACACGTGTTCGTTGTGCGTCATGTAGCTGAATGTGCTACGTTAGCATAACGTAGGCGTAACCGTGTTCGTCCTGTTCTTTAATCCATTATTATTTTAAATTGCCGTTCAAGATGGAATTTCTTTTTTTTTTTTTTTTTTTTTCCCTTTATTTTATTTATCTGAGTTATTTTTCCACATACTATGTAACAGCCAGAGCTGACAGGCTGAAGAAGAGGAAAATAAAGAGAAGAAAAAGGGAGAGAGAAAGGGAGCAAAAAAAAAAAGGGGAAAGGGGTCTATTAATCAGATAGTTCATCACTTTAACATATAAAAAAATACTATCAATACTTGCAAAAATAAATTTGTGTGTGAAAAACAAAACTAACAAAGCATGTTACGCACACCAACAATTTTGTTGAGTTGTGATTGAGTGGGCGTTTGTGTCTGTGTCATGTTTGTGTCTGTGTCATGGAACGTACTTACCAATGAGGGCAAAACGCTGCAGCTCCACCCATCAGAAGCCAGAGGCAGGTACGGAAAGCCCCCGGAACCCCAGGCCACCAGCAGCCCACCAAGAGCCAGGAAGACCCCCGGCCACTCAGTCCAAAGACAACCGCACACCTACCCCAGCAGACGGGAGAGGGTGGTCTCAGACGGAGCCCCCCCAGTCGAGGAGCGAGGGCTCCAGGGAACCCAAGGCGATGAGAAGCCAGCCCCCCCCAGCGGCCAGCCCCCTGCACTGGCCGGCGGCAGGGCCCCCGGGCCCACAGCACCCAAGGACCGCCCGACCCTCCACAGAGCCCCCCCCCACGCCAAGATGGAATTTCTGCTCTGGGTCTCGGATTCTATCAACCCCCCCCCCCAAAAAAAGTGCGACTTATAGTCCAGTGCAACCTATATATGTTTTTTTCTTCTTTATTATGCATTTTTTGGCTGGTGCGACCTATACTCCGGAGCGACGTATAGTCCGAAAAATACGGTAATCAGCTTTATATCCAGTGAGTCCCTCCTCCACCTCCTCCATGTTGTTCTGCAGCTGGTAGTTCTGGTTCTGCTCAGGAACCAGTTCTCCACCTGCTGCAGGTTCTGCCATCACCAGCTGCAGTCCAGAGTGCAGGAGGAGGGACTCGGACAAGATGAAGCTGAATGACATCGAGGACCAACACAACAGGAACCAGGCCAACCAGCAGGTGTAGGAGGCCAATGGTAACTACTTAACAGCAAATGAACCTTCAAAATAAGAGCGAGGTGGTTAAAATCTTTATGAAGTTTTGAAACATTTGTTGTTAAATAAAAACTTTACTCATCAAGAAGAATATTTTAGTTCTCAAATCACTGTGTGGTGAGGGGATGAGGTTAAAATGAGTAAAAACAGAAGAATAGAATCACATTAAAAACAGGTAATCATAATAATGTGATTGACGTTTCTGAATATTTTAATCAGAAAGATGCTGAGGATCATTTCAGATGATCCAGGTGTGACTGATGCTGCTGGGCTCTTTTGCAGTGCAGCATGAAACTCTGCACGCATCAGAAGAATAAATGGCAAATTATCTGCCCCACATTGTGAGAGGAGGATATTTCTGCCCCCCCCCCCCCCCCCCCCCCCCCCAAAAAAAAAAAGAAACAACAAAAAACTATCAAACACAACATTTGGCCAACGAAAGAAAACTGGGCACAGAGACGAGAGGAAAAAAAGACTCAGCATCAGGAGACGAGAGGCTTTCTCTGCTGCAGTATGTTTATCTGCTTTTCCAGCCAATTTGGCAGTGGTTTAGTTTTTGAGGAGGAGGGGAGCATGTTGGTGTGTGCAGACCCCGGGTTTGTCACCCAGACCTCTGCTGCCCCAGCCGGCTGGCTATCTGGCTCCAGAAGACCCATCAGATCACAGCCAAGACTGAGAGAGAGAACAGCCCTGTGACTGAAGGCTTTCACAGCAGCCTGAGAGTAATGAATTACAATAGTCCAGCCTAGAAGTAATAAATGCATTGATTAGCTTTTCACCATCACTCTGAGAAAGGATGTTTTAGAGATGTTGCATAAAAGCAAAAAAGTAATTCTATATATTTGTTTAATATGTGCATTGAAGGACATATCCTGGTCAAACATGACTCCAAGATTTCTCACAGTGTTACTGGAGGCCAAAGTAATGCCATCCAGAGGAAGTATCTGGTTTGACACCATGTTTCTAAGATTTGTGGGGCAGGAAATTAGAGGTCATCCAGGTATTTATGTCTTTAAGACATTCCTGCAGTTTAACTCATTGTTGTGTGTCATATGGCTTCATGGTTAGATAAAACTGGGTATCATCTGCTTAACCATGAAAATGTATGCTGTGTTTTATAATAATATTTACTTAAAATATTGATCCCAGCATTGATCCCTGTGGCACACCGGCTGATTGAGTCTGTTTAAAATGTAGCTGTGTAGAGCGGGCAGTGAGTGATCACAAAATATCAGTAAAACAACATAGAAACATTACACCTAGCGGTATTTTACCTAGCTTTACTGCTGGCTGTGGGAGTCACTGCTGCTGCTGTCCGGATTCCTCCATCAGCTGACACAGAGGTCATTCAGTAGCTGTGGCTGTGTTGAATGGATGGGGATGTTGGATGTTGTGAAAACATGGAGATCATCATGAAGAGCCTGAAGCAGTTTGAACGTTCAATCTCAGTTTTCCACAGTTGGTGTGTTTGTTGTTATTACAACAAACACACCAACTGTGGAAAAGTCCCAGAGCTGTTTGTCACTTAACAACACGACTATTTAACCAGTTTAAGAGTCAAGAACTTGTAAAGATGGGAAAACACTTTTAATTTCCTAATATTAATGCTGACACCACCACACCACGTATACCAAAAATTGGACCGTTTGGCAGGCCATTTCTGGCCCCCGGGCCACATGTTTGACACCCTGTTTTAGAGTCTGAGCTCGGCTGTGGCTGGGGCGACTTTTCAGATTTAACTGATGACGTGTTGTCTCAGTGTTAGGACTCAGGTGCACACTTCAGAACAGCACACGTGTGTGTGTGTGTGTGTGTGTGTGTGTGTGTGTGTGTGTGTGTGTGTGTGTGTGTGTGTGTGTGTGTGTGTGTGCGTATGTTTATAATACCTTGTGGGGACAATTTTCCTGACATATACTACGTTGTGGGGACCAATTGCTCCTTGTGGGGACTGGAACCTTGTCCCCACAAGGGGAAACCCTGTTTTTGGGTCAGGGGTCAGAGTTAGGGCTAAGGTATGAATTGAGTTTAGGTTAGGGTTAGGGTTAGGTATGTGATGGTTAGGGTTAGGAAAAGGGTAAAGGTAAGGTTTAGGCTGTAGAAATGAATGGAAGTCAATGGAAATTCCCCACAAAGATAGCAAAACACACTTGTGTGTGTGTGTGTGTGTGTGTGTGGTGACAGCAGATGATGAATGTGTATTATTAGAAAAATAACAACAACGCTGGCACAACTGCGACCAACAACCAGAGCACGGCCATCCCTGGGCAAACCTGGACGCTGCTGTAGCCAGATGTTACACCAGCACTGTGTGTGTGTGTGTGTGTGTGTGTGTAGGCCTGGGGCAGTTTGTCAGCTGCAGGGTTGAGAGGCAGATTGTGTTGGCACAGAGCATAGAGGACAAAACACACGCGCACACACCTTTTGAGGACGCCACCGTCCACCAGCCTCGGTTTGAGGACAGCGGTCTGTAGAGCACAGCAGGGGGCGCTGCAGAGAGGAGTTAAAGCTAAATGTCAGATCTGTTTCTAACTGCTTTCACTTCTCTTCTCAGTTTCGTCGTCACAAACGGCGACTCGTCTCGGAGCTCCACCCTCCGCTTCACCATCGAACATAGCGACCGCATCCCGCCCACCCTCAGCCGCAACGCCGGCCTCCAGCTGCAGGATGGCTCCACGGCAACTATCACCTCCGACCAGCTGCAGCTCACCGACCCCGACAGTGCCGTTGCCAACCTGAGCTACATCATAACGCAGCTGCCACGGTATGGGAAGCTGCTGCTGAAAGGAGCGCCGCTGTCCTCACCGCCCCGGTTCTTCCAGACAGATGTGGACGAGCTCCACCTGAGTTACCGACACGACCCAAGCACCCCAGCGGAGATGGACAAGTTCTTCTTCCTGCCGAGCGATGGAAACAACAGAGGCTACCTGGAGTTTGGACAGCTGAGGGAGGAGCCTGCTGTGTTCATCATACAGGTGAGCAAAACATGAGTCACACAGTCAGAGAGACATCTTCAGCCACCTCAAAGCAACAGGAAGTAATGCACCACAGGAAGTCTGAACTGATAGGACTGATCAGTTATTCAGACTGTTGCAGAGAGAGGGCTCAGCATGGATCGATACGCAGGTAGAAGACACTTGATTCATCTCACAGCAGCTCAAAACTCTAAAACTAACCAAACATGAAGGCGGTCAGACGGCGCCCAACAGAGAACGTTCTGGATTAAATCGACTGGTCAGTTGACTGGTTTTATATACTGTTACACACATTATCGCATTGATGAACATATCAAGAGCAACTCAGGTTCAGCATGTTGCCCAAGGATGCTTTGGCATGCAGACTGGAGCAGCCAGGAATCGAACCACCAACCTTCTGAGTGGCAGATGACCTGCCTCTTGAGCTGCAGCCGCCCGGCCTTCATAGGCTGAAAACGAGCCAAACACAGGAAGTGGCAAAACCTGCAGTTCCTCTAATGTTCACTTAGGGCTCCCAAAGTGAGTCAGTTTATCCAATCAGCTTAGAGCTGTTTATCGTTACAGCACGTGGTCCCTGCTGCCTGCAGTTTCAAACTGGTGGAGTTTTACATGATGATGGTGTTTTCTCCCGTCCTTCTCCAGAGCTCGGTGCTGGCCGTCTGACCCCTCACCCTGAAACTTTCTAGGGTTCAAATGGGGTGCTCAAGCCTAACCACCCCAGTAAGGTCACGGCGCACAGCTAGGGTACCTTAGAGCTTTGATCCTTATTTAGGGTTTTGAAATGATGTGTGTGATTTGGTGCTGAGATGTAGCTGTTAACTGACCACCATGACTCAGATGTTGGGGAACCGGTGTTCCTGAAAGTCCGGGGAACTCTGGGTTTCCCAGTTAAGAGAAGCACGTCAGTTTTGCAGCCCTACTGAGAACTTTACTGCAAACGTTGCTAAACTGGGGTTCTGTGAAATTAAACTCAGCAGAGCTGTTTTACCTATAGTGTGCAGTAAAATAAAGGTGCCCTTTATTCATGACATCCTCAAGTACTGCACACTATAGGTTTGCATAAGTCACCACTCTTAAATTAACTTAGTTTGCATCACTTTGTTCAGTGAATCATATTTTGCAGTGTAAGTGTCAACTCTCGTACAGGTGCTTTTTTTTTTTGTCCCCCCGAAAGACGTCCTGGGGAATGAGAGGGAGGGAGGAGGGAGAAGAAGAGCACACCTCAGAGACCTCAGAGGTGTGTTTGCTGGAAAATGATTTTTCCTTCAGATGAATGAAACTGAAGCGTTAAAGCAGCTCATCTTCATCAGTGTTTCTGCTCTGCAAACAAATCAAACTTAAAAAGTCATCGACGGAAAGCTGAATTCACAGGAAGGTGCATCAGAACAGAAATCTAACATGAAGCAGCCAACAGGCTCATAAACGGGGCAGCAGCGCCACCCGGTGGTCAGACAGCTGAACTGCAGCCTGCTTCTGATTCTACTGCTGTGTGCGTGTGAGAGCGAGATGGGTAAAATAACAGGAACACACACCAGTCAGTTGAAGTGTACAGTATATAAAAAGACGATGGTCTAAGACAATGAACTCCAGGAGGCAGTTTTTAGAAAAAGGTGATAAATCAGCTCCTCTTTTAGAGAAAGAAACAAAAGCCAAACTCAGAGTTCATCTTAGTTTTTTGAGGTTTTATTAGTTTGGCTCTGGAGCTTGAAAAAGGCGACTGGACTTCTTTTTGTTTCTTGAAGACGTTTCACCTCTCATCCGAAAGGCTTCTTCAGTTCTCAACCAAATGGTGGAGAGACCCAGGTATTTAAACCCCTGTGGGCGTAGTCCCCTGGAGGTGGTTATGACCCTCTATTGATCATGTGCTGAACACATGTGCCCAGGTGTGAAGGGGGCGTGGGTCATATTTAATCAGTGGTTTCAGTTGAAACCAACTTAGGACTCCGCTCCATTGTTTCCTGTGGCCTATTGAGGTCACTGGAACAAAGGTGTGAATGGGGGTTGAGACGTCTGGGAAGGGAGCTCAGGACAGCACTGTAAGCGGGGGAAAGTTGGTGACGTAATCCACCTCCTCTGTTCAATGATGGTTGTTCACAGTGGACATAGATGGCTTCTTTCACTCCTCTTTCAAACCATCTGTTTTCCCTGTCCAAAATGTGAACATTGGCATCCTCAAAAGAGTGCCCTTTTTCCTTCAGATGCAGATGTACTGCTGAATCTTGTCCTGTCGAGGTGGCTCTTCTATGTTGTGCCATTCGTTTGTGAAGAGGCTGTTTGGTTTCACCAATGTAGAGGTCCGAGCACTCTTCACTGCACTGAACAGCATACACTACATCGCTGATCTTGTGTTTGGCGGGTTTGTCCTTGGGATGAACCAGTTTTTGTCTTAGGGTGTGACTTGGTTTGAAGTATACTGAGATGTCATGCTTGGAGAAAATTCTTCTGAGTTTCTCTGACAAGCCTGACACATATGGGATGACAATGTTGTTCCTCTTGTCCTTCCCATTCTCTGTAGTTTGTGTTTGGCCATCATTCCTGCGCATCTTAGCTGATTTGATGAAGGCCCAGTTGGGGTAACCGCATGTTTTGAGGGCTTTCTTAATGTGTGTGTGTTCCTTATGCTTCCCTTCTGCCTTAGAGGGAACACTTTCCGCACGGTGTTGTAGGGGACTACCTCCAGGGGACTACGCCCACAGGGGTTTAAATACCTGGGTCTCTCCACCATTTGGTTGAGAACTGAAGAAGCCTTTCGGATGAGAGGTGAAACGTCTTCAAGAAACAAAAAGAAGTCCAGTCGCCTTTTTCAAGCTCCAGAGACTACTATGACCTGGATAACTGAGAATCTACACAGACATATTTTATTAGTTTGTTTACCTGAAGAGGAAAGTTTGATGAAGACAGTGCAGGAAAAGCTCCCTCACTCAGTTTCAGCCTTTAACACTGACTTTGCTCAGATTTTTAACTCCACTGAGATCTTTAAGGATGAGCTGAAGCTCAGCCGACACCTGATGTCACATCCTGCCATCACCTCATGGTTGCTTTGACAGATTTTAGTTCTCTGACAGAGTGAGCACTTTGTTAGCTGCAGTTTGTATGTTTTAAGCCAAACCTCTGGTCCTGATGGGGTAGAATTTAGTGCTGAAGCGGTGATTGATGCCAAAGTAACGAGTGCTCTGCTGGCTGGTGAACTTCCTGATGTGGACTCTGTAGGTCTCTGAAACACGGCTGCTCTCTCTCCGTCCATGGTTTGTGTAGAGTGATGAGCTGCAGGGTGGTGCCTCACATTTACTCTTCATCGTGAGGACACATTGTCGGTCAGGGCGCAGAATGGTAAATGGACTAGTTCTTATATAGCGCTTTTCTACTCAGTATGAGCACTCAAAGCGCTTATACAACCTGTTTCCATTCACCCATGCACTCCCATTCATACAAGCACTTCCATTTTTATGAAGCTAAGTGCTTTTAATTAACTAACATTCACTCACATTCATACTCCGACAGAACGGTCGGAGAGCAACTTGGGGTTAAGTATCTTGCCCAAGGATACATTGGCATGTAGCCCGGAGTAGCCAGGATTCGAACCGCTGACCTTCCGATCAGTAGGTGACCTGCTCTACCTACTGAGCTACAGCCACCCCAGAATGTATTCATCCTCTTCTCTGTTGATCTACAGCTGAAGGCACGTTCCAAAAGAAACATTCTCAGTTTCTTAAGCTGTTGGTTCAGGTCCTGAAACGAGATGATAAATTAATGATGGCTGGAGAGTCGACATGTGTCTGTGTGGCTGTTTTTTGTGCTTGAGTCTTTTTGGTTTCTTTTAGCTTCCTGCTGTCATGTCTGTTGCTGCTTCCTCTGCAGTGGTTGATGGTTTCTGTCTCACTAATTTAACTTCCTGCTGTGCTCAGGTGGATCGGGTCGACCGCACACCTCCCACTCTCACCACCAGGGGGAGTCCCAGCACGGTGGTGGATCTGGGCGGTGGGCGTTATGGCATCTTCATCACCAACAGAGAGCTGCAGGCCTCGGACCCCGACAGCCCCGCAGAGGAGCTCGAGTTCTCCATCAGCAGACCTCCACACTTCGGATACCTGGAGAACGCTGCCACAGGTGGATGAGGAAAATGAGTCTCACCTGTGGAGGGTTCACCTGCCTCTGTTTGCTTTAAGCTGCTGTGTTACTGAGCAGCTTAAATAAGATATTAAAGTCCTAACTGACTTTACTGTCCAAAACTGTCCAACTCTGACCTTGTCTCATAATTGAAAGTTTTAATCTTCCTCTGGTTTTATTTTCTCGTGTAGTTTCATTTAACCCCCCCCCCCCCCTCCCCCCCTCCTCCCCCTCCCGTCAGGTTCGTACATCAGAAGTCGTTTCACGCAGCGTGACGTGGATCAGCGAGCTGTGATGTTCGTCCTCCCCGCTGATGTCGAGGTGACGTCTGACAGCTTCCTGTTCGTCCTCAGAGACCCTGCAGGAAACAGCGCGCTGCCTCAGACGTGCGTTACATCACATCCTGTGATGTGTTTCTGATGTTCAGCCCTCCTGTCTGTCTGCTTGTGGCGGTTCTGTGGTACATCATTGAAACCTACGGTCAGGTGGGGGCGCTGTCTGACTCATCTAACACAGCATGTCTCCCGCAGGCTGGAGCTGTCCTGGTCTCGGGTGGAGCTGTCGGCGACCTGCTACAGAACCTGTGAGACGGCCGGGACGCTTCAGATCCACGTGCAGCGCAGCGGGAGGAGCATCGACCCCGCCTACGCCGCCATCCAGGTCACGCCGCCTCTTCCTTCTTTCCAGTGTGTGGACGTTCCTCACCTTCGCAGATTTCAGCTCTCACACGTCTTCCTGAGTTTTTCTCAGCTGCTTTGGCACATCTCTCCTAACGCTCAATTAATGACTGACTCAAAAGCTTAAATTATCAAAGCGAGGTGACTGAAGCCACCAAAGGAGATGCTTCCTCTGACACTGTGTGAAGCAGGGAGGTCGAAATTTTCAGATATGATGGCAAATTTTTCATCTCCTGGTTTTGTGCTCATGTTTTCACTGATGTTGAACGACGCCGTCATTTTTCTGCTGACTGACACAAACTCTTCACAGCCTGATCTCATGAGGATTTTTCTTCTTTGTGCAAGCAGGTCTTAGTGCTCTGAATTAGAGACTTTAAATGAGCCTTTTGCAGATTACAGGGTTTTGCTACACGCATGGCCAGTATATTAGAATTGAGTCAAAGCAACTGAGAAACGGGCCTGAGTCCAGATTAAACTGATGTGTAACCAGCAGCAAGCCGCTGACGCCTTGTTCTTGTTCTTCAGGTGGACGAAGGATCGGCCAAAGCTGGCAGAGATTTCACTCACAGCACCGCGAGTCTCATCCAGTTCGATCCAGGTCTGACTTCATTCACCACACACAGGGTCAGGACGCTCTCGTGTTCCTCAGGCTCCTCAGAGGGTGAAGGCTGCTCCTCAATAATCAAACTGTAGTCAGTATGAGGAGTCTGAGTCTGCTCCACTAAGAAGGACTCAGTTGGGAAACAGGAAGTGTCTTTAATAGGAAACAAATCTGCTTTAGCTGCTGTGGAAGCAGAGGCGTGTGTTTGTGATGTTTCATATGAAACTGAAGAATTTGGCTTTTCCTTCATAAACTGAGTGAAAGACAAAAACATGGAAACACTTTCTCAGATGCAGCAGTTTGTCTGTTCTCTCAGATTTGATGTTTCTCGTCCTGTTTCAGGAAGTAATGCAGAACGTGCTGCCAATGGAAGAGCTTAAAGATAAAAAAAAGGCTGTTTCCATCAGTGAAGTTTCTGAACATTTCATGTTTTTGGCCTGTTTGGCAGATGAGTTAAAAATGAGATTAACTTGTCTGACAGATTTCGGGGCTCTGCTGACTCTTTGCATCATGTGACATGGCGTGCTGCCGGGTTGGTCCTGGTCTAATATTTTTCATCCTGTTTCAGGTGTGAACGTTAAAACCTGGAACGTTTACCTGATCGATGACGGCCTGGAGGAAAACCACGAGAGCTTCACGGTCACCCTGAAAAACCCTCAAAACGCCGTCCTGGGACCGAGCAGCTCGGCTACCGTGGAGATCATCGACCCCCGCCGAGGTGACGCCCTCGATTAGATCAATAAGTTTGAATCTGCAGTTTCTAAGCTGCTGGTTCTGAATGAATTTCACTTTGAGTAAAATGATCTTTGAGCAGAATTGTGATTTAAAAGTCAGTTTCCAGCAGCTCTGTCGACTTTCTTCTCTGATTGATCAGATGATATCAATAATAAAAGATGTTCCTCTATAAACCATCCACACACACCTCTCCTCTGCAGCAGATTTAGACTTTTATTTTGTAAAGGTAAACTATTCTGAGAATAGTACAGCTTTTATTTTGTAAATGTTCTCAGAGATCGTATTTCTCCCTCTCACTGGTGATAAATCAGTTTTATTCCTGCTGAGTTTCAGATCCTGGTGTTCAGATCAGGACGAGGTTTAAAGGAGGAAACGAGGATCTGAACAGAATCAAATCATTTATTTGTCCTCGATGGTGCCGGGAACTCGACTGTTTGTGGCTCTTTGTGGTTACGGAGAGTTGTTTCTGTCTCTCAGGAAGGTGTGACCCAGACGACCTGAAGATGGAGGATGATCGGCGACCCCTTCCTCCTCCTCCTCCTCTTCCTACTCACCTCCCTGATCATCTGCACCCAGAGGTCACTGACATAGAGGCTGAACTGCTGTGGGAAAACCAGCCTCATCCCCCCCGAGGAGACGTCCCGAATCGCCATCTGGACTACAGAGAGGTGGAGCCACAAGACCCAGATGCAGACAGCCACAGCAACCACCCCTACATCCAGCAGCACATGGGGAGCAGCAGTGGGAGCACTGGGAGCACTGGGAGCAGGGTCAGACATGGAGCACTGAAGGTGGGTGCTCCTCACAAGGCCTTAAAATCAGCTGCTGATGTTTCACTCCATCGGTCACAGTACAGAAATTTAGTGGAAAAAAATTCATCTGCCTACATCATCTTTTTACGTAGGAGATGTCAGAAAATGACTAATACAGTACAAAATATAACTCTAGACAGTGATGCACACACTTACTGAAGGGGTTAAAGGGAAAAATAAAGACATGAAAATCACGTCTGGAGCCCAAGACGACTTTTCAGCTTCTGCTTCTAAACAGATTTAAGAAAAAAGGCTAAAAACATGCTGTCACTCATCATTCTGAGGTCTGACTGATGGAAAAATGACATTTTTATCAGTTTAAATGAAAACACACAAAGTGAAAGCAAAGATTTCAAACCTGCTGCTGCAGTTTGAAGGAAGCTTGTTGCCTGAATCTGAGCTCTGTGAGGTCTTTAAAGGTCGGTTCAGCTGAACAGATACCTGCAGGCTCCACTCTACACACTGCAGACGAGCTGATCTGAGATCCAGTTTGTGTGTGTGTGTGTGTGTGTGTGTGTGTGTGTGTGTGTGTGTGTGTGTGTGTGTGTGTGTGTGTGTGTGTGTGTGTGTGTGCGTGTGTTTCTGTAAATTCTGGACTTTGTGTTGATGTTCAGGTCCATCTGCCAGCAGAGCGGAGGCCTGAGGAGGAGCAGGAGAAGGTTTGGACGGTAAGACTCAGTCAGTTTATCCAGAGACTGACTGAAGCTCACTGTGCTAATGTCTCCTCCTCCTCCTCCTCCAGTTCCACAGTCTGACTCCTCTCCGGCTGGAGGAGCTGCAGCCCGGTGATGTCGGGTGGAGCTGGTCACCTCATGGGCCCCCCCTGCAGGAACTCAGAATCGAAGACTCTCCTCAGATGGATCATCAAGCTCAGAGACACCAACCAGAGCTCCGCCAGCACAAGGTACACACACACACACACACACTGCTGGAGGAGGAGCCTGAAAGATTGAAGCTAGCTAAGTTAGGAGCTCTGAACTCAGTTTGGTGACTTTTTCCTCTGATTAAAGCAGTGCTTCTCAATTATTCTGTTACGCCCCCACTAGGAAGAAGAAAAACTCTCTGCCACGACTATAAATAGTCACAGCAGAGCCTGCTCTACGCTGTGAGTAGGTAAAAATAAAAGGTACAGCATAGAGCTATTACTTACTGCACACGCTGACAATGAGAGCACCACTGCCACCTACTGTAGTGGATGTGCAATTACACTTAATTCTAATGCGGCAAAAAAAAAAAACGCATGTTCCCCGGAGTCAGACGTGCCCCCCCCCCCCCCCCCCCCCCCCCTCCACCTGGTAGTGCCCCGCGCCCCTATTTGAGAAGCACTGGATTAAAGGATCATGTGTGACTTTTTATTCCTCGTTTATCCTTGTGGGGCTTTAGGAAGCGTCACATTAAACTGTGACAGAGTCTCAGTTCTTCTTCCAGGATAACCTTTGACCTCTGGCTGTCTGTGCACTCAGGCAGGGAAGTCTGTGAGCAGCTCATGTCCTGACGGCTGGACTCACTACAGGAGACGATGTTACATCCTCAGCTCGTCTGTGGCGAGCTGGACCAGCGCCGACAGAACCTGCTCGCTGCTGTAAGGAACATGGTTCTCCTCTGGTCCCGTTTAAGTTCTGTTAGAAGAGTCCTTAAAATCATCACAGATATGATGTTTAAAACATGAATCGTTGCATTAACTATTTGATTTTTTTTTTTAACGATTGTTTGAAAATCGTGCACATCATGAAGCAACAATCAAAAGCCAGAGCGAGGTCGCTCACCTCTGCTGCACAGCTGAGCAGAAAGCAAACATTCATCTTAGTGAGATTTTTGATCTCTGTGTCAGCTTTGAACTGTAATGGTGGTTCTGATGGTGACCTTTGCTCTCTCCTCATGGCGGCAGGTTTAACAGCAGCCTGAGCGGCTTGAACTCCAGGAGAGACGTGAGCTGGCTCTGGAGGTTTGCAGGGAAGAAACCGTTTTGGATTGGTGGGTGTTTCTCTGCTAAATATTGATAACTAGTTAACCGATAACTAGTTTTCTGCTGCTTCTGTGCTTCCAGGTCATGTTGATTTGTAATCACATTTAAGGGAATTACAGTTTGAACATGGTCACATAAATCCAGTGAACCTCTGCAGTGAATGTGAACCTGTACGCCTGCAGGCCGTACCTGCTCCCTCTGACTTGAAGCTCTGCTGGATGAAGTGTTGTAGCCTGAGGCCCAGTGTGAGTTAGTCTGTGCTTCCAGGCTGATGCCTCCTCTCTGTGCTCCTCAGGTTTGTCCGGAGGTCCGGGACGCTCATCGTGGGCTGACGGTCGCTCGCTGTCTTTCTCCAGACTGAGGTTGGCGCCGC
Organism: Archocentrus centrarchus; assembly: GCF_007364275.1. Lineage (NCBI taxonomy): Eukaryota > Metazoa > Chordata > Actinopteri > Cichliformes > Cichlidae > Archocentrus > Archocentrus centrarchus. Next base: position 36,028,378 of record NC_044349.1, on the reverse strand, counting down.
AGAGCCACGGTGAGCCTGAGGTCGACTCAGACTGCGTGCTGGTTCAAACCCCCAGAAGCTGGATCTCCACGAGCTGCTCTGCAGAAACTCAGCACTCATTCATCTGTTCATCACCGGCTCAGACTCACTGAGATGTTCACAGCCGGCCTTCATATTTAATGTGATGCTGCTCTGTATATTAGTTTCATACTTTGAATAAAGTTGCTGCACAAACACCAGTATGAGTCTGCAGTTTCCTGATTCCTCACCTGATGATGATGATGATGATGATGATGATGGACAGCATCAGTCTGGACTGAATCCTGGATAAAGACTCTGAAACTGATAAAAGACAGAAACATGTTTCTCAGAGAAATGAACATTTCTGATCATCTGTCATAAAGATGAGTGTTTGTCACAGTTTAAATCTCAAAAGGAACCCTGTGGGGTATAAATGCCTGACTAAAGCTCACCGTTAGAAATGTGAATTATTTTCAGTTTTAAAAATCTCAAATATTAAAAACACATTTTGAACTAGTAGTTGCACTTCACAGCCATCTTATATCTTTATTTCTGACTAACTAGTCTGTGGAGAAATAAATGCTGTATGAGATTTTTAGTAAAATCAAAGTGATGTCAGTCTTCACAGCTTTGCTGATAAGTAGAGCAGAAAGCAGGAAAACACTCAGCGATGAAATTACTTTCAAACAAGCTGTGGTTGTTCTTAGCTCTTCTCTGCATTGGAGAGTCACAAATGCTGCTGGTTCTAAAGGCTGAAACCCAGAAGGAGTCTAAACATCCTCAGGCAGTGACCCTGGTCACGGAGGAAGAGGAGACTCTGCTCGATCAGTCCATCAGATTTTGAGGTTTCTTTTTTCTTTGAATAAATCTTTGTATCATGTTTATGCCTGCAAACTTGATCATGACCTGGATTAAAAAAAGTTGAGGATGGTTGTGGATGCTAGTGGATGCTAATCTGTGAAAGTCCTGTTAGTGGAAGATGCTTGATCATAAAATTACAGCCAATGAGAGGAAGCAGAGCTCACTGCATCAGACTTCCTGTCTCCAGCTTCATGTTCCTGTTTCTCAGCTGTGTTTTCCTCAGTTACACTGAAAAGCTTCAACAGCAAACAGTTTAACTACCTTGAGACAACTGTGTGCTGTGATTTGGCACTATATACATAAAAACTGAATTGAATTAAAACAGGCAGATTTCACTGCAGGGTCCACATACTGGCACAAAGACCACTTCAACTGTCTGACATCACAACCCAGACTGCACTGCAATGTAAATGACTATAGTGGCCAGTGAGTTAAAGGAGGATTTCTTTCTTTAGTTACCAGTCTGTGCATCAGGGGGCCTGATGCACCTGTTGATGGAACCTGCAGTGGAGAACCTCAGCTGTGCTTCAGAGGGAGGTTCATACCTTTTATATCTACGGTCTGCTGCTTGGTGTCTTTATGAAGCTGTTGGTCAACAGTCTGCAGAATGTGAATGTTTTAAGTGCTGTACAGTTAATTTTACCAGTACTATTTTTGGTTGCTAAGTTTGGTTTACTTTCCATAAATCTTTGTCTACCATTGCTGAACAGAGGCCTACATGCTAATAAAAGGAAGAAGGAAAAGCTCAGCTACATTTACAGCACTAACATATTAGTCAACTTAGTTTAGGACCTAAACCAACTTTGACTAACTAGGGGTGTGCAAACTTTTTTCAAGGAGGGCAAGCTACTGACACCAATGTGAAGGGCAGAGAGGGCAGATCTGGTTCCACTGCAGTGGTAGGTGTAAAATGTCACTGGGTGGGAGTCACTTTTGATCTCAAGCAGTTCTTGTTTAAGTTCAGAACAGAGAAAGTCTGCGCACACAAATATGTGGAGCCAAACAAGCTGAACATTTTCTTTGCAAATGTTTGGTGCTGGTGCCGGTCACACTGAAGCACAGGGAGCTCCAGCTGCAGGTGAGGTGGAGCATCATCAGGGTCAAACAGCAACATAATTTTGGATAGCGGCAAAATTCCAAAAGCAGTCATTAAGCTGCTTCGCTTTTCAGCAGCGTCACTGTCTGATAGCTGGTTATATGTGTTAGCATGTCTAGTCTCATAGCAAACCAGGATGATCCATTGGGCCAGCCTCCTCTTTTTGGAGTTTTATGGCAATTGGCAGACATCTGTTACACAATGCTGCCTCCATGACTTAAAAAGAAGAACTGCATGCAGAATCATCTAAAAATAACACGTTTTTAGACAAAACACACAGGACATATAAAATCCGACTTCAGGCCTTGATTGTTCCACCGGCCAGACTTTGGATATGCCTGTTTTAGGTTAAAAGGCAAAAACTGAAGTGAACTGAAATGATTAATGACTCGGTTATGTAAATATGAACATTGTGTACAACATCAAGTGAATGTATTGATATCAGGAAAATAACTAAGCCAGAACTTAATTCTATGATAAAATAATAACTTAATATGATAAAATAAGGGAAACTAGCATTTGGTAAATCAACCTGCTATATCCAATTTGATATTCACGGGACCTGCTGGAGGCAGAGGTCTGCTCCGGGACAGACCTCTAACTCCAGCAGCTTCCAGCTGGGGAATCCTGAGTGAGGCAGTGTCTGCCCCGAAGTAAGTGAGTGGAGAGTGTCCACCCCCCCCCCCCCCCCTTCCGTGGAGGATGTCCAGGGGAGGGATGTGGAGAGGTGTAGCAGGGCCAGGGTGCACCTTACCCCAGGTAGGCCGTGTGGCTCTCCCTGTCCCTCCTGCAGAGGTCAGGGAAGTGGGCCGGAGCCAGGAGAGTGAGCGGGCTGCTTTCCTGGGTCCCATTTCCTGGTCAAAATGTGCCCATCCCCGCTGTGGAGGACCTCGTGGCTCCAGGGCGGGATGCTGAATGATTTTGCCCGGCCACGGCTCACCATCCCTCGGATACAATGTGTGGAGCAGGAGCCTCTCCCTCCCGCGGAGGTCAGGGAAGTGAGCTGGGGCCTGGAGAGTGAGTGAGCCACTTCCCTGGGTCCCATTTCCCGGTCAAAATGCGCCCATCCCCACTGTGGAGGAGCTCGGAGCTCCAGGGCAGTATGCTGAATGATTTTGCCCGGCCACAGCTCACCATCCCTCGGAGAGAATGTGTGGAGGAGATGCCTCTCCCTCTCATGGAAGTCAGGGAAGTGGGTCTAGGGCCGGGAGAGTGAGCAGTCCGCTTCCCTGGGTCCCATTTCCCAGTAAAAATGCCCTCATCCCAGCCCTGGAGGAGCTCTGGGCTCCAGGGCGGTATGCTGAAAATTACAGCAGGCCAAGGGTCACCATGCTTGGATATGGTGTGTGTAGCAGGTGCTGCCCCCTCCCGCGGAGGTCAGGGAAGTGGGTCTAGGGCTGGGAGAGTGAGCGCGGTGCTTCCCCGGGTCCCATTTCCCTGTCAAAATGCACCTATTCCTGCTGTGGTTCCAGGACAGGATGCTGAATTTTTTTACCCAGCCATGGCTCACCATCCTCATATACAATGTGTGGCTGTCCTGTTCCCTCGAGATGAGTGCCTTCAGGGAGGGTCCCTGAAGAACGGTCCCTCATCTAGCCCCCTCTTTGGAGTGGAGATGAGTGCCTGTTCTTCAGGGACCCTCCCTGAAGAACAGACCCTCCAGCTCATTTGTGTACAGAGTACCATGGGCATCATGGAGCGAGCCAGCTAGCCAGGCACTGAGATGAGACACTGAGCACCCACCCACACTGAATGTGCAAAAAGAACCTGCAGGGACTTGGTCGCTGGGTGTTCCCGGTCCTTGTGACCCCAGCACTCCTTGGGACCTAGCCGTTGTGTGCCTCAGGTCCTAAGTTGTACCGGTGGCACAGGTATGGGGAGCGTGCAGCTGCTAACTCCCATCTAGTTTACCGGGGACACGAAGGCTGCCTGGGATACCAGGGACACGAAGGGGTGCATATCAGTCAGAGGCTAAGTCCTAACCAGGATACCAGGGGCACAAAGGCAGCTTAGCATACCAGGGGCACGAAGGCTGCCCAGGATACCAGGGCTGCCAAACTTCATTGGGATACCAGGGGCACGAAGTTTGTGTTGCTTTGGATTTCCTAAGTCCGTGATGGGGAGGCTTAAGTGTGGGTTCCCGGGGCCTACTGGAGGTCAAGTTTCCAGGGTGGGGTTTGGGGCCCCAGGACTGGCTGTAGGGTTAGGGTATGAACGTGAGTGTGTGTGGATGTGTGTGTGGATGCCCCCCCCACTTTCCTGGAGGATTCCTAAGGGATGCTGTGGACATTGTAACGGGGCCAGAGTACCTCTTCCCTGTGTTACTGTGTGGATAGTGTCCCCCTGTTCATTTGAGGAGCGCTGGGGGAGGGCTGTGGTGAATATTACCCAGGCCAGAGTGCCCCTCGCCCAGGTAGGGTGTGTGGAGAGTGCCCCCCCTTCCGTGGTGGAGTCCTAGGGGATGCCGTGGAGATGCTAGCCGAGGTAGAAGGCCCCTTCCATGGGCAGGGTGTGTGGAGAGTGCTCCCCCCTCCCGTGGAGGAGTCCTAGAGGCGTCTTGCAGTGTGGCCCACAATTCATCTCGTGATGTCGGCCTCCTCTTCTCCTTCTTGCGTTTGGTGTGATCCCAGACCGATTCAATGATGTTCAGGTCCCGGCTCTGCAGGGGCCATGCCATCAGCTTCAGACTGCCTTCAAAGGTTTCTCTTTCCTCCAGAGAAACCTTTGAACCATGTTTGCTGTGTGCTTTGGCTCATTGTCCTGCAGCAGGACAAATCTGTCTCTGATCAGGCACCTGCCGGATGGGATTGCATGGTGAATCAGCATCTGACGGTACTTCTCGACATTCAAAACCCCGTCAATCTTCACGAGGTCCCCAGGGCCATGTGCGGAGATGCACCCCCAGACCTGAATCAACCCATCCCCATGCTTAACAGTCGGGTGCAGGCATTGGTCATGGTAACGCTTGCTGACCCTCCTGCTCACAAATTGTCATCTCCGTGTGCCGAAAATCTAAAATTTGAACTCATCCGTCCACATGACCTGTTACCACTGGTCTGACCACCATTTGCTGTGCCTCTTCGTGAACTGATGCCTCTTGGTCTGGTGCAATGGCCTGAGGAATGGCTTTCGGGCAGCCACTTGCCCATGAAACTTGCCTCTGGCCAGGGACCTCCACACAGTGGACGGGTGTACCTGCAGGTCGTGGGTTTGGTGCAGAATCCATGCAACGGCATTGCTGGTTAGTTTTCTGTCCCGGAGGGACATTAACTTGATATGTTGGTCGTTGGAAGCATTTAGCTTCGGTGGACGCCCGGTTCGATCGCAGTCCTCCATGGAGCCTGTCTCCTGGTGCTTCTTGATCAGAGCCTGGATTGCATTTATTGCTTTATTGTCCCTGTGCCCCGGTATTTTTCTTAGCTAGGCTCCACTCAGCAATTAATCCCTAATCAGGTTAATTGTTGGCGGAAAAAAAACGGCCTAGTTTTTATGCACAGTACTGTATATCTGGTGTCCTGATGATTCCACTGTCCATATCTGAAATCTGCGTGTTTGCTAGTCAATGCTAGTCATTTGGAGGCATGAACAGCTTCTGTCCATGCTATTTGCTGATCCTTACTTGCACTTTCCGAACTTTGCCATCTTTGCTGGGATTCACATATGTGATGATCCCTAAGGGCCAGTGATTCCTCTTAGACTGGGAATCTTTCAGAAACACCACACTACCCACTTGAAGGTCAGGTTGGCTGAACTTCCATTTCTTGTATGACGGCAAAGTACACAGGTACTGTTTGTGCCATTTGTGCCAGAAAATGTTGGTGAGACTCTTCGCCACTGCTGCGTGTACAGGTCTGAATCTTTAAAGTCTCCCTCTGGAGCTGGATAGGGAGTAGCTGGGGTGAGTATGAAAGAATCAAGAGGGTTAATTCAATTCAATTCAATTTTATTTATATAGCGCCAAATCACAACAAACTGTTGCCTCAAGGCACTTTGTATTGTGGGTAAAGACCCTACAATAATACAGAGAAAACCCAACAGTCAAAACGACCCCCTATGAGCAGCACTTGGTGACAGTGGAAAGGAAAATCTCCCTTTTAACAGGAAGAAACCTCCAGCAGAACCAGGCTCAGGGAGGGGCAGTCATCTGCCGCGACCGGTTGGGCTGAGGGGAGAGAAAGACATGCTGTGGAAGAGAGCCAGAGATTAATATCAATTAATGATTAAATGCAAAGTGGAGTATAAACAAAGTAAATAAGGTGAATGAGAAACAGTGCATTATGGGAACCCCCCAGCAGACTAGGCCTATAGCAGCATAACTAAGGGATGGTTCAGGGTCACCTGATCCAGCCCTAACTATAAGCTTTATCATAAAGGAAAGTTTTAAGCCTAATCTTAAAAATAGAGAGGGTGTCTGTCTCCCGAATCCAAGCTGGGAGCTGGTTCCACAGAAGAGGGGCCTGAAAGCTGAAGGCTCTGCCTCCCATTCTACTCTTAAGTATCCTAGGAACCACAAGTAAGCCAGCAGTCTGAGAGCGAAGTGCTCTATTGGGGTGATATGGTACTATGAGGTCTTTGAGATAAGATGGTGCCTGATTATTCAAGACCTTGTAGGTGAGGAGAAGAATTTTAAATTCTATTCTAGATTTAACAGGGAGCCAATGAAGAGAAGCCAATATGGGAGAAATCTGCTCTCTTTCTAGTCCCTGTCAGTACTCTAGCTGCAGCATTTTGGATCAGCTGAAGGCTTTTCAGGGAGCTTTTAGGACAGCCTGATAATAATGAATTACAATAGTCCACCCTAGAAGTAATAAATGCATGAATTAGCTTTTCAGCATCACTCTGAGAAAGGATGTTTCTAATTTTAGAAATATTGCGCAAATGCAAAAAAGCGGTCCTGCATATTTGTTTAATATGTGCATTGAAGGACATATCCTGGTCAAAAATGACTCCAAGATTTCTCACAGTGTTATTGGAGGCCAAAGTAATGCCATCCAGAGTAAGTATCTGGTTAGACACCATGTTTCTAAGATTTGTTGGGCCGAGAACAAGAATTTCAGTTTTATCTGAATTTAGAAGCAGGAAATTAGAGGTCATCCAGGCCTTTATGTCTTTAAGACATTCCTGCAGTTTAACTAATTGATGTGTGTCATCTGGCTTCATTGATAGGCTGTCCTTCTTATGTGTTTAAGCATCTGGGAAAGGATGATCGGCAGCATATGCAGAATTCTGGACTCCATGCTCCAGCAAATCGGGTCTTCCAAACATGGTGTCTAACCAGATACTTACTCTGGATGGCATTACTTTGGCCTCCAGTAACACTGTCCTAAAAAGCTTAAGAGTAGAATGGGAGGCAGAGCCTTCAGTTTTCAGGCCCCTCTTCTGTGGAACCAGCTTCCAGCTTGGATTCGGGAGACAGACACCCTCTCTATTTTTAAGATTAGGCTTAAAACTTTCCTTTTTGATTAAACTTATAGTTAGGGCTGGATCAGGTGACCCTAATCCACCCCTTAGTTATGCTGCTATAGGCCTAGGCTGCTGGGGGGGTTCCCATAATGCACTGTTTCTTTTCATTCACCTTCTTTACTTTGTTTATACTCCACTTTGCATTAAATCATTAATTGTTATTAATCTCTGGCGCTCTTCGACAGCATGTCTTTTTTCTCCCCTCAGCCCAACCGGTCGCGGCAGATGACCCCCCCCCTCCCTGAGCCTGGTTCTGCTGGAGGTTTCTTTCTGTTAAAAGGGAGTTTTTCCTTCCCACTGTCCCCCTATGCTGCCGATAGGGGGTCGTTTTGACTGTTGGGTTTTCTCTGTATTATTGTAGGGTCTTTACCCACAATACAAAGTGCCTTGAGGCGACTGTTTGTTGTGATTTGGCGCTATATAAATAAAATTGAATTGAATTGAATAAGAAGGACACCCCAAATCTTACTAAGAGCATGAACTCCTTTAGTTCCACGTACAGAAACAGACCATGGCCCAAACACATCTAAGCCCACATGAGTAAAAGGGGGATCCATGCTGAGCCTGTCATGTGGCAGATCTGTCATCTACTGCACTTGGCATGGCCCTCTGAGCTTTCAACATGACACACACTTGAAGATGAGACTGGTTATACAATGTTTGCCTCCAACTATCCAGCAGTCAGCAGATCGGATGTTTCAGATGACCTCTGACTCTCAGAATGCCTTCCTGGTCAATGAAGCAATCTAAACCACTTAGTTCTTTCACACTGTTCCTAGGGAGTTGGACAGATGGATGGGTGTCCCTGCCTGAGCCCCCAAAACTACCAAAACAAACTCTGTATATAAAGGCAAGTCAGTTTATTTATGGCCTTTTGCCCAGGCGTTGAGTAAAAGGACGATAAACAGAAATCCAAAAACTAGAAAATGAACAGATGCTTGGGCTCCGGAATGAGCCAAGGCCAAAATAACAAACAAAACATCTTATTTCCCAAAAAAGTGCTGCCTAAACCCTGCAAAACAAAACAAACAAAAGACAATCATTACCCCTAACTCCCTAGCATCAAAACATGAGACAGCAGTACAAAAGAAAATGTCAGCTCACCCCTTCTGCTTCACAAATCAAAAGGAAAGTATTTACACATGAAAACAAACACAGGTTCTGAAGGCTGAGGCCGGGACGTCATGCACTCTGCTGCTGCTCTGCTGCTGCCCCTTGAGTAGCTTCCATGGACTGCCTTTTAAGCCATCAGCTGATCTTAGGTTCCAACCAGCAGTCGCCATGTTGTAAGCCAAGCGGGACAGTCGGGCTCTGGTTCAGGACCCTCTGAGCCAGAGCCCGAGTGTCCCGAGTCTTCCAAGTGTTCCCAGTCTTCCACCAGCCAGGGCTCTGGAGAGTCTAGGCCAGCCAAGGCTCTGGAGAATCTCTGCCACCTGCCACACGGCCACCCGCCCGAGGTCATCCGTTTCCGCCGCCTGCCACACGGCCGCCCACCAGACCACCTCTGCCTCTGCCTCTGCAGGTGTTACCCTGATCATTGCCTTGGGCTCCTCTGTCTGTGCCAATGGCCATCCAGTGCCTTGCTCCCATCTTTGGTCTCTGTCCTCTTGTCTTGCCCCATGGCCGAGACGACCCTCTGAACTGTGCCGCCTCCTGTGTGGCTTTCCTGGCAGGCCTCCTGAACTGTTTTGGCTCCTGTTTTGCCTTGTTCTGTTTATTTTCCTTTGGACTGTTTTTCCCAGCCTTGTGCTGCCGCCTTTTGTTTTCAATCTTGGTTTGTTTTTGGGACTGTGTTGTTTTTTTTTTTTTGGCCACAGCGGCTTTTATCAGTAGTGGAGGGATACAGGAAATGGGGGAAAGATACAGGGGAAAACACGCGTTCAAATTGGCGACATGCTGGGAAAGACCTACAGGAGTCCTTAGTTATTTTCCAGTATAGGTTTCCTTTGTTTGTTTTGCTGCTTTATTTTATTTTGCCATTGCCTTTGTTCTGTTGCCATTATAAAGACTCATTTTGGTTCATCTTTTAACACCATTGCCTGCGTTCTGCTTTTGGGTCCTCACCACCTTTCCACACCACACGGCCTGCACACCTGAACCGTGACAGATCCCCTACAACCCAGCCAGGATTCTGACTCCCAGATTGTCTGAATGCTCATTACAGACACTCCTGATCTCAACATATTATGTGGATAAAGTACACCTGTCAACAAAATCAGTTTCTTCCATTCAAACCTCTCCACCACCCAGCTGTCAAAGCTTTGTGAGAAGGTGACAACTGCTGGTGTGATTATTGGGAAATGGAAGAAATATAAAATGAGCTTCAGTCACCCTCAGTCTGGAGCTCCATGCAAGATCTTGCCTCATAGGGTGAGAATGGTCATGGTGGTTCAGCCCAAAGCTACACAGGAGGAGCTTGTTAATGATCTAAAGGCAGCTGGGACCACAGTCACCAAGAACACCAAGAACACCATCGCTAACACACTACACAGTAATGAACTGAAATCTTGGAGTCTGTGGTGTATTGTGTATTGAGATAAGACCACCCTAAAAGTGTTTCTTATAATGTGAAAATATGGATAGAAGTGCTCCGGTGGGAGGTATTTTCACGTGGCAAAAGTTGTTTGTTTATAACAGCCCAGATAACAGTGTTGGAGCCATTGCTTGAGGATCAAACTCATAGTGGATTGGGAGCATCCTTCTATGCCCATTGTTCCTGATAACAGCAGGGGGAGGTGCGAGTTTGGGCGATAAAGGCAGAGGCAAAGTTGGGAGAGAGCTTTTCTTTTTGGCTCTATTTGGCTCTGTTTGGCTCTTTTAGCGCACTTTTTGCTCTTCCAATCTCCTTTGTAACGGCTCCAAAGGCACACACTCCTGGGAGGGCTTTTTTGCTTTCTTGTACTTTGTTTAACTTTGTGCTTCAATAAATCTTGGAAACGAAACCTGCTCATCTCCAGTGAGTTTTTGTAAAGTGTGGAATTACCTTCAAGGTGCATTTGTTTTCATTGGTCTCACTTCTGCCTGGTAAAAGGGGCAGCGGGAGAGAGCCGCAACCACGACCCGACAAGTCCCCCTGCTCAAGAAGGCACATATACAGGCCCTTCTTAAGTTTGCCAGTGAACATCTGAATCATTCAGAAAGGCTTGGGAGAAAGTGCTGTGGTCAGATGAAACCAAAATTGAGCTCTTTGGCATCAACTGGACCCACCATGTTTGGAGGAAGAGAAATGCATTATGCTTTGGGGGGGGGGGCTCTACTGTGCTCTATTCTGGGATTGTGCTGTGAGTGAGAGAGTCAGACTAGTGGGCAGTCAGAGTAACTGCAGGACATAAATCAAGGGCTTTGGCAGTTTTCCCCATGGTACTGCCACAATGTTACCTGACTAAAGAAATTTTTACATCGAGTATACCCCTCCTTATCTGAGTTTTGGCAGCTGGGGGCAGTTGAACTGTCAAAGAAATGAACCAGAAGATATCACATGTACACAAGCACTCTCAGTTCAGGAAATGACAGGCCATCCAAACAGCTGGCTGTGACTCCCCTCCCAAGAAGAGCAAAGATCCTAGGCTAAACATAACACTTTATACTACCACTATCTACAGTATAAGCACTATCAATTCAAACAGATGGAGAGAGCCGTGGTTTAGACTTGGCCTTCTCAGATTGGTTCGTCCAGTGGTTGATGCTGGCCTCATGGCACAAGCTTCTTCCAATCAGCAATAAAAGGTCTGTAAAAGCAACACATGCCTTCCTGCCATCACATGTCCCTAATCATGACATGGCAGTTTTATTCTACCTAGCAACAGGGTGCGGTGATCTATACACATCCTCCTTAGACACAGATGTACATGTTTTTGGAAAACCTTCGAGGATAAGATAAACATATTTTTCTCCGAGACCGGGAAGGCCGTAAATAAGATACACATATCTCCCAAAGGCCATGAAGTTAGTCTGGCAACTACTGGTCCACCATCTCTCTATTAGCTATCTAATGCATTAATTAATTATCTATTATTTGCTTCAGCCACAACTTATTAATTTCCTGCAGTTTACTTTTAAGCATTTGTCATTTTATTCATTGAGTAAAAAAATAAAACCCAACAGATGGCTGCCAAGAGGGTTGGAAAAGGTCCCAGTAGGTCAGACAAAAGGCCAAAAGATTGTATAAACTCTAGCATCAAATTTCATAAAGAGAAATAAAACTTACATGATCATAAATAAAGTGTGAATAAGAATATTCAAAGTATGTACAGTAAACATCGCCTAAGTCGGATTCCAATGTCCTGTGGAATTTCATCCAACTTCATCTCTGGATTTGAGCGTCACTTTCAGGATATTGCTTCTGCAAGTTTTATAATCTCATAAACACACAGTTCTAAACATGGCAGCACACCTAGTCGCAGCGGCTCAGTGCTCCCTAAAACAATGTTGCTTGTGGTTACTGCTTATAGTATGTTTTGTCGCTAGACTCAGAGTACACAGGAAATCTTCTACAACAGAGAGAATTTATTGCACATAGGAAGAAAATGTCATATTCTGATAACAAGTGCCACCACTCACATGGGATTCCTCCAGGAACTGCCAGGACATCAGCGTTTCCATGGATGGTGAGGGAATATACTCATGGTATATGTTTGCCCTTACCATATGTACATTTATTTGCCTGAGAAATTTGTCTTAGACTGGAAGATAAACATAACTGATTAAAAATACAGAAGTTTATAATGTTTGGTGTCATCGGGAACTTGGTGTTCTCACTGGGCAACGGTCAGCCACTCATGGAGACTACACAATGATAGAAATGAACACTTCGAGGTCACCCAGCTGTTGAAGTTCTCTGTTTTCCACATTTTGCTTTGTATAATGATGTAACCAAGATTGATAAGCTTTGACTATATAAAACTGTATGCTGAAAAAGAGTGTGTGAGTTCTTCATGTCATATCCAGTAACACACTGGCATGGCATGCGGTTCTGACCCAGATTAATCTGTAAACTGTGACAAATGGCTAATTAAATTTAATAATTGGACTCCTTATTCCATTGTTTTGTCTCATCCCTGTTCGATAAACGAACATGCAGAAACCTAAAAGGCTTAAGCAGCAACTCATATTTTTTTAAATTTCTTCAATGGCTACACCAAGAAGTAATCTCCAAGATGGCGAAGAGAACGTAAATAGAAGCAGGCCTGCAGGTCAGGCATTCTGGCTAGGCTAAGAGGGCTCCGAATAGACCTCCACTGCCCAGTCTCTATGTGGCAAAAGCCAGGTCCCTAAGGAACAAGATGGATGAGCTAAACCTGTAAATATCAACCTGGTCAACTATATGAGACAGCTCCATCATTGTCATCATGGAAAGCTGGCTACACTCTGTAATCCCAGATGCAGCAGTGGAATTAGCAGGTCGGTCACTCCATAGCAGCGACAGAACCGAGGACTCCGGTAAGAGCCGAGGAGGCGGAATGTGTGTATATGTTAACAAGAGCTGGTGTGCAAACGCCAGCTGTTAGCAGTTAAATGTAGACCATTATATCTACCACGCGAATTATCTGTTACCGTGGTAACAGCAGTCTGCATACCACCAACCACTAATGCTAAAACAGCTCTCAGCCACCTACTGACAGCTATAAACAAATAGCAGGACTCTTATCCAGAGGGTGTTTTTATTGTGGCTGGTGATGTTGACCATGTCAATCTCAAGACTGTGCTGCCTAGCTCTGGCCAACATGTAAACTGCACAACTAGGGGAAACAATACTCTGGACTGTGTCTACTGTAATATCAAAAAGGGATACAGACCTCAACTCTCACACATCTAGGCCAGTCTGATCACCTGTCTTTATCCCTGATTCTTGCATGTCACCCCATTTTTAAAAAACAGGAACCCATAATTAAAACTGTCAGGAAGTGGCCTGAAGATGCATCCCTACAGCTACAGGACTGCTTTGAGCAGACAATCTGGACCTTGTTTTTTAGTCAAGATGTGGATGAACTACTTAGTGTGGGTGGTTGGCTGTGGGATCTGCTCCCAGGGTACTTTCTGGATGGCCAGGGGAAGACTCCGGGGGCCGGTGTGAGTCCAGTGGCTTCCTGGGGCTGGAGTCCTGTGGTTACTTACTTGCAATATCTGTGTGCTTGTCCTGGTTGTTGGTGGTGGAGGGGCTTGGGTGGATGCTGCCTTGTGGTCTTGGGGTGTGGGCCTGGAGAAGTTGGGGTGTCGTGTGCTGGCCCGTGACTGGGTGGCTGGTCTTCTCTGTGGGGCTTGCAGTGTGGGGTCTGGGGTCCCAGGCCCCCAAATCCCAAAATCCTGGATGACTGGGAAGGTCCAGGCGCTTCTGAAGGAGTGCAATTCTGCCTTCAAGTGAGGAGCCAGAGTACAGTACAGCAGAGTCAGGCACAACTTGAAGAAGGGCATCAAACAGGCCAAAACCATGTATAAGGAGAAGATTGAGGCCCACTTCACCAACAGGGACCCAACACAAGTGTGGCGAGGCGTACAACAGATCATCAACTATAGGGGAAGTCGTGATGCACCCACAAACACCAACGCCTCCTTAGTGGCAGAGCTTAACCATTTCTATACCCGCTTTGAGACATCAGGGCTAGACAATGGAGCTTTCCCCTGCTAGTACAGACAACACACCCTTGGTAACAAAGGAAGAAGTGAGATACATCCTCAGGTCTGTGAATGACGCCATCCCAGAGAGAGTGCTCAAAGAATGCACATTCCAGCTGGCAGATGTCTTCACAGATATTTTTAATATGTCTCTAGCCAAGGGGACTGTACCAACCTGTCTAAAAACAACAGCCATCATTCCAGTGCCCAAACAAAACAACATCAGCACTTTAAATGATTATAGACAGTGGCACTGTCTCTACATAGGAGTGCTTTGAGAGGCTGGTGGTAAAGCGTGTTAAGGCTGCTCTCCCTCGCTGCCTGGACCAGCACCAGTATGCTTACAGGGACAACCAGTCTGTGGATGCTATCATCACAGCCCTCCACACAACACTGACACACCTGCATAAAAAGGACACATATGTGAGGCTACTGTTTATTCATTACAGCTCTACATTTAATACCATCGTCCCTAACTGGCTGATCACCAAACTACTCGATCTGGGCCTCAGCCTGTGTGTGTGGATCAAGGATTTTCTGTTTTTATCGCCCACAGTCTGTGAGACTGGGTCATCACCAATCTCCACTTGTCCCTCAGTACTGGTGCCCCACAAGGCTGTGTATTGAGTCCCTATAACATCTACACATATAATTGCTCCTCCTCCCACCATTCAAATACAATAATAAAATTTGCACATAACACAACAGTGATAGAACAAATCACCAACAACAATGAAAACGCCTACAGGGATGAGGTTGAAAGATTGACAGGATGGTGTACTGAAAACTACCTACACCTGAAAGTCAGGAAAACCAAAGAAATAATTGTGGACTCCAGATGACAAAAGGCAAACCCTCAACCTCTCATCTTCAATGGTGAGGAAATGGAGATGTCTCCTGCTATAAGTTCCTGGGGATTAGGCTCTCAGAGGACCTGAAATCAGAGAGGAATACCATCACCCTAGTCAAGAAAGCACAGCAATGGCTCTACTTTCTACTAACACTGAAGAGAAACAACCTGCCTCCCGAGCTGCTAAAGTTCTTCTACCACTGCTGCATTGAAAGTATCATCACATACTCTATCGCTGCGTGGTATCTCAACTGTACAAAAAAGTACAAGAAATCTTTCAGCCAGGTCATCAGGTCTGCTGAGAGAATTATTGGACTTCTGCTGTCTGCCCTGTAGGACATCTTTAGGGCTCGTTGCGTCCACCATGTACATGGCATTTTGCAGGACAAGACTCATCCTACTAATCATCTCTTAACCCTGTTTCCTTCTGGTAGGTGCTTCCGGGCCATCCTTGCCCACACTTCCAGACTGCAGAACAGTTTTATCCCCAGGGTCAGGGCTGGACTGGGACAAAAAATCAGCCCTGGCATTTTTGGATTAGACCGGCCAGCAACTATGTCTTAAAAGCGGTTGACACTGTCTTAACTCAATGTGGGCATACCTTTTGCTAATAATACTTTTATACTTTTTTTACACTTACTTTAGTAATGCTTTTACGTATCATTTAGCAGTTTTAAAATCTGTAATTTCAATTTTAGTACTTTTTAAAAAGTTTAACCACAGCATAGAGGCTACAAATTCAAACTACTGTGCAGCCTTTCAACACACCTTTACCTAAATATCTAAAATGCTGTGCTGGAGCCTAAAATGGACACTTGCTGCTCATCCAACACTTCTCAGCCTTGACCGTTTGCTATTTTATCAGATTAAGGTGCCGTGGCTGCCAGATTTTGAGAAGTATGCAAATACCAATAAATATTGATACTAATCAATTGCCATTGCTCATCATTCTCATGTAATAGAGCTAACGTTACCTCCATCACCTCAAAGTCCCTCTATTATTGCTAACGTTACTACCTGCTTACGTACTACACTTTCCTGCTCACTCTGTCCCTCGGTTTCCCTTTCGAAAGCCTGCATCTCTGGCTGCTCCTCTCCCTGTCTGCTGTTGCCGTCTTCACCTACAGCCTGCTGTTGCTGGAGCGTTGCTGTTACAGAGGATGTGGAGGCTACAGCAGCGAATATGTCTGTGATCTTAACACATTTTGTAGCATCTAGTTTCTCCATGCTGCCTCTCCTTTAACATACGCGCTCAACACTGAAACTAGCAAGAGTTACAGGGGACCATATAGAGAAAGGGTGCAGCCGCTTCTGTCCTATATCCTGATTGGTTCAGTTCCCCTTTAAGTTGTGTCTTAGAAAAAAAAAGGGAAGAAAAAAAAAATCCAACAGCATCAGCCTCTGAGGACTATCGGCCCACTAAGCAAATAACCCGTTACACCAGATTACCAGTCCAGCCCTGCCTAGGGCCATAACAGAACTAAACCAAATAACCCACCTACCCCCCCTACCTAGCACAACAGCACATCACAGGAATATGCAATGTGCAATATGTGATGCCTTGATGTTTCTAATTATTTGTGCTTTTAATATATTTATGTGTAAATGTGTGAGTATGGATGTGAGCATTGAACTTTTAGTGGTTGCACAAACTAATTTTGTTGTGTGTATTAATCTTCTTCTCCTTTTCCAGCCATGCTAACGAGCGTATTGGGTGACAAGGTTCCTCCATCGATCATGAGATGGCGAGAGTTTCAGCTTCAGCCCAAGAGACGTTGAGGGCTTTGAGGTCTTCTATGAAGGTCCGGCGCCAGGTGAACCTTCAATGTCCCCTACCTCGAAGATGAATTCTGAAACCTGACTGAAACTCTTCAAATAAACCGTTCCTCTGCAGATGATCAGTTAGCTGTTTTACAACTACTCTTTCAAGAATCTTTGAGAGAAAAGGAAGGTTGGAGATTGGCCTATAATTAGCTAAGACAGCTGGGTCAGTGATGGCTTTTTAAGTAGAGGTTTAATTACAGCCACCTTGAAGGCCTGTGGTACATAGCCAACTAATAAAGACAGATTGATCATTTTTAAGATTGAAGCATCAATAATTGGAAATACCGCAGTTTGCAATCTACCACAGAGCACGGGCAGTTTCATTCACATTGTGCACGTTTGATCTCACTGCGGTGTGTACGCTTGATTTTGTGGGCTACAGAAATTAAAATGACAACCGGGATGAACGCAAGAAGTAAGAGGGAAAATGAAGATCAAAGGAAAATTTCAGGCTTCCTATTCAACAAAAAAAATCCCAGCATGAAAGGTAAATACCAGCCTTCATGTATTTTGATACACAAACTGAAAATTTAAAGCAAATTTTAGCACTGCAAGGATTCTTGGATTAACTCAATTTGATTATTAAAAATCCTTGACACTAATTTGTTGCTTTGATGTTTCCTTTTAATTCTACAACTCAGGTGTCTCCGTGTAAGCGGAGCATTTCATCCACGGTAGTTCTCCGTCACTTCAACTGATTTCCATCATTTGTCAAAAAAACGACCCTTTAACACGAGTGGATCATTGCTTAGAAGTTTTTCCATGCCTCCACTGCTCTGTGCTGTGAGTGTGCGTGTTTGAATGTGTTGTGCAGAGAATGTCAGCTGTTATTTTTCTTTATGTCAGCCGTAGCCACCAGAACGGATCTATAACCACAGTTTGGTAGCAGGGGCTGCCATTAGCACTAGCAATCTTTCATCTGCATCTGCATCTGCAGTACGGAAGTTAAAATATGCTGATGAACTGTTAAAATGAAAAATTATTTCTTATCCAATTACTTGATTAATAGCTAACTAATGATCCAAAGGAAAAAAATCTCAAACCAGTTAAACTTCATGAAAATTCTTCATAATTATTAAAAAGTATCGGTATCAGTATTGGCCTGTATTTACTTGGCATTGAATCGATACCAAGCGGTTCAGGGAGGAGGTGGAGGAGCTTGATTTTTTTTCACAGATTATCGGTCTCATACTGTCCTGACAAAGTGACAGTTTTAACAAATATGTAAAAAACAGATTTTTTTAAAATAAAAGTTACATATGGCAGCTTTAATCTGTGTAAGAGAGAAACCTGTAGCTTTAGTTTTTACTGTCGATGATTGTTTTGCCATTTTTACACATTTAGCTATGTGGTTTTGAAATAGCGCACACTTTTACAAAGATTGTTGCTGGTTTAAAAACAACATAACTTTATGTATTGTTTATAAAAGGCAGAGAACAGTTAAGACTATTGTGATGAACTATGAATAATTGTTTTACATTCTGTGATAAATGATGGAAGTCACCCAGGAGTATTAAATAAAGATGGTTATATTTATTTGAGCTGTGAGTGTTTAATATCAGGATGATTTTATGGGAATGTGGATCTTTCAGATCAATTTGAGAAGTGATTTTGATCATGTTTCACATTTTATTGTGTCATATAGCGTCAGGTGCTGGTCTTGGTCTTGTCTCGGTCTCGGGTTAGGCGGTCTTGACTACAACAGTGTATATGTTGCAACCAGAGATCAGGCGGACACTGACTATTTCTGTACGTGGCACTCCCTTTATTTTTTCTGCTTGCACCAGTACAAGATCCTTCATTGATTACATAGTCCGCAAACACATTCTCCGGTGCCCCGACGAGAGCTTCTCCCGTCACCACTTCTTTTTTATGAATGAACCAAAAAAAAAGCAACAACAGAACAAGAGTTTTTTCTTCTACCACTTTTTCTACGAACAATGTGTCTTATTTACTAATTAGCACCACCTTGTGGCAGAAACTGTGCAGTACACATACAGTATACAGTAGATTAGGGGCCATTCCTGAATTACTTGTGAATACTGGGAACTGGAAAAACATAGGCAACTGATACATACTCAATCACTGAAAAACAGTATACCCTTCACATATGACCAAATGAAAAAAATGCAAAAGATTGGTGGACTTTCATACTCAATATTTTAACAGAACACAGAACAATATCAAAATATTCCACATGTATGAACATTTACATCACCATATTAGTTGTCCCCTTACATATACATCCATCATATAAGATGATCAAGTTTCAACAAAGACCTCCTAAATTATGATCAGATGTACAAAAACACACATTTGTATATTTTATCATTCAGTTTGCAGAACACATGTATTAATATAAATTTCTACAATGGCATTTATTCCACAAATAGCTGTCTCAAAAACCAAGATATGACTTCATCACTTGTTAGTATTACAACGTTCTTCAAATGAAAAATAATAATTTTATATTTCTTACATATTTTCAATATGCTGTTTCAAGTGACCAGTATTAATGTTTTACAGTCCCTGCTGTTAGTACAACATCCACAGCGGAACAGTCTGAAAAACATAAACATATCTGAGTATACATGTTGCCTACAAAGTCTCAAATTCTTCCAATAAACTAAATTATTAAACAAGTATATGCATTTTGTCCAGTTTTAGTGTACAGTTTTTATTACTGTATCTCTTTTTATATGCATTATTTTACGAGGTGTTTCTTTTTTTAACAGTAATTAGACTCATTCACTTCAGTTTCTTGGCTCACTTGTTGGACTGTATAGTATGTGTCTTAGTTTTCATACTTAATGTCATATGCGAGTGGTCCATTAATGGCAAATCCAAGGTAGAAAGACACCTTTTCTGTGCTGAAGCCACTTCTGATTCCACTAATGAGAGCTGGCCGCACCAGGATCTTCTGCGTACCGTAGTTTGCATACACCTTTCCTTCCTCAATGGTTCCACTGACCCTGTGGAGGCGGCTGATGATTGCTTCTTCCTTAAATATGTCTCCATTCCTCCAAAGTTGTGCCAAGGTATCACGAGGCATCTTAGGCAGAAAACTCTCATCCAGTTTGGGTTTGGAGACAAGCTTCTTTAGTCCGTCCTCTTTTGTTAAGTAAAAGTGAGCAATAGTGCTTCTCTTATGAAATAAACTGGCAAGGTGTTTGTAGGAGGACTTTCGAATGGCTGTGACATATTTTCCAATTTCTGTGTTTTTATCAGTAGGACTGGGCCAGAATAAAAGCAAAGCGAGGTAATACGGGTCTGGGAGGGAATGCCAAAGTCCTACACTCTGCAGAGTTCCCAAAAGGAGATTAGAAAGGAATCTGTAACTTTTGACATGTTTAGATTTTGGTTTCAGATGGTAAAGAACAATGTTTGATAAGATGTAATTAATTTTCATTTTAACATTTTGCTGCTGGTTGTCAGTGTTTTCCTGCAGAAATGCATAGCATTCTGTGATCCTCTCCATCTCTTTGGCAGGTTTGTCCAAATGCTGAAGTATTCCTGAGAACGTGTCTGCTTGGTTCTTCTCAAGAAACAATTTCCGTTCCTCAATATCTAATTTCAAAGTAAGGTTGGATTGGTTTTCTTTTTCTTTTTTCATTTCTTCTGGTGTCGTACAGAAAAGCTGCACATACTTCTTAAAATGTTCAGAGACTGTTCTATGATTCATTGCATCAAATTCAGAATTTGCTTTTGTGTAGGCAAAGTAACAATCAAGGAAATCAAGTATTTTTTTTACTTCAGATTTCAGATCAACGAGAAACTGCTCGTGTTCACTGATTATCTCAACATATCTGTTATTGATCTCATTGTCCTCTTTGTAAACAGTACTGATTCTAATTGTTCCTCTAAGAAAACTTTGCAAGTACTTTTTCTTCATGGGGTTGCGTTGCTCAAAGAAAGGCAACCTGCTCAGAATCTCAAAGACCAGGAAAGCAATTTCTAACATGGTCACATAGCCATAAACATTGTATGACTTTCTCGGGTAGTCTTCTGAGTCATCGTCAGGTGTTTCCTCTTGTGGTTTATCTGCAAGATCTGACAGGTCTTGAGCTCTTTGGAAAGCTTTCATACCACTGATGGCTATTGTAATGTTTGTGTGCAGGTCTTCTGGGTTGTGTGATTTTTCATGCTTTTCTCTGTCCATGTTAGACTTCAGATTGCTTTTGTAAACTTGTCCAATTGTATCAAAATTGTAAGGATTTTCTTTAATGTCCTTGGCTTTTTCTGCCCACTTCAGAGCCTCTGGGAAGTCACGCTCATGGATGTACAAGTATCTCGCCAGTGCCTGAGGAATAGATGCACTTTTTTCAAACCTGGATGAGGCTTTCACAAAGATTTCTTGGACAATTTGTCTCCCCTGCTCATTGTGGATTTTGTGAATGAGAGGAGAAAATTGTTCTCTCTCATCTCCATCTTTCTTGCGTTGCCTTTCAATCAACATTTGCTTTATTGACCCCATCAGTCTGTTTTTAACGACTCCAGCACTGAAGAACAGATCATAATGGAGCATCTGCATAGTGATATCGCTGACTGTCTTGCAGCAGCTTCTCTCCAACTCAGTCAGACAGGCAGATGCTATGGTGTGATGAAGTATCCGGAGTCCTTTGTATCCGCCCCACTCTTCAACTCTGTCTATGATGAGGAGGTTTGCAAACTGCTTCATTCTGCCCAAAACACTGTCCTCTGGCCAGCGAATCATTTTCATCCCAAAAAAGTCCTCACAGAGAGACAGAGCAATTTCTGATTCTGCCACGTAGGCATTCAGTAGGGCTAGAAAGCCAAACAGCTGGGCCTCCTTTGTGCTGGAATCAAAGTTCTCCAGTGTGTTATGAGCAAGCTTATCAATGTATTTCTGATCAAAATTGTTCTTCATGATCATGAAGCTGTAAAAGTTTTCAGGTTTTTCGTGAGTTTCTTTGAGTTCTATGAGTTTCTTTTCAAAATCTTTCTGCTCTTGTGAGGTCAGAGAAGCAGTTATGTACTGGTTTTGTGTTTGATTGTGCTGTTTGTATTGTTCCTTTGGACTGTGGGAACGAACACAGTTAAGAATGATGACTTTGCAGTTTGGTGCATCACCCACACTTAGATTTAAGTTTTCCTCCACTGCAGCTTTACGTATGTAGGTCACAAGATCATAAGGAATCTCGGTTTCTTTTGAATCATTGATTAACAGCAGAACTGGAGACGGTTTCTCACTTTCAAGTTTCATCAGTTTAATAACTTGGAGGGCAACTTCTGTTTTGGGCATGGAGTTGTCTTTCAGCACAGCACATCTGAATTCTTGACGGAGGTCCCACATCACGTGCATTGCTAAGGTGGTGCCGCCACAGCCTGGATGGTGATACAGGTTGAGCAGAACACACGTGTTTGAATCTCTACACTGAGATCTGATCATCTTCTTCAAATTTTCATACTTGTCTCTCTTGATAAATGGCTTCTGTTCATCTTTGTCACAGAAGTAGAAGTTCCACCATTTCACTTTGCCCCCTCTGTAGAATTCCTGCTCAACTCTGATTCTGAATTCACGAAACTCCAAACTGTTTTCATCATATATGTTTTCACATTGATTCATACACAAAACATCTAGAGCTGTCAAAAAGTCTTCATCCCTCTGCTTCAGGACAACAGCGCTGAAACCAGGAGAGGGAAGCAGCCGTACAGACGACTGACTGACTGGTCCCATCGCCATTATGGTGCCATTGATCTCACTGAGGGTTAGTTCATTTATGGACAGAGGCTCAATGTCAAAGTCACACTTCTCATTTATCAGCTCCCTCCATTTCAGATATGTGCTCTGAGACTCACATATGCTGATGATGTTTTCCTCTTTAGTGTTCTTTATGAATGATTTGTAGATATCAAAGACTGGATTTTTCTCTGTGTCCACAGGTGAAAGTAAGAGGAAGATGATCAGATATCTTCCATGGAGAAGAACATCAGGGTTGCAGATGAATGAAACTAACTGCTCTACATCTCTGCAGGTTTTCCTGAGCCAGTTCTTATAATCCAGCTCCAAGTCTGAGTCATTGTCCAGATCATGTCGGCCGTTACAGAACACCCAGCTGGTCTGTTTGTAGAGGTTGAGGTTCTTCATCACTGTCTCAGTCTGTCCTTGAAATTGTGATGGTGTATGCAGATTAGCCACTCTTGACTCTCTGTATGAGTGACACAGTCCACCTGAAGCAGCAGAATTGGGGTCAAAGTCTAACACACAGAACAGTTTCATCTTAGTCAGAAACTGAAGATACTGAACTTGTTCTGGACAGCTCTTGTTTACAATGACAACAAATTTGTCATAGTCATCAAGTGAGTTTCCACCACAACATAACAAATCCTTCAGCTTGTCTCCCTGGTTTGCTTCGTTTTTCATTGATTCTTTTGATGGAGTCATTATCAGCTGACCTGTTTGAAACAGAAGATACAAGTAAAATGAAAGCACACACAACATCTCTCTGTTGAATGCCAGAGGTTCAGGCTGTTCTGTTCTAGATTCTAATTGTCCAAATTGCATGCTGTCAAATTAAATTGTTAGTCTCCCAATATTATTTGGGAGACAGACAAGATCAAGCTTATAGTTAGGGCTGGAACAGGTGACCCTGAACCCTCTGTTATTATGTTTCCACCGCCGAGGTGTTGGTGCTCATGCCAGTGCTGGTGTCAGTTTCAATGAACCTACAAAATGATTATGAACGAGCCTGCGTTTCCATCGCGCTTTGTGAACTGATTCTTTATGTATGAGTGTGGGCAGGTCCTCGTCTGGACATGGAAGCCAAAGGGCACAAATGTGGGAGAACACATTGTTGTGCTGGTTCTGCCAGAGGTTTCTTCCTGTTAAAAAGGAATCTTTCTTTTCCACTGTTTCCAAGTACTTGCTCATAGGGGGGTCATCTGATTGTTGAGGTTTTCTTTGTATTATTGTAGAGTATATATCTTACAATATAGTTCCCTGAGGCAACTATTCTTGTGACTTGGCACTGTCCATCCATCCATCCATCTGCAACTCCGAGGCTGGGTCATGGGGGCAGCAGCCTAAGCAGAGAAGCTCAGAACTCCCCAGCCATGTCCTCCAGCTCATCCAGGGGAACACAGAGGCATTCCCAAGCCAGCCGAGAGATATGATCTCTCCAGCATATCCTGGGTCTACCCCAGGGGCTCCTCCCAGCAGCACGTACCAGGAGCATCGCACCCAGGAGGCAACCAGGGAGCATCCTATTCAAATGTTTGAACCACCTCAACCAAGATACTTAAACCACTCCAACTTGTCCCTGAGCCAGAATAGGCACTCTACCCTTTTCTAGCTGAGGGCTTGGATTTGGAAGTGCTGATTCTCATTGCTGCCACTTCACACTCAGCTCAAGGGCAGTCCACAGGAAATGAGTCTGATTTATTGCTGGCAATGTGGAATAAGCTCTCACATTGGTTGTACAAAGACCAAATGACTTGTGTCAACAGTCCTGACAATTCAATTAAATTTTATTTAAATAGAACCAAATCACAACAAACAGTCACCTTAAGGCATTTTAAATTGTAAGATAAAGACCCTAAAGTAATTACAGAGAAAACCCAACAGTCAAAATGACCCCCTATGAGCAAACACTTGGTGACAGTGGGAAGGAAAAAATTTTAACAAGAAGAAACCTCCAGCAGAACCAGGCTCAGGGAGGAGCAGTCATCTGCTGTGACCGGTTGGGGCAGAGGGGAGACAGACAGGACAAAAGACACACTGTGGAAGAGAGCCAGAGATTAATAATAACTAATGATTAAATACAGAGTGAAGTATAAACAGTAAAAGAGGTGAATTAAAAAAAACACTCAGTGCATCATAGGAACCCCCCCCCCCCCCCCCCCCCCCCCCCCCCCCCTCCCAGCAGCCTATGCCTATTGCAGCATAAGGGAGGGTTCAGGGTCACCTGATCCAGCCCTAACTATAAGCTTGATCATAAAGGAAAGTTTTAAGCCTAATCTTAAAAATAGAGAGGGTGTCTGTCTCCTGAATCCAAGCTGGGAGCTGGTTCCACAGAAGAGGGGCCTGAAAGCTGAAGGCTCTGCCTCCCCATATTCCTGAAGCATCCCCCACAGATTACCCCGAGACGTGTTTGAATGCCTTCTCTAACTCCACACAACACATATAGACTGGATGGGCAAAATGCCACACAGCCTCAAATGTGCTCCAGAGGATAAAAAGTTGATCCAGCATTCTGCAACCAGGTTAAAATCTGCATTCTTCTTCCTGAATCTGAAGTTCAACTAACAATGAACTCTCCTTTCCACCACCCTGGCATTGACCTTCCCGGGGAAGCCGAGGTGTGTGGTCCCCCTACCTGAAGATGGGAACCCCCACCCCAGTCTGCCAATCCAGAGGCAATGCAGTGTTACAGAGGCAACTCAACCAGAACAGCCCTACAACATTCAGAGCCTTCAGGAACTCAGGACAAATTTCATCCACCCCTGCCACCAAGGAGTTGTTTAACCACCTCAGTGAGCTCACCCCCAGTGATGGGTGAACCATCCCCCTCTCCCACAAGTTTAGGTGCACCAAGTCTGTCCACCACCAGGTAGTGATCACCCTCTTCACCCAAGTGTCCAAAACATACAGCCGCATATCTGATGATGAAATTGCAAATTTGATCATCAGCCTGTGACCTAGGGTATGCTGGTGCCAAGTGCACCTATGGGGACACCTGGGTATTCTTGCAACAACTGTCCATAAGCTACCCTTATGGACAGTTGTTGCAAGAATACCCACCCCTGCCCACCTCCTCCCACTGAGTCCAGTTCCAGTCTGGAACAGCCTCTCTCCAAGTGACTTGTTCGAGAGCCTGACTATATCTAGCTGATATCTTTCAGCCTCATGCACTAACTCAGGCTCCGTCCCCACCAGACAGGTAATGTTCTATGTCCCAGTAGCCAGCCTAGATAGCCAGAGACCTGACCACCACCCAACACATGCTCTCCACCGAGCTCCCTCCCCAGGAATGGCTCCAGGGTGCAGCCACTGTAACCCTATCCCAGGCAGAATAAACTGGTCCCTTGATTAATTTTCTTTCATAGGGGCTGTGATTTGGCACTGTATAAATAGAATTAAATTAAACTGAATTTGTTTTTCAGTTGTTTTGGGTTGTTAATACTAAAAAAATAAACAAACAAAAAACAATAAATAAAAATAAATAAGCTAGTCAGCTATACTATTGGTGTACCAAAGCAAATGCAAATATTTGTAGTTCTCATTTAACAGACTGCTGGCTGAGAAAGTTACATTTTTTTTCTTGGACAGTTAATGAAGCTCAGCTAACTTGAGCATATTATACAAGCAAATTATATTTCCTCTTACTTAACATTTACAGCTTCCTGCACTTTGCAGCAGCAGTAATAGAACACTGCTTGGATATGTGTTTGCGATAAAAGAAAAAAGTTTGAATGGGTTTTTTTTGTTTGTTTGTTTTTGTTTTTTGGCATAGTCTGAAAGCTCTCTTCTGTAAATCCTCAAGGGAATAGTTTACCCTGCCTGGGATAGGGTTACCAGGGCCCCACTCTGGAGCCATCAGAGAGCATCTGGTGGCCAGCCTGGTGCAGCCTGAAGAGGAGACTTGGGCCTGCCCTCCTGTAGTCCACCAGTCACAGGAGGCATCATAGGGTTCAAGTGCAATGGGTGTCAGGTGGCAGCCAAGACCGATCCCTGGCTATTGATGCTGGTTTTTGGTACATGGAATCTCACCTTTCTGGTGGGGAAGAAGCTAATGCGTGAAGTCGAGAGATACCCCCTGGATATATTTGGGCTCACCTCAACACGTGGCCTGGGCTCTGGAACCAGTCTCCTGGAGAGGGGCTGGACTCTGTTCCTTTCTGGAGTTGCCCTTGGTGTGAGGCGGTGAGCTGGGTTGGGTATTCTTGTATCCCCTCGGCTTGCTGCCTGTATGTTGGTGTTTTTACAGGTGGACAAAAGGGTTGGGAATGGGTCCTGACTGTTTTCTGCACTTATGGGCCAAATGACAGAGTAGATAGTCTTCTTGGAGTCACTGAGCAGGGTGCTTGATGGGACTCCACCCGGTGACTCCAGCATGGTCCACGTAGCACAGGGACACCCTAGGTTGCAGGTCGATCAATTTTGTGGAAGAAGAAGACTTTCGGATGGCCTTAAAGTGATTCTGGCAAACCATCTGTCGTCACAGGAGGAAAGCAGTGCTCTACTCACGCGGTATGTAGTCAGGTTGGGGTGCTGACTTCAACTGAGGCTATACTTGGGTGATGAAAGGAAGGACCTCCTTAATCCCAATGAAAAGCCTTCTGTAGTAGAAGGAGAGTCTAGGGACAATGGGGATGACTCACTCATCACTGGGGGTGAGGTCACTGAGGTGGTTAAACAACTCCTTGGTGGCAGGGCCCTTAAATTCCTGAAGCCTGTAGATGTGGTAGGGCTGTCCTGGTTGACATGTCTCTGCAATGTCTGGACTCCACCAGGGCTGCCCTTTGTCACCAATTCTGTTCATAATTTTTATGGACAGAATTTCTAGGTGTATTTGAGTGGTGAAAGGCTTCCACCTTAGCAGCCTCAGAATCTCATCTGTGCTTATTTGCAAATTTGCGGTCCTGTTGGATTCATCAGGTGGTAGCCTCTAGTTCACACTGGAACAGTCTTCAGCAGAGTGTGAAGCAGCTGGTATGAGAATTGGCACCTGTAAGTCTGAGCCCATGGTCTTCAGCTGGAAAAGGGTGGACTGCCCACATCAGGTCAGGGACAGGTTGCTGCCCCAAGTGGAGGAGATTAAGGATCTTGGGGTCTTGTTCATGAGTGATGGGAGAAGGGAGCGGGAGATTGACAGACGAATTGGGACTGTGTCTGCAGTGATAAGAACACTGCTCTTGTCTATCGTAGTAAAGAGAGCTGAGTGTGAAAGTGAAGTCAACCAGTCAATCTATGTCCCCACACTTACCTATGGTCACAAGCTTTGGGTAGTGACCAAAAGAACAAGATCATGGATACAGGCAGCAGAAATGAGCTTCCACTCAAGGGTGGCTCGTCTTTCCCTTAGACATAGGGTGAAGAGTGCAGTCATTCGGAAGGGGCTCAGAGCAGAACTGCTACTCCTCCACATTAAAATAAGCCAGTTGAGGTGGTTTGGGCATTTGACTGAGATGCCTCCTGGCTGCCTCTTGGGTCAGGTGTTCCAGGCATGGGCTGCTGGGAGGAGGCCCCGAGCCAGACCCAGGACAAGCTGGAGAAATTATATCTCTTGACTGGACCAGGAATGCCAGTGCAAAATGGATGGATGAAGGTCTGAATGCTAAAAATGCTATGATTTGGAGTCCAGGTTCTCCTTGCCTGCAAATTAAATCCTACCCCACTCTGTGAGGCTCGAAATTGGCTCCCCTCTCACCTGTCAGCTACTAAGAAAACATTTGGGGTGGCTGTAGCTCAGTAGGTAGAGCAGGTCACCTACTGATCGGAAGGTCAGCGGTTCAATTCCTGGCTACTGCAGGCTACATGCCAATGTATCCTTGGGCAAGATACTTAACCCCAAGTTGCTCTCCGACGCAACCGTCGGAATATGAATGTGAGTGAATGTTAGATAATTAAAGCACTTAGCTTAATTAATCATGGAAGTGCATGGGTAAATGTGTTGTGTAAGTGCTTTGAGTGCTCATACTGAGTAGAAAAGCACTATATAAGAACTAGTCCATTTATTTTATCAGATATTTTAGATGAAGACAGAGATATCTGGGTACCTACTTGTGGTTTCAGTATGTAATTAAAAAGTTCACATTTTTTACTGATAGAACCCACAGTGTTTCAAATAGAAGCCACAAATCCTGAGAGCTGAATAGAAAGACAATCTGCACATGCAATTTCACTATCTGAATACCTTTTAAGATATTTTTGCTTTTCTTACTTGTATTCTTTTCTAGCTGACAGGCAAGATTCAGCTGGTTTATATCCTTTAGAATTTGTACTGCAACCTGTAGAGCTTCCTGGTTTCTGTAGTGGTCTGTCAGTAACTTAGCAGTGTCCATGCTGTTTTTACCCTCTAGTTTACCCCAAGAAATAGGTTCATGTTTGGAATTATTGTGTAAATAGAAATGAAATCTTTTCAGATCATCATTTGAAAGGTTGTCGAGTGTTCTCTCGATCTCCACAGTAGTCCTGGATGTGTTTGGTGGGACTGTGGTCTGCTGGAAAAAAAACATTTTTTTAAAAATTTGTTTGTTCTAAAAACAGCTTTGGTTTAGTTTTATTTCTAGTTTTCCTTTGTCTAAAGCTATATTAATATGTTGACATAATGTTTGATGTAGTGTGTTGTAGAAATGATAACAAGTTTTACCACAACAGTTTGTTTCTTCCTGGCGCCTGTGTTCTGTAGTTTTGGTTGTTGAACTTCTTCCTCTGACGTTTTACCAAATGGCAGCCGAGTCTGTTTGGAGTTATCTTCCACCATCTCATCTCTTTTGGATTCTGTATTTTCATATGGTTCTGGCTGGTTGATTTCTTTGGCCTGAGCCTGTCCTGGATCAGTGGGTTTGGTAGCTTCTCTTTGGTCTGTGTGAAGGATGGGTTGCAGTGTCGGCTCTGGTTTCTGGTTCAGCTGTTTGAGCTCTGAAAGAATCTTTACAGCAGGACCACTTTGCACATCCAGATCCACTAAATCCTGCTTCCTGAAGCAAACAAGGCAATCTCCAGAGACATCTTCCTCTTGGAGTCGTTCTCCATATTTGCTGTTTACTTTCACGTGCTGCACTAACCACTGGCTCACCTTCTCCTTGGTCCATTTTTCCACATATTCTGGGAACTCTGGTTGATGCTTAGATCCTTTTTTCAGACTTTCCAGATAAGCTGTGATTTTCACAGCAGGACCGTGTTTTATTCCTAAGTCCAAAATGTCTGTTTTATTGAATAAAACTAAGCAATCCCCCGACACTTTCTCTTCAATGAATCTGCCTGCACAGCTCTCATGAACTTTGACCTCTGTCATCAGCCACTGGTGGACATCTTCTATGGTCCATTTTTCAGCTACTGGTTGACTCATTTTGATACACCAGTTCTGAAACATAGCAAACAGCAGAAATGATGATACAAGTGTTTGTAACTGATGAAAGCTCTTTAGGAAAATCTACTAGCCTAAAACATTCAGAAGATTAAAGGAGAATTACATACTGACATTTAAGTGAAGTCCATCCATCCATCCATCCATCCATTTTCTTCTGCTTATCCAGGTCATGGGGGCAGCAGACTAAGCTGAAAAGCCCAAACCTCCCTCTCCCCAGTCACCTCATCCAGCTCCTCTGGGGGGACCCCAAGGCGTTCCCAGGCCAACTGATAGATATAAACTCTCCAGCGTGTAATGGGTCTACCCCAGGGCCTCTTTCTGGTAGGACATGCCCGGAACCCTCACCCAAGAGGTGCGCTGGAGGCATCCTAGTCTGATGTCCGAATCACCTCCTTTTTATGTAGAGGAGTAGCGGCTTACTTTGGGCCCACCTGAAAGGCTGCATGCACTCCTCACCCTATCTCTAAGGGACAGCCCAGCCACCCTTTGGAGGATGCTAATTTTTGCCACTTGTATTTGTGATCTCATTCTGTTGGTCACTACCCAAAGCTCTTGACCATAGGTGAGGGTGGGGACATAGATTGACCGGTAAATTGACAGCTTTGCTTTCCTCTGTGGTCCTTCCTCTTTACCACAACAGACCAGTGCAACATTGCATCACTGCAGATGCAGCCTCCCTTCTCCCGTTACTCGTGAACAAGACTCCGGGATCCTTAAACCTAGGGGAGCAACTTGTCCCTGACCCGGTGTGGGCACTCCACCCTTTTCTGGGTGAGGACCAAGGCCTCAGACTTAGAGGGTTGGGTAGGGCTGTCAACCAAAACAGACCTACAACATCCAGAGCCTTCAGGAACTCAGGGCGAATCTCATCCACCCCAGGGGCCCTGTCACCAAGGACTTGCTTAACCACCTCAGTGACCTCAGCCCCAGTGATGTCACATCCCCCTTCTCCGGACTCTGCTTCCACTACAGAAGGTGTAAAGTGGGATTAAGGAGTTCCTCAAACTATTCCTTCCACCGCCCGACTATAGCCTGAGTTGAAGTCAGCAGTGCCCCACCCACACTATATATACTGTGCAAGTAGAGCACTGCTTTCCCCTCCCAAGTCACATGACTGCTTGCCATCCAAAAGTCTTTTTTCATAGCTTCACCAAATTCCTCCCACAACTGAGTTTTTGCTTCAGCCACTGCCCAAGCTGCATTTCACTTGGCCTGCCGGTACCTGTCAGTTAACTCTGGAGTCCAACAGGCCAACATAACCAGATAGGATTCCTTTAGCTTGATGGCTCCCTTCACCTCTAGTGACCACCATCTGGTTCAGGGATTACCACCATGACAGGCACCAACCGCCTCGCAGCCACAGTTCTGAACAGCAACTTCAGCAATGGAGGTGTGGAACATGGTCCATTTGGACGTAATGTCCTCAGCCTCCCTCGGAATGCTGTTGAAGTTCTGCCAGAGATGGGAGTTGAAGATCACGCAGACTGGGGCCTCTGCCAGGCGTTTTGTCCAGCATCCTCTCCTGCCACCTGATCCAACCCACCACCAGGTCGTGATCAGTTGACAGTTCACCTCCTTTCTTCACCCAAGTAAACATACGGCCGCAGATCTGATGATACGATTACAAAATTGATCATTTTGCATTGCTATGGAGAAGAAAGGGAGTTCTCCACAAGGAGCATGGGGAGATTATGCATGGAAAATGGCTTAAATGAACTCTCTGATGCACACCTGCAGGTGGAGGTGTCAAAAGTCTAAGAGACAAGCGTTTGCTGTTCAGAAAAACAGCGCACTGCTCCATCTTGCAGTAACTTCACAGTGATCAATGGAAAAGTTCCTTTGATGCCAGAAAACACGTATTTCCAAGAAAAATAAAAAGAGGGGAAGTTTATCCGTTTCCTATTCTCTGTGAATCTATGTTTTGATTTCAAATGGAATAAAAGAAATATAATTTGTTTTACATTGTATGGATTTGGAATATAAAATGAAAATTTTTTTAAATGATCCCTTTTTCATTTTTTAATATCGGTTTTGCCTATCCCAGCTGTCATGACAGCTGGGATAGGCTCCAGCCCCCCCGCGACCCTGACCAGGATAAGCGGAAGTGAATGGATGGATGGATAGAATATCGGTTTTCAAAATGAAAAATGAATGACCAAAAAGTACACAGGCCCAAAATGCACCAAAACTTTACCATTGTCAACTGAGAATATTCTCATACAAATGGGGCATTAGCTGGAAAAGGGTGAAGTGCCCACTCTGGGGCAGGGACGAGTTGCTGCCCCAAGTGGAGGAGTATCTTGGGGTCTTCTTTGTGAATGAGGGGAGTGGGAGATTGACAGATGGATTGGGGCTGCATCTGCAGTGACATGGATGCTGCACCGGTCCATCATAGTGAAGTGAGAACTTAGCATAAAAGCAAAGCTGTCCATTTACTGGTCGATCTATGTCCCCTGGATAAGCTGGTGTTGATGGCTGGGGAGCAAAGGCTGGGTTTCTGTACTTAGTCTGCTGCCCTCCAACCTGGCTCTGGATAAGTGGAAGAAGATTGATGGATGGATGAATGGATTTTGAAATGTCAAAACAGCCCCATAGAAATAAATCCAATTACGTGTAGAGCAAATTGAACTAACTAGTGTTAAGTCAAACTATTGTTCTGTTAAAGGTGAGATCCAGAAAACCTTGTCTGATTTAAATGTATCAAGTATTCTATTAAAAATCTCAATCTCTTTCAGTTTGGCTCAAGTGATTCAAGTATTTACAACCACTGCAAGCATCTGGTGAAGCTTAGTAGACATCTGGGGTCATTTTAAATCTTTAATTAAATTTTTTGAGTGTGTCCTAAAATAATGGATCAAATAAATTAGAAAAACAAACAAACAAAAAACAAACAAAAAACAACACTATGAATCTCACACTAATCTCACAATGTGGTAACACTCACCAGAAGGCATGAAATAACCACAACTCAACAGTCCTCTCTGAATTAGATCACCTTAAAATTATACAACTACACCCCTCTGTTTTACCAAACACAGAAAGAGCAGTGTCTAGGAAATAAAATAAATAAATATCTTTCAAGATCTGTATACAGCATTTGCAATGCTCATGGTGGTCAGCTTACCACTGCGTTTAAGAGAAATAATACTGAAAACTGCTGAAAAATAGTAGCCACAGACACAGGTCTCGTCAGCAGCAAAGATTTTCAACATGAAATTCAGGTGAGTTTGAAACAAGCTGATGTTTGCTCTCTGCACATGTTTGAGGTCTGTGATGAATTCACAGAGCACTCAGTGTATGTGGTCAGAATGGGACTTCCAGGGGGAGAACGAAAAGCAACAGAATAGAATCCAAATTTATGTCAGGTAAAGTTTTTCATTTTTTAACTTTCTGATCATACCTCATTCATTTAACCCCGAGAAGTATTAATGTAGATTCATTTTTGTCTGTTAGTATACAGGTTTTTGTGACCATAGCAAAACCAAAATTATAACAAACTGCTCTTAACACACAATTTAACATCATCATTATCATCATCCAAGGGCGTAACTTTGGGTCCAACATTGGGGGGGTTAAGCTCTCTGCCTATTTATTTATTTATTAAATCATTTACTTTTCTAAAAGGATTCAGGAGATTTTGGGTTAATTAGAAATGTATTAGAAATACATTGTAATGCTTTTACTATGTATTTATTTAACTTTATTTGTATTTACTCTGCACCTTCAACAATTAAGAAAAGGCTTACATTTTTCACATTTCTACCAACAGTAACAAATATCTTTCATGAACCTGTTTTGTTTTACTACCAATTTTGCAGCCCCTCATTCCACTTTTAAAGAAACTGTTTTAATTTGGCCAAATATAATAAACAAAATATTTTACAGCAGTCTGTTCTCCACTGAGCATGTGAGAGTTTAATGCAATCTTTACTATTAAACACGTTCTGTAGAGAAAAAGGTTTGAACTTGATGTGTTTAAAATATAACGAGTCTCATCCTGGACCTTTCTGGGACTCATCTTCAGTCCTGTTATCAGTACTAATATTAGTTATTAATAACTAAATACATAAAATGTTATGTGTGTGTTCACTTGAGTAAAACTATATACTTGTTTAATGAGTTTAGTTTATTACATATTACAGGTATTGTACTGAGCCGCATGTGTGCAAATAACCACTTTTATCTTCTTTTTCTTTGACTCATTGTCAGATTAGGAGGAGCAGGTCTAACGGAGCTAAAATACCTCAACTGGTATTCATAGTGTGTCTGATACACAGCGGCATAGTTATTAAATCATCAGCTAACAATACATTTACCTCATTTTTATTTTTCCGCTTTTTTACAAGGGGTGTTGTGCTCTTCATTTTTTCAAACTACACCCGCTGCCCAGCAGCTGCTTCCACAAGCGAAAGCTGCCGCTTGGTAGAGAAAGCGGGTTGGGTGATACCAAGTTTTTGTGGGGAGAGGGGGGGTTACATTACCAAATGATTAAACATGCTAGTAGTTTACCCAAAATTGATAATGAATAAAGAAAAATAACATGTTATTCATGTAAGATGTTTTTGTAAATCGAAATGATGTGACTTTATTGGGGGGGGGGTTATAGTGATTGGATCAGATTATTGGGGGAGTCATAACCCCCCTATCCCCCCCGCAAATTATGCGCATGTCGTCATCTCACAGAACTGGCACAACCTGAAGTGGTCTGCCACTTCCAGTTCTTCCAGATCTCTGACAAAAAAAGCACTGTTCATTTCCATACCTGTACTCAACAAACCGCACCCAAAGCTCACAGGATTTAACCCCTTCTTGACTTGATGTGTGCTTTCTGACAGAATCAAAGACAAATAGTTCATAAAATAGTTCAAACTTTTGTGGTTTGTTCTCAAAATAACAATGTTTAGGCTAAACTGTTTATGTACATAGACCTGTTACAATCTTATGCTAACAATGAGTAGCATCAGATAATTTCAATCCTGCCTGAAACTCGATTAGTTTCTGTATAACTAAATTAACTGATTCATGACAAAATTGCATTTTTTTTTAACATAGTATGACTTTTTCATGACTGTCCATCTATATATAAATAAAAGATTTGTCTTTCTTTTCATTACTAAAGATATATATAGTTCAACATTTGACTTCCTCTTGAATATTTCCCCTTACAAAGCTTTTACCAAAATATAACACAGCCAGTCTGGCAGGTTTACTCCAGATATTATAGAATTTTACACCTACCTATATTATTTGGTTTTCCATCTGGCCTGATTTCACCTCCTCAATGTCTCTTCAAGATCATGACGGATCAGATTCTCCCTTCCTGGAGTTAAAGCTGCCTAACCCTAAAAAAGCCACACCCACAGCATGAAACATGATTTCCTTCAATCTACTCTGAAGTTTTCAGTTCAATTGAATTCAATTTTATTTATATAGTGCCAAATCACAACAAACAGACGCCTCAAGGCGGTTTGTATTGTGACCCTACAATACATCGTGCTAAATCAGAGAAAACTTAGATATTCCTGAATTATACTCAAGCCAAACACAATAAGCTATCTACAGCTTATGTCTGTTTGACTTTCTGTCTTAATTGGATATTATCTGTAAATCTAAAACTGCAAAAGTCTTTAAACATATATTCATGCTTAAGGTAACTACTGTATTAAATATTTATATTTAATATCGTGTTGGAACTGTTTTTGTGTTGTTGCCTCTCCGAGCCTGTGGGGGGCGCAGGTTTTCACAATGCGCTATGTTAGGCTGATTTGTAAATAGAAGAAGTGAACGGAAGTAGTTTTCTCAGGAGGTAGAGAAAGCATGGTGCATCTCTGACAATCCAAAGCCATCCGCTCCTTCATATCCCTTTGAGTGGCAATATGAGTAAGTTTCAAGGTTGTATGTGTTTGTAAGATATTATGCGTGTGATTATTCAAATAAGTTTGAGATGTTTGATATGCTATATGTGTCAATCTAGTGAATCCAATCTGAGTTCATGCAGTGCGACCGCTAAATTGGAATGAACCCTTTAATGTGCCTTATATATCAAAGGAGATGTTAATTTGATTTATGTGATCATATTATAATTGTATACTGAGTACTTTTTCTGTATTTTGTATTGTTTCAGTTTCACACTTTTTTACATTAAATCCTGTCCAACTACAACACGCGCCTGTTCCTTGGAGGAAGTGATGTAAGAGAGAGTTTAGCTGGCTGTGAATCTTAATATAGGACACGGGGTCACATTGAGTGCAACAGTACAGTGAAATCATAGCACTCGACAAGGGTCCACGAGCGGCAGTCGACTTGACCATGGAGAAGTCAGATGCTGAACAGCAGGGCAACGAGGAAACAAGGTCCACTCACTCAGTAGCATGTGCAAAGTCTTCGGGGAAACTTACCGTTAGGTCATTGTTGCCTCCCTAGGTTTGTCGTCTGAGGGGCAACTGGCTTCCTGTGCCAACGTGTGGTGCTGTGGTAGAGAATAGCAAAAGGCACACACGTTGAGCTATCGTAGCTTCATAACAGGAAGTTTTATTCTTCACCAGAAAATCTATAAACATACCTGAAGTGTTACTAAACTGAATATAAACCAATGGCCTTTCACTTTAGTCTCTTTTACAAAACATGGCCATCGTGCTCCTGAGTCAAGACAATATGAATCACAAAACATTTCCACAACTTCATAAAACTATTCAGTAGAGTCTCTTTGAGTCCATCAACAAATTATAATCACAATGTACAACAAGAACTCATTCATTTTAAAGATAAACACATAACACACTCATACTGCTGTTCTTAACTCGATCCTTTTAACTACATGTGTAACAGACAGTAACACATTTGCTTTTAACCATTGAAACACCTATTACAGCATTAAGTGCCTGAATGAACTGTATTTTTACATACCTTTAGCTGTTGTTCCATTTTGTTTACACAATTAATTAGCTTTGTTCATAAAACAAACACATCTAATGCTATAATGCAAACTATCAGCTATATAAAATGCAATGCTCCTTTAATGGCGCTTCTCTCTCATCAAGAGTCATTCATCGACAGTCGCCATTACTCACTAAGTCACCTTACCAAATTACATTACTGGTTTCGGTATTAAACCACCAAAACTGTACTTTAACTAAACATCATAACCAGAAGAATAACATATGACTGTTCATAGAGTGCACATGAGTAAAAGTTCACATGTGAGTCCAGCAGTTTCTCATTTAGTTTTGGTTAGCTTCCCCACTCTACTCCACATTAGCCAAGTCCGCTAGCATTAGCATCGCTTAGCATACATCAATAAGCCACGATTTACACACCAATCGCTTCACAAACGGCTTCTTTTGCCGGCCTGTACAAGTCTCTCATAACAACCTTCTCTACACATATGGTCTGTATTGCACAGTCATTGTAAGGTGTTTTTACTGACCTGTGGTAGAGAATAGCAAAAGGCACACACGTTGAGCTATCGTAGCTTCATAACAGGAAGTTTTATTCTTCCTCTGTGCCCCAAAGCTACTCCATACCCCGAGCGCGATACGCCCTCTAGCGTCTTGCTGTGGGATGGCACCATAATACGTGAAACTGCACAGGACTCACAACAGTGCTTAAATGACAGTCAAATTTACAAATGTAACAAAACAAAAAAACTTTAGGGGTGACTGTTTTTATCTTTATCACCGTTTGATACTTAATCTCAGAAGTGAGATCATTTCAACCCTCTACATCATCAGCAGGATGTTCAAGTAAGTCATCAGCCTCAACCCGAGCTAGTATGGAGGCAGCTCGGGCACAAGCAGAAGCGCAAGCAGCAAAAGCCAGATTAGCCTACGCGCAAAAGGAAATGAGCATCAAGATAGAAAAGGCCCATTTAGAAGCGTCTCTTGACGTACTCAATCTCCAAAAGGAAGCTGATGCAGCCGTGGCTAAAGCAGAGGTGATGGAGGCAGCAGCAGCTCAATTGACATTTTTGAGCTCAACAAACAACCCCAGAGGAAAAAGTGAGTGAGTACGTGAATATGCACAATTATACTGACCTGGCTCAAGACAATAGAGATACATTTCAGCATGATGACAGCAATTATCGAAATGAACAATGTGAACAACCAGTAGTGTACACACCTCGCAGTCCCAAACAGGAACTGATGCAATATCCGTTTATGCCACAACGGGGACTAAGCCCACACAATAATGCTGACAGCACAACGAGTGACCTAGCCAGATTTCTAGCTAAGAGCCAGCTAGTAACTGGAGGACTGTCAGAATTTGATGATAAGTCAGAGAGTTACCTTAGCTGGAAAGCCACATTTCAGAGCACCATCAAGGACCTTGGTCTTACAGCCAGTGAAGAAATGAATCTACTCATAAAGTGGTTGGGACCTGAGTCTTCTGAACATGCCAAGAGACTGAAAGCAGTTAACATAAAGCATCCACCTGCCGGTTTGAACATGATATGGTCAAGACTAGAAGAATGTTATGGCTCACCAGAGGCAATAGAAAACTCCCTGTTTGCTAGGATACAAAGTTTTCCAAAGCTCTCCAGTAAAGAACCACACAAGCTTCGTGATCTGTCAGATCTGCTGTGTGAACTCCAAGCGGCGAAACTAGATGGATATTTACCAGGGTTAAGTTACCTTGACACAGCCAGGGGAGTAGGACCAATAGTGGAGAAGCTGCCCTTCCATCTCCAAGAAAAATGGACAATGGTGGGTTCAAAGTTTAAAGAAGATCACCATGTTAGCTTCCCACCCTTCTCAGTCTTTGTGGAATTTGTGAAAGGTCAAGCCAAAGCAAGGAATGACCCAAGTTTCGCCACAACTTTCAACACAATGACTCTCTCGCATGCCAATCACACATCCAGCTACAAAAAAGGGAAATCAACAGGTAACTACAACCAAAAGCTATCAGTCACAGTGCACAAGACAGACGTAGCATCAGAGGGATGCAGGACCAAAGAAGCAGGTGAAGACATTAAAAGACAGTGTCCTATACATCACAAACCCCACCCACTTAAAAGATGCAGGGGTTTCAGAACTATGCTGCTTGACGACAGGAAAAGGCTGCTCAAAGACAATAACATCTGCTATCGCTGCCTTGCTTCCACCGGCCACCGAGCCAAAGACTGTACAGTCACGATTAAGTGTGAAGAGTGTGACAGTGAGAAACACCTGGCAGCTCTTCACCCTGGCCCTGCTCCACAGATGTCCAAGCCTCCCTCATTCCATAGAGAGCACGGCGGGGAGCAAACAACTGCACAGGACTCAGATGTTACTGCCACATGTACAGAGGTATGTGGAAATGAGATTGCAGGGAAATCCTGTTCTAAGATCTGCTTGGTGCAAGTCTATCCCAAAGGTCAGCGAGACAACATCAAACGAATGTATGCGATAATCGACGATCAAAGCAACCAGTCTCTTGCAAAGACAGAGTTTTTTGACATATTCGATATACAAAGCCCAACTGAACCATACACACTGAGAACCTGTAGTGGTATAAGCACAAGTGACTGGTAGAAGAGCATGTGACTACATAGTTGAGTCATTAGATGGAAAAATGAGTTTTTCTCTCCCCACTCTCATAGAGTGCAATGCCATCCCCAACAAAAGAGAAGAGATACCCACTGTAGAAGCTGCTTTACACCACCGCCATTTGAAAGCAATAGCTGCTGAAATCCCGCCTCTCGACCCAAGTGCAGATATACTGTTGCTAATAGGACGAAACCTTCTGAGAGTTCACAAGGTGAGGGAGCAAATTAACGGCAAACACAATGACCCATTTGCACAGAAGCTTGACCTGGGCTGGGTCATCATCGGGGAGATGTGTCTTGGCAACGCTCACAAGCCAAGTGACGTGAACGCTCTGAAAACACATGTATTGGACAATGGCCGCCCAAGCTATCTCACTCCATGCAACAGTCGCTTCAGTGTGAAGGAGGACTTTAGTCTGAGCCAAGCCAAAACCATTTCCAATAAGTTGCTACCTGTTCACCCACACGAACAGCTCACAGTTGAGAATTTAGGAGAGGCTGTGTTTTGTCGCACCAATAAAGATAACCAGCTCGCTCATTCCGTTGAAGACATGATCTTCCTGAAGAAGATGGAGGGATTCTTCAAAGACGACACTAACAGCTGGGTTGCACCACTCCCATTTCAAACCCCCAGACGCGAACTTCCTGACAACTGGTCCTATGCCTACCAGCGGCTCATGTCCCTGCGACGCATGCTCGACAAGAAACCAGAAATGAAGGCACACTTCGTTGAATTCATGCAGAAAATGCTCGACAACCAACATGCAGAACTTGCACCACCTCACAACAAAGACAAAGAGAACTGGTATCTCCCGATATTTGGTGTATACCATCCGCAAAAGCCAGGAAAGATACGTGTGGTGTTTGATTCGAGTGCGCGGTTTGATGGAGTGTCCCTCAACGACATACTGCTTTCTGGCCCTGAACAACACACTTTTGGGTGTGCTGCTTCGCTTCAGGAAAGAACCTGTTGCCATCACTGCTGACATCGAACAAATGTTCTACTGCTTTGTAGTCCAGGAAGGTCACAGAGATTACCTTCGCTTCCTGTGGTACGAAGACAACGACCTCACCAAAGATGTAGTAGACTATCGAATGAGGGTGGACGTCTTTGGTA
Source organism: Archocentrus centrarchus (assembly GCF_007364275.1). Classification (NCBI taxonomy): domain Eukaryota; kingdom Metazoa; phylum Chordata; class Actinopteri; order Cichliformes; family Cichlidae; genus Archocentrus; species Archocentrus centrarchus. The sequence goes on along the minus strand of NC_044349.1, from coordinate 35,987,977 downwards.
ACAGTCCCTCCCCAGCAGTGGCGATCTATGGGCTGAGAATGGCAGCAAAGGAGGCAGAAAGTGAATACGGAACTGACGCCCGAAACTTCATAGAGAAAGACTTCTATGTGGACGATGCATTAAAGTCCTTCTCAACCGAAGCTGAGGCTATTGACATTTTACAGAGAGTTCAAAAAATGCTTGCCCTCTCAAATCTACGTCTCCACAAAATTGTTTCCAACAAAGTGGAAGTTGTGAACGCTTTCCCCCCTGAGGATAGGGCCAAAGATATCAAAGATCTCGATTTAACAACTGAGGAGCTTCCAATCCAACGCAGCTTAGGAGTAAGTTGGAACCCTGTATCGGACACATTTACATTCCATGTTCCACAGGAGCAGAAACCCTTCACTCGCCGTGGTGTACTCTCGACAGTAAACAGCTTGTTCGATCCTCTTGGCTTGCTTGCACCTGTAACCATCAAAGGCAGACTTCTTCTCAGACAGCTCTCCAGCAGCAACCTTGAGTGGGACAGCCCGTTGCCACAAGACATGTGTGATGATTGGAGAAGATGGCACGATTCACTACAGAGTCTCACAACCCTACACATTCCTCGTACCTATGTCACGTTCTCCATCTCACAAGCCACCTTCATCGAGCTTTGTCTGTTCTCAGATGCCTCGGTGAAAGCCATCGCAGCAGTGGCCTACCTGAAGGTCACACATGAAGATGGGCACAACGAAGTTGGGTTTGTCATAGGTAAGGCCAAACTGGCTCCTGTGCCAGAGCTCACCATTCCCCGATTGGAGCTTTGCGCAGCAGTGCTTGCTGTGGAGATGTCGGAGGTTCTCAAGGAAGAACTGAAAATAAAGATTGACAGGACAACGTTTTACAGTGACAGTAAAGTGGTGTTGGGATACATTAACAATCAAAACAGAAGATTTCATGTATATGTAAACAATCGTGTACAGAGGATCAAGCTGTTTTCCCTACCAGACCAGTGGAGATATGTACCAACAGAGCACAATCCCGCTGATCATGGCTCTCGGTCTGTAGCAGCAGAGAAACTTGTTAGTACCTCATGGTTGTACGGCCCAGCATTTCTTCTCAACCATGAGAGCATTTCCCTAGAAAAAGGTCCATTTGAACTTGTCGATCCAGAGTTAGATGTTGAAATTCGACAGAATGTGACTGTGCTTGTGACCACAACTGCTCCAGATGCCTTAGGTTCATCCCGCTTTGAAAGGTTTTCAAAATGGACTCCCCTCGTCAAAGCAGTGGCCTACCTCCATCACATCTCTCACAGTTTCAAGTCCAAAGATGGTGGTGGTTGTAGCAGCTGGCACCTTTGTAAGGCTAGTCTCACAGGTGAAGCTTTAACTCACGCAGAGCACACAATCATCAGGTGTGTCCAGCATGAAGTTTACGCAGAGGAAATAAAGTGTATCATGGCAAAACGAGACATACCATGTAACAGTTCCCTTCATAAACTTAATCCAATGATTGATCATGAAAACTTACTGCGTGTGGGAGGACGACTTGCAGAGTCCAACTTGCCAAGTCATGAAGCCAACCCTCTTCTGATACCAGGAAAGCATCACATTGCTACACTGTTCATTCGACATCACCATGAAGCCGTCCAGCACCAAGGGAGACACTTCACTGAGGGAGCGGTGAGAGCAAGTGGCTTATGGATAGTTGGTGCTAAGAGATCCATCAGCAGTGTAATACACAAATGTGTCACCTGCAGAAAGCTTCGAGGCAGAACAGAGCAACAAATTATGGCAGACTTGCCTGCTGAACGCTTACAGAGTAGTCCGCCATTTTCTTTTGTTGGCCTTGATGTATTTGGACCGTGGGATGTTACAACACGCCGCACTAAAGGTGGTCAAGCTAACAGCAAGAGATGGGCAGTCTTGTTCACTTGTATGTCTACAAGGGCCATTCATATTGAAGTGATTGAAACTTTGTGCTCATCCAGTTTTATCAATGCTCTTCGTAGATTTTTTGCAATCAGAGGCCCCGCTAAACAGTTAAGATCAGACTGTGGCACCAATTTCATCGGTGCCTCCAAGGAACTGAAGCTGGATCCTCCCAAGTCTGGTGAGACAAGTGTGGAGGACTACTTACACAAACAAAGGTGTTCCTGGGTGTTCAATGCTCTCCACTCATCTCACATGGGTGGCACCTGGGAGCGTATGATAGGCATCTCACGACGCATCCTAGAGTCAATGCTCCTACAAGCAGGGAACCCTACTCTAACTCACGAGGTCCTGACAACATTAATGGCCGAGGTCACGGCTATTAATGCGAGGCCCTTGGTACCTGTTTCTTCAGATCCAGAGGCCCCTTTGATCCTGACCCCCTTGACTCTACTCACCCAGAAGTTTGGTCCAATCCCAACTCCACCTGGGGACTTCACCATGGCCGACATGCATAAACATCAGTGGAAGAGAGTTCAAGCCCTTGCTGACACATTCTGGGCCAGATGGCAGAAAGAATACCTCAACATGCTCCAGAGTCGTCAGAAATGGCAGCGCAACAGACCAAACTTGAAGGAAGGGGATGTGATCCTTCTAAAAGACAAGCAACTAAAAAGAAATGAATGGCCTATGGGAGTCATTGTGAAGACCCTTCCAAGCAGAGATGGAGTTGTGAGGAAAGTGGAAGTGAAGGTTACGCATGACAAGACTACCAAGATCTTCTATAGACCTATTTCGGATTGTATCCTTCTTTTGTCTCTAAGAGATTAGTTCAATGTTTAAATAGATTATAGTGGCATTCTTACAATAATGCCAGGTGGGGAGTGTGTTGGAACTGTTGTTGTTGCCTCTCCGAGCCTGTGGGGGGCACAGGTTTTCACAATGCGCTATGTTGGGCTGATTTGTAAATAGAAGAAGTGAACGGAAGTAGTTTTCTCAGGAGGTAGAGAAAGCATGGTGCATCTCTGACAATCCAAAGCCATCCGCTCCTTCATATCCCTTTGAGTGGCAATATGAGTAAGTTTCAAGGTTGTATGTGTTTGTAAGATAGTATGCGTGTGATTATTCAAATAAGTTTGAGATGTTTGATATGCTATATGTGTCAATCTAGTGAATCCAATCTGAGTTCATGCAGTGCGACCGCTAAATTGGAATGAACCCTTTAATGTGCCTTATATATCAAAGGAGATGTTAATTTGATTTATGTGATCATATTATAATTCTGGTCTGGAATCAAGGCGTGCATGAGTTTGGTGGCGCTGTCACTTGGTGTTGGCTCTCACTGCGGTATTGTATCACTTCCTGTTCCTGTTTCGGAGCACAGTGTTTTGCTGTCTGTTAGCTGTTATATCTGTATAACTCGATTTATCTGGATAATAACATATTTTAGTGTAATCTTCACCTACTTTAAATAGCATACTCTGCTGAATCACCTGTATTCACATTACTCACTTTATTTGTTTTTAGAAATTCGCTAGCTTAGCTCAGCTAGTAGCTTAGCCCTTAGCCGACTCACTACCAGCATGGCTTCTTCTCCTGTCTCTCCTGCACTTTCCTGCTCTGGGTGTCACATGTTTAGTTACTCCTCGGCCTCCTTTAGCAGTAACGGTACTTGTAATAAATGTAGTCTGTTTGTATCTCTGGAGGCCAGGCTTTCTGAACTGGAGACTCGGCTCCGCACCCTGGAAAATCCTGCATCTAGCCAGGCCCCTGTAGCGGGTGCGGACCATGGTAGCTTAGCCGCCGTTAGCTCCCCCCCAGCAGATCCCGAGCAGCAGGGAAAACAGGCCGGCTGGGTGACGGTGAGGAGGAAGCGTAGTCCTAAGCAGAAGCCCCGGGTACACCACCAACCTGTTCACGTCTCTAACCGTTTTTCTCCACTCGGCGACACACCCGCCGAGGAACAAACTCTGGTTATTGGCGACTCTGTTTTGAGAAACGTGAAGCTAGAGACACCGGCGACCATAGTCAAATGTCTTCCAGGGGCCAGAGCAGGCGACATTCATGGAAATTTGAAACTGCTGGCTAAGGCTAATCGTAGATTTGGTAAGATCGTTATTCACGTCGGCAGTAATGACACCCGGTTACGCCAATCGGAGGTCACTAAAATTAATATTGACTCGGTGTGTAACTTTGCAAAAACGATGTCGGACTCTGTAGTTTTCTCTGGGCCCCTCCCCAATCAGACCAGGAGCGACATGTTTAGCCGCATGTTCTCCTTGAATCGCTGGCTGTCTGAGTGGTGTCCAAAAAATGACGTGGGCTTCATAGATAATTGGCAAAGTTTCTGGGGAAAACCTGGTCTTGTTAGGAGAGACGGCATCCATCCCACTTTGGATGGAGCAGCTCTCATTTCTAGAAATCTGGCCAAATTTATTAACCCTCCTAAAAACTGACTACCCAGGGTTGAGACCAGGAAGCAGAGTTGCAGTCTTACACGCCTCTCTGCCGCTTCTCTCCTCCTGCCATCCCCCCAAAACCCCATCCCCATAGAGTCGGTGCCTGCTCCCAGACCACCAAAAACCAAAGCTAAAATCAGCAAAAAGCTATTTAAGCATAAAAATTCAAAAACAATAAATAATACAGCTTCATCAACTGCACCAAAAAATAAAACAATTAAATGTGGATTGTTAAACATTAGGTCTCTCTCTTTCAAGTCCCTATTAGTAAATGATTTAATAATTGATCAACGTATTGATTTATTCTGCCTTACAGAAACCTGGTTACAGCAGGATGAATATTATACTCCACTCTGCATTTAATCATTAATTGATATTAATCTCTGGCTCTCTTCCACAGCATGTCTTTCTCTCCCCTCAGCCCAACCGGTCGCGGCAGATGACTGCCCCTCCCTGAGCCTGGTTCTGCTGGAGGTTTCTTCCTGTTTAAAGGGAGTTTTTCCTTCCCACTGTCACCAAGTGCTGCTCATAGGGGGTCGTTTTGACTGTTGGGTTTTCTCTGTATTATTGTAGGGTCTTTACCCACAATACAAAGCGCCTTGAGGCGACTCTTTGTTGTGATTTGGCACTATATAAATAAAATTGAGTTGAATTGAATTGAATTGAATTGAATTGAATTGAATTGAATTGAATTATAATTGTATACTGAGTACTTTTTCTGTATTTTGTATTGTTTCAGTTTCACACTTTTTTACATTAAATCCTGTCCAACTACAACACGCGCCTGTTCCTTGGAGGAAGTGATGTAAGAGAGAGTTTAGCTGGCTGTGAATCTCAATATAGGACACGGGGTCACATTGAGTGCAACATACAAATATAGTACAATAACAGGTAGGTGTACCCTACCTTTTGCCGTATGTCAGCTGGGATAGGCTCCAGACTCTCAGGACCCTGAACTGGATAAGCAGAAGAAAGTTTATGGATGGATGGATAATACAGTAATATACAGTAATATAGTTCATGATACATTTTTACAAAGCAAAATGAGTTTAGTATTCAGCAGAAACAGTCTGCACATCCATCAGTGTTTCTAACAGATATGGACTTAAACTCTTTGTCATATTACACTTTTATTGCTTTGAATATACCAGCAGTGCAATAAAAATTTCTTCTTATCAGCTGATCCCTGTGAACAATAAAGGTTCTTGAATAAAATGTAAATGATACACAGTAAGGCCACTGAAAGGTTTTCTAATGAAGCTTAGGCATAGCTTCCATAAGGAGATCTGTTTTCACTCCTCTGTCTGCTTTCTTGGGTTTTGGCTGTTAGTTTATTCTTCACATCTATTCTGCTTTTCCATGCTGTCAAACTCAAAGCTGACATCATTGCTCTACTCCAATCATCTTTCTGTCTGTGTACTTTAAACCAATCAGTCTCCACTTTGCATACTTTAAAATCTCACTGCTTACCTGTCATTCTTTCTTACAGACTCGTTTGTGCAACCAACCTCCTCCCCATCTCCACCTCATCCAAATAACTCAGTGTGCCATCCAAACTTCCATCTTTATCTTCACCACCACCAAAGTCTTGACTCCAGGGGTTCTGCCCTAATATTTATCATTGCTGGGATTCCCTCCTATTTTGGGCCATCCATCCATTCATCCATCCATCCATCCATCCATCCATCCATCCATCCATTCATTCGTTCATTTTCTTCCACTTATCTGGGGCCGGGTCGTGGGGGCAGCAGCCTAAGCCGAGAAGCCCAGACTTCCCTCTCACCAGCCAGCTCCAGCAGTTCATCCAGAGGGACCCCAAGGTGTTTCCAGGCCAACCAACAGATATAATCTCTCCAGCGTGTCCTGGATCTGCCCCGGGGCTTCCTCCCGGTAGGACATGCTCAAACACCTCACCCAAGAGGTGCCCAGGAGGCATCCTAGTCAGATGCTCAAGCCACCTCAACTGCCTCCTTTTGATGTGGAGCCAAGTAGAGTCTAACTGCCAAAGAGATTAACTGAATTCTGTATATCAATAAATAATCAACTTTTCTAAATGATCTCTCTTTATTTAAATGCAATAAGAGCTGATCAATGAAGTTGGTAACTGTTTCATTTCACTGTTAAAAAGCTGTTTTTGACTTAATTTTATGCTAAATGGTTCCAGCTGGTCTTTTATTCCCATCTGAGATGTAAAGCTGCAGCTTAGGTCCTCTACCCTCTCAGCAGTCTCTTTGCTGCTGCTTTCACCTGTTCCCATGACAGAATCATCTCTTGCAGCTCAGCCAGCTTCTCCATGTTGTCCTTAGTCTGTGTTACAGGCAGAGCCTTCCGCTTTAGGATTGCAGCCTTGTGGGGGATGTATTCCAGGTGGGAGGGGCCATGTATTAGGCTTGGAGGGACCGCGATGTGTTAGTTGTCCTCTGCGCCGCCTTGTGTGTGTGTTGCGGGCTAGCGCAGGAGAGGGAAAGAAAAAGTGTGTTCGGGGGCGGATGAAAAATAAAGTTTTGTTGCTGAAATCGTGGGAGTTGCTGTCTTTCTACGCATGGCGGAAGCTGACTCACTGTGAAGAAGCAGGCTTGTTACCCACTACGAGCGAAGTACGAGTGAAGAATACGCCAGGGGTCTCCTTACCACGGTTGGGAGCCGCAATCTGGTCGGTAACACTGGGGGCTCTTGTCCGGGATCAGGGCGAGTTTTTTCTCGATACGGATGCCAGTGACTGTGGGATCGGCGCAGTCCTCTCCCAAGTACAGGGAGGCGAGGAGAGGGTCCTGGCTTATGGGAGCAGGCGGCTGTCAGCCACCGAACAAAACTACTGCACGACCAGACGAGAGCTCCTGGCGGTTGTAGAGTTCACGTCCCATTTCAGACAGTATTTGTTGGGCAGGCCCTTCACGGTTCGCACTGATCATAGCAGCCTCCGCTGGTTAACTAGGCTGAGGGAGCCAGAGGGCCAGCTCGCCCGCTGGTTAGAGAAGCTGGCAGAGTACAACTTCAAAGTGTTGCATCGGCCTGGAAAAAGCCACCAAAATGCCGATGCACTTTCCAGGAGGCCATGCCGTACGTCGTGCCCCTGCATGGCTCCAGATCCCAAATTCTACAGTAGCCAGTTCCAGCATAAAGGTGTGCAGTGCAACCTAATGGACCCCCCCTACCATCATTAACCCCCCAGGGCACCCTCGAGTGGGGGTAGTGGACCCTCAGGTCGGCAGTAGCGATGGTTCTGTAGGTCACCCAAGCATCCACCGGTTGAGTGAGTTGCCCCACTCAAAACCATTCAGTGGGTGGACCCCAGAACAGCTTGCGGCTGCCCAAAGGGCTGACGCAGACATAGCCCCTGTGGTGGAATGGATGGAAAAGGGGTGAGGTTGGCCACCCTGGGCTGACGTAGCCACTTGTGGACCCGCCACTAAAGCCTACTGGGCACAGTGGAAAAGACTGTATCTAAAAGATGGTGTGCTGGCGAGGAAGTTCCATTGCACTGAAGGCAAAGTATTCTACCCCCAGATCTTACTGCCTCACCCTTTTCGCCGCTCAGTGATGCAGCAGATGCACGATGGCCCAGTGGGTGGTCATTTTGGGGCGGAGAGGACTCTGGCAACAGTCTGCCTTTCTTCCTCTCTCAGGCAGTGTCCATCCAAGCAGTCTTTCCTGTCTTGTGGCATTTGCAGCATCATCTTGGGAGCTTCATCATTATTTCACAAGAGGTATTTATATAACCAGTTCTTCTGGACAGCTCCATGTTTGAACATTTATTTGGTCAGAAGATAATGCATATATGATGAAGACACCTGTAGTAGGTGACCTTGGTTGCTCTGATGTTGTTCTTGGCAATCCATCAGCATTCAGATCCATACAGGACAGACTTCCCATTGCTGTTGGGTTTTATTTTTTTACTCAATGAATAAAATGACAAATGCTTAAAAGTAAACTGCAGGAAATTAATTAATAAATATTGGCTGAAGCAAATAATAGATAATTAAATAAATACATTAGATAGAGAGCAGACAGATAGTGGATCAGTGGACGCCAGACTAACTTCATGGCCTTTGAGAGATATGTTTATCTTATTTATGGCCTTCCTGGTCTCAGAGAAAAATATGTTTATCTTATCCTTGAAGGTTTTCTGAAAACATCTGTCTAAGGAGGGTGTGTATAGGTCACCGCACCCTGTTGCTAGGTAGAATAAAACTGCCACGTCATGATTAGAAACATGTGAGGACAGGAAGGCATGTGTTTCTTTTACAGCACTTTTATTGCTGAATGGAGAAGCTTGCGCCATGAGGCCAGAACCAACCACTGGACGAACCAATCTGATAAGGCCAAGTCTGAACCACAGCTCTCTCTGTCTGTTTTGAACTGATAGTGTTTGTAGATAGTGGTAGTATAAAGTGTTCTGTTTAGCCTAGAATCTGTGCCCTTTTGGGGGGGCGGGGGGGGGGGGGGGTCACAGCCAGCTGCTTGGATGGCCTATGATTTCCTGTCCATGTACATGTGATATCTGATTCTTTAATATATTAAATTTTTTAATTTTAAACTAAAGTTATTTAAGTGTCTTCCTTCACAAATTAAAAAAAAGACTTAACACTGTTGTAGAGTCTTGTTTTGAAATGTCTTCATGGTGACCTGCCTAGATTCCCAGATGGAGAGCAGCCTACTAAAACCACCAGATCCTCTACCCAGCCTGTGTTCAGTACCTTTCCAGGCTCTGTTATCTGTGTTAATTAGTTGGCAGCAATAAATTAGATCTTTGGTAGTTTTACAATCACACTTGTGCACTGGTCTTCTGGGATGTTTTATTTTTGTTAAATGATATTGAACAAGTCTGTCAATACCCTGGTGGTTGTGTGAATGTCAACTCTGAGGACCTTGGCATTGATAGAAATGATGCCTGGTGTCTTTCCCACACTTTAGATGTTTGATGGTGTTTTTTCTGTGGGTCCACCTGAGCAGGCGGTTCAGGAGCATACACTACCTCCTCAAAATTATGCCCATCTTTTGGCCTCCTCTGCTTTATTTTTGTTCTCCTCTTTCCATTATAATGATCCCTCACCTATTGCGGGGGTCTGTAACCCCAGCGATGCCCCACCACCAAGTCACGCAGCTGTTCATAGAAGTCATCTTTGTCCTCGTGCTCGCCAGCATTGGCAGGTGGTTGCACTGTATAATGGTTAGCCTGTAGTTTTTGGAGTCAGAATGTGCAGACTCACAAGAGTCCAAAATCGAATCTTTTTTACCATCGTGGTGATGTTTTCAGCTCAAACTTTATTTCTGAGTGACTGGTGTGCTTCTGAAAACAGGAAGTAGGACACAGTGAAACTCGAAGCATCTTAAAGAGTTTTAAATGTTTTATTACTGAGGAACAAACTGAAACATGAAGAAAGCATGACAGGATGAACACGTGTTTACAGATAAAACTTATTTTATTGATACCACAGCCCTGAGTCATCATGTTGCATTCATGTCCCCTGGGAAAAATCATTTCACAGTTAAAAGCTACAGAGAAGAGAAATTCTTTTGACCCATGAAGGGGCCATGATTGTAGTTTTTCTGGACTCTTCATTCCAAACTGACCTGAAATCTGATTCTCAGAGCATCTTAGTTCCCACAGGAAGTGAACGCAACACTGTTACAACCAATCACCAAGAAGAAGAGGACACAGCAGAAAGGTAGCCAATCAGGAGGCATTTTATTTGCAGGAGGCGGCGCCTAGCTGAGGATTTTGTGGTAGGGGTGAAGGGGGAGGGAGGAGGTGAACGCTCTGATGTCGGTGATGAGCGTGGTGTCCTGAAGTGACGCCGATGAGGCCGGCAGGAAGGTCAGCTCGCTCACTTCACCGTAGGCCGAGGATGAGGGGGCGGTGGCATCCAGGCTGCAGGTGCTCTGATCACCTTCCTCCACCCCAAAACCAACCACCTGAGCACAGACAGGAGCAGGAAGGTAAATGAAGACTCAACTTTATTTAAACAGCTGGTTCCTTACAAACACAGCTCAGAGAGAAACACTGCGTCTTGCTTCTTGTTTACTCACGTGCACGCTGAGCTTCCTGTTGCTGCTGTTTCTGTGCTCCAGGAACCAGGAGACCAGCTCCTCCTGGGTGAACATTTTCAGAGCCTCGATCTGCAACATAAACCACAGCAGGTCATCGACCGGGACCAGAACCAGGGACCTAAAGCTGCCAACGCCACCTACAGGTGCTCAGTGCTTGGTGCTTGTGCTCAGCACAAGAGATCATCCTCCATTTTCTTGACCATTTTTCCAATTCAGGATTTCAGAGGAGGCGGAGCCTAGGGAAAGAGGCAGGGTACACCTGGACAGGCAGCCAGTCCATCACAAAGACACAACCATTCACGCTCACATTAAGTTAACCTAACAAGCATGTCTTTGGTCATGTGATTATCTGTAGCTCATTCACTGGCAGGACGTTGCTGTAAACATGACAAGGAAACATTGATGGTGTTCTGGTCTGGCTGAGGTTCAGGGTCCAGAATAAATGCAGGTTGTTGAGTTTACAGGTAGAACGTTTCTCTTTTGTGTTTTGCCGCCTTCAGTATTTTGGTCACTGGCTGGTTGGTTAAACCTGGGCCTGCCTTCAGCCAGCAGAACGCTCTGAGGAAAACCTGCCCTGGGCCACGTGTGGAACTTCTGGTAAGATGGACGTCCATCCATCTCACCCTGTGACAGCCGCGATAGGCTCCACCCCCTCTGCAACCCTGACTTAGCAGTAAAGAATGGATGGATGCTCGTGAAGTAATGTGCAGACAGCGCGCAGATTCGTGTGCATCACCTCCTTGTTGAGCCGGTCAAAGATGTACTGCTGCGTGACCACCTCGAACCAGTTGCGGTCCACCTCCTCTCCCAGGTGAGCGTCCTCACACTCTTTCAGCTTGATGAGCGCCGTCACCTGAGTCCTGAAGGCCTCGTCGCTCAGACCCAAAAGACGCTCGCCGAAACTCACCAGGAACTCCTCGATCTTCGCTTCAACGAACTCAGAGCTGTGAGGAGAAGCAGTTTTAAACCAGCTCTCCTGAAAACCTGCTCTGATGTCACACAGGTACCCTTACCTGAACTTGGTGGCCTGAGTTTCCACGGTGACGGAGAATCCCAGCACGCCTGACGTGTTCCTGCAGGTGGGGTACACGTGGTACCTGGAGGTCAGGAGGTCAGAGGTCAGGAGATTTAAAACTCAGTGATGATCTGAAGAATTCTGATGATGAAGCTGTGGTTTTAAATCAGTGCGATCAGAGGAACGCTCACCCCAGGGTTTCCTTCGTCCTCAGGAAGTCAAAGCAGGGCTCCTCCATGTGCATCTGTGAACACAGACACGTGAACTTCACACAGGACTCACTGCTTCACACACAGGAAGCTGTAAATGAGGTCATTTCCTGTAGTTTCAGTCAGATATCTAGCTGAGATGGCTAACACTGCAGCAGATGCAGCTGCCTGATTAAGAAGCTTCACGAGGCGCTAACAGTGCAGATGAGCATGCTCCTGACCTGAAGCTGCTCCTCAGCTTTGGACACAGAACGGAAAACTGCTGTTTGGTCTCAGCTCACATCAGAACAGAAGCTGTTTGCGCTCTACGTGTGTTTGAGTTCTGTGGTTTACAGCACAGGGTGAACGGTCAGAGCAGAGACGTAAAGAGGTGCACAGGGAGACGACCTTAAAGGGGAGATGTTTAAGTCAGGCACACCTTTATTGGGCGGAGTCAGAACTTCATGAACCTGCTGAATTCTGAGATCCTCTCAGTGCTCTGCTGAGAGTCTGTCTCACACTTATATTAGTCTGAAACATCTCTGAACCTTCTGAATGTAACAGAGAGCAGTTCTGTTCTTCCCTCAATGTGTTCAGTGCTGGAGGTGAACGCTGCGATACTCACCACCATCAGCTCCATCAGAGCGTGCTCTCTGAGCTTCTTCAGCCCCGACTGCAACACACACAAACACACACACACACAGAATTAAACTGTCAAACTCTCACGTGATCAGTATGCCACAATCCCTGGTTGCTTTAACCAATCAGACTAAAAAAAAAAAACAAAAAACAAAAAAAAAAAAAAAAACGCTCAGCTGTGATTTTATTGATGAGAAAGAGAAGAGAAAATGGCTGCAGTTGTTAAGGTATGATACAATCTTCTTTAATAGTGAACAGTGACTGGTTCTGTCATTGCTGTAGCTCAGGAGGTAGGGCAGGACACCTACTAATCAAAAGGTTAGCAGTTTGATTCCGGGCTGCATGCCAAAGTGTCCTTGGGCAAGATACTGAACCCCAAGTTGCTCTCCGATGCAAGCGTTGGAGTGAGTGTGTGTGAATGCTAGAAAGTAAAATCACTTACCTTAGTCATGGAAGTCCTTGTATGAGTGGGTGTGAATGGGGTAAATGTAAACATGTTGTATAAGTGCTTTGAGTGTATATAAGAACTAGTCCATTTACCATGACATCGGACTTAAAGACCGGATCAGGGATATCCCTGATACTCACAGGTATACTCACTGAAACAGAAACCTGTGAAGCATCTGAAAATGGAACTACATCTGCTGACCATCAAAAACAGGATGAACGTTTCCAGAAAGTTTTGTTCTACAGCGCCGTTCATTCTGGAAGAGCTCAAGAGCACCCCCTATGGGACAAGGTGGGAGTCTGACTGCATCAGTGGTGATCTATGGTGGTTCTACCTGGTAGTAGACGGTGACCTCAGAGTTGGCGTCTCCTTTGTTGAGAGATTTCACTTTGCAGAGAAGTTGTTTCTGCGGTAGCTCCACCACCCGGAACAGCACGGGGACCTCTGCAGACAGCGGCTGGAACTGCAGCTTCCTGCACACAGTTCGGTATGACATCAGAGGTTCAGGCGCTGCAGCAAAAACTTTTCTCTGAACTTGTGACTGACGTCCTTCAGAGGACTGAAGACGTCTCTGTGGTGACGAGCTACAGGTTTGCACTCTCAATCAAAATTCAGTGTTTGAGGAGCCGACGAAGAGCAGATACTCACTCAGTGAAGTAGTGCAGAAACTCTTTGGACTCCTGTGGGAGGAAATGACATCATCAGTGAGATCAGAGCTTCTACCTGAATCTCCTCTAAAGACGCACAGATTTCACTCAGGGTTTATCTCCATGCACATGCTAGAGCAGTAACATGTGACAGGAAGTCCATCCTGTCTTTATGGTCTATCTGACTGTGTGTTTGTTTTTTTGTCTTTTCCTTTTTCCTCAGTCAGTTTCCTGAATGTGAACAAACTTAGAACAAACAGTTAAATTTACTGATCCTAAGTTTTGTTTTTATTTTTAATGGAAACATTTCTCATGGTTTCCTAAAAATCTGATAACGTCTCTGATTGGAGCAGGCGATGCTCACATTTTGTGCAGAAGAGTCACATGACACATGAATCGCCCCTTTTTATGTGAGGCCGCTGAGAGCCTGAAGCAGAGAAAGCTGATAACCACCGTGGTGATGCCCGTTATCTCTGACTGAGGGTTCAGGTTTGGTTGATCCGGCTAACGCAGAGAAAGCCTGGCTCTGTTGATCTTCCTCTGCAGCCCTCTGGGGTCCTGATATCATGAACTTGTTTTTCACTGCTGCTCTTTAATCTCTTTGCATTTGTTTACTGATAATAAAATATTTTCCTTTCATGTATGATTTATTACTTAATAATTTTCCACTTAGATAATTTTACAGTAATTTCCACCGTGTGCGATTTATATGCTCAGGTAAAAATATTTAACTTCATCTCATACACAGCCACACGTCCTGATCATTCCTTTAACCCCTAAAATTTACTGATTTCCTTCTTTAAGAGGTTCCAGTTTAACCTCGGCCGCCATCATAATCTCCCAATCTGAGATATTTTTCTTTAATTCCTTTCAAACCAGTGATGCCCAATCATGGACTCACCTGCCCTCTAAGGTGTGCCTGTTTATTCTCATCCATTTAAGCCTCTATAAGAACATTATCTGTTGTACTGCATTTGATTTATTTCCATGTAGCCGAGTTAGAGGGATTACAAAGAGTTTTTGTGTGTGCTCTGGACGCTCTGCTTCAAAGACATCCAGATGTTTTCTTGTTGAAAGTGGATCTGCTCTTTGTTCACAGCTTCAGGTATTTAAACCCCGGAAGTCCAGTCGCCCTCTGGGGTTTAAATACCCACGTCTCTCTGAAGAAGCCTTCTGGATGAGAGGTGAAACATCTTCAAGAAACAAAAAGAAGTCCAGTCGCCCTTTTTTCAAGCTCCACAGACCACTGTGACCTGGATGACTGAGAACCTACACAGACTTTCCAGCACATCTCAATGTGCTGAAAAGCCGGGATGAAGACATGAGCGTATGATTGTGTCGATCTTTACCACCGTTTCAGTGATGCATCATCACAGGAGCTCAGAGACTCTCAGATTATAGAGCTTAAAAAAATGAGACAGCGTTTCATGTGCTTCATGTTTCCTCCTCTTGGATACCAGCGCTGATGCGGGCTGACGCCTATCGTTCAGGAGGAGACTGCAGCATCTTCGCCTCCAGGTGACAGGACTCTAGTGATGTCACAGGCTTTACTGTTAACCTCAGGTGTTGGTGTGTGTGTGTGTGTGTCTCTCACCGTGCTGGTGAAATTTCCCTGCACCAGCCCCTCAGCGTACAGCTCCGCCTTCAGCCCCCTGACAAAGGTCATGAGGTCGTCAACGGTGAGACCTTTGGAGATGGCGTGATACTTCTGGATGACGGACCAGCGGCAGTGCTCGAGGATCAGCAGACGGATGTCTCTGCAGAGGAAACACCACACTAGTGACATCCAGCTGCTCAGGTACAGCGTGACACGTGCAAAAGTGATGAAGACATCCTTCAACTTCATCAGCGTCACATCTGATCAGCTCGCTGTAGATGGATATCTGTCTGTTCAGACCAGATCTGGTCCAGCAGAAACATACGAGCCCACCTATTTACATCAGTGAGCATGCTCAGAACGAGAACGGTGCTGAGACGTCGTGGCCCGAGAGGAATCAGAGGGAATCGTTTGTATGGTGGAAATGCTTCTTCTGATTGGTTTGTCAAAAGGTTAATCCAAAGGTCACGTGGAGCATTAAAACAATTTGAATGAAACAGGTTAGGAGCAGCTGTGGGTCAGAAAGGAGAGCAGGTCATCTGCTAATCAGTGGTTTGATCCTTTCCTGGATACTGAACCCCAGAGCCCTGAGTGTGTGTGTCGAGTGTGTGTGGACGTACTTGCCCAGCCTGTCAGGCTTAATGAGGATGTTAAAGTAGGTCTTCTTCAGCTGCTCTGAGAACATGGTGAAGACGCTGGACTCTGTGCTGAAATCTGCCAGCTGATCCACAATCAGCTGCAGGAGCAGCTGGAAGAAAAAAAAAAAAAAGTAGCTCAAACCGACTCACAGCCATCAAACCAACTGTATTATCCTCCATTTTCAGCCTTTAATTAGCAGATGTCTTCACGGTCAAGTAAGAGTGACATCAAACTACTCTCAGTGAAATTCAAACCTTCACAGGGAAAAAGAAAGTCCTGCATGGAGCTCCTGCTGATGTGTCGCAGGTCCCTGACCTGAAGTTAGAAATCAGCAACAAAGATGGTGGCATAGTCTAACTTCCAGGAGAAGAGCAAAGCTTTTATTTTATCAGATCTGCCTGCTGAAATGAAATTTAGGAAATGCTTCAGTAAAACTGCTTAAATAAGTACCTGCTCATCAGCAGGACTTCCTTCAGGTTTGGTTTTCACAACCAAACAAGCTTTAAAGAAAAAAAGATGATGGAAGAGACGGAGGCTGTAAGTGCAGAGCAGGGATAACCCTAAATACCATCTTTATTATTATTATTTCTTCAGATTAATTCCTCATACTGAACATTACCAGCAGAGAAAAAATAAGCTCCCTGTGACAGTTTCTCTGTAGTCTTACACCTTTTAACCCGTGTGTGTGTGTGTGTGTGTGTCCTCACAGGCAGTTTGTGGTTGAAGCCTTTCAGCCGGATCATCAGTCCGTGCTCTCCGGCCACCAGTTTGTACTCCAGCTGAGCCACGTCGGCCTCGTAGGCCGGCTCTGCCAGGTTATGAGCCAGGATGTTCACGAAGAGGTCGAACAGAACCAGACTGAGGAGGAGGAGGAGAGAGAGAGAGACAGTCTTATCATCTCCACCGTCATTACACTGCAGTCTTCATCATCATTAGGTTGCAGGTTTTTCTCTCTGAGTTTGACTTTACAAAAGGAGAACAAAGGTCAGAAACTCCACAAACATCTGGATTACGTTTCATTTTTCTGACTGACGGCTCTCAGAGTTGGTTGTTTAGTCTGTGCACCTTCAGGTTTTCTGTTTTTCAGCATTTGGATATTTATATTTTTAAAAGTGGAACCATCTCAGACTGAGCGCCCTCTCACTCTAAGCTGTGATCGTCACGCTCCATTCACCTCCCTGTTCACCACTCTGCTCGTGAAAATAGATTTGGTGACTTTTTTCTCAACAGCACAGAGAGAAAAACCTGTGGATGAACCCCGAGAGTGAGGCTCAGTCCCCGCTCCACTCAGAATTTAACAAATATTCTGCAGCCTCGGTTTCTGTGGTGGATATAATGTGTTCAGGCGGTCTCTTACTTCTCTGGACTCTTCTGGATCATCGGGGAGATCAGGTTGAAGCGAATGTAGGCTGAAACACAGGAAGAAGTCAGTGTGAAACAAGCAGAAGTTTCAGCTGCAGCCGTCTGAGTGAAACCTGAAGATATCTGATCGTTCTGCCCTGAGGACATTTGATCAGCCTAAAGGTCTACATGAAGCATCAGGTTGGCTGAATCAGAAGTGTCTGAAGAAGCAGCAGAAGAAGAATTTCTCTTTATGATTCAGGACAAAGAGGCTCAAATACACAAACAGACTGCAGACTGAGGAAATCTGAGCAGGGCCAACCAACAGTCCAAAACACAAATATTCAGGTTACACAGACAGCAGACAGAAAACAGAACACCTCATATTAAATAAAAAAACACATTATTGAGTAATTATCCAAACAGATTCTGATTCAGCTGTCTTCAGATGTATCATTTCTCTGCCTTTCAGGTTCTGTTACGGTGGGTTACAAATACAGTTTTTAACTGACGTCATACTGCGTCATTTTTAATTTAGATGGTGTAATGACTCCAAATATCCACAAGATGGAGCTGTTCCACCTGCTGAGGCTGCAGCAGGCTCACCCTCAGGTGCATCCTGATGAAACTGACCTTTAATGACCAACATGCTGACCACCTGCCCAAGCTGGTTTCAGGCACATTAAACTGGTCTGTACAATTTAAAGTTGCACAGAAACACAGACAGACTGTTTTCACTGTGCTGTCTTTGTGTTTCCTCTGCAGACTCTGGGTCCCAGCAGATGTCAGACTAACTGCCCTCTAACTCTGCTGCACACACTCACACTCAGACACTTTCTGAGGAAGGTTCCTCCCTGAGAGCTGACCTGGAAGCATCTGCATGGCTTCATAATCAGAGCTGTTCCAAATCTCACATACTAAGGAAAGGAGCTTCCTTTATTGCCTCCTTTAGCAGAGGATATATTGGGATCATCTTGATGAAAATAGAGGAGAAATGTCTTTGCTGTAGTGCAGCCTTTAAGATTATCATGAATTGCTGTTTACTTCAGGCCTGCTCGGATCAGTGATGGATGGAGGGAATTTTACTGCAGTCGCAGAAATCCTAAACAGGGAGGAGGAGGAAAGGAGTTCCTCTGGATCAGAGCAGTAAAATACAACAAAAGAAGATGGATTTCATTTTATAGGTTACGGGACAGAATTATTGTAATCACAGGATGATCTAACAGTGTGATTTAATTGTTTTCAAAGATGCAGCCGGTTCACTTCAGTAATCAGCAGCATTCTGCTCAGAAACCAGCAGACCTGAGGAGGGAGCTGAGGGAGAGAGTGATGTTAACCACAATAATTCAGTGTAAACTCAGGTTCATACACGTTTCTGTCTGAAACCAGCGAGGCAGCTCAGATCAATGAGAGGAGGCTGCAGGAGGATCGATACGCTTTTGATTTCAGGGAAAACTGCTGACAGAAATCACTGCGCACTGCAAAGAGTCCTGAGGACAGAGACTCGGGCTGAGCGCAGGATTTAAATATGTGCATAGCTTTAAAATAAAAAAAATAAAAAAAACAGCACATTGCAACATTCAGACATTAATTTAACACAGATTCATTAATAGCTGCACTCCTGGTAGCAACTATCACAACCACAACAGGCATCACACAATTGTTTTTGTTCGGCGTAGATTTTGTACAGTTTGCAGTAAATTGTGTATCACTGTGTAATTCACATTTGCATTTAAATATTCTCCCCCTGAACAGAAAAATCTTATAAACACATACACCAAAACTACTTCTCAAAAACACTTTCAATCACAAACTGATGCTGAGCCTCTTTAGTAAACGTTAATAAATACAACCTGAAATTTTCCTTTTCTATAAAATTCCAACCTTAGTTGGCTGATCCTGTTTAAATGACTTGCAGGGAGAAAACAGCAACATTTACAACATGCTGTGGGGAAGTAGTGCATGCAGGAGTTGGGAAGCAACTTGGGGTTCAGTATCTTGCCCAAGGATACATTGGCATGCAGCCTGGAATAGCCAGGAATCGAACCGCTGACCTTCCGATCAGTAGGTGACCTGCTCTACCTCTTGAGCTACAGCCACCCCATGTTGTCATTTCAATGGCGGACGTCCAGTGTCACACTGTTCATGAGAGTAGTGTAAGGTTGTTCGGATTCTCAGCACACCACTCCCCTCTTTTCCTAACTCCTTATCAATCCTCCTCCCCACCTTTCCTTGACCTCAGTGGACATTTTCATCAAGGTTAAGGAAAAGGAGACAGGAGGGACTTTTGGAACACAGCCACAGACTGTAAATAAAGGTGGAAGCAGTTCGTTACCCCTGTATGATTTCTAATGTTCAGCAGGGGATGGCTTATAAAAAGGAGTCTGTTTGGACAGAGGTCTGTGAGCCTCCTGATCTCTTCCCTGATGAGCTGATGGTCTCAGTCTCTGGTTTCAGGCCTTACTGAATAACACGGGCGGGGCTAAACAGTGATGGACAAGTTGCTAACATGAGCATAAGCATTGAGGCTTCAAAAGCAGGACCTTACAAACCAGTGAGTTATGGCACTGTGGTTGTGTCCATCTTTCAGATACAGTCTGTGGTTGTTACTAGATCATCAGTATTACTCACATCATCCGTGAGGTCTTCTGGATTTCTTCCATCAGATGATTACTGTGTGGTGGATTTATTTCTCATGTTTACACTTGAGACAATTAATCAACTGATGGAAAATTAAATTTTAATCATCAGTTTAAGCTGCCATTATACTTCTCATGTCTGCAAGTCTGAAAGGGGCCGCTTGGGTCCCAGTGATGTAAATTTGATCATCAGGCGGTGAGCTCGAGGCTGTTTGAAGATGTCCGCGTACTCGCCTGATTTTTTGTGACCGTGTGGACTTGTCCCCGGAGAACGTAGATTACACCAAGTACACATGCGCTCCAGGCGGCGGGCTTCAAAGACAGGAACGGCTGCTCAGCCGTTGGCTCTCCAATGTCAGAGTATAATCAAGGCTTTCGGTCTGAAAGTGTTTCCAGCTCCTCACATGTGGACGTGTGTTCCTGTGTCTCACTTGTGATTATTTCACTCTGAACTGTTGTGGAGCAAACTCTGGTTGTCTGGTCTTGGGTCTCTTTTTCTGTTGGAGCTTCATAAACACACCTGCCTGGCCCGACTCACCTTTGGGAATCTTGAACTTGTTGTCCTTCTTGTACCACAGACAGCCACGCTCGCTGTTCACGATCTTCACAGGATACTCCGTGTCCGGACAGTCTGACGGTTTCAGAGTGAAATCCGTCGCTGCGGAAACAAGAAGAGAAACAAACAGAAGATTGAATCCATTGGTTTTTGTTTTTAACGGTTTTTTGATTTTGCACTGACAGCTCGCAGTGAAGCTCCATCCTCTGACTGTAATGCTCCAGACAGATCGGGTCAGCATCAGGTCAAGTCCATGACAGGGAAACACTGAAACACTGATCGTGGAGCTAAAATGTACTGAAGTGCAGCTGAAAGCATCAAACCTGGGGTCACGGCGTGACAGTAAGGGTTTTAGAAGATATTTTTTTGTTTCCTAAGCTATTTAAAAGAATCCTGAGCTCTTAAATCCTGACTGATTTTTGATCTAAACATCAGATTCCTTCAGCTGAAGGTTTGAAAGCTGGTCATCTGAAGCTGCCAGCCTGTGTTCACACTGACCGATGAATTTGTTCTCGGCAGGCAGGTGGAGTTCAGGGTTGAGTTCGAAGTCTCCTGCCCAGCGCTGCGCCCACTCCTCTGGGATATCTGACAAGACAAAAAAAACGCACCCACATTTAGAGACACAGGAAACAATTACAGAATCAGACCATCCTCGGACCCTGAACACACTCTCAAACGCTACACTAACTTCACACCGCTCACTGCTGATTGGCTCATTTGATCCTTTTCCACTTTGCCGGTGACAGCAGAGACAGCAGTAACAGTGATGACGGTGTGTTGTGAACAAAGAAGCATGTTGCACAGTGACTCTAAACTGACTGGAGCTGTGAATGTGATCGTTGTCTGTCTCTCTGTGCTGTAACACCTTGTGACCTGACCCTGCATCCCACCCTGTGACAGCTGGGATCGGCGGGACAAACGGATGGATAGCGATAACACTGTCACAGGATTAACTAATGTGTGTTAGGATGTTATGGACACATTAAGACTTTGAGCAGCAGTTTGTCACTGAATGATTTCCAGTCTCTTCCTCACAGCGAGGATTACAGATTATCAATATTCGCTAACAGCAGATACCTGAAGGAAAAGTATCTGCACCATCTTAGAGGAGGGAAAAGCTGAATCAGTGCATCTCTCATTTTCAGCTGGACTTTTAACCTCCAAAAGGTCCAATATCATGAAAGGTGTTATAAGATTTTTAAAAACTTCGTGCTGTGACAGTCTCCTGCTGCACTCATTCCTTGGCTTTAAAACCACTCGAGCTTTTCTCCTTGTTCTGTGTAGTAAGTGCTGGAGGTAACCAGCAGGTGTCGAGCTAAAGTTCGCCCTTGAATGTGGAGGAGACTCCCAGCATGCTCCTAACACAGATGCTGTGGACGGTCTCACTGTGGGCTGCGTTCAGACTGTTTTCTGGCTTTCAGCTGCGGTCTGACTCTGATGAAGAACTGAAGCTGGCTCACAGCTGTGCCTGAGCTGATTAAACTGGATTTTTTTTAAGACTTTCATTATTTTTATAGCTATCAGGCTGCTGTACATTTCATTTATCACGAAAGCAGATATTTGATGCACAAACACAGGCAGGACTGAAAGTGTCCTGCACAGCTTTGCTCTGTTTTAAAGTAGACCTTGTTTGTTGTTTTAATGGTAAAGGCTGCTGACTCCTGGTTTAAAGCCACCAGACAGTAGTTTTACCTCAGAGCACGAGACCGGCTGGTTTACTGCTCTGCTGTCAGTGTTTTAATTCTGACACAGCAGCCCGCGATGTTCTCAGAGACACGTTTCTGAGTCTGGTGACTTTGACTACAGAAACATGACAGCTCCAGTACCATAGCAACATGTTTGATGTTGCTATAGTAACATGTCAAAAAGATCTGTGTGAGAGCAAGAGACGTGATGAAAATATCCTGAATGCAGCCTACAGATAACCAAACACTTCCATGCTCTGCCATCATGAGGACAGCCCAGGCCACCCTGGGTGGGTCATTAGTGACCTGGTGGATGTTGGAGGTTAGCGCAGACTAACAGAGTAACTTTGCTGCGGTTACGGGTCGTACCCTCGATGCTGTAGCAGGTACCGAACCATTTCTCTCTGAGAGGACAGCAGCCTTCGTTCTCCGGCGACAGCAGCAGCAGGTTCGCTCTGTCGGGCGTCAGCAAGGACAGAGCGGCAGAGATCACCTGACAACACAAATGCTTTACTGAGAGACCGTAAACTCTACACAGGACAGCCTGATTCTGGATCAGGATCTGGATCTGGATCTGGATCGTGGTGGTGCTCACCTGCGGGTCATACTCAAACATGAGCTGGTCTCCGGTCAGGAAGTCCTGTTTGGGAAACAGCTGCATGTTCTCGCAGATGTTCTCCACAAACTCGATGGGATCCGTCTGTCCGACACAATCAGAAGTGAGCGTTTCACAAAGAAACCCTGCTCTGTAGTATGACAGTCCTGCTTTAACCGAGTTCATTATCAAACTCAGCGTTCACACAGGAAACATCTGAGTTACATGATGCTTGGATCTATAATTTCTGTACTACTCTTTGTCACTGCTGTCCCTGATAAAGGTCTGCCTCCTCCTCCTCCTACGAGTGTCTACCTTCAACCTCTGCTCTCCTTCCTGAGCTCACATCAATTCACCCTGACTGTGTGTCTGTGCTGCAACACTTCTACCTGTTCCTGGTAGTGGAACTCGTTGGCTTCTATCTTCTGAATTTCCTCATAGATCCTGAAAAACAAAGAAAACAGAAGATTTTCAACAACAACGAATAAAAACAGAAAAAAGTTTTTTGTTTTTTTTTAAATTAGAGAAAGAAGTCTCGCAGCTCAGCAGCCACAAACGAGGAGGAGCCTCAACACGAAGGTCAGTGATCACGGAAAACAACATCTGGCTCCTCCCACAGAATTCCAAATAAAGGCTGTGCTGATTCCCACTATGGATACTGTAAGAAAATCAAAGTACACTTACCTCCATCTATTCTACCATAACAAGCAGATATGATCATTGACATGATTGGTTTGTATGTTTCCTGGTCCAGCTGTTGATTGAGTGCTTGGGGGCGGGACAACCTACATTTTTCCTCTAACAGGAGATGTCTCCTCATTATATAACGTCTGACTATGACATGTTTTGATAAGAACTCTGCCCAATCACGGAGCTCTTCATTACTGATGGGTTGTTACTGCTGCACAGTTCTGACTGATGTGGAGCTACAGTCACAGTGTCTGCTGACAGCTAGCATTAGTGTTAGCTAGCTAACTTACAGTGGATTAAAGCTTTTCTGCTCATTTCCAGCTCCAGATTTTTATTCTCAGGCTCTACCAGAGCAGCTCTGCATGTTAAACTTGGTACAGCCTCTCAGTCCATCCTGTCTAAAACAAGCTATTTTAGCTCCTCCCCCTTTAAGACAACTTTCTTCTGACTGGCCAGCTGAACTTGCCTGATTCTGAATCTGCAGGAGGAACACCAACTGCAGCAAAGATCACAGCAGGACTCCTCTGCTTGGCAAATATGACACTCATGTTCCACAGTAAGTGGTTAATAACAGAGAGTTGAGTCTGTAAGTCACACCTGGATATAAACACTGCCTGTATGTGCTCCTGAAATGTGCTGGAGTGCAGACTGAACATCTGTAACCATTATTAGAAATTTGTTTACCATGAACTGTCACCGCAACAGGAGATATTTGTCAGGAAGTGAAGAGGAGCAGAACAGGCCCACTTTAATGTTTGAGGATCAGCTTTTACTAACAGATGTCTGTGAGGTGGATCAGTAGAAGTGCCTGAATGTGAGCGCGTGCAGCCGACTGAGAAAAAACTCTGCTCATCTAAACAACTTTGATATTTGGTGAAAAAGATCTGAAAGCGGTTAAAAGCAGGAGGATGTCTCTTCCTCCTCAGATGAGCAGCAGGTTCAAACCCAAAGACTTCTTACTATCTGCTGCAGCACCACGCCGCCCGGACGTGAGAGGACAATAAGTTCGGACTGTCAGAGGCTCGTATGATAATCTCAGTATGCAGCGAAACAACAGAAACATGTTCTTAGATTTGAAAAATGACCGTCGGGTAAAACTAGCCTGTGTAGGTGGAGTGAACGTTGATCACAACCATTTCACAACCAAATCCAGTGTCCACAGTGACATGTTTGCATTTCTCCGACAGCAGCTCGGTGTGATCAGACGTCTGCTGAACTCTCATTTTTCAGCCAGATGTGAGTGATTTTAGCCTCTACGTCTGTGACCATTCAGACACCACTTTGAGCTCTAACCAACAGGAAGCTGCTCAGAGAAGAAACAGGCTTGTCACAAGATGACCTTTGTCCTTTCAACCAGACGTAAACTGATGTCTTTCTGCAGGCAGACGACCAGATTTAACCCAGAAAACATCATCTATAGAAGTCTGCCGCTCAGAGGGCAGTTAGTGTGTTAGTCTGACCTCTGCTGGGGGCCCAGAGTCTGCAGCATCTTCAGGTACTGGAACACAAAATGGACGACCTGCAGACAGAACAACAGCATGGTGAGGCATGGAGGACATCCTGAAGAGGCTTAATTCACTGTCTGTGTGTGTCTGTGTGTGTGTGTGTACCTGGTAGAAGTTCTGGTAGCCCTGGTCGGTGAGAGTGATGGAGATGGAGAAGATGGAATAGGTGGTGTTCTGGTCGAAGCCAGTCTCACTATTTCCTCCAAACAGAGCCAGAGCCCAGCACCTGAGCACGAATACACACAAACACACACACACACATATATATATAAACACAGAACACACACACACACACCGATTTCCTGCCTTCACTCATCTGTTTTTGTGACTCACTTCTTCCTGAGCAGTGACAGGATGCTGCCGGTCCCCTCGTGTCCGATCAGCCAGGAGATGTAATGAAGAGGCTTCACTCTGACAGGAAAACACAAACAAACATCTTCACACATTCAGCTGTGAACATTTATAGACGTCACCTGAGAGAGCCGCACACCACACCACAAACATCAGACCGGATGTTCAGCGCTCCTCAACCTGCAGCTCCATCGTACAAACTGTGTGATGGTCTGAGGTGATGTAATGACTGCTTGTTCTTCACCTGAACCACGCTAAATATTTCCTGCTACACGTGAGAGGTCAATGGAAAACATTGTGATCTGATTCTCCCGACTGTGTTCGAGCTGTTAGAGTTCAGGAGTGTAAATAGCTCCAGACTGAGGCTACGCCTGACTGGTGATGATGCAGATGATGTTTAAGTGGAACTGTGTGTAATAACCTGGCTGCAATGATAACAATCAATGCAATCAGTGATCGCCGTGATATGAAATCTGAGTGTGAGCTCTGTGAGACTCTTGTAGGCAGAGCAAACTCTCCTCTTCATCCTGTGATAAGAGCCCAGTTGACTGCACTGAATCCCCGAGGGGTTAAAGGTCAGAAATGGACTCACCTGTAGTGTTTCCCCTGTGGTGGGACGGCCCAGCTGATGGTCAGAGCGTGAACCTTCCTCACAGGTACCACTGCAACACACAAGCAGTCTTCATCACTCCTGATTTCACAGTGAAACATCATCAGTCAGTGTCAGGATCTAAAGCTGCAGAGTTTCAGCAGGAAACCAAACCGCTTCACTTCCTGTAACTCTGCTGTCAGGTATGATGGCAGACTTTGGCCAATCACAGAGACAGAGAGTACTCTTACTGGCTGTTTTGCTGATGAGTAATATAGCACCATATTCATTACCACTGCTCATAATAACAGCTACATGAAATAATCAATAATCAAAAATGAATGACCTCTGTAGAGTTTGTTGAAGGCCGGCGTGTCAAACGGCTGCTGCAGGTGAGAGAAGTCGGGTCGAGGTTCACCGCTGGAAACAAACACGTTGACATAATTTCTATAACTGATTGATCTGATCGTCATTCTATCCTTTAATCAATACCAATAAATGTCTATTCATCAAACGGTTCTGATCAGGTAAGAGGCTGAAGGTCAGAACTGAATTCTCTGATCAAATCTATTAATTAAATGACTGATTACTGCAACTTTTATTCATTTAAACATTTTGATCACTGTTTATTAGTTTTACACAGAACAGTGTTTGTATGTCAACACTTTAGTGTGTGTGTGTGTGTGTGTGTGTGTGTGTGTCCCTTACTTGTTGGGCACCTTGATGAAGATCTCCCTCACCCACTCTTCCAGAGTGTCCAGAGTCTCTGAAGAACACAAAGACTGCGTGACCGTGTGGTCCTGCTGCAGCTGTGTTACAGAGCTCGTTTCTGTCCACAGTTTCTCTTTATTCTGAACTTAGTCTCTAAATAAACATTGTTAGGGGTCTAACATTCAGTCCAGTCCGTCATCACTTTGTTTTTGCTGCTTTTTTGTGGCACATTAAGAACATACAGAGATGTGAGGCTGAAATGAGCTCAGTGTAACGTGTTTGACTCTGCACGCTGAGTCCTTCCTCACTGACTGCAGGTTAGACTACAGGCAAACTTACAGATTAAGAGTGAAACAGTGTTAAAGACCCGTATGGCAGCAGCTCTGCTGTTACCTTTGGACTGAACGGTGAGCGTCATGTACTGAGCAGAGTAATATCTCTTCCAGAAGTCTCTGAGCCGCTCGTAGGTGTTGATCTGCTTTTCTCTGGGCTCGATCTTTAATGTCTGAGCATTACCTGATGGGAACAAAACAACACCTGTTAAACAAGTCTGAGGTGTTGTATTATTGTAGGGTCTTTACCTTATAATATAAAGCACCTTGAGGTGTTGTTGTGATTTGGTGCTGTAAAAATGAAATTGAAATACACACAAATCTGTCCACAAACAACAAAAATGCTTCAAAACAAGAGCGAGTGTGTGTGTGTGTCTCTTCTTGTTCTCACCCCAGCAGAACTTGCTCATCGGGTGTCCCGGTTTGGCCAGACTCCCAAACAGCATCTCCTTCCGATGGGAGTCAGATGGTCTCGCCAGCTGAAACTCTGAGTATTGTGGAACAGGAAGTGATGTCACAGGACAGTAGAGAGAGAGGAAGCAGAATGTGAGACTGTGAGACCCTGCAAGAGCGCCTTAATGTACTGCAGGGTTTGTATATCAGTTTGTTTGGACTCACCGCTGTCGACAGCCTCCACCTCTCTGTCGACGGCGTCCTCGATCATCAGGGGACAGATGAAGAACTGAGCCCACCTGGAACACAGACGGCACGCCGTACTCAAGTCAGAAGTCATACTGAAGGACAGCTCAGCTTCTTTGACTGTAAACTCTGTCAGTGCTGATTAAAAGTGTCCAAAGATCCATTAATGAGGTTTTAAAATGGTCTTTTTGATGGATTAATAAATGAATTTGAGGACATAACTAAGGCAACAATTTAATTTAATTACTGTGTCCAACAGTTTGTCCTGGCAGGAGAGCTCACTACGTTTTTAGGACATTTTAAGCTCATCACACTAACTGTGCGTGATGTTACCATGACCAGGCAGCTGAAGCAGCAACAGCTGAGCTGTTTTTATTCTTATTTGAGAACAGCGACTCTCTTGCTCAATCTTTAAATTTGTCCTGAATATTGAGTAAATGTTTTCTGAGCACAGATCGTAGAAGACCACCGAGTCGAGACAGAGACAGGACTGTGGGAAATTTTAACAGTTTCTGATATTTCACAGGCTAAACCACAAATTCAAAAATCTACAGAAAGGCAATCAATGGGTGCGACAGCACCTCCATCCTGCAGAGGGAGCACTTTTTCTCAGCTGCTTTCTTTCAACACAGTCGGACCAGTTCACCTGGGCTCAAGTCCTCAGTCAGCCGTCTGTCCACTGCTCTAAAAACAGCCTCAGGACAACATGGCCTCACAGCGTCTGCAGTGAACCAGCTGACCTCCCATCAGAGGTCCAGATGGCCCAAAGAGCTGCTGTCCACTTGCAGCGAAGACACCGCCTTAACGTGCCCGAACGCTCACGGTGGATCTTACAGAGTGAGTCTAGGCATAAAATCCCAGAGCAGGTAACAAGAAACCCGAGGAGCCCACCTGTCGAGCGCCTCTCTGAAGTACTTCCTCTGCACATCGAACTGGAAGATGGTCCTCTCGCAGTCCGTGGAGGCATTGTCACTGCCGCCATGCTTCTTCAGGAAGGCGTCGAAGCCGTTCTCCGCCGGGTATTTCTCACTGCCCATAAACACCACTGAGGGTGAGGAGGAAGCACAGAGAGAAGATTTCATACAGTGGAGTGTACTGCTGTCTTTAGAGAACATCTCAAACTGGCTCTGACCAAAAGAGAAAGAAGTGGGAGACCACCGAGTAACCGAGTAACGGGAGAACTACATCAGAATTACCCGCGTTGGTTTGTGAAAGCAGATGTTCGCGCTGCTGCAGCAAAGCTTTAGTTTTTTGTAAATTTCCTGGAGGGAAATTTATTATTTTCTTATAGTGAGAACTTCCTGATGAGTTTTAGAAGAAAGTTTTTTGATTCTTTGGCCCTAAGATCGAACCCACAGAGGCTCACGCTCCTCCACACACTGAGCTGGCCACGCTGGCAGCTTCTTCTTTATTCATTACAGCAGTTTCCAGCTTTAATAGACAGCTGGAAAAGGGTTTTTAATGCATTTTTACAGCATTAACAGTACTTTCAATGATTTCAGTTATATTTGTGGAAAATGATTATACCTTACCTTTTAATTCACGTCATTTACTTTGAATTTACAGCAGGCACTGCTAACAGTGGGGGAGTCTGCATTTGCACAAGTTCAAATATTTCAACTTCTGCAAAAAAAAAAAAGTCTCTTCATGCTGCCTCAAGAAAACCATCAGCTGACATCTCCTGACACCACTCACAGTCAGAAAAGGAGTGGGAGTTTCTGACGCTGTCCGAGAGCAGCTGCGTGGTACAACTTCACTTTTAAAAAAGGAGAGAGCTCAGAGAACGTGACGATTTCATGATCAGTTCTAAAAAGATGGTTCTGTAGTTTGATTCCAGCTGTTGGCTGGACTCCTCCTCATCTCTTTGGCTGTTACAGCAAATGTGACTTTATTCACGAGTGAGGGGAGGCAAAACTTTGCGTTGTATCTGCTGTGAGCACACGTAGATTGATCAGTGGAGCAGGGGATCTAATTAAAACCATGTTTTTTTGTTTTTTTAAAGTGACCTGACAGTTTAGAGTGATATTTGTGAAGATGTTCACACTCACTGTGCTCCAGGAAGTGTGCGAGGCCGGGCAGCTCGTCAGGGTCGCTGAAGTTCCCGACACTGATGCACAGAGCAGCTGCTGCCTGAAAACACACACACACACACACACACACACGAGAACCAGAATCCATCGTCAGAAGGTTCAAGACAATCATCATCTCTGAGGCTGAAAACTGAGGATGTACTGAAAATTGCTGAGCTTCAGTTTTGCTGAGTGAAATTTGAAGATTTTATTTGGATGTTACTGAGTGCTGATCAGCAGGTATCTGTGTGTGTGTGTGTGTGTGTTGCTCCTGTACAGTCTGATAACCAGGGTAGCTAGCATTAGCTGATAACTTAGCGCCACCCTCTGATCCAAATATGGTCACTTCCTGAAACAATAAAACAACATGGCGATTGCACAAGGAAGATGATGAACCTTCATCACCTATTCTCCACACACCCACCTGTTTCTCAGAGCTCTTCTTCTTCTTCGCTGGGTTCTCCTCATCCAGCTCTTCAAAGTCGCTGTCCTGCTCTTCTTCTTCTCTGTCCCCCTCTTCCTCTTCTGAGCCCTCACCAGAATCCCCCTCATCATCTTCCCCACCCTCCTCCTCCTCCTCTTCTTCCTCCTTCTGCTCCTCCTCCTCTTCGCCGCCTCCCTTCCCGTCGGACCCGCTGAAGTCGGAGATGAGGAGTGCTCGGAGGCCATTGCTCAGCTCGATATATCTGCAGGAGAGCAGAGGAGTTCACACAGTAAAAGCTCAGGTAGCATCACACCTGGACCAAAGTAACACCTTTAAGCACGGCCTGAACTTCCTGTCAGAGTCCTCAGACTCCAGAGGTGTCTGAATGATGCTGCATATGTGCGGTTGTTCTGATTTACTCCAAGATCAGAGACTGCAGCTCTTTAAACATCTGTGACTCAGAACAGAGGAGAGACAGAGCAGTCATGTAGCCCACTCTCACTCGCTGCACTGTGATTGGTGGAAGGCTACATACCTGCTGCCAAAGGGCTGCAGCATAGAAACATTTGCCAAATCTTCTCTGCCAGCGCCAAACAGCTTCTTCTACTATTGACTCTTTTTTGGCATTTCTGGTACCCCAGGTGCAACCCACATTTTCCTTACAAATGTGGCTCCATTTAAGGGGAAACAAACAGGATTTATTTAAGATTTATTACCAAGAACAACAAAGAAATAATCGACCAAAAACACATTTCTTTAGTTTTTGTGCCAAGTATATTTCCACCCATTTTCAAAAATTTCTCAAAAATTTTCATTTTTGTATCTCTGAAACACTTTGTCAGTGTTCACATAGTGTAACATGCTGCATTTGTGTAACTTTTTTTAGTCGTACTCACCACTCACAGTGTTTTAGACTACAAGTGGTATTTTAACTACACAGTCAAACATTCAGTGCTGTGTTCTATATGCCTCTAACACGTTATCACATCCATGGCCAGTTTAGAATCACCAGAGAACCTAACATGAATGTCTTTGGACTGTGGCAGGAAGCCAGAGAACCCAGAAAGAACCCACGCAGGGTTCGAACCAAGAACCTTCGTTTTGTGAGGCAACAGTGCTGCTAACCATTGTGCGCAGCCTCAGACGTGACAGAGTGCGTCAGTAAAAACGAGGCTCATCTTAAACTGAGAGGAACAAAGTGCTCCAAGAGCCTTCAGGAGGAGATTACACGATGACCTGATGCAGGACAGCAAAAAAGTATTTCAGACAACCTGACTGGCTGTAACGTTTACTTTCCACCAATCACAGGAAGGAGTTTACCTGCAAAGCAAACACCTGAAGCAGCTCTCACTAATAAATATGTTGTTCTTGCTGTCAGCAGGCCGGAGTGGAGCTGAGTAAACACTTATCTATCCCACCTGTATCTCTTCGGGTCGCTGGGTGATTTGATGATCTCCGGATCTCCCTGGTCGTCCACAGCAGCTCCTGCCTCTCCATCTCCAGCAGCCACCTGAGCCCTGGCGTCCTGCGGAGGCGGAGGCTCACCCTGGTCTGGAGCAGATGCCGGACTTGCTGCACAGGTGCTGCTCACTGACTTGTTGCTCTGAGGCATTTTGGAAAGTGCTCTGCAATGAGGCGCAAATACGCGTTATACAACAATAATTCAATCAGCACTGACTTCGATAATGAAGCTAAACTGGACTCTTTTCTTTAGGACTGTGTGGGAAACATGAATTCAGACTGCGCAGATTTCGTTTAATTAAAAACTTCATTTATTAATTTAATAATGGATCTTATCGGAATCAAATCCAACTCACAATTCACAGGGAAAAAATAGCCTCATCTGACCAATGTTAACATTCTATATATATATTAAATGAATGCCGAATTAAAAAGTAACATCTCCTGCTTTAAACGCTACCTCAGGTTTTATTTCGGTCGGTAAAGTTTACAGGTAACATGGAAAAGTTTCATTTTATGAAGGGAATCTGGAGGCTCAACATCGTCTCTCGCGAGAACAATGTTGAGCGCTAACGAGGGTTTAAACAGAGCGGAAGCTCATGTGAAATTCAGACTATTTAACGGTTAGCTTAGCCGCTCGGAAAATAGCGGAGGAACCAACGGGCTGACCGGTGGCACAAACTTCAAATAAGTACCGACAGCGTCTCCAGATACAAACCGAGCACCGGAATCTTCAGGCGGAGGCGAAGCTGCTGGCACTAATCCAACATATTTTAATCACACCGGTTAATGGAACGTTAGCTACTCCAGCTACTCGGAAGCACAGCTCGCTACCCGCCCCGGCCGGGCAGGCGGAGGCTGTGGGCCGGTCAGCGCGCACCAGCTCCACGTAGACTACAACACACGGACGGTGTGGACCGTTTTTACCTGCCGGGAGGAATAAAATACTCACCTTCGTCGCTATTGACCGCTGGAGTTTCAGTGAAGCAGCACAGTATTATCCAGCTGGTCAAAACAGAGCCTCTGATTGGCTGAGATCACGTCAATCGCTGACCGACTGGCCATTTGATTGGTCGACACTGACCGAGCTGAATGGTTGTGAGAAAAATGTTTAAAAACGGTCATTTCTGCAAGAAAATACATAAATAAATAAGCGGACATAGCCTCGGTTTGTTACAGTCTTGATTATTGTTTTAATTTAAATACAGAAAAGTCGTTTTCATGACGTAAAAAGGTGTATAATTGTAAAAATTAGACTGGATTTGAAATCCACAGTAATAATGATTATGATGAGCTACAGCAGCCAAAACATAAAAACAGTCCAATAAAGGTTCTGTGGATGCACTTTTTATTTTAAACACAGGTAAATAGAACTTCAGGTTTCCTGAGTCAGTTTTCTAGTTGAACCCTCGACTTCTGAGTTAATTTGCAGACTGAAACAGCTGGGCTACCAGCAGCTTGGATTCAAACTAATTGTTTTTTTCCTGATTTTTGAGCCTTTTGCAGCTAAAATTGAGTTCTGAACATGTTCAGATAGAATTTACTGACAAATATTTAGATTTTCAGATCAGCAGGGGCTTCGGGAGCTTCAGATGGACCGTGGACACAACCACAAAACAACTCAAAACACACACATCAGGTTCAGAGACAGAAAAATAAACCTCACACACCGAATGACTGAAAGCACGGGTGCACTCAAAAATAACTCACAACATCCAAAAGTGCTGTTGGCCATTAGTGTGCCCATCAGGCTACTGGCAGCAGCATCTTTAGGTGGCACAAATCCCCTGGAAGCACAAGTTCTATAATATATAATTACAGGTCTCAGTAACTCTTAATGGGGTGTGTATGAGCCTCAGTGACTTTATTCACCATATCAATTAAAAGCAAATGGCTGAGTAAGAACCAGGAATAAAAATGGTGAAATCATAAACCACTGAGAACACTGTCACTGTTTCCATTGAAAAACCTACAAAATGAAAAATGCATGAATTGTAGAGTGGCTGACAAATTCCAGAGTGTCAGAGATTGTCAGTAGATGCAGCTCAGCTATCAGTATGAGTGTATAATATCCTTCTCGAGTAAACACAACGATGGCATCCTACGTGACCTCCTTGAACTTTTGCGATCATTTTCAGAAAACTTGACCTCTGACCTTGAGATCAAGGCCACTGAGATTTGAACTCGTCTGAGATTTTTAGGAGATCCATCTATGGCATAAATATGAAAATCCTACATTGCCTAGTTCTCGAGTTATCGTGTTCATAAAGCTGGGTGTACATGCTGCCCGGCAGGGTGACGAGAATACAGTAAAAAGGTCTTCAAATAAAAATGTTAAAATAAAAACAACGTGCAACAAGAGCACTGAAAAGCAAAATCAGCCTTAAAAAAACCCAGTGTAAACGAATGAAAGGAAACACTCATACAAATAATAAATCAATTTAGTGAATGGGGGAGACTAAAATCACAAGCCTGTATACAGGTAAAATTATTTTTTTTCCTGATTATCCCACAATGAAAAAGAGATGAGGAAGAATGAGAAATACATCATTTATCCCAGATTTATCCCTTCTGTTAGAGCATTTATAATAATAATAATGATAGCAATGGTAATATCGGTCAGATGCCTCTCTGCAGACAGATGTATTGTGCTGGGACAGATCTCCTGTATCTCCTGTCAGTGGAGCTGAATCAGCCTGTTGGAGGTGGAGCTGTGCTGCCTGCGCAGTGAGAGGTGCAGAGGATGCTCAGGATGATCCATGATGGAGAACAGTTTGTTCACAGTTAGACTTCCTGATCAGCTTCTTCAGCCTGTTGGTCCCTCCAGCTCTGATGCTGCTCCCTGAGGAGACCACAGTGAAGTGCACTGCACTCGCTACGGCCGACGGATAGATTATCTCCATCATTTGGCTGCACACATCGAAGGATCTCAGCTTCCTCAGGAAATAGAGCCTGCTCAGCCCCATCTTGTGTTGGTCTTCCAGCTCAGCCTTCTACTCCAACAAATCCACATCACATGCCAGGTTAGACACGGGTTGCGTTGCCGTCATCTTCCTTCTGAAGTCGACCACCATCTCTCAGATTTTATTCACATTCAGGAGCAGATGACTCCACCCGGACCACTAGTGCTCAGTACTCCTCCTGCTGCCCATCACTAACACAACCGACTGCTGCAGAATCACCTGAGTACGTCTGTAGGAATAGAGACAGCACAGCCCCCTGTGGAGCTCCTGTGCTGCACATCACCAAATCAGACAAAACACTGACCCGACGTTCAGAAATGCACATGTTACATTCATCGAACTGTTCAGACTCTTAATGTAAGGATTTTTAAAAGCTTCTCTGCTGGCAGCAGCTGTCTGTACTCAACATGAACAATCAAGTTTTAGTAGTGCGGAGGAAAAAGAAAACGTGACGCATGTTCTGATTAAAGATTGTGATTTTTATTATACTAAATTTGATCTATAATATACAAACATTCACAATATTTTGTACAATCACTTTGTGCTTCTCCCCGAACAGGAGTGGACCGTAAGACGACAAGTTTACAGGAACTCTCTAAGAATTAGTCCATGGTTACACTGCAGAAAAATAAACTCAACACCAGGATCAGATCTACCTCTATCATTTACAAAGTCACTTAGAAAATAATCACATGAAGACGATGCCCATGTTATTGTAAGTTCTTATCCATATGAAGACACATGGCGGGGAGTTACACACACCAACGTGCGCTGTGGTCGCTATACAACAGTTTGGCAGGATATAAGTTTATCAGAATATTCAAGAACAAATATTTCTTCAAGTCTTTCATGAACACACGTACTGGAGCTCAAAATATCACAAGAACCCGTACAACTGAACACGCGATAAATATCATGATACCCAACACTAACACACACGCACACACACACACGTTCATGTAGGAAAAACACTGCGAACACGGCGGCTACGTGACTACACCTGCTAAAGGGGGCGAGAGACGTGTGCTCCTCACTCATCAGCTCCACTCACGTGTGTGCGTGACTAAAAATCCGCCTCCGTGTGGCCTCAGCGGCATGGCGGCCGGTGCAAAAGCTGAACGCCACCATGAGGCAGGGCTGCAGCGCTCAGGGGGGTCCGGGTCCGAGTCTCTGATCCCGATCTCGTTTCCTCTTTGTTCTTTTTGGTTTTCAGAGAAAAGCCAACATGGAAGTCTGTTAACAACAAAATAAACCAAAACTGCAATGAGCAGATGCTCCAGGACTGGCTGAGGTGAGACTCTGGACGAGTGTCCATTGTTGGGGACTCCTGAACTCTGACTCAGCTTCCAGCAAAGTGCAGTGCAAACAGGTTTAAACCGGTGAGCTATAAAATAATTCACACCTAAAGGTTGATGACTGGTGTGAAAGCATCCAGGACTTTTTGGACTAACTGCTAACTTCACTGGTGGTCCAGGCTGCTCGTGGTCGCATTCTCCATCTCAACCAAAAAAATTCTGTAGAGAACAGTTCCAAGTGTGTCTTAGTTTGTCTGGAACTAACCCTTTATGAGCATGCTCACACCACCAAAAGGGGCTGGATGGTTATTCAGCAGTGATTTTTTTTCATCCGTTCATCCCAGAAACAAACCTCCTGCATGCTGTTTAGTTTGGAGGACTTGTTCCATTAATGTGAGTCTGTTAGTTTGTGGACTTTGGTCCCTGAACTGGCAAAGCTGCATGTTAATGACAGATTTGAACGCTGCAGCCGTGGTTTGTGTCATCAGGTCTCAATGGGCTTAAATATAACTCCAAAGTCTTGATAACACAGCACAATGAACATCTTCAGAGCTCGTGCTCTGATCCTCTTTAATTAAAGCTGAAGTCAGAGAGGTGACTCCAGAGCTTCACTCCCACAGGAAGGACAGCTTCTTGCTTTCTCAGGGTCATCACTGATTCTCTGCAGTGTATTTAAAGAACCTCACAGCTTTGTGAGGGCAGAAACTCTGCATCTCACTCCTGAGCACAACCTTACATTAGAGCCATAAGACACCTAAACTCGGAGCACCAGCTGCCAAACCTACACTGGGCTTTAGAAATAAAAACAACTATGAGGCCTTGGACCTGTTCAGGAATCCTTCCGCACGGTGAGCACAATGGAAACAGCTGGCACAGTTCTGGTGCTTCCTGTCAGTGAGACGAGGCTCTGTCTGAAGGCTGGAAGAGTGAAGCTGAGAAGCACTGCTTCATCAGAAACAAAGAGGAAGGCTGTGCACGCTGTGACAGAGATGCAAACAGAGCTGGAGGTTAAGCAGCATCACATGAAGTCCTGCAGAACATCAGACTGAGAGCAGCTGCTGGAGACTGTCACAGCAGATTAGAAAGCGAGGACAGAGAAAACACACAGAGGTTGTTTATGAATCTGTCCCTGCACACGCTCACATCAGACTTACATTTGTTCTGTTTGTCGATAATAAACTTCTACGACTTCCTGATGGAGAAAATCCGAGTCAGAAATCACAGATTTGTTTTGGCCTTCAGTGGACAGTTTGCACATGCTCAGGGAGCATCAGAGAGTCTGAGTTTGGTCTCCACAGAGGAAATGTTATGTTCATCTCTGGGCGTTTAACATCTCTTAAACCAAGACCGAAATGGTGATCCAAACATCCATGAAATCATGTTGCAGTTTTCCATCTTACTGTATCATGAAACCAGGAGTGATGGTTAAAGATCACTCAGGATCACTCTATTCCATTTTTTTATCCAATCATGATCAAAGCCCGTGGTTTTGGAGAACTGTTCTACTGCTATTCATCTGATAGAACTCTTAAACTTAATGGTTTCTGATAATCAGAAGTTGAGCAGATCCAGAATCAAGAAAGAGCTTCTTTTTTCTTTGGATGTAAACTAATGTAAACTTATGATGCAGTGGGTTAGTAATACTTTGTCGTAACATCAATTTAGTTTTTTTTTTCCTTTTTAATAAAGTTACTATAATTATTGTTCAGACCCTGTTGAACCACCAGGGGGAGCTGTCTGTTCACCTCTGACCAGGTACTGGACCCGGCTCCCCTGACCCGAGCAACTGGCCTGCAGCCCTGCCAGAGTTGTGCGTTGGTGGTGCAGCCCTAAAGCGTCTGTCTGAATAAGGCCAGTAAGAGTTTGTGGGCTATAGGCATGTTGAATCAGAGGAACTACCGCTAGCTGTAGAGAAGCAGCATGAATGATGACTCGGAGAAGGACTGTAAACACATGAGCAGCTGTGGCGTTGTGCTACACTTTGAGAGGAGAGGCAGTGCTGTGCTGACCTGTGACCCTGCTGACATCACACTCCAACTAAAGGTGCATTTGGCGTGATTGAGACACTAAACATCACCTACAGCATAGTGCCATTGAATCAGGCCTGCTGCCTCGCTGCACGTGTCATTACAGCGTGGAGCACGCAGGCATCGTTTATCGCGCCTAATCACAGACAGTAAGAAGATTCATCTTCGTGTGCCAAGCAACATCAAAGTGCTGTAATCAAAGCGTGTTTCCTTTTGCACCTTCTGAGCAGCAACAGTCCAACAGTATCTGATCTTTGTGATGCGTGCAGCTGGAGCATGCTTCTTAAGGAGCGTCCACACAGGAAGTGATTTGCTCATCTCAAATCACTTTGATGGTGTGCAGATTATGGCTGGTCCAGGCTGCGGTTGTCTCGCTAATGTATTTATCACCCCTTATATGCC
Source organism: Archocentrus centrarchus (assembly GCF_007364275.1). Classification (NCBI taxonomy): domain Eukaryota; kingdom Metazoa; phylum Chordata; class Actinopteri; order Cichliformes; family Cichlidae; genus Archocentrus; species Archocentrus centrarchus. Next base: position 35,950,122 of record NC_044349.1, on the reverse strand, counting down.
AGTCAGCCATGTCCTTCCCTCTTATTGGTAGTGCACCTTGAAGTAGAGTAAAGTTTAACTCAAGACCTGCCAACTTCATATCTCCAGTGGTTATTTCTCCCTGGTCCCTGGTCTGAGTGCATATGTAGAGTTTGGTCTCTGTAGCAGCAGGTTGATCAGGTTGGTCCTAACGTCCCTCTAACCTGCAGTGGTTTCCTCCTGGAGGATCCTGATGTTTCGCATCTGTGCCACATTCTGGATTAGCCCAGAAGGTCTGCTGTTATCTGTGATGTTTGCTACCAGCTGTGCAACTTTCTAGACATTAATCGATTCCATCTTTAAGTAACACCAGCATAGAAAATGACAACAAGCTGCATGAAGATCTGTTCTTTCTGCTGGACTCACCAACAGTGCTTTTACTTCTCGGCTACAACGGTCCACACTTCACCTCTGACACACTAATTTTCCCCACAGACCAACAGAAAGCCTTCCTCACAGTCCTGACCTGACTCTTCACCGCACAATAAACTGTTCCACTAATACAACTCTGACATGAACCATCACTCATCATCAGATGCTAACTATCCAAGCGACAGCTGAGAGAAACATCCAGAATCACCATGTTAGATCTCACTTTTTCATTCACTTTGTCACTTTCTGGTGTAACTGAGCCTTTGTTCTCTTTGTTTCTATATAACACCCAAAAATCATTAAAAACAGTCAGCAGTCACAGTGTTATCACCAACAGCAGCACAACAACCATTTCAAGCGCACCAAATCCAGATTAGCATGGAGTATGCTGACAGCTAAAGGGCCACTCACGGACACTTGGGATGGAGAAAGTGGTTATATAGATGTTAGTTAGCAGGACCTGCAGGAGGCGTAGAGATGAATGGCAGCTTACAAACATGAAGCAGAGCAAGTGTGTAGAGGAATGTTACAATAGATAATCTATATGTTTTTTTTTTTTCTTTTTTTGAGAGCTTGGGGGAGGCGGCAGAAGGGGGGTGACGGACAATCAGCAGCACTTCTGAGGTAGCTGGGCAGGTTTGTCGGTCAGTCTGGTGGTCTTGGAGCCAGGAGCTGCCGGCGCCTCCACGTCCACGCGCTCTGACATCTTCACACAGATGATGTCCACCAGGCGCTCGAAGACCTGCCGCACGTTGATGTTCTCTTTGGCGCTTGCCTCATAGTACTCGAAGCCTGAAGGTGGAAGCAGGAGAGTTTTACTGTAAAGAACATTGTGGAGTAACAGCAGCATTTAGAGGCCTCTGACTTAGCAGATCACATGATTATTGATAAAATAATCTTGAAAAAAATCCTTGATGCTGAGGGTGCTGTGGAATACTTCTCATAAAGTTGTTGCAGTTTAAAGAAAGAACAAAAATAAAAGACTGGTCATTGTGGTCAGTTTGAAGCACGTATAGGGAACCAAAGAACGATGGTTTCTTTCATGAAAATTTCTTAGTGTTTAGAATTTATACTAACAAAAAGATGCTTCTTTATGCTGATGATACTGTGTTGTATAGCTCAGAAATAAAGGGTTTTTGTGGTCAGTGAAATGCCATGGTGCCACGGTTTTGCATTTCTGATTTTCTGTGAGTTTGGTTTTCTGTTGGATTTTGTTATTCTAGCCTTTTGAAGTGAGCTTATTTGAATTGTTAGGGTTTTCATGGATGCCTGTTTGGATGGGTTTCTGTTCCAGTGCTAGTTCTGAATTCTTTCATTTCCTACTTTGAGTTTATTTGTGTTTAGTTTGCTCAGTGTTTTTCTTTCTGTTTCTCTGTCTCATCTTCCTTTTTCCCCCCCTGCATTAGTTCATTCTGTGTCAGCATCTCCTTCATTTCCATTGTTCTTCATTTCCTGGTTCATTCTGTTTTCATTCTGCTCTGTTCCTTGCGTCTGTTGATGGGCTTTACTTCCTGTCTGTTGATTGTCTTAATTGCGGTCAGCTGCACCTCATTCACATCCTGTCTCCACTTCTAAAATCAGCCCAGTGTGTATAAATAGTCCTGTTTCCCTCTGTGTTCTGGTCTGTGCTTCCCTGCTTACCCACAGGTTTTCTTAGGATTTAATTATGGTTTGGGTCTTTTGGTTAATCAGTCAAATACAGGCTTGTTTTCAGCTACCTGCCTTGGTGTTCTGCAGTTGGATCCTCTTCAACACATCCACATTCCAGTTCATGAAAGGAAAACAATTCAAACTCTCTCACAGTGTTCATTCTTTAATTTGATGAATGATTCAGAAAATCTCCTTTATGCTGATGACACTGTGTTGTATTGCTCAGATACATATATGTTTTTACTGAGTTCATTCTTTAGTTAAAATGCAGGAGAAAAAAAAACAGAATGAGATGGAGGCACTTACTGGAAAAGAACCAGAGGTGTTTTCTTCCTTTAAGCTGCAGTGATGACTTTCTTTCAGCTAAAACAAAGCCTTGGTTTCCTTATAAAAAGATGTTTTTATTGAACTGTAAGGGAAAGTCTGTTTGCATTATGAGGACTCTGTTACCATGCATCTGTCGGTGTCTGCTCAAGTTTTGAAAATGAAAGGGAATAAACTACATTTCATATTGTAGGGGACCCTCTGTGTGTTATATAATGAAGCTTATGGCTTGGAGAGGGAGCTGTTAGACAGTAGGTCCTATTAAGCCAGTTATTTTGAGCAGGCTGTAATTTTTTCAGTTTGTTTTATCAAACTGTGTGAAAAACGTGTTCACTTGGACAGATGCTCATTTGGCAGATTCTGATTCACTCTCTTTATAATTATTGTTTTTTACTTTACAAAATAAAGTACCTTGAGATGACTGTTTGCTGTGATTTGGTGCTATATAAATAAATTGAATTCCTCAGGCTACATGAAGGGTGAGTTAATAGAGCTGCAGCAACTCTAAGTTGCAGCACCATTATCTCCATCAGGACAGAAAGCAAGATGAGTGAAGCATAATATCCTATTTGTGTATGTTTAATGTGTTTTAGGCTGCTCAGTGTCAGCATGGCTCTCTGATGGACTGACCTCAGAGCAGTTCTGACCTGAACTGCAGGCTCTGAAAAACATCTGACATCTCTAAATTACAAACATGATGCTATTTATGGTGTTTATTTTTATTTTTCTATATCCTCATTATTAAAATTAGGCCGACTTATGCATGTGGCAACTCACCGCTAAGGCACTTTAATAATAATGACAGCATCATATCACAAACTTAACCCTCTGTCAGGTGAGAAGCCATAAATGGTAACTTGATTTACAACATAATAATGAAAACTTTGAAGGTATTTAAATGAGTGTCCTATAATTAAAAATACATCAAACAAAGAAGAATAAATGCTTGCACTCTGAATCGCAGCTATTCATTTCTTTGTCCTGCAGTCTGCACACAGTGTGCAAAAATGAATCCATATAGCACAGTGCACTAATAAAATCTTACCTGGTGATTACCTGGTGAAAACCCACCTGTGCCTCACAGCTGTTTGCAAAAACCATCCCTGTTAGCAAGTCTGAGAGCTCCTCCTACACAGCCTTTGGCTCTCAGGTGTTTGCAGGTAAATGTTTGACGTACTGAGAAGGATGTAAAGGTGCTGATGGACTGCTGAGTGTGTATATATTTTAATGGACACTGACCTGTGTTTTCTTTTTACTGAAAAATATAAAGTCACACCGTGGGATTTTGAGGGGTATTTATTTTACCATATACATAGATCAGTCTAAGACTACATATCCCATGAGCCTCCACACAGAGCTGATGAAATGACACGTTGCTTCCTTTCTGGTGGTTTCTTCCTGTTGAAATGGAGTTTTTCCTTCCCACTGTCACCAACTGCTTGCTCATAGGGGGTTGATTTGACTGTTGGGTTTTCTCTGTAATTATTGTAGGGTCTTTACCTACAATGTAAAGCACCTTGAGGTGACTGTTTGTTGTGATAAAATTGAATTGAATTGAATACCTGAAGCAAGTACATATACATATTATTTTCTCTAGGTTCCTTTCTGAGGCCCTGATGCAGTGTTTCTCTAACACCAAACATCTTAAGCTAAAGAAGAGTTTCTTCTGCTGTCTGTACCACCTGAGATCAGAGAGAACTGAGTCTCACCTAGCTGGTCAGCCAAGTGTTTTCCCTTCTCGGGGGGTACCACTCTCTCCTCGTCCATGTCACACTTGTTGCCCACCATGATCACCTGGGCATTATCCCATGAGTATGTCTTGATCTGTGTGGCCCTGCAAACACACAGCAACATGATCTGAGCTGAGTTTCACCTTGTGATGAATCACAAGCTTTCAACCAATCACGTACCAATCCTGGACAGCATTGAAGGACTCCTCGTTGGTGATGTCGTACATGAGAATGAAGCCCATGGCGCCACGGTAGTAGGCTGTGGTGATAGTGCGGTAACGTTCCTGACCCGCTGTGTCCTGCAAACAAACACACAGCCAGTCACATGACTTTCAGCTATAAGCAGACTTTAACCAAGAACGTGACGCTCCAGTTTTGCTGAGTGAAATTCTGAGGTTTTATGTGGCTGTTACTGATCAGCACGGATCTGTGTGTGTGTGTGTGTGTGTGTGTGTGTGTGTGTGTGTGTGTGTGTGTGTGTGTGTGATGCTCCTGTACAGTCTGTGCATGCAGACTGATAGCCAGGCATTAGCTGATAACACCCTCTCATCCAGATATGGTTACATCTGGAAGGAAAAAACCGACATGGTGGATGATGGTGGCCATAATAATGCAGTTTCCAGACACATTCATATTTAACATGCACTCTATGAATTTAGCAATATGAAGCCATCAGTGCAGAAGCTTCAAATTAAAAGCTGTAAAATCAAATGAAACTGTGGGACTGAGACCGAAACAAACACAGAAACTGAAGCTTCTCTGGAGGATGGATGTCCAAATAAACCACTGTGAAATGTCACAGTTGTTTCTGCATGAATATACACTGCCTGGCCAAAAAAAAAAGTCACCACCAAAAAAAGGTCACACACACTAATATTTTGTTGGACCATTCGCTGTGGCAGTGTTTCAATAAGCTTCTGCAATGTCACAAGATTTATTTCCATCCAGTGTTGCATTAATTTTTCACCAAGATCTCACAGTGATGATGGCAGATTCTGACCACTGCGCAAAGCCTTCTCCAACACATCCCAAATATTCTCAATGGGGTTGAGGTCTGGACTCTGTGGTGGCCAATCTATGTGTGAAAATGATGTCTCGTGTTCCCAGAACCACTCTTTGACAATTCCAGCCCGATGAATCCTGGCATTGTCATCTTGGAATATGCCCGTGCCATTGGGGAAGGAAAAATCCATTGATAGAATAACCTGGTCATTCAGTATATTCAGGTAATCAGCTGACCTCATTCTTTGAGCACATAATGTTGCTGAACCTAGACCTGACCAACTGCAGCAACCCCAGATCACAGCACTGCCCCCACAGGCTTGTACAGTAGGCACCCATCACTCTGGAACAGGTAAATCTGGATCAGACCACATGACCTTCTTCCATTGCTCCAGAGTCCAATCTTTATGCTCCCTTGCAAATTGAAGCCTTTTTTTTTCCAGTTAGCCTCACTGATTAGTGGTTTTCTTAAGGCTACACAAATGTTCAGTCCCAATCCCTTGAGTTCCCTTCGCATTGTGTGTGTGGAAATGCTCTTACTTTCACTATTAAACACAGCCCTGAGTGCTGCTGTTGTTTTTCTTCAATTTGATTTCACCAAACATTTAAATGATCGCTGATCACGATCATTCAGGATTTTTTTCCAGCCACATTTCTTCCTCAAAGACGATGGGTCCCCACTATCCTTCCAGTTTTTAATAATGCGTTGGACAGTTCTTAACCTAATTTTAGTAGTTTCTGCAATCTCCTTAGATGTTTTCTCTGCTTGATGCATGCCAATGATTTGACCCTTCTTAAACAGACAGACATCTTTTCCACGACCACGCAATGTCTTTCGACATGGTTGTTTAGGAAATGAGAAGCAACTCATTGCACCAGTTGGGTTTAAATAACTTGTTGCCAGCTGAAAGATAATCACCCATCCAGTAATTATCCAATAGGAGGCTCGTACCTATTTGCTTAGTTAAATCCAGGTGGCGACTTTTTTTTTTGGCCAGGCAGTGTACTGGAGACATTAACCCCTTAACTGGCAGCAAAAAAATCACCTGACAAAAACTACATAACGCCTTCTGGTCATTATTGGCTCTGAACAACCCATTTCATAGCCTATTAATCGGCTGCGTCTGGTCCGCGGGCCGAATGAAGTGCATTTATATGGCAGGCTAGACCCGCCCATTTTGACTGACACCTCATTCGGCCAATCATGTTAAGAAATGGGTTTCCCAGAGCCAATAATACTCAGAGGGCGTCACGTAGCTTTGTCAGGTGATTTGGTGCAGCCAGTTACATGATTGGCCGAATGACGTGTCAATAAAAATGGGAGGGTCTAGCCTGCCATATAAAAGGGACTACAAACGGCCCGTCACCGGGCCCTTGCCAGTTAAGGGGCTACAAGAGAAATCTCTGATCACATGCATCTACTTCGGCTGTTCAATCGTTTTGTTTGGAACCTAAAATATTGTTTTCCAGTGATAATCAATATGAATCAAAGTATGTTGCTTCAACTTTAAGCATCTCTTCAGACATCTGCAGGGTTTCTGCAGACGCTCAAAGGCTTGAAAGCGCAACTTCTGAAGAGCAAAGGAGCAGATGAATAAAATGGTAGTTTTTAGTAGTGAAACAGTCATTCAGCCAACTGTATTAGCATGCCCTCCATCTGCTACTGCATCTACTGCATCAGTTTGCATAGTAAAGACAAATGCTAACTGACTTACTATGCAAACTGAAGATCAGAAATGTAAAAACAAACTAAGAAGCCATCAGGGGTTTTCAGCTGTTCTCGGCCGATCGATCTCTGCAACAAGCCTCGGTGTGACTTTCACGCCGCCGTCCTCCACCACTTCATCCTCCGTATCACTACAGCTGCTCCGAGTCATGCTGCTAATTTTAGCTCTGACTCAACGGAGTCAGAGAGACGCAGCGAGAACTCGCATACAATTAATTAATTCAGACTGAGGTGTGAGTGTGTGTTAATGATAGAGGGCGGTCAGCCTCAGACTGAGTCAACATGATCAAAAATATGTGGACAGCTGAAATCCTCCCCTGCTTCCTGCTCCTTTATGACTCTAATGTGGCCAAAATTTCCAAGCTGAGTATTGTGTTTTATTCAATAAGACCTGAAACCAGTGATTGAGCCATAAACTCAGGAAGGAGTTCACTGAACTCAGGTGAGCTCAGGCAGTGGGCTCGTTTTCCTCACACACTTTTATGCAATCAGACTTCTTTTTACAACTCAAGGAGTCGCCCGTGATGGCCACGTTCATCATTAAGTACAGTCTGTGGTTTGAACACTGAAAATTATCATAAAAACTACATGTCCCATGATTCTTTGGTCTGTGGCTAAGCACTAAGCTAAAGGCTAACACAGCTCTCCATCCATCCGGTGAACAGTTTGTGTGTTCAGTCTATTTTTACTCACTGCGGTGCTTTCAGTTTGAATCATTTGGCTCTGATTGGCTCCAATTATGTCGACACACACACACACACACACACACACACACACACACACACACACACACACCTTCTGGGCTCCCCTGTCTCCTGCCGGTTCTCAACCTCTCCACCCTGAGAGGTCCCTTTAATTGCCACCAAAGTCAGCACAGTTACTGTCTGTGTGTGTGTGTGTGTGTGTGTGTGTGTGTGTGTGTGAGTGAGAGCGTAAAGGGCTGCTGCCATGGCAACAACATCACCACTGATAATAGGAGCTAGGAGTGTTTTTTCCTGCGAGCTGAACATGTCTCAGTCTGCCGATTCACTTCAAACACATGCAGCTGATCATTATGTTCACTTGCTGGGTTTTATAAAGACGTGTGCTCTATCTCTGCATATTTCAGTATTATGGCTGATGTCACAGAAGGAAGAGTAAAATTAGTAAAAGCTTAAAATCAGTCAAGCCAGTGAAATAAAACACACCATGCAGAAAGCAACAGTGTGACCGTCTGCAGTACTTTAAGGATGCAAAAGATTCAATCAAACTTTATTTCAGTGTTTGGCTGTCAGATGAACATCAGGATTGATGATGTGGTGGTAGGCTTTTACATCATGTATGTTTTGATGTAACATGCATCAGAGCTGTGCTCTGATCTTGATTTGAATTGAGTTGATTTAACTGGTGATTCTATTCATGCAGTTTTTATTTGTGGGCATAAAAACAATAAATTGAAAAAATGTAAGTTAATTTTGGTAATGCTTCATAATCACTGCACCAGTTTGATTCAGTTTTATTCATTTGGCAAAAGAAGAACTTCCTTTCAACATGAAATCAAACTGAACCAAGATAAGACAAATGCCTGAAGGTGTTTCAAAATGGCAGCAGAGTGGTGAACATGCTTCTTCAGCAGTTCGACATCTAAACCACATGGGGTATTTGCAGTAGTTGGAATGGGTCTGAAGTGGACTATTTCCTGCTGTGAGCTGCATCAGAGACACAGGTTGTGTCTGACATCATCTATTCATTCAGCTTCCTCCTCACCCAGCAGGACAGTGAGCTCTGCCTCACCACAAATGTGGATCTTTCACATCAATTTGAGAAGTGATTTTGATCATGTTTCACATTTTATTGGGTCATGTAGCGTCAGGCACTGGTCTTGGTCTTGTCTCGGTCTCGCCCTCCCTCGGTCTTGGTCTTGACTGGTCTTGGACCCTAAAAGTCTTGGTCTTGTCTCGGTCTCGATACACTCTGGTCTTGGGCTTGTCTCGGTCTCACCCTCCCTCAGTCTTGGTCTTGACTGGTCTTGGACCCTAAAAGTCTTGGGCTTGTCTCGGTCTCGGGTTAGGTGGTCTTGACTACAACACTAACTGTTACTTGAGTCCAGCTATCTGCTGACTCTGGCTGTTTGGGGTGAAGATTTGTGGGTCCCAAAGCTGTCCAAAGAGATTCCAGAAACTGTATATGAGCAAGTAACCTAAGGTGAAACTTTGCTTGGGATTTGGAACAAGCACACCTTCAGGCTGAGCTCAGACAGAGGAAGCTCATTTCTCCTGCTTTTATCTTCGATCTCATTCTTTCAGTTACTGCTCAAAGCTCACGGTCATGTGTGGGAGTTAGAACATAAAATGACCTGTACACCAAAAGCTCTGCCTTCAGTGTTTATGTTCACCATGACAGACCAGCACAATGCTTGCATTAATTCTAAACAAGATCCTGAGACAGTATTCCGAGGGAGGCTGAGGACATTGAGTCCGAATGGACCGTGTTCCGCACCTCCATTGTTGAGGCTGCTGCTCAATACTGTGGCTGCAAGGTGGTTGGTACCTGTCGTGGTGGTAACCCCCAAACCAGATGGTGGTCACTGGAGGTGAAGGGAGCCATCAAGCTGAAGAAGGAGTCTTATCGGGCTTGGTTAGCCTGTGGTACTCCAGAGGCAGCTTACAGGTATTGGCAGGCCAAGCGGAACACGGCAAGGTGTGGGAGGAGTTCAGTGAGGCTATGGAAAAAGACTTTTGGGTGGCATTGAAGCAATTCTGGCAAATCGTCAGGCGATTCAGGAGGGGAAAGCGGTGCTCCAGTCACACGGTCTATAGTGTGGGTGGGGTGCTGCTGACTTTAACTGAGGCTATAGTTGGGTGGTGGAAAGAATAATTCGAAGACCTCCTGAATCCCAATGATACGCCTTCTGTAGTGGAAGCAGAGTCTGGGGATGAGGGGGATGACTCACCCATCACTGGGGGTGAGGTCACTGAGGTGGTTAAACAACTCCCTGGTGGCAGGGCCCCTGGGGTGGATGAGATGTGCCCTGAGTTCCTGAAGGCTCTGGATGTTGTAGGGCTGTCTTGGTTGGCATGCCAATGCAACATCACATGGAGATCTGGGGCGGTGCCACTGGATTGGCAGACCAGGCTGGTGACTTGGGTGGTGGTCCCCAGACCGGGGTGGTGGTTTAAGAAGGGATACCAGAGTGTGTGCTCCAACTTTCGGGGGATCACACTCCTCAGCCTCCCCGGTAAGGTCTATGCCAGGGTGCTGGAAAGGAGGGTCCGCCCGTTAGTTGAACCTCGGATCCAAGAGGAACAATGCGGTTTTCGTCCTGGTCGTGGAACGCAGGGAGTTTGCCCAACCAGTCTACATGTGCTTTGTGGACTTGGAGAAAGCATTCAACCGTGTCCCTCAGGGTATCCTGAGGGAGGTCCTGCGGAAGTATGGGGTGTCTGGCCTGTTGTTGCGGGCCATTCAGTCCCTGTACAACCGCAGTGAGAGCTTGGTCCATATAGCCGGCAATAAGTCAGACTTATTTCCTGTGGTTGTTGGACTCCGCCAGGGCTGCCCTTTGTCACAGACTCTGTTCATAATTTTTATGGACAGAGTTTCTAGGCATAGCAGGGTGGCCGATGGCTTCTTCCTTGGTGGACTCAGAATCTCGTCTCTGCTCTTTGCGGATGATGCGGTCCTGTTGGCTTCATCGGGTGGTGGCCTCCAGCTCGCAGTGGAACAGTTCGCAGCCGAGTGTGAAGCGGCTGGTATGAGAATCAGCACCTCAAAGTCTGAGGCCATGGTCCTCAGCCTGAAAAGGGTGGAGTGCCCTCTCTGGCTCAGGGATGAGTTCCTGCCCCAGGTGGAGGAGTTCAAGTATCTCAAGGTCTTGTTCATGAATGATGGGATAATGGAATGGTAGATCGACAGATGAATCGGGGCTGCTTCTGTGGACGCTGCACCGGTCTGTCGTGGTGAAGAGGGAGCTGAGTGTAAAAGCGAAGCTGTCGATTTACCAATCGATCTACGTTCCTACCATTATCTATGGTCATGAGCTTTGGGTAGTGACCGAAAAAATAAGATCGCAAATACAAGCAGCAGAAATGAGTTTCCTTCGAAGGGTGGCTGGCCTCTCTCTTGGAGATAGGGTGAGGAATGCGGCCATTCGGGAGGGGCTCAGAGTAGAGCTGCTTATCCTCCACATCGAGAGACTAAGATGCCTCCTGGGTGCCTCTTGGGTGAGGTGTTCCGGGCATGTCCCACCGGGAGGAGGCCCCGGGGTAGACCCAGGACACACTGGAGAGATTATAGCTCTCGGCTGGCCTGGGAACACCTTGAGGTCCCTCCGGATGAGCTGGAGGAGGCGGCTGGGGAAAGGGAAGCCTGGGTTTCTCTGCTTAGGCTGCTGCCCATGTGACCCGACCCTGGATAAGCGGAAGAGAATGGATGGATGGAAGATCCTGAGATGCTGAAGCTTCTTCACTTGGGCAACAACTTATTCCCAACCCAGAGGATCCAGAAGACCTTCTTTCAAAGAGACATCACAGGACACCTACAGAAGTCCCATTCCTTTCACCAGTGGCTTTGAGGGGAACCCACACAGTTTGAGGCAGGTGATTTTAATGCTGTGTAAGTTTTGCCCACCACCATTAAAACTCAACATCCTCTGCCATCAGCTCCACACTGACAGCTTCTCCTGCAGCTCTCACACCACGTTTCTGTCTGGCCCATATTTTCACAAGTCTCTTCAAACCTGAAAATTGTTTCCTCTGTCACATCCCTGAAGGACCATCAGAGTGTCCTAAACCCCGTATGAGGGGCAAAGGTTATTGCTTGGTACAAAATTTTGAAAGGGCCGTTAAAGAAACAGGTGTTTGCAGAAGCAGGTGTAAGAAAGAATATTAACAAATTCTCATAAGATCAGAAAAAAAATATTGCAAAATGTAAGGATTTCAACCAAGCTAAAGGAAAAACCAATACAATCAAACAAAAATGCAGCCTTGCAATCTGCCACCTCCTCCCTCCTTCTGATGTCACACTTCCATTCACCTCCTCAGCCTCACCTGCACACACCCTAGCACCTGCCCAGGTAAGGATCATGCAAATGAGACAAGATATAAATAAAAAGAAGGTATTCCCCGGTTCCTGCTGACACACGTCTTAAATATGAGCACATATAGCATATAACCTGTATAACTCGTATGACCTGTATCTTCCACAGGTCAGTGACCTATTCTCTCCAACTGCTGCTGACTCCGCATTGCTAATCAAAGCTAACATCACTGTCCTTGATTAGCAAAACCAACAAAAAGAAACAGCCAAAAACAGACACTCAAACTCAGCCTAACACCAGAAACTGATAATCTGATGATCAGTCATCTTATCACTAACATGTCTGAGTAATCAGGCACAGTGAAAGGGGTCACCCTTTTTCCTATCAGAGGAGCTTGTTCTCATTCTCAAGCCATCAAACACCAACGCTATCAAAGTATATGCAAGTATCCTCTTAAGTCATGGTGAACCAGGTTTATGGCAACAGGTTTGTCACTTCCAAGCCATCAAGTTTAACTGGGTAAACAACAAACCACCACCTTTCCAACTTCTAAAGATCTTAAAAAATAACGAGACCCATCAACGATGGGGATGTCCTCCTGTGATTAATGAAAATACAAAATAAAATAAGTCTGGAAAACATCACAGCCCCATTTCATAATAGAAAACCCTTCAGCTGAGGTCTTATGACCTTCGGCAAAACTATTTTGCCCTAATTTGGCATACTACATAAAGTCTTTATAATCTATAATCAGATATAATGCATACTTACAATGGATTCCTGCTCTTGACGGAGACGGTCGCATTCTATCTCTCTCCCTGCCCTCCCTATCTCTCCGCTTGCTGCTTGCTGTGAGAGCGTCTCTTACACACTGTCCGAATAAGAATAAGATTGAGAGCAACATGGATCTGGCAAACTGGGCCCTAAATACCATTGATCGAATTTTTCCCACTATGAGATCGGGGAAAGGGGAGCCTGCGTGTCTGAGTGGAACAGACCCGGTTGGATACGTCATCGATTCTTGGAGCTTGTGGAGACCTGTGTGCTTCTCAGCCCTCGAGGCCGAAGACGTGGAAGACATCTACATATTCGGCTATTTGGTAGCGGTATCTTTTCTGTTTGGGCTCGGAGGATACCTGATTTACCGGGAAATTAAGAAAATCTAGGCAGCAGTTCGACATCTGCAGAGGCTGCCGACCCAGGTGGATGGGCTGTGCAGGGCCGTACAAACTCAGACTCAAAGCCTGGTGGACCTGAGCCGTAAAGCGGACGGGTAGTCCAGCTGAGAACGTGCTCGCAGGCGAGAGGGGTTCGACCTGGAGATAAGGTTCGGTTCTGCACGGTGAGGACGGTAACTAATGAATTTGGAATATTGGATTACTGAATGGGTTCCCCAGTGAGACTGAAGGCTGTTGGAAAAAAACAAGCAGCCTGTTCCAAAACAACATCTGCATTATCAGGAATTCGGCTCCCTAGCCGGCCTTGGGCTGGCAATCATATCTCTCCAGGCCTATGTGTGACGATCGCTCTCCCCCTCAGCCCTCTCTGTGATTTGTTAAGCTGGATCTGGTGTAAAGGTAGCGCTGCGAGTCAGCTGCATGACCTCAGGACACCTGTCCCCCCTGTTTGTTTCTGTTTTTTTTGTATTTCTTGGATGGGTGTTCTGGAACGCAAATTTCATTATATGTTTTCATTATATGTTTACATATATATGACAATAAAGTCTTCTTGATTCTTGATTTATGTATAACATCACTACAATCATAAGGCAACCATGTTGTTTACGTACAGTACAGAAGGTATGGTTTTAATATTGCTTAATGATAAGTCATTAAGCAATATGTTAAGCAACATGTTAGACAGTGCTCAGCCAATCAGAAGATGGCATCACAGCCTGAATCAGTCTGCAGCCTAGAACTGATGTTCCTATAAACAGACTGACTCTTTACCTGGAAGTTTCTCACTATCAGCTACAGCCAGCTGTTCAGGGACCGAGGTCAGCTGATACACATCGGGAATCCACACTTTAATCCATTTCACTCAATGATGCTGAAGTAGGTATATCATATCACACAACATAATATGATCACATGATTAAGCTAAGTCAATCAGACATGAGAAAGAGGCTGCATATCATTAGCATATATTATCATAGCATTAGCAGCCTGAAATCCTCCATGTTGTTTACTCTCCACTTCAGGTAAATACAGCCAAAGTGTACAAAGGTATTAAACATCCAGGAATATGAATATCATGCTGCACATCTTTGAAGAGTAAAGAACACGTGTGCCAGATTTCATGGCTCAGCTCCGAGTGGATTTGGAGTCTATAGACCAGAAAAATAAAATCTCAGGGACAGACGCCTGGACGGTGTGACGACAACATCCTCCTGCTTTATTGTTGAGGCAGAGTGTGAAGATGTGTGTATTTCTGTGACATCAGCATCTGGTGCCTTCACCTTTGAATCACATCGCACTTTTTACTAATCCTGTTTTCACAAGCCAATGAGTTACTACAAAAATGTTGGTATAAACCAGTCCTCTCTTTTGCGCCTTCAATTGGTCCAGAATGCAGCCGCTCGCCTTCTTACAAGAACTCCTAAAACTGAGCATCTCTCCCCTGTGCTAGCCTCCCTTCTCTGGCTCCCTGTGCGTTTTAGGATTGATTTTAAGATTTTTATTGTATGTTTTTAAATCTTTAAATGGGCTGGCCCCGTCATACCTCACCAAACTCCTAACACTTTACATTCCCTCTAGGTCACTGAGATCCGCTGACCAGCTACTTCTCAGTTTTCCTAAAACTAGGCTTAAGAGCAGGGAGGGACCAAGCTTTGCATGTTTTTAAAGTCTGCCTTAAAACTTATTTTTATATACTTTGGCCTTCAAATTGAAGTGAGAGCTATCTTTATGAGCTGTTGTAGTATTTTATAGTCTCGTGATTTCTTAGATGTACTTTAAATGTGCGTGTGTGTGTGTGTGTGTGTGTGTGTGTGTGTGTGTGTGTGTGTGTGTGTGTATGTTTGGTGTATTCATTTTATCTTGTTTTCCCTGTGTACAGCACTTAACTCTCTTGTGTTTTTAAATGTGCTTTATCAATAAATTTGGATTGGATTTGGATTGGAAAAAAGTAAAATACTCCATTTCGTGCCCCTCAAACACACAAACCATCCTCACCCAGATCTGCAGCTTGATCCTCTTGTCGTTGCGATACACCGTCTTCACCTTGAAGTCTATGCCCACCGTGCTGACGAAGGAGTTGCTGAAGGAGTCGTCGGCATAGCGGAACAGGAAGGATGTCTTCCCCACGCTGCTGTTGCCGATGATCAGCAGCTTGAACATGTAGTCAAAGTTCTGGTCAGAACCATCCCGCTGGCCGAAACGCTGGTCTGCTTTCGCCATCTGAGGGTTTGAAAAGGAAGAAGATGCAATCAACATTACTATCCATCCAGACTGAGACACTCCTTTAAATCTCACCTGACGTTAGCCTGCATGGTTTACCTTTGCTTATTTAACCGCCTGGGCCTGTCAGTGGCTTCACAGCTCTTTTACTTTGATGGGAACAGTCAGGGTGGGGGTCACACTGTGTCCACTTACAGCATTCTCATTCAGTACATCTACAACTATTTTATCTGTGTTAATAATTTAGACCAACATATAGAAGAAAGCCTGGTTTAAACAAAATTCTCTAAAGGTGATTAAACGTATAATGAACAGAACGGCTGAACAGCAGATGTCTGAGGTTGCCTAAAAGTCACTCTGATGGTGCCTGAACCTTCATACAGGTCCTAATGCAGGAAGAACAGGGGTGGGACTTCTTTCGACGCTGTTTCTCAGGAGAACAAAGTACCTACTTGGAGTAAGTATCTCTGAGGAGCAATAGCAAACTGCAGAGCAGCTGACCCCCTATGAGCGAGCAGTGGACAACACACCAAGAGCCCATTTCCTGGTATCCTGAGGGTCGTTTTGACCTACTGTGAACAGTCAGCTTGAACAATAACATAAATTATACCAACAATGATGCCACTGTTACTGCTGGTAACCATAGCGATAACAGCGATGATACTGTTGGTAACCCTCTCACTGCTGAATGCAGAATCCACAAGGTGCAGGTGTCAGACACCTAAAGGTGTGATGTCACATACGGATGTGCGTGACATCATGTAGCTACCATGGCACCATCCAGGCCTGTTTTGAAGCCTCAAGATGAGCTATTGGCATCTTGCTGCTTTGAAACTGGATGTGATGAGTGAGGGGGCGGATCAGACTGTGAAACCTCATGCTTATTGGCTAACCGTTTGTCAGTCACAAATCATTAACCAATCAGCATATCCTGGATAATTCAATTCAATTCAATTTGATTTTATTTATATAGTACCAAATCACAACAACACTCATCTCAAGGCACTTTAAATTATAAGATAAAGACCTGACAATAATACAGAGAAAATCCAACAATCAGCCGACCCCCTATGAGCAGCACTTGGTGACAGTGGGAAGGAAAAACTCCCTTTTAACAGGAAGAAACCTCCAGCAGAACCAGGCTCAGGGAGGGGCAGTCATCTGCTGTGACCAGTTGGGGCTGAGGGGAGAGAGACAGGACAAAAGACATGCTGTGGAAGAGAGCCAGAGATTAATAATAACTAATAATTAAATTAAATGCAGAGTGGGGTATACAGTGCCTTGCGAAAGTATTCGGCCCCCTTGAACTTTTCAACCTTTTGCCACATTTCAGGCTTCAAACTTAAAGATATAAAATTTTAATTTTTTGTGAAGAATCAACAAGTGGGACATAATCGTGAAGTGGAATGAAATTTATTGGATGTGTCAAACTTTTTTAACAAATAAAAAATTGAAAAGTGGGGCGTGCAATATTATTGGGCCCCTTTACTTTCAGTGCAGCAAACTCACTCCAGAAGTTCAGTGAGGATCTCTGAATGATCCAATGTCGTCCCAAATGACTGATGATGATAAATAGAATCCACCTGTGTGTAATCAAGTCTCCGTATAAATGCACCTGCTCTGTGATAGCCTCAGGGTTCTGTTCAAAGTGCAGAGAGCATCATGAAGACCAAGGAACACACCAGGCAGGTCCGAGATACTGTTGTGGAGAAGTTCAAAGCCGGATTTGGATACAAAAAGATTTCCCAAGCTTTAAACATCTCAAGGAGCACTGTGCAAGCAATCATATTGAAATGGAAGGAGTATCAGACACTGCAAATCTACCAAGACCCGGCCGTCCCTCTAAACTTTCATCTCAAACAAGGAGAAGACTGATCAGAGATGCAGCCAAGGGGCCCATGATCACTCTGGATGAACTGCAGAGATCTACAACTGAGGTGGGAGAGTCTGTCCACAGGACAACAATCATTCGTACACTGCACAAATCTGGCCTTTATGGAAGAGTGGCAAGAAGAAAGCCATTTCTCAAAGATATCCATAAAAAGTCTTGTTTAAAGTTTGCCACAAGCCACCTGGGAGACACACCAAACATGTGGAAGAAGGTGCTCTGGTCAGATGAAACCAAAATCCAACTGTTTGGCCACAATGCAAAACGATATGTTTGGCGTAAAAGCAACACAGCTCATCACCCTGAACACACCATCCCCACTGTCAAACATGGTGGTGGCAGCATCATGGTTTGGGCCTGCTTTTCGTCAGCACGGACAGGGAAGATGGTCAACATTGATGGGAAGATGGATGGGGCCAAATACAGGACCATTCTGGAAGAAAACCTGTTGGAGTCTGCAGAGAGACCTGAGACTGGGATGGAGATTTATCTTCCAACAAGACAATGATCCAAAACATAAAGCCAAATCTACAATGGAACGGTTCACAAATAACCGTATCCAGGTGTTGGAACGGCCAAGTCAAAGTCCAGACCTGAATCCAATCGAGAATCTGTGGAAAGAGCTGAAGACTGCTGTTCACAAATGCTCTCCATCCAACCTCACTGAGCTCCAGCTGTTTTGCAAGGAAGAACGGGCAAGAATTTCAGTCTCTCAATGTGCAAAACTGATAGAGACATACCCCAAGAGACTTGCAGCTGTAATTGCAGCTGTAATTATTTGTTAAAAAAGTTTGACACATCCAATAAATTTCATTCCACTTCACGATTGTGTCCCACTTGTTGTTGATTCTTCACAAAAAATTTAAATTTTATATCTTTATGTTTGAAGCCTGAAATGTGGCAAAAGGTTGAAAAGTTCAAGGGGGCCAAATACTTTCGCAAGGCACTGTAAAAACAGTGAAAAGAGGTGAATGAAGAAACTCTCAGTGCATCATGGGAACCTCCCAGGAGCCTGGGCCTATTGAGCCCTCCATTCAGCATCACCTGATCCAGCCCTAACTATAAGCTTGATCATAAAGGAAAGTTTTAAGCCTAATCTTAAAAATAGAGAGGGTGTCTGTCTCCTGAATCCAAGCTGGGAGCTGGTTCCACAGAAGAGGGGCCTGAAAGCTGAAGGCTCTGCCTCCCATTCTACTCTTAAATATCCTAGGAACCACAAGTAAGCCAGCAGTCTGCGAGCAAAGTGCTCTGTTGGGGTGATACGGTACTATGAGGTCTTTGAGATAAGATGGGGATAATCTGCTTTACTAAAATGTAGAATGACCAACAGTGACTTCATGTTTTATTCAGTATGACCTGTGGCTGAGCCCATAAATCATCAGGAAAGTGTTTACAGAGGTCAGGCACAGGGGCGTTTTCTCATAGACTTCTACAGGATTGGAATTCTTTGTGTCGCCTCCTGATGGTCATTAAAAAGAATGCAGGTTTACAAAACGTACATGTTGACTACATTTTTCAGACATAAAGCTACGTCCCTCTTTTGTACTCTCTGTGGGTGTGTACAAGCAGCACCCAGCATCTACCTGCTTCTCTACAAAGGTAGAGGGTTACTTAGAAAATCTGCCGTCAGAAGAAAAGGAAAGGTGGAAGAGAGGAAGAGAGTGGAAAAACACCATCTATGATTGGTTCACCTGTAGCTGTAGCATAAAGCAAAAGCTCCAACAGCCAACTTAAGATTCCCAAATTTCTGTACTTTGTAATCTGGATAAAGATTACAAATTCCTCCATGATTAACATGTTAAACTAATGCAAAAATGTAACAGAATCATCAGTCTGCTGGTTTTCCTGAATGGATTTCAGTGGAGTCAGATTCAAGACCTGAATGAATGTTCAAGTCCACCAGGCTTAGTGCTGATTGGTTAAACCTGAAAAGGTTTTTCAAATGTGACCTACTGCTGCTCTCCACAGGCAGGTACCAGACAGTGGCTCTGTCTGAATGTGCTCAGGTTTCAGTTATAAACAGCCTCCTTTCTTATTCCTTCTTTATTTATTCATAAATGGTCACAGGTGTGCAGATGATTCCAGGTGTTTAATATGAAGGTCTGACTGTAAACAGGAAGCTGTCAGGCTGCAAACGCCAAACAGATCCATCAGAGAGAGAGAGCAGGAACATCAGGAGAGGACTCACAAGTAATTTGGTCCATTTAGAGAAACAAAGAACATCAAAAGGCCAGAACGTCCACAGGAGACACCAGAAGGGATGATCCCAGGATCCTTTCCTTCATCACGTTAACAAATGATGCTCTATCTTTATAGATACAATCATATGTTGTATTAGAGTCATAGACACATTAATGAGGCTATAACCACCATCGCCTCACAGGAAGAAGTTCCTGGGTTTGAATCCACTGGCTGGCTGGGTTCTTCCCGTTCCTGCACCATGGGTTCTCTTCTGGTTCTCCAGCTTCCTCTCACAGTCCAAAGACATGCAGGTTAGGTCAACAGGTGTGAATGTAAGCATGTCTGTCTCTCTGTGTTAGACCTGTGATAGACTGGCTGCCTGTCCAGGTGACCCCTGCTGGCTGCAGACCCCCCCCCCCCCCCCCCCCCCCCCCCCTTCCCCCAACCCTCTGCTGGATAAGACAAATAGATGGATAAGAACATGACTTTTACTTTAAGCATCAAGTGATGCAGTAGGAGTATATTTTTATGTGCTGCTGTGATATTTTTTTATCTTAAAGAGACAATGGAAACATAAAAATGATTGAAAGTTATAATTAATGTCATTAGAACACTTCAGAATATCTGCCACAGGCCAAATATGTATGCGATGATTTTAGTCGATAACACAGCATCAAGAGTTTAGTGTATTTTTGATGCTTAAACTTTTGGACCCGAGTAAACTTCTGACCTTTAATTCTACGAATGGTCTAAATCCTTCTTTCAACACAAAGCAGGTTTAAACTTTGGTGTACCCACTTTTCATGTAAAACATGAAAAATGAGGTCACATGGCCAAACATGAACCTCAAAATCAAACCCTGCAGATCTGAGTTAATTTTCTGGAGCCCCGTTGAAAAAAAAATCTCAGATTAGAAGCATCAAAGAAGAGTGGTTTATCCGAGCATCAGGGTAAAATCAGCCTCACTACGCTGAACATTACGCTTATTATGGTTATATGACCGATGAAGGTGATGAAGGTGATGAAGGTGGTGTTTGATCATCAGACTGAGCAGTCCCTCCATCAGGGCCTCATCAGGGAGAAACACCAGTGACCAGCATGAATCCCTGCAGAACAGCTGCACCTCTGACTTCATCATCGCTATCATCATCGTCACCATCATCAACACCACCCCACATTAACGTCATCATGTTTCAGTGTCGAAAATACAAAAGATCGATGGGAGAAGGATCGAAACCATCAATCAATTTGATTTTGATGTGATGATGAAGAGAAGGCCGAGGAGAAGATTACAGAGATGTACGAGCTGCCGTGTCGCACCGGCGCAGGTGTGACCGACGTTTCTGGATCAGTGTGTGTGTGTGTGTGTGTGTGTGTGTGTGTCACCTCTGCTGGGCGGATCTGATGCTCTCTCTCTCTCTGTGTCTCGGTGTCCAGATAGACGCGGCAGATAAAATCCTTCTGATCGTCCTCGGCAGTAGCAGCAGCAGCAGCAGGTCTGATGTTCAGGAGATCCGGAGAGGAGCGGCCCGGCGGCGCGTGCAGACCGGATGTTTTCTGCGAAATGAGCTAAACTGGCTGAATCGGGTCCGCGGCGCGCAGCTGCTTTACGCACGGCGGGAATGTGACATGCTGCGCTACTGCCTGCAAAGAGCTTCTGCTGCCCGTCCTGCTCCTGAAGCACCAGCAGCGGGTCTCTGCGGATGAATGAACGGTTCTCTGTGCGCGGCAGGCGGCTCCTCCTCAGCCAATCACAGCGCGCCGCTCCGCAGACGCTGCGCGCGATGACTCATAATAACGGAGGAGGCTGCAGGAGCGGCAGCATGAAGACAAGCAGACATCAGTCTGTTGGAGCTGCCGCATCACCGTTACCATCATCACCAGCAGCAGCAGGTACACACTCACCTTTCACATGAAAACTGCAGTCTCACACTGGCTGAACGGCTTCACTAAAACAATATCCACCACAGTGAGAGGGCTCATTCATGGCCGGGAACCACCTGCAGAACCCGAAGAAAGTGCTCAAAACACCTGTGCAGGTGTACACTGTGAACCCGGATAAGTTGAATCTACTTTAAAAAAAAAAACCAAGGTAACTCGTTGCCTTAAATTTTTTTAAGTAATGAAGTAAGAGCAGTGGAATATGTTCAATGTACTTGAGGCTCTTTTAGAATGGAGTGAAAGATTTAAGTTGAATGTACTAATAACAGAGTTTTGGTAACTGAAGATAATTAGTTTAAGCAATCATTCCCCTCCCATTTATAACTCAGCTTGTTAAGTAATCATTACTCCATTACCAAATGAACTAAATTGTATGTTCTAGTTGACAAACTTAACTTTTATAGTTCTTACAAATCAAAATATGTCTTTTAATCAATAGAGCTGTGTAAATTAAATATATACAACTTTTTTATTGAACATATCTTTTCTCACCAACAAAAGTAATAAAAATATATTTTACAGTGTTGAACTGTGTTTAAATTTGGTATATATATATATATAGTTTGCATGTTCTCCCCGTGCTTGCGTGGGTTTCCTCCCACATTCCAAAGACATGCACTTACTGGGGTTAGGTTAATTGGCTACTGTAAATTGCCCATAGGTGTGACTGAGCGCGTGAGTGTGAGTGTGAAAGGTTGTCTGTTACTCTGTGTTAGCCCTGCGACAGGCTGGCGACCTATTCAGGGTGTACCCTGCCTTTCGCCCTGTGACAGCTGGGATAGGCTCCAGCCCCCCCGCGACCCTGAACAGGATGTGCGGAAGCGAATGGATGGATATATATATATATATATATATATATATATATATATATATATATATATATATATATATATATATATATATATAATATTTGTCATCATTAATATTCTTGTCATCATTCAAAAAGAACAGTCTGAGAGCAGCACAAACAAGAAGGAAAGCCCTCTTCACCACCAGGAGATCTGGATCCAGATCAGTTTGATGTGCACGTGTAAAGAAACTGCTCGTGGTGGAGAGAGTTCTTCTCGAGGTTCATCAGCTCTGAGCTGGAACACCTCTGGAAACATTTTCATAAAAAAAGCCTGAAGTTCAGGTTGTGTTTCTGAACCCCAGATGAAATAAAATGTGACACACCCACTTTTCTTCACCTGTTTTTATGGTGCTGTGATATTTAGTTGACACTAAGGTGTAACAAAACCCAACAAACAAATCAAGTCCAGTTCAAAAGGTAAATAATGAGGAGGAAAAAATACCAGCAAGCTAAAAGTGCTGCTGCCTGAGCCTGCTCAGCTTCCTGCAGTGAGCTGCTGCTGTATCTGCACAGGCTCTGGTGACTCAATGCAAACTGCTTACTTTGTCATGTTGTGATTTATGATTACTCTCAACAAAGCCATTTTAATTCTCCTCTGACAATATCAAGCATGTGCATCTCTGCTGCTGACCACCTTTTTATTGTTTTTCATTCCTTATTTGTTCTTTGAACCATTAAATAACTGTGCACGCCTCGTGATGCTGATGTCATCACACTTCCTGTTCATATCCAGTGATGTCACCTTGTTTCTGACTGAAGACATTTAAACTCTTCAAACAAACCTGAACATTAAAGCTTTCAGCGAGAAGAATTTCAACATCAGGAAATGAGAGAGACACGAGAGAGGATCCACTTCAACGAGTTTATTTATAGAATTACAATATACTATAATCAATATCCCCTTACTCTGATTTACACATCAATACAATTTTCCATTAAAAGATTTGTTTTATAACTCAGATGATTATAATATGATTTGATTTGACAGGTTAAATGAAATTTCACTCCAAAAGAAAATAATCAGACAAGAGAGCAAGATTTAATTTTCTAAAATCGGAGTTTATCTTCACTCTTTAAAGCTGCATTAATCCCTCAGAAGCCTTTCAGCCTCTTTTAGCTCCTTGTTTTGGTTCTGCAGCACATTCTCATTAAAGATCAAATTTGATGTTTTTCTTTATTAAACATGAGAAGAAACCAAACATCAGACCAGACAAAACCTTTATGCACCAATCAAATTACTGAGGCTGATTAAACGATTAATGCAGCTTAAAGTGAGAGAAACTCTGCGAGTTCACGTCTGCTGTCAGAGACAGGACGACATAAAATACCTCTGACACCAAACCAAGGAAAAAACTGAGCACATGGATTTAAAAAAGGAAAGGAAACCATCTTTGGATACAGCTGGTTGGATTTTTACATCAGTGTTTATACAAGTCCAGGAGCCCTGAGACAGAATCCAGAGAAACTGCATGTCTGTACATCCACCGGAGTGAAGCGCAGTGCAACCATCAGCTAATACATATTTATTACATCAATATATATATGATTAAAATCTCCCAACTTCCACAGTGGAAGATCAACCACAGCAGCTAAAGCCACACTTGTGTTTCATCTGTCGAGTGAAAGACGGCTCATCTGAAAATTCAGAGAACGTTCTTGTTAAAAAATTAGCTTTGCTGTGTTTCCCCGTTTATAGACACAGTTCTGCGGTCATTTAGTTTCACACCGTGTACATACGACGATGCGCCAACAGACCGTCTGTGGTCAGTAACATTCAGGAGGATTCAGCAAAGCCTGTTTGTCAGCTCCAGGAGCCGAAAGCCCTGACACACCAAGCCGAGCGCCGTTCCACCTGAATCAGGTGAGCCTACACAAGCTTTCAGAGGATCTGAAAGCTTGTGTAGGCTGAGGATGTGAAAGGAAACTAAAGACTGATTTTATGAATGTTGGCTCCAAAGAGCAGAGGTCCTGATTAATATGTGAGATTTAAACGGGGGCCGGCTTCAACATGAAATGCTGCTCTCTCAGCGTTTTAACCCTTTCATGCATAGTGGTCACTACAGTGGACGGCTGTTCAAAGTTGTTCTCTTGTATATGCCTGTGTTTTGTTGTTATAGTTGCATATCAGTCAACACAGTGGACGCTTGTGATCATCCCATACACTGCTACCGATTGGCCAGTCACGGGGAGTTGTTTTTTTTTTTTTTTTATTTGTTATTTGAATGTAATTAACAGAATCAGGATTATTGAATATTAGCAGTAGTGACAGTCGATCTGAGGATGCAATATCATTTTCTGTTATTGGTGTGTTAAATACACATTTCTCTGGTTGAAAAGTCAAATGCATGGTGTCCAGCTGAGTGGACATATTTGTAACTCCATGAAAAAAAGGTTCATAAACAAAATTTTAATTGCATTTTTTTCTTGCCTAAAGAGAAATATCTTGACTAAGGTTCTCATAATTCATGCATGAAAGGGCTACAGTTAAGACGTCGTGATGTGGATGCGTGGGTTTCAGGGTTGTTTGAGGTCAGCTTGGTGTGTCGGGGCACTGAATGTGGTGATGAACATCAGCTGTGTAACATGCTGATGTCCACCAACCCGAATGAGCAAGACAGGATCAAACCCTCTACGCTCTACGAAGCTTTTTTTTTTTTATGTTCAGACGGCATCTCTGACTTTTTTTTTTTTATGTGAGATTTCAGTCTGGAAACATTAGGTGTGAGCTGTGTTTTAATGAACACACACAGCCACAGTGCACCTGTTTCTGCATTGTGAAGTTGGGAGGACAGTGATGGTTTTTGGACACAGTGGGACTGACTGATGTGTGTGACCACGTCTAACAGTGTGACTCTGAGCAGCCTGAGCATCGAAGTATAAACGGCCTCAGGGATGCGTTTCATAAACATGTTCTCCAGCATGAGTCACATGTTGCAGCATGTGGTGAGTAAGCACATCAGATATGACCCACTGGGCCTCATAGTTTACAGACACGCAGTTTTACGTTTGTAACGGCATGAAAAATCACGGCTGAACGGTTCAGACCCAAACCTGAAGCTGCTTCAGTGGTGGAGGCCTCGCTGAGGCAAACATCTCCTCTGATCTCCAAACAGAACCTCGGACCTGATCTCCAGGGTTCGGTTTCACATATTAATCTAAACTACAGGGACCTGGGGGTGAGTTTGAACCAAGATTCTGGATACAAAAAGGGAAGAGTCCACTTTCTTACAGACTAGAAACATGTTTGTTTCTAGTCAAACACATGTGTGTTTGGGTCAGCAGTGAAACTAGTGTGGGCAGAATATACAGAACTTTCCGGTGGATTTCTAACCCGGCGGCATGAATTATTGGCTGATTCCTGTATCATTTTTATAAATCCTGCAGGAATGTCATGCTGCTGGAGCAGGAGGGTGATGGGGTGTGGTTTTGATAATATGGACTTAAAATGGGACGTGAGGATTTCAAAACCTCTGAAGAAGCGGTTAACGGCCTATCTCTGATTACCTGACTACCACGGGCTATCGAGGGTCTCTGCAGCTGAGCAGGAAGTCTGAATAAAATAACTCACAGCTGGCTGCTCGCTAACAAGACAAATCTCTGCTTCAAATACAGGTTCACGTCTAAACTTTGGGAACAATCTCCGAGCTGCGGGGTCACCGTGTTTGCTTCTAAGCTCTGACAGACAAATTCAAGGCACCACTCTAAGCTGACCTCTGGTCCTCCACAGACCAAACTGACTCTCAGCTTCAGCTGAAATACATCCAAAGAAAAACCAGAGTTACAAACTTCATGAACACACATTTAAGAACGGAAAATATTTTTTCTTAAAAAAAAAATCAAAATCAAAGACAGCTGGATCTGTTTTGGGCTCCTGGACTGAGTTTAAACATCAGACATTCATCGGTGCACATGGCTCCATCATCATTCTAGACACATGTATGTAATAATGATATCTGCTAATACACTCACTGTTTATTTAACTGCTGCTATTATTATTATTATTATTATTATTATTATTATTATTATTATTATTATTATTATTATTATTATTATGTTTATGATGTAGCCATGCACTGGATGAGTCTGTTTTCAGCAGTTAAACTGTTTGTGGAGTCTGAGTGTAAGGAGAACATTTTTTCTTACGGCGGCACCAAAACACCGCGACGAAGATAACGAGGAGAGCAGCAGCAACAGAGGTGATGATGATGGTTGCCGGCTTGTCTTGGGCAGTGGAATTTGCTGAGGAGACAAAGACAGGAGGACATGCTCGGTATCATTATTATTTAAACATCTGGCTGGATGGTGACAGAGTGGTCCAGACGAAGGTGCTAGAGAAGCAAACAGTGTGGCGTTTACTGACACTCAAGACTTTCTGAGGCTGCAGCCTGCAGATCATGTCAGAGCACTCGTGAATGCCCCAACCTGTTCAGGAATCATGTGACTTACAGGGGTGTGGCAGAGGGTCCAAATCCACATGGTGGCTGCAGTTCACTAGAAAAGAGGAAGAAATGTTGAGGAAACATGCTGATGATAGTTTTCTGTCTGCAGTGTTCAGCTGAGTGTGGAAACACTGTTACAAAAGCAGGTTTTTTTAATCATGTGATTTCTTTGCAGCTCTCACCTGGGCAGTCAATCTCCTGCAACACCTGAGGGGAAAAAAAGGGTGAGGTCAGAGCGGAAAATAGTTTCAACCCAGTGAAACAAAGAACATCAAACAGCCTCCCTGCGTTTATCTCATCATCAAACTGCGGAAATTAACTCTGGGCGAACGGCACCTTCTGTAGATCATCCCTGTTTTTCCTGCTTGTGGCTCACTAACAGGAAGACAGCATACATTCAGTTTTTGGAGCTGAAATCAATCCTTTCAAAGGTGAAGTCTCCTTTTATGAAGCTTTAAGCTGAGCGTCTTCTCTGCCACCTCCATCAGGGGGGGCACCTGGTGTGGTCTGGGTACATTTACTGTGGTTCTGACCTCCACCAATATATAATCAAATTTCCTGTCATAAATTTAAATTAATTAATTTATTTTCCAGTCAGTGACACAGAAGCTTTAGTTCTGGCCAATCAGCTGCCTTCAGTGGTTTTTCATTATTTGTGCATTGTAGATTAATACTAAAGTCATCCAAACTATGTGGAATTATTTAGTAAACCACAAAATGTTAAACAAACCAGAATATGTTTTAGATTTGAGTTTCTTCAAGGTAGGCATCGCTTGCTTAAATGACATCTTTGCATTTTCTCAGTCAGATTTATGAAGTGGCACACACACCTCAACATCAGCTGTTCAGAGAAGACTGCATAAATCTGGACTTCATGGTTGAATTGCTGCAAAGAAGCCACTTCTAAGGAAGAACAACAAGAGGGAGAAAATGGCTTGGGCCAAGGAACACAAGGAATGGACATCAGACCAGTGGGAATCGGTCCTTTGGTCTGATGGGTCTAAATTTGAGATTTCTGGTTCCAAACACCATCGTGTCTTTGTAAGACGCAGAAAAGGTGAGCGGATGGTTCCTACATGTGTAGTTCCCACCGTGAAGTATGGAGGAGGAAGTATGCAGGTGCTTTGCTGGTGACATTGTTGGTGATTTATTCAAAATCCAAGGCACACTTAACCAGCACAGCTAACACAGCATTCTGCAGCGACATGCCGTCCCATCTGGTTTGAGCTTAGTGGGACCATCATGTGTTTTTCAACAGGACAATGACCCCAAACACACATCCAGGCTCTGTAAGGGCTGTTTGACCAAGAAAGAGGGAGATGGAGTGCTGCGTCAGATCACCTGGCCTCCTGATCTAAACCCAGCTGAGATGGTTTGGGATGAGTTGGACCGCAGAGTGAAGGCAAAGCAGCCATCAAGTGCTCAGCACCTCTGGGAACTCCTTCAAGACTGTTGGAGAACCATTTCAGGTGATGACCTCATGAAGCTGAGAGAAGACCAAGAGTGTACAAAGCTGTGATCAAAGCAAAAGGTGCTACTTTGAAGAATCTGAACTCTAAAACATCTTCTGGTTTGTTTGACACTTTGAAGTTTACTTCATGATTCTTTATGTGTCCCTTCAGTCTGGATGACTTCAGTGTTAATTTACAATGTAGGAAAAAATGAAAACCTTGAATGAGAAGGTGTGTCCAAACTGCTGAGAGGAACTATCCGTTTGGATGGTCTGAGCTCAGCAGTGGAAGGTTTCAGTTATTTGGAAAAAAGACAACACAAAAGAAAAAACAGCCCTGAACTCATGGGCCTGATTAGAGGACTCTGAGGGGTCTCCTTTCAGGCTTTGGAGAGGCTGTCAGGGTCTGAATCTGGATAAGAAGCTGTTTTTTTACCCCAAAGCACTCCAGGTTGTAGCGCAGGTGGCGGCAGTCGGCCAGGGTGATGGAGTCATCCCTCAGTCTCTGAACCAGGTCTTGATTGAAGGTTTTTTCACGGGCAATGACGGTTTTCTGCAAAATAAGCAAGCATTAACATTATAAACATTATCATCCATTCATCTTCTCCTGGAGGCAGCAGTCTAAACAGAGAATGCCAAACCTCCCTCCGTCAGCCACCTCTTCCAGCTCTTCTGGGGAGACTCCAGGGCATTCCCAAACCACCCAAGACATAATCTCCAGCATGTCCTGAGTCTGCCCGGGGCCTCCTCCCAGCGGCACCTGACCTAGGAGGTGCCAATGCTGAATCCCTCAGCTGGCTGAGTGAGGTAACACGGCCCATCTTTGACCTTTCTCCAAAGCTCTGAGAATCGCTCTTCATCTGGCCCCTCACCCAGGACCAGTTTGCCTTGGGAGACCCTACCAGGGGCAAAATGCCCCCGACAACATAGCTCCTGGGATCAGTGGGACACACAAACCCCTCCACCACGGTAAGGTGGCGATTCATGGAGGGGGTTTTATTATTATTATTATTATTTCTAACAAAAACCCACCCTATGGGCAGTTTTTGCCAGGCCTGCAGCCATTTTGGTGACCCGAATAAAATTCTGTCACAGATCCAAATTTTGGTGACGCGAAGTTGCGACACATGTTGAAGGTGACATGTGAAACCAATGCAAACGGAGAACGTAACATCACATTCACATTAGAAAATCAAGACTTGAAATTCATTATAAATCTCTTCAAAAAACATAGATATTAACTTGGGCAAAGTTTCCTTCAGATTGGCCCACCTGATAAGGAGAAGATCCTGTACATACAGATATTTATACCTCCATACACTAAGACCATCATAGTAAAATTATATAAAAATAATAATTATATTTTCAGTGGATGAACTCTGGCTTCTGCGAGTAATCAGGTTGAAATGACTGATGACACAGACACCATATGCAGAGAAAGATGACTTTTTTAGTGTTCATCTAGCACCACCAACAGGTCAAATTTAGTTGTAGACCGCAGCCCAAACAGAGGCCCTGTTGGAATATTTTTATTACCCCAATGCTGATATTTAAAGTTATTTTTCCTACTTCTGTTTATTTGCAACTAAACTGCCTTTAACACTGAAATAAAAATGCATATTGTGTGTCTGAAAGTGGCAGGAGGATCTGATGCCTGTTGGAATTGCTCTCATTCATGCTCACGGCATCAGAGCTTCTGCTACCTGTCTATGGACCTTCTGCTGTGGCCGCAGATTGAACTTCTTGCCTAAATCAAATCCACACCTAGCTCAGCAGTTTGTTAATATGCCCTCATCGTGTTCATCTTGAGGACACCTATCCTAACTGTTGCCAGAAAAGCATAAATCTGTCCTCACAACGAGCCCTTCAGCAAATTTGGCCCTAAACTCTCTCCAGTGTTTGGCTAGCGTATGCTCCAGGATGTTTGTGCCCTTCTTCTAGATAGTAGACGGGAGCTCCTATCGTACAGTCTGTCGAATATGGCGGATGATTATGTCGCCAAAAGTGCAGACTCAGCACCAGGGGCGCAGCTATACACACACACACACACACACACACACACACACACACACACACACACACACACACACACTTTTTGCACCACTGCTCAGCACAAATCTTGAACAAAGACGAGGAGTATAAATACAAGGGTTAGTAGGTAGTAGTAGTGATAGTCTTTGTCCGTGTTGTCTTTTTTCCTGTAACTGCTATAAACAGCCTGCACTGGAACCTGTTCAACCCTGTGATTTTTTTGGAAACTATGGTTTTAACTGAGCTTGATGAATTTTCATCCAAAAGGAATATGGAGACCCCTAAAAATAGGACCAACACCCCTGCTGTCCTTTCCAGGACTAAAAAAGGACATTTGGTTTGAATAGACAGACAGACTTACAAACACAGTTGCACACACTAAGCCTGTACACACTCACAGTGTTATGATCTGAACAGCCGCCCTAGTTTATTATTTTAATGTTTTATAGACCAGGAGGAGAAAAAGAGAAAACAGAGCAGGCTGATTATCTGACTAATAAACAGTGTGGCCCTGTATGTCCCAGCGGGCCCTGTTTTGGAGGAAAGAAGTCAAGGACCAGATATCACAGACTGGGGATGAGAAATGATGTCAGACGCAGAAGGCAGTTGATATTCCACGGTGTCATCACTAAAGCAGGCTGTTTTTTTAAAAAACTGTGTTGTGGCCATAATCAGGTAATAAAAAAATGAAAGTGTTAGTTTACCAATGCGTGATGTCAGTCTGAATGCTGTGAGTGTCACTTTTCAGTGAAAAGTTAACTCCCGCGAAAAGGAAAGTGAAAACAAAAGAAGTGTGACGCAATCAGCTGAGACCCGTCACGGGAGCATTGTTTAGATTTCATCCAGTCTGTAAACACACCATCAATCCAACATTAACATCATTAAATCCTCCCACAACTCAAAGGCTTAAACACAGATATAAACTCCTTCACCAGAGATGTGAAGCTGTGCGACATGAAGCTTGAGAAATTGATTTCACTGAAGTTAATCTTGGATGCTTTTTCACTGTCAGTAATACAAAGTCAGTCTCACACAAACTGAGACTGAGATGAGCTGTAAATAAAAATGCTACACTCACACCTTAATAACCACACCCTGTTTGAAACCAAACAGCTGCCGCTAACCTACTGACTGACATTACATCAGCACTGAAGAAACCTCAGACAAAGAAAACAAACAGAAATGCCTCTGCTGTTTCTCTGGGCCTGTTTAACAGCATTTTCTATCACAGGGAAAGTCCGGTGGAAAATTTGGGAAAGTCCTCAAGCAGTTGTTCCCTTAATGGATCTGAGCCTGATTCTTTAAGCTGGTTACTCTCTATGAGGACAGTTTCTCTGGAATACTTTCACCTAGTGTGGTGTGAGCCCCGCCCCCTCACTGCTCCTAGATTTTATCCATAAAGGTGTTGTGATGCAATCAGCTGAGTCAGGTCGAGGGTTAATGATCGTTCAGGTTGACGGCTCCTCTCTGGGTGCTGCCGGTCTGTTTGTGGATCTCCCTGAAGTGCTTGTGCATCTTTGCTCTTTGCAGTCTCTCTCTTTGTGACTGTTTTCTGACCCCAGCTGTCCACATCGCTCCATCACTGCGAGCCACAGTGACCAACTCTTCATCTCAGTAATGCCTCAGATGTCTCTCACAGGTTTCAGTTGTTTCACCGTATCCAGCCTAGCTCTCCTCTTCCCCCCAAAGCTCTTCAGCCATTTAAGCTGCAGTAATGTACAGTTTATTACTCTGATTATTACGTGAGGTGGGCTGTTGTAATAATCCAGTTTCTCCAGTTTCTTTTCTCACAATAGGTTTTGCACAATAAATAAAGTGTCAAACCCAGCGTGAGGAAAAAGACACACGTATTATAGTTCTGTCATATGTGTGCACACGTCTTTTCTCTGCAGACGATGGCTTGGCTCACCTGAGGACCAGCACAGCTCACAGCACAGGACCATCAAACAAGGATGATAAAACAACAAAATCACTCCTCTATGATGTAATCATGGTGTTGACCAATAGGAGCAGCTTGTGAAAGGCGTGACTGTCTAATTGCCTCTGATTGGTTAACCTAACTCACAGGCCACATGTAAAGCAGTAATAGCATTAGTGCCATGTTGAGTGTGGTGGACTCACGTTGTGATCCTCCCAGGAGGTCTCGCAGCTGGATGAACTGGGCCCCTGGGACAGCTGGAATTCAACCGACCCATTTGCGAGCTGTCTGGAGTTACAGGTGAGCTGTGATGAAGACGCTGCTGCAGGAAGGTAAGGAGCCAGCAGGATGATGAGACCTGAAGGTGAACAAACCACACAGTCACAGAACGTCAGGAACTCTGGAGGAACATTGTAAGGCCTAAAGATGGTCTCACAGCTCTGATGGCTGATTGCCGACATGTGACAACCTGGAGTGTTTGTTGTACAGAGCTGCAGCAAAAATAGAAACACAGCTGTGTACAGGACGGTGAAGGTGTACATCTAAAGCTGGGTGTCACTTAATAGCTGTGCTCTCCATTACAACTTAAACTGTAAGGGGTCCAGTAACAGAGCCCTGTGGGACTCCATACAGTGTTTAAGGTGTTTGCTATGATAACCAGAATGAGCTGAGTTTTCATTTGTCCTGTAAGTTATAATGATCATAGAGTGCCAGTGTAGGAGCCAACATATGACTGAGAGGCACAAAAGAAAATGCTATTTTTGATGTGTTACTTCAGAGTGGTGGTTTATGTTGGTGCCATTTTCTATTGGTTTATTTTAACCTTATGGGAGGTTTCTTGACATCACAGCTGTATCTGGGTGTTAGGAAGGTTTAGAGTTTATATAGTTTATATAAGTGTGATGACAAGAAGAAAAAATGTGCTGCCTATGTCACATGATATTTGTCATTTTCTATCCATTTTGTTCCATTTATTCAATTCAAGGTTGCAGGGGGAGCTGGAACCTATCCTAGCTGTCATGGGGTGAGAAGTGGCGTACACCTGGAAAGGTTGCCAATCTGTCACAGAAGGATCATAGACAACAATGTAACAAAGAACAGATGCAGACTGAGCACTTAAATACACACACTAGGTAATCAGGGAACAGGCAACAGGTGAGGGGGCAGAGCTGAACGTAATTAACCAGACGAGACAAGGGGAAGCAAAACTAAACACAAAGCACCAGGAACGAAGGACTATCAAAGTAAAACAGAAAACACGCAGACACAGGACAGAGATGCAGGGGAGACGAGAACAAAAGGAACTAAACCATAACTAACAAGACAGGAAACTAAGATGAATAATCAAAACCAAAACAAACTAGGAAATAACAACAAAAACAGAACTAAACACACGGCCCAGGACCATGACAGATACATGCAAAGTCCACCCAGAAAGAACCCAGACTGCATTTTTAATTTATCTGACCAATAATATGGCTGCTGTGCTGTTCATTGCACTAGCAGACTGTCAAAGAAGGCTGAGCTCTAGTTTTGCTGAGTGAAATTCAGAGATTTTATTGCTTATTGATTAGCAGGTATCTGAGTCTGTGTGATGCTCCCATACAGTCTGTGGATACAGACAGATAATCAAGTCAGGAAGTGTTAACAGATGACTTAGCACTCCATCCAAATATGGTCACTGGTCACTGAAAAACCGACAGGCTGGTGGGTAAAACATTGTGTCTTTGCTGTTCCTCTGCTGTTCCTCTGAACCAGTTTCACAACGTTTTCCATCACAGAGAAAGTCCAGTGGAAAATTGGGGAAAGTCCTCGTGCTATTGTTCTCATAATGAACCTGAGCCCTCAATAATAATTTGTTTCTCTTCTGCTGTGAGTGTGAGGACAGCTTCACTGAAATACTTTAATCTGTGCTGTGTGACCCCCCCACCCCCACCCCCTCACTGCTCGTGTGATGTCTTTGTAAGAGTTCCTGTTTGTAGTTAAGTGTTTGTGCTTTCCTAGAAAGTGCACAGCAGCACTCGGCCTCACATTAAAACTGTTTAAAGTGTGTGGCAGCCTCAGCGAGGCGGCAGCTTTTTAATCACAGCGTCTCCTGACAAAAAGAAAATCCCCAGACAGCAACAAGCACGTCTCCATGGTGACAGATCCACATCCGGCCGAGAGTTTACATCCGATCACCTGACTGGCACGTCTGTGATTGACAGCTGCGCGAGCTGTGAAAGCCACTCTCGTGCTTTATGATGCAATATGCCCATCAAACTTCCTTCCTCTGTGAGTGAATGCTCCACCCTCAGCCACTGTCAGGGCATCCTCAAAACTGGCCTGAAAACATTCCTGCCTGAGACCTTTACAGGAATCAGAAACTCCTGCAGGATTTCAGTTTACATTTATCAGGGAACAAACAGATGTTTGGCTCCACTCAGCAATGGGAAAATGAGTCCCAGTCCCTGATTTCAGTCCCTCAGCCTGCAGAGATTCTCCTATCAGTCCATATGACATGAACACTATCACAGCATGAGTCTGTGGTTTCCTGACAAAAACACAGAGGATTACTGCCATAGATACAAACTCAGAGTGGGATTAAAAACATCAAACTAGGTTCAGTTAAATGAAAACTCGGCTGCTTTCGGTTTCAGAGACTCTCAGCTGATCGTCTGAAAACGCCACAAACGGCTCTGCCGACACCGATTACAGTAAAACGACTCCAAGACAGGAGGAGCCTACAAACTTTAGCTTGCATTCATGTTCATCAGATTTACGTGATCAGTGCCATTCCCATCTCCTCCTCATCATTTTAGTTGCTTCCTGTGCTCTTAGTCTTTTTTTAGCTCCTTTTGTTGGAGCTGAGCTGGTTTCATTTCTGCAACCTGGAAATTCCACCCGGCAGAAAGTCCCTCACGAGCCCGGCCGGATCTCTGACTTACCCTCTCGTTCACTTTGTCTCTGTGCAGCTATCAGACATCTCAGAACACTTATCTGTAGGTCAGAGGTCAGGCTGCTGTTCCTACACCTCACCTCCCACCCCATGCATGAAACTGTTGCTGAGCTGGAGAGCTCCTTCAGTGACAGACTGCTGCATCCTAAATGCACAAAGGAGCGTTACCGCAGATCCTTCCTCCCAGCAGCTGTAAGACTTTATAACCATCACTGCTCCCAACAAAAACCACAATAACCTACACAATGTAGGATAATATATAATATACTGTAAATAGTCCGGCCTGTTAAGGTTCAACACACGGGCACATCATGTACATTGTATATAGTGTTATTATTAGTAGTATTAAGGTTAATATTGTTTGTTGATTTTATATATATTCTTTTCTTAATAGTGTGAATTATTATATCTTTATTTATATTTATAATAACTGCGGCTGCTGTTACACCCAAATTTCCCCTCTGTGGGACAATAAAGGCTGTTTCTTCTTCTTCTTTCTTCTTCTGTCCTCACCTGCAGGTGAGACTCCATGACAGGCAAAGCTGCTGCCCCTACAGAGTGCTTCAAAAACCAGAGCTTTACAGACACAGACTGATCAGACGGGTCGATGGCAGGAAAGCAGACAGTTCGTCCCACGCGACCTCCATGTCACAGATTTAATAAAAGTTTTAACAGGTTCTTCCTTTGGTCGTGCTTCACGTGTCACCAGTTTTTGACACGTTCAGCCTTCAGACAGGAACAATAAACAATGGAACATGTTCCTGATGACAGTTTAGAGGGTTAATATGATTCTCTTGTGCTGATCCTTTTCAGGGTCACGGGGGGCTGGAGCCTATCCCAGCTGACGTAGGGCGAGAGGCAGGGTACACCTGTACAGGTTGCCAGCCTGTCGCAGGGCCAACACAGAGAAACAGACAACCATTCATACCTATGGGCAATTTAGAGTGACCAATTAACCTAACCCCACTGACTGCATGTCTTTGAACTGTGGGAGGAAACCAGAGTACCTGAAGGAAACCCACACAGACACAGGGAGAACATGCAAACTCCACCGGGCCAAGGTGAGATCGAACCCAGAACCTTCATGAGACAGCAGTGCTAACCCCCACGCCAACATCACCCTCCCCCACATGCAGCCATCATAAAGCTGACATGAACCATATCTGGGGTCAAAGCAGGATAAACAGTGCAGTGCCTCCAGGAAGCTGGTCTGTGTGATGCAACACTGAGGAGGAGCACCTCCTCTTTTGACCACCGGGCATTTCCCAGAAATGAATTCACTTCAACAATATCACTGCTCTGTATACTGAAACTGCATTTAGCCTGTTTTTATTCACTGAGTGCAACAGGAGCACAGCAACTGTAATGTGCTGCAAACACAGCCCGATGTGATGATCATAAGTATTTATCAATATTTCATTTTTACCTGCTTTTACTGATTGTTATCCAATGATTACAATGAACAAACATTTGGGAGCAAATCTGAACATGAACACTGGCCTTTGAAGGCTTAATATGGTAACATGCTGTATGATAAACAGGTGTACAGAGTAGCTAAAGGTGAGTCTCTGTATGTTTAACAGACGCGATTTTAAAAACGTGCCCTGAAGTCTTCTCTCTCCCGCCCGTATTACAGTAAAAGGGACTGATCGTCAGGATTTAGCAGCTCTTATTCCAAATGATCCCCTCACTTTCACTCAGTTGAGTGCAGGTATTCCAGCAATGCAGGAATACCTTCGCACAGGTAGAAGGGCAAACAATGACGTCACACGGGTGATTTACAGCACGTGCCCACGCGTAAACTTAGAGTTACAGAAAGTGGTCGCTGTCATTAGTGCGCCTCTCCGCTACTTTATGTCTGCTTAACGTCCCCTGACGGCTCCGGGGCCACGGGAAGCAGGGGGCGCGGGGCAAACACGCGCAGATAGGGTCTTTAGACGTCTACGTCTATTTAGACCTG
This sequence comes from Archocentrus centrarchus, assembly GCF_007364275.1. Taxonomy (NCBI): domain Eukaryota; kingdom Metazoa; phylum Chordata; class Actinopteri; order Cichliformes; family Cichlidae; genus Archocentrus; species Archocentrus centrarchus. Next base: position 35,913,289 of record NC_044349.1, on the reverse strand, counting down.
GAGTTAGAGGAAAGCTAGTATTGGAAAAGTGGAAGAAAGGGGATGGATGTTTTATCGGATGGATAAAGACTCAACGATCACGATCAGATACGATTTAGCATCACCTTCACTGATAGGCTGATGGCGCGTAAAAATGCGTCCACTGCGTTCACCTGCTGCAAGTGAGACAGAAGCCGGGTAAATAAGAAATACGGAGAGAAAGAGAGTGAAGTAAGGAAACAAGAAGGAAGTATGAAACAAAGTCCCACAGAGACTGTCAGACCGGCAGTGAACTCACCGATGATGAAAATCATGATGAAAATCTATGCGGCACGAAACACGGAGTTCCCTCAGCGGTGGACCGAGTCCCAGCGCCGGTGCTGCGTCGACAGCTTTGAGGCAGCCAACAAGAGGCGGGGGGGTGTATCCAGGATTGGCTCTGGTATTCCCCTCAGCTTTCGTTTTCCTAACCTAACTCACAACCGTAGGTACTGACGCCACCTGTCGGTCATTAAGATTCCTTTTATTTTCAGTGCATACACAGCGAGATTCAGGAGGCTTATGATGACACTGAAGTCTCACAAACCAGCCGTGTGAGTAATAATAATAATAATAATAATAAACAGATCAAACAACAACAAACAGAAACAACTCGTAAAACACAAACAGTGTGGATCAGATGAAAGGTAAAAGAAATAATTAGTCAATCAGGAACGAAAAGGTGGAGATAAAACACTTTTATTGTAAAAAGATTTTCTGTAAACTAAATTCGAAGCTCTGAGTTTATTATGAGTTCGCTATTGTCAGTACAAATCTGGCAACAAACTGCAGAACTGTCTTTATTTCCTCGGGTCTCAATAATTCATAAAAAAAATAAAATAATAGAATACATCTTAATAGACTTAATAGAATACATCGCAAGCACCACAAACACACAACAGTATGTTTTTGGCATATTCATAAATGCAAGAAAGGAATTTGATGTATTAATAATGATGATTAATTGGGTAGTGGATAGGCGCTCGCCTTGCAGCCGGAGGGTTGCCGGTTCGAGCCCCTGTCCCTGCGCTGTTGTTGTGTCCTTGGACAAGACACTTAAACCACATTGCCTAACGGTAGCGCCGGTCTCTGGCTGCATGACCGCAGATGCTCGTCTCTGGATGAGTGATCTGGAACGATCATTTCGTTCTGTGCACAATGAGTTGAATCTAATCTAATGTATTGATTAAAAAAAAATGGAACATTATGACATCAAAGGGTTTTTTTAAAATTGTGTTATTTAGGAAACAGGAAATAGTTTGCGGAGTTAAATGATTGTTCCTCCTTATGTATGGACATTGCTTTCGGAGTCCTCCAGGTGTCAGTGTTGGATCCTAAATGGTTTATACATGATGTACGTATAAAAAATGAAAGGAACACTTTGAGTTCAGCATCAATCCAGTTGAACCTCTGGGATATTGACGTGGTCAGGTAAGTATCCGAGGGGGTTGTTAATCAATTTCAGCTGCTTTGGTGTTCATGAAACAGGTGCACCAGAGGGCCAACAATGAGACAACCCCCAAAACAGGAATGGTTTTACAGGTGGAGGACACTCACATTTTACCCTCCTCATCTTTTCTGACTTTTTTTCACTAGTTTTTGTTTGGCTTTATTTGGTCAGTGTCACTACTGTTAGCATGAGGTCATACCTGGACTCTACAGAGGTTGCACAGGTAGTCCAACTCCTCCAGGATGGACATGCCATTGCCAGAAGGTTTGCTGTGTCTCCCAGCACAGTCTCAGAGCACAGAGACACATGGACACACAGACCTCTACAGGTTAGGCAATGACACCCTGACTGCCATCAGGTATCAGGATGAAATCCTTGGATCCACTGTCAGACCCTACATTGGTGCAGTGGGTCCTGGGTGCACAACAATGCCTGGACTCATGTGGCGAGAGTATGCAGGCAGTTCCTGACCTAAATCCAACAGAACACCTCTGGGACATTGTGTTTTGGTCCATCCGATGCCACCAGGTTGCACCTCAGATACCGTCCTTTGTCTCATTAGGAGTCCATTGAGTGTTTTCAAAGTGTTCCTTTATTTTTTCTGAGCAGTGTGTATTTACAGGATATTTTTGTATTAGCAGCACTGAAGTACATTCTTGATTTTGCACCTACATAATAACCTGAGACCTTTAAATGAGAAAGCAAAGTGAGACACAGCGCGTCTCCCTGTTACTATGGTACTGTGAGCAGGTGACTGTCCTGCTGTTTAAGCTTGACATTACTCTGAGCAGCATACATGATTTCATGTCTCCATTGTCAGAGATTTGTGGTTATTTCTTTCTATCCTCTGATGGTCTGAATGACTTCATTATGAGTAATGAATTAATTTTTTTGACTAGGCCTGACATGAGAAAATGAATGTGTGACAGACTGTGAGAAATGTGTGAGTCTGTGGGTCATTGTGTCAGAGAAGACACCCCTAACTTGTAACAATGAACATTTCTGAAGCACTGAGAGCCTCTGATTCACCAACCTGAGTATGTGTGACAGTGGCCACACTCCATGCCTGCTGCAGCAGCAGCAACAGCAGGCATCGTTTTCTCCACCTCCTCTTGGCTCTTCTGTGCCTTCCTCATTTTTCTTTTATAAAGGCCTTTTTTTTTTATGGATGTTGTTTAAGTGCTTTAGGTAGTGAGCCACCACCAGATCAGCCTGCTTTACAAAACAGGAGTCCTGGGTGTTTTTGACTGCAGTTTGTTGAACCTTCTTTTTTGAGATCTGGGGCTGGAGCACGGGATGCCCAGGGCTAACTGTGTGCCTAGGTTTGAATCTCTTTTTAATATTCTTTTTTTTTTTTTTCTTGTGAGTGCCAAGAAAAACACGTGTTTTAATGTCTGACTCACAAGTCATTACAGTTTGCAGCTGTGAGCACAAAGTCTCCAATAACAAGAAATCCTCCACAAACGTGACTTTTCTGCATCAAGGTCATGCACTCCATTAAGTTTACTGAGGCTGTTTCCTCATGCATGATATCTCTCACATGCTATGGGTGGTGCAATGATAACACTTTCACAGATGCTATGATTTCCAGCTGTCACACTTAGCTGATTTCTTTGAATTCAGTGATGAATCACATAAACTAGTTTCCTGCCTCACACGCTCTGGTCTTTCTTGAATGCTGCTCTATGTAAATTCTTTTGATGTGTGTGTTAACACAGTGCCAAGGAGGAAAAACATCAGCAATGATCTCTTAGTTGCAAATGTTGCTAAACAATTTGAAATCCACCATCCATTGAAAAAGTGGAGAACACAAAAAACAGTCGCCAACCTTCCCAGGAGAGGACATCCCAGTGAATTCACCCATGCTTAGACCATGCAATGCTCAGAGAACCTGCAGAAAACCCAAGAGCTTCATCTGAGACTCTACAGGCCTCAGTTAGCATGTTAAAGGTTAAAGTTCAACATTCGATTTAAAAAGAACATGGCAGCATGGCTTAGCTTTGCAAAGTTGCATCTGAAGATACAAGAAAATTTCAGGAGCTGTGTCATTTGGACAGATGAGAATAAAGAGCTGGATCAAGACTTTTGCACAGTACTGTATCTAACAGCCATAGAAAGGCACTGATGTCTCAAGTGCCTGCAGCAAACAAGGTGAACCACAGACACCACATTTTTCAGATTACGATCTGAGCTCTGATGCTTCACAGTCACATTAATGTAACTGCTGCTCTGGTCATGCTCAGGCTCCAAATATGCTGCTGGATAAAATGTTAAAATGATAACGATTGTTACAGAAGGAAATGACACATTTAAAGTGGAGTATATTTTTATTTTCGTTTTCGGTTACACTGACCAAGCAATCAGAAACGCTCACATTTCAACAACAGAAAAATGCAAAAGTCATGTTTTTACTCAAAATGTTTTGCTCATTTCAGAATCTTGTTGATCCACTGAAGGTATTTTGAGATGTCCACATAGACATTGGGCACATCTGGGTATTTGCAGTTCATTTTCATTTTCATTTTCATTTTCAGTCTTACCCCATCCAGCCACCTGGCACACTTGATTTTCTGGTAGGTTCATTTCAGCACGTGGAAGTTCAATTATTCAGCCTAGTTCAGATTTCCTGGTCAACTGGAGACACACATGAAGAAAAAGATAGAAATGTCTATTTTCACACAATAGCTCTTTTGTTGCACAGTAATTTGAACAATAAGATCACAAATATATGTCATGTGAAACAGATACAACAATGAATATGTGCTTACTTTAAGGATCATGATGTCACCACCCTGTTTAATGCCGTTGTAATCACCATACATGAATGTTTCTTTAATCTGTATGTTTTCACCGAGGCCGTTCTGGAGATTGTGGGTCCCAAGAACAATGTGTGTGGGGGAGCTGAAATTGAAGGAATAATCATTGAGATGTGGTCAGTATGTTTTATAAATCAGAGATTGCAGCAGAAGAGATTTGATTACTTATGCGACATAACAGTGTGCAGCAGTGACCACAAGGTCGTCCCTGATGACAAATCCTCCACGTACATGACCAGTGTCGTTCTGCACTGAGGCCATATACAGCATCGAGCCCTCTGGGACTGTCTTCCCATGTATGATGTCACTCCCCTGCACTGAAAAAAATCAAATCAAATAAACCAATATTAAGTTAATGTCCCATTAAATGGTTTGAGATGAATGACAAAGACTTGCAGTTCTTACCGAGTTGTCCGAGGCATGTCAGAAGATGGATGAGCAGAAGTTTCTGCAGACCATGCATGATGCCAGCAAAATGGTTAACTTGTGTTTGTGGGAGCGTCTTTGTTTGTAGGTGAGCCTTTTATAGAGCAGTTTGCGCCGATTGCAAGTATGATTATCATATATCTTATTTTGACTTAACCACATCCTTTATTAGCTGCAAGTTTGCATATTTCACATTTCCATTATCTTTGCATGATCTTGTTTGTCATAATTATAGTGCCTCATCCGTATGAAACACATTCATTACACTCAGTCATCATGACTTTTGTAATTTAAGACACTTTGGGCCTCCTGATTAGTTTCATTGTTTACAGGCTTGCAGCACTTTTTCATATTCTTCAGCCTGAGTTTAGTGGCTGAGCAAAATCCTGTCATTGATAGAAGTTTTGGTGACCATAAAATTACATACAAGCAGCTTCATAAACACATGCAAACGGAGAAGATAACATCACCTTCACAGGGGGGTGATGAGTAAGGAAATGAAGCAAATCAGGGTTTATAATAAATGTTTTTCAAAAACATTTAGATGCTAATAATGACTGTAATAATAGTTTCATTCAGATTGGCCCACTCATTATGAGGAGAACACTATGATCATTACAGTAAGAAGATTCAGTGACGACCCACAGAAACAAGTGTCCTGCTTCAGTTTTAACATCAGACTCAGCGATCTTTCAGTCCCAGCTGACAAACGAATGTTCAACCTTTTCAATCCTTTTGATCATCCATTAACAGAAGTGAGGAGCATCATTATTGACTGTAGATGCTTGCTTAAACAGACCACAGCGTGGCTGAAATTTTCTGACATAGAATAGAATAGAATAGAATAGAATAGAATAGAATGCCTTTATTGTCATTATACAGGATGTACAATGAGACATGTTAACAGTGTTACAGAGTGTGTCACAGCAATTAACTTAAACAAGAAAATCAAAAATACTGATCATTCATCAGTTCTGCGGAGCCTTGTAGTGAGTTTCAGCTAACTGTGCAGTGAACAGCTCCAAGAGGTCACTGTTCACGGTTATGTTTAAATGAATCAACACCCCCGAGTCACAGTAACTGTCAGAATGCTCAAAGCACAGGTCGAGGAGGAGGAGTAGCTGCAATCTTCAATTCCAGCTTATTAATTAATCAAAGACCCAGACAAAGTTTTCATTCTTTTGAAAGCCTGACTCTTAGTCTTGTCCATCCTAATTGGGAAAATCAAAAACCTGTTTTATTTGTTACTGTCTATCGTCCACCGGGTCCTTACTCAGAGTTTCTGTCTGATTTCTCAGACTTTTTATCTGATTTAGTGCTCAGTTCAATTATAATTATAGTGGGTGATTTTAACATCCATGTAGATGCTGAGAATGACAGCCTCAACACTGCATTTAATCTACTGTTAGAATCAATTGGCTTCTCTCAAAATGTAAAGGAGCCCACCCACCACTTTAATCATACTCTGGATCTTGTCCTGACATATGGCATAAAAACTGAAGACTTAACAGTATTCCCTGAAAGCCCCCTCCTGTCTGATCATTTCTTAGTAACATTTACATTTACTTTAATGGATTACACAGCAGTGGGGAATAAGTTTTATTACAGTAGAAGTCTTTCTGAAAGTGCTGTAACTAAGTTTAAGGATCTAATTCCTTCATTGTTATGCTCTTCAGTGCCAACACAGTGCAGAGCAGCTACCTAAACTCTGCTCCCAGTGAGGTCGATTATCTCGTCAATAGTTTTACATCCTCACTGCGTATAACTTTGGATACTGTGGCTCCTCTGAAAAGGAAAGCTTCAAATCAGAAGTGCCTGACTCCGTGGTATAATTCACAAACGCACAGCTTAAAGCAGATAACCCGAAAGCTGGAGAGGGAATGGCGTCTCACTAAATTAGAAGATGCTCATTTAGCCTGGAAAAAGAGTTTGTTGCTCTATAAAAAAAGCCCTCCGTAAAGCTAGGACATCTTACTATTCATCATTAATTGAAGAAAATAAGAACAACCCCAGGTTTGTTTTCAGCACTGTAGCCAGGCTGACAAAGAGTCAGAGCTCTGTAGAGCCGAGTATTCCTTTCACTTTAACTAGTAGTGACTTCATGGATTTCTTTACAAATAAAATTTTAGACATTAGAGAAAAAATTATTCATAACCATCTCAAAGATTGATCTTCGTGTTCGGCTGCTTTCAGCACTGCTGGTATTTGTTTAGACTCTTTTGCTCCAGTTGATCTTTCAGAGTTAACTTCAATAGTTACTTCCTCCAAACCAGCAACATGTTTGTTAGATCCCATTCCTACTAGACTGTTCAAAGAAGTCTTTCCAATTATTGATGCTTCAATCTTAAAAATGATCAATCAGTTTTTATTAGTTGGCTATGTACCACAGGCCTTCAAGGTGGCTGTTATTAAACCTCTACTTAAAAAGCCATCACTGACCCAGCTGTCTTAGCTAATTATAGGCCAATCTCCAACCTTCCTTTTCTCTCAAAGATTCTTGAAAGAGTAGTTGTAAAACAGCTCACTGATCATCTGCAGAGGAACGGTTTATTTGAAGAGTTTCAGTCAGGTTTCAGAATTCATCACAGTACAGAAACAGCATTAGTGAAGGTTACAAATGATCTTCTTAGAGCCTCTGACAGTGGACTCATCTCTGTGCTTGTCCTGTTGGACCTCAGTGCAGCTTTTGATACTGTTGACCATAACATTTTATTACAGAGATTAGAGCATACTATAGGTATTAAAGGTACTGCACTGCAGTGGTTTGAGTCATATTTATCTAATAGTCTTCTTCACACACTAAGGTTAATTATGGAGTTCCACAGGGTTCTGTGCTAGGACCAATTCTATTTACAGTATACATGCTTCCCTTAGGCAGTATTATTAGAAAGCGCTGCATCAATTTTCATTGTTATGCAGATGATACTCAGCTTTACCTATCAATGAAGCCAGATGGCACACATCAATTAGTTAAACTGCAGGAATGTCTTAAAGATATTAAGGCCTGGATGACCTCTAATTTCCTGCTTCTAAATTCAGATCAAACTGAAATTCTTGTACTCGGCCCCACAAATCTTAGAAACATGGTGTCTAACCACATACTTACTCTGGATGGCATTACTTTGGCCTCCAGTAACACTGTGAGAAATCTTGGAGTCATTTTTGACCAGGATATGTCCTTCAATGCACATATTAAACAAATATGTAGGACCGCTTTTTTGCATTTGCGCAATATTTCTAAAATTAGAAACATCCTTTCTCAGAGTGATGCTGAAAAGCTCATTCATGCATTTATTACTTCTAGGGTGGACTATTGTAATTCATTATTATCAGGCTGTCCTAAAAGCTCCCTGAAAAGCCTTCAGCTGATCCAAAATGCTGCAGCTAGAGTACTGACAGGGACTAGAAAGAGAGAGCAGATTTCTCCCATATTGGCTTCTCTTCATTGGCTCCCTGTTAAATCTAGAATAGAATTTAAAATTCTTCTCCTCACCTACAAGGTCTTGAAAAATCAGGCCCCATCTTATCTCAAAGACCTCATAGTACCATATCACCCCAACAGAGCACTTCGCTCTCAGACTGCTGGCTTACTTGTGGTTCCTAGGATACTTAAGAGTAGAATGGGAGGCAGAGCCTTCAGCTTTCAGGCCCCTCTTCTGTGGAACCAGCTTCCAGCTTGGATTCGGGAGACAGACACCCTCTCTATTTTTAAGATTAGGCTTAAAACTTTCCTTTTTGATCAAGCTTATAGTTAGGAATGGATCAGGTGACCCTGAACCATCCCTTAGTTATGCTGCTATAGGCCTAGTCTGCTGGGGGGTTCCCATAATGCACTGTTTCTTTTCAATCACCTTATTTACTTTGTTTATACTCCACTCTGCATTTAATCATTAATTGTTATTAATCTCTGGCTCTCTCCCCCTCAGCCCCCCCTCAGCCCCCCCCCCCCCCCCCCCCCCCCCCCCCCCCCCAGCAGATGACCCCCCCCCTCCCTGAGCCTGGTTCTGCTGGAGGTTTCTTCCTGTTAAAGGGAGTTTTTCCTTTCCACTGTTGCCAAGTGCTGCTCATAGGGGGTCGTTTTGACTGTTGGGTTTTCTCTGTATTATTGTAGGGTCTTTACCCACAATACAAAGCGCCTTGAGGCGACTGTTTGTTGTGATTTGGCGCTATATAAATAAAATTGAATTGAATTGAATTGAATTAAAAAGGCCCATCAAGGCCAAACTGTTATACTCTCTTGTTGTTTCCTGTCCTACTCACTCATCTCTGGTGATTTTACCAGTACAGTGTAGTATATTGCAATGAAATGCAGTATATTCTTTTAATTGGGACATATCACACATTTTTAAATGACTATGCATATGTGGTATGGCTGGATTTAGAAAACAAGCACATTAATTCAACAAGCCTACTGTATTATATGACAATACATGCAGCATAATAAAGCTTGGGACTGGAGACTCAATTTTCTCAATACTTTTCAGTTGGGGCACTTCATACATTAAGTGACTTAACACCCTGATTATGCAGGTCACATTTACATATTTGGTATTGATGGATTCAGCACAACCTCACCTTTCCAACAAGCCATCATATGTGTTTCTGTGACAATCCTTGGCAAAGCAATTGCAAAGTGAATGAAAACATTTTGCAAAGATTTTTTTTTTTCCACGTTCGCCTATTTCAGGTATGTGTTCCAAGGTCTCTATCTACCCCATACTTTAAGATATTGACATCCAGTTTTTTACACTGGGTAAAGCAAAAATCCTGACTGCATACATGCCTTGTGTTATTAATATACATCAGTTTTTGTGGGTTAACCCCCATGCGGACAGACTGTATTTGGGCTCTTTTTTAGTTTTGGGGTATATAACAATATCTATCAATTTAACCATCTTGGCAGTAAAATGTTTTTGGCCAAGAATCCATTTCATATAGGGGAGACCTTAGAGATGAGGAAAAATGTGGTTGGGTTTAGTTCTACCTCTGGTAGGGGTATCTCGAAAACTACAGCACTTTTTGGTCGTTTATCACTAGGCTAATAGGCCTAGTCTGCTGGGGGGTTCACATAATGCACTGTTTCTTTTCATTCACCTTATTTACTTTGTTTATACTCCAATCTGCATTTAATCATTAATTGATATTAATCTCTGGCTCTCTTCCACAGCATGTCTTTCTCTCCCCTCAGCCCAACCGGTCACGGCAGATGACTGCCCCTCCCTGAGCCTGGTTCTGCTGGAGGTTTCTTCCTGTTCAAAGGGAGTTTTTCCTTCCCACTGTCACCAAGTGCTGCTCATAGGGGGTCGTTTTGACTGTTGGGTTTTCTCTGTATTATTGTAGGGTCTTTACCCACAATACAAAGTGCCTTGAGGCAACTGTTTGTTGTTGTTTGTTTGGCGCTATATGAATAAAATTGAATTGAATTGAATGTTCCCTTGAAAAGCTCGGCTGAACACTCACCTGACTTAAGGCCATTTCACACCAGATGCTTTGCGTAAAAATGACATGAAATTCTGAATCTTTCGGATGTGAACTTGTTGGGTAACCTACTTAAACACCAGACGCGTTGTGTTTTTGTGAATAAATCGTCCTCATAAAACACACTGTGAAAAAAAAAATGCAGTCAACATCAAGCGATGATGTAATGAGGTTGTGATGTTTCTAAACAAGAGAAGGAAGAAACAGATTCTGGGTTCATCCAACTCATCAGAAAGCAGCAGCAGGGAGAGTTTCATTGATCACGACCGCAGTCGTGCATATTTTAGGATATCAGTGGGAAGTTTGAGCTCCTGTTGGCAGAGTTGGGATCACATGTGAGGAGGCAGAGAATGATTTCAGAGAGCCGAGTGACCCAGAGCAGCTTGTAGCTGTGTGTCTGAGGTAAAATGATATGATTTTACTGCTCCCACAGCACTGTATATTCAGCGTATCGGTGCACGTTCGAGCTCACATGTTGCTTAATGCAGCGCACTGATGGGTAAGATCTGTTTATTCACTTGCAAAAATCAGAAAAATCAAATTTGATCCAAAAAAGTAAATGACACAAAATCGTCCTGTGAAATGACGCGGTCAGTGTGAATGGCTGCATTAAAAATAGGTGAGTCCGAAAAATATGTTTAAGGCACGAAACATTCGCATGAAATTTATGTGTGTGTGTCAAGGCCTTTAACTGGGAAGTCGTGCCTTCTGCAGGTAACACCAAAATATAATCAAAAGCCAAACAATACTAATGTCAGACCTTATGTTACATCACGGACGAGCCCCCATTTGTTATGTTCCCCTAAAGAGTTAGTCACCAAATCAATAGTAAGTCAAAAGGCCCCAAACATCAAAATACCCTCCTTGCCACAGAGCAGGAGTAAGCAACCGCAACACACCAAGCCCACAAGCTACATCACAAACGCTCTCTGGCAATCTCTGGCACCGGAGCTCTCCTCTCTCTGGCCTTAAGTTGAGCAGTTTAATTGCTGAGTTGAGTCAGCTCTACAAAAGAGGTGGCACCTAAGGCTGGAGAAAGAGCAAGCCACGCCCAGTAGGTCAAAAGTCACAGCAAATTTAGTTTCTCTGAAAAGTATGAAATTTGGAACAAGCATTCAGTATGTCACCCTGATCAAAAAAGTCAATCAGACCCATGACTCATTTTGCACACTGCTGCTGTGGCCACACCCAAGCGCAAAATTATCTCCCTATAGTGAAACCACACAATTGTCAAAAATATTTTGCCATATTGTACCTGAAATTTCACTCACTTATGTACTGAACCAGCCTGAATTTACATTTAAGGGTACATGGTAGTAGATGCAATAGTGTCCCCTACAAAAATTTATATAGTGAGAAAAAAAAATAGTTTTCAGAAATGCATGAAATTTGGGAAAAATTTTTTGATCAGCTTACTGTTCAAAAAAGCCAATGACACCCATATTGACTTATTTCCATTATTTCCGATGAGCTAAATGCACGATTTTATTCCCATGGGCATTCTGCAAAATGCAAGAAAAAGAGGAACTGCAGCATTTTTTGAAGAGAATGTAAAAGAGCACCAACTGGAAAATTTGGGCAGCAAGGTCCGGCACCAGCACTGGGCGGCCGAGCCTATTATTGTCGCTTGCAGCTAAATTTAGCCTTACTATTGCTAAAATTGACACATATTTGTGTTTATATTTACATTGAGTATTTAATAAAATATACTGCTCAAAAATGAAAGGAACACTTTTTAATCAGAGTTCAGCATCAAGTCAGTTAAACTTCTCGGATATCAATGTGGTCAGTAAGTATCAGAGGGGGGTGTTAATCAGTTTCAGCTGATTTGATGTTCATGAAATTAACAACAGGGGCACTAGAGGGGCAACAATGAGACAACCCCCAAAACAGGAGTAGTTTTACAGGTGGAGGACACTCACATTCACCTCCCCTCATTGTTTCAGACTGTTTTTACTAGTTTTTATTTGGCTAGGGTCAGTGTCACTACTAGTAGCATGTCGCCATACCTGGACCCTACAGAGGCTGCACAGGTAGTCCAACTCCTCCAGGATGGCACATCAATACGTGCCATTGCCAGAAGGTTCTCTGTGTCTCCCAGCACAGTCTCAGAGCATGGAGGAGATTCCAGGAGACAGGCAGTTCCTCTAGGAGAGCTGGACAGGGCCGGAGAAGGTCCTTAACCCATCAGCAGGACCCCCATCTGCTCCTTTGTGGAAGGAGGAACAGGATGAGCACTGCAGAGCTATAAAATGACCTCCAGCAGCCACTGCTGTGAATGTCTCTGACCAAACAATCAGAAACAGACTTCATGCGTGTGGCAGGAGGGCCGGACGTCCTCTAGTGGGCGCTGTGCTCACTGACCTAACACTGTGGAGCCCGACTGGCATTTGCCATGGAATACCAGAATTGGCAGGGCCACCACTGGAGACCAATGGTAGGAACAGGTTCATACAGCCATGTCCACCCTCTCTCTGGGTTGTTTCTTATGAACTGCCAAGCAAAATACAAAATAGAGTTTTGAATTAGGAGTTTTATTCTAATGTAGTCATACTGTGTGTGCTTTCTTCCATGTTGTATTCATCCTTAGGCAATGTGCAACCTAAACACAACATGTTAAGCAAATATTATGTACTGTATAATAAATAAATATCACATTGAAAAAGTCCTTAACCTTTGTCTTTCATTTCTTTATTTTTATTTTTGCCCATGTAGCTTGTGATTTGTTTGGGCCAAGCTTCTTGGACCTTCTCTGATTTTCACATATATTAAAACATCTTTTATTTAATTATATTCACAAGTAAAAGCAGATGTTAGACTTGACACAGATAGACGAGTTTTTGTTTTTTTTGAGTTCTGCAGCAAACCGCAGCATCAAGATAAGCTGTTGCTGTAATAGAACAACAAGTACATACACAGGCCTAAATACTCATTTAGTGTTTGCACCGGTAATCTGACTTTTTTATTCAGTATTTTTTCCTATCAAATCTTTAGCTGCAGTAAGTGTGCTTTATACAGCAGGTATACACATAATAATTAACTTGTGGAGAAGGTGTCTGCTGCTCAACTGTGAGAAGATGCTCTTGAGCTCACTGACATGTCTGATAAAGCTGTCAGCACAGGTCTGTATTTTTGAATTCCCATTGAACTGATATTTTTAAGTCTTTTCCCACAGCAGTTCTGCTAATAATACCCAGTCATATGTAAAGTGCTGATGCTAATATGTGACCCACTTGCCACTGGGATACAATCTTCAGTTCCCCAATAAAACCGTACATCTTTATTTTTATTTTTGATGTAAGGGATGTGAGTCACACTATTAGAATGAAATGGAAAAATTTGTTTTTAACAGGCTTTTAATTTTTGATATTGAGGATTACAGGTCAAGTTTTCAGCACAATACAATTCAAATATATTTGTTATTCTTAGCATTTCTTTTTCTTAAGAATGGGTTTGATCCATGAAAGGAATTTTGATATTTCCGTGTAGATGTTGGGAACATTTGGATAGACACCAGAGGGCCGCCAGAATCACCCTGTGAGGAGGAAAAGAGTAATGATATAATTATAAAGATATAATAAATATAATTATGATATTTATAACATATGTTATAGGAAAAGGTTAAAAACATTACCTGACATATTCCTTGCTTTTGAAAATATCCACCTGCACAACATTAGCAGGAAGTATATCACGCCACAGATTCTGACACCTCTTGATGTTGATGATGGGGATATCCGCCACTTGCAGCTCATTGGTATTTTCCTCCCGGCTGTTCACGGCCCCCCATCCGGCTACGCTGCAGGTTTTGTTTTCCTTCAGGTTAACGTTTCGACGTGGAAGTCTAATCGGCTTAATCAGCTTGTTTCCGTCCAGGCGAGCTTTCCTGGACAGCTGGAGACAGAAAATAAGAAATACATTTGCCTTCCTCAAGTATTAATGGGTTTAAATACAAAATGTCCATGTACGTGATGTTTTCCAGTATTTAGCACTGCACACTGCTCAAACCATAATAGTGTGTGCACAGGTGTAGATAATGAGTTGAATAACTAATTTACACTACAGTACACAGTCATCACAAACATGTTTGGATGCATTAATACAGCTGTTAATGGGCAACAGAAAGAATAAAGAAGAATAAAGGTGGTCATACAAAATATTGAATTTCAAGCTTGGTAGACTTTGTTTTTGCTTCATATACTGTATTTCCATGTGTTTCAGTTAATCGCTGCACCTATTTCCTATTTTCTCCACAAAATATAAAGAGACGAAGAGTGGCTCAAGACTTTTGCACAGTACTCACAGTACTGCAATGTGCAAATAGTTCATGAAGCTGCCTGGTGGGACGTTCTAGTACTTGTTCACAAACTTGCCCAGTATTTTGGGGACTGTGAGGTTCAGTAGTTATCTACTTACTTTGAGAAGCATGATGTCATTTCCAGACATCATGCTTTTATAAGAATGGTGTTTATAAGAATGGTGTTTGCACATCTGCACACTGTATCTCATTTTGTCCTCGACCTCCTTGAGATTGTGGGTGCCCAGAACAACGCTTGTAGGATTCCTGCATTAATTGAGAGACCAACAGAATTATTTGTATTTAGATGAATGAGCGATTGCTTGAAGAGTATCTGTGGTTACTCACTTCTCACCACAGTGCGCCGCAGTCATTACAAAGTATTCACTGACAAGGAATCCACCACACATGTGTCCACTGTCGTCTTGCACTGATGCCGTATACAGCATTTCCTTTTCCTCAGCCTTTCTACCTTTTATGATTTCACTCCCCAGTGCTGAAAGAAAATGAGGAAAAATTCAAGTCTATGCATTTTAGCATTATTTGTAAGAAACGGGTGTTCAAATCTTACCATTTTGTCCCAGACAAGTCAGAGCTTGGAAGAGGAGAAACCCTTGCAGAGCACGCATGATGCACGGACGCCGACTAAATGTCGTCTTTTGGAGGGCAGTCGACCACTTTGTGCTCTCAGCAACGCTTCCTATCTGCCTGTCCTCTCAAAGTTTGTTTTACATTTATCTTTACTGCACATTTAAATGGCTTTTATGTCCGTTTTGCTCTATTTTCCCATTTTAACTTTTCTGTTTGGACGTCTCATTGCTAACTGAACTTTTATTGAACACATTTCAAAAGCATATCAATACAAGCCAGGTTTTATTTTATTCTGTTTTTTTCTAGCACAGTGAAACTTCACACTTTGGCTTCACACAGACCCTGTGACTCACTGAAACCACAGTTTACAGCTTCACTGTCACAACTTCATGCAATCACATGAAGTACTTTTTTACACGATCCCTGACAAAAATAAGTATAATAAACAGCTAGCTCATAGAACAATATTAAAAGCAGTATTTTGTTCCATCTCAAAGCTGCATGACGGATTCTAACAGGCTGCAGCACAGTTGGCAAACACACAGAGAGACATTACAGCTGTTGAAGCTGTGTAATGAGAAATGACAGTTCAGTGGATATTTCCTAATTTCACTGTCCTATTTGTGCCAATGCAAATGTGTATTGACACATGTGAGTTTGTTCTTCACACAGTCAGGCAGGGCTGCATAAATTATGTGAAAACTGTCTTCCTGTTGCTTTGGATGAAGGTGTGTAATACAATCAGGCTTATGAACTGCACAGGCAGTTCAAAAGTTTAAAAGGGGGCAAAAACCAAGCGGAAATGTATTTAGTCACCTTTGTGCACAGTAGCACTTGTACTTGCACTATGGCCACAAAACAGAGGTTATAATAATGTAATAACCCATACACTCAGCCACCTTTGCAGGACACAAAACAAATTTAAGGATAAACAACTTTTAACTTACTTCAAGTTACATCATAAACCTTTATGCATGAATGCAACCATCCACACACAGCGAAATGCCCAAAGTTGTAAAAGTGCAAAAATATCTGTCTTGGATGGCACAGAACAGGAGAGACATTTTCTTACGGTGCAGAAGTGGATTAATGGAGTCAGGGTCAGTGACTGTGAATGCACAATATTCTCAGTGTGGCAGTTATGCTCAACCAGTTCATTGCATCCTACACAGGGTTACGGGCGGGGTGGGGGGCAGCAGTAAGGAAATAGTTCTAACCACTGCACCCCTGTGATCTCAGACCACTGCATTTCCTTGTTTCGTACTAGACGGGAAACTATACTGAAGGTTTCTGATAAAACACCGCCCCATAATGGTATATATTTTTTTATTAATCTGATCACAAGAACCTTTAAGGAGCAAACGCTGATGTGGCTACAATAACTGAGACTAAGTCATACATAAAACCTAAAAGAGCAGATAAATCACAGCTTCACTGTTACAGAGACAGACTGTATGAAGTTGTCCTGCTGTTTAACCATCGGAGGGAGGCAACTGTCCATTATGTGAAGTCACAAACTGAGCTGCTCATTGAATCTTCCTAACGTGATCTCTCTGTATCTCTTTATGTCAGTAATATGATTGATACAGGTGTGTCATTATTCAAAGATTACCAGAAAACTGCTGACATGTCTGATATGCAGCAATAAATAAGGATGTTCAGGTTTATTTAGAGTCTTTTACAGCTGCTGTTTAAATTAGCTTAATGGTGTCACTACTACTTCAATCTAACACTCCAGTCCTGAGGCTGAGGCTGAGGAAAGGATTTGAGACCCATCCATCCATTGTCTTAGCCATTACCCCTGTTCAGTGCTGCAGGTTTGAGGCTTCAGTCTATGTTTGCAGAACACTCACAGATTTTAGATAATTACCATCTTTGGCAATCTCACCACTGCATCATGGACATGTCAGCATCTGCAAGACACTCAGTCTCTTCCTTGATCTCTCACTGCCATATTTATTTTGATCTTGATCTCTATGACCACATCCTTTCTCCAGTGTGAGTAGCAGCTTGTGATATCTTAGTTCAAGGTCCTCATTTTCATTTTTCTTCATTCATCACTTCCTCAAAGTACTCCTTCCATCTTCTCAACACTCTATTAGAGCTGTGGGAGGATATTCTATCTGTTTAATGTGTAACCCTGTAATTATATTCTGGGGCTGAATAATTAATACTTATTAAGCAGTTTTCACACACACACAGACTCAGTAAAATGCTAGTCCCTCAGCAGTTCATGTTCACTCTGTAAGCTGTACAGTCCAGGAAACCAGTGCTGTCCTGCTCAGAGAAGAATGTCTACAGTGTTTTTTCTACTAGTTCATTTATATATATATATATATATGTATGTGAAATTTGCCATGCTACTGCAGTACTACACACCCACAGTGAAATCAGATATGCCATTCTGAGCGTAATTTTTATTGAAGTCTGCAGCACAATAAAAGAAAACCAAACGTTGCTTTCATGCAATCTGAGCGTATGATACAAAATATTATTTCTTCAGAGAAACTGAACCGAACCTAAACAACAGCAAAACACAGCAACGTTAGACAAAAATAAACAACAATAAAGGTGGAAAATAATAACAACAACAACAATAATAATAATTTTTGTGTGAATCAATAAAACCCCAGATCACAATCCAAACATGGCTGACATCACTTATTCTAAAATTTGCATCTTGTGGATTTGTTTGACCATTTTTTAATACATGTGTGTATTTTTGTGTCAGGTGCATTAGATAATTTCC
This sequence comes from Archocentrus centrarchus, assembly GCF_007364275.1. Taxonomy (NCBI): domain Eukaryota; kingdom Metazoa; phylum Chordata; class Actinopteri; order Cichliformes; family Cichlidae; genus Archocentrus; species Archocentrus centrarchus. The sequence continues at coordinate 35,895,464 of NC_044349.1, read as the reverse complement.
ATATGATATCTTCTTAATCTATATTTTATTGAAGATGTGTAAGAATGCAGAAGAGCCACAGCCATTCATCAGAGCCTATTTTTGTTATGAATTTTGAACCAATCAGTTTGGCCTTTCTGGTGCTGCGTGGAGCTAAAAAACAATTTTCCTGTAAGGATCGCTCTGTGAGCACATCACACGCAGTCACATGATTTAATAGCTGATGCAGGCTGTGGATAAAATGCTACATTTTATGATCTTTATGGGCTTCTGGTTCCTTGATGCAGTTTAATGACATTCACAGGTTAAACCAATTGTTACAGAAAAATATTAATCTTGTTATTTACATTAAACGTTTTCTGACACAAAACTTGAACACTTCTAAATCTTGTTTCAAAATCTTGTTGATCCACTGAAGGTGCTTTGAGATGTCTGTATAGACATCGGGTGAATGTGGGTATTTACAGTCAGAATTTTTGCTAAAAGACACAACACCAACAGCTATCCCGCTGCACACCAGAGGACCGCCACCGTCACCCTGTGAGGAGGAAGGATTTTAATTTGTCTGCTTGATATTTAATTTAGGTCGTTAATATTTGTTTACAAAAACCAGCTGATACTTTAAATAACAGAAAACATACGTGACAGAGTCCTTTGTTTGTGCCATATCCACCTGCGCAGATAATGTTGGGAGGAAGAAGAGAGGGACACCACTGGCTCTGACATACTTGTGGGTTAATGACGGGCACGTCCGTCATTCTCAGCTCATCGTCTAATCCCCATCCTGCCACCTGGCACACCTGATTATCTTTGAGTTTTATTTCAGCAGGTGGAAGTGGAATTACTTGTACTTTGAAGCCTGTCTGATCTTTGCTAGACAACTGAAGACACAACATGAGAAAAATGAAAACTGTCCAGTATTAACATATCAAATGATTAGGAATCATGTTACAGTATGAAACATGTGTGACAATGTTAATAATTATACCACAGAACTATCCACCTAAAACTGCTCGTATAAATACATACTTACTTTAAGGAGCATGATGTCACTACCCCACACAACGTTTTCATAATTTGGGTGCTTAAATTTCTTTTCGATGGTTATTATTTCATCATATCCCTTCTTGAGATTTTGGCTGCCAAGAACAACATGTGTAAGTTTCCTGTAGCAGTAATTATTGAGAGGTGGTCAGTACATTTCATAAAGCTGAAAGTTTATGTTCAAACAATTTGAAGCTGCAGTTAATGAAGGAGTGACTGCTGGCATTGCTGTAATCAGTGTTCTCATTTTCTTATTCTCCCTAAAAAAAAACATATTGAGCTGCTTTACTGAGCTGTGCATTAAAAAAAAACAACAAATAAAAAATTTGAGTTATTTGAACTTAAAATGAATGCTGTTCTGAGCTTAGAGAGCATGATGTCATCATCCACCCCAAGATTGTCTATAAAAGCTGAGTTAAACCTGTTTTTCCCTTTCAGATTATGTCAAGAATAAATTAGGCTGCTTATTAATGAATCCTTAATTGATTATTATCCATGTTACACTGACAACAAAAACTTGGAAAAGTTAGTTTATATAATGTTGTCATTTTATTTTATACTTCCTGAAAATAAAAAGCAACTGTTCAAACTGTTAATGACATGAATCAGAGACTGCAGCAGAAGACGTTGGATTACTCACGAGTCATCACAATGTGCCGAAGTTGCCACAAAGTCTTCGCTGATGAGAAATCCTCCACATACATGACCGTTGTTATCCTGCACTGAGACCATATATGGCAGTGACTCCTTTGGGGCTTTTTGCCCATTACTAATTCCAGCTGTGAGCTCTGATAAAATGCAAACAAAAAAGTGACTGAGTTAATGTCTCATTTGAAAGCCAAAGTTCGGTCAGGTATATGTGGCAGTCTCACCAATGCCTCCGAGACATGTCAGCACACACAGAAGAAACTTGCGCCTGCAGTGCATCACGCCAGCAAGAAACTCACTCTGTCATCCTCTCTGTGCCAAGGAGATCATTTAATAGATTCAACGTCACCATCTCGACTTCCTTCCATGGAAGTTATTTTTATTATCTTATTTAATCTTGCATGTTATGGTATCTGTTACCACAAATTTTCATCATACCTAAAGGGCAGGTTTTTATGTTTCTTTAAGTAGTTTCAGATTCGCACAAATACAAAATTCAGTCAGGAGTTCCTCAGGGGTCCGTCTTTGGGCCATTACTCTTTAATCTTTACATGCCCCTATTTGGTACTGCCATAATGAATCATAGTATATCTTATTATTCTTATGCACATAATACAAAATTGTTCTTATTATTCTTCTCTAATATAGCCCCTGTTCACAAACTAATGAGCTGCACTGATCACATTAACTGCTGGATGTCTCTAAGGTTAGAAACATTTTATCTCAAACTGACTCAGGAATTGGTCCATATCATATCAAGCAATTTGACTTTTGTAATTTTAGGCACCTTCAGCCTCCTAATTTGGTCAAATTAGTAATTAGGTCCCTTTGGGGTGTTCAGGACCTGTTTGTAACGTTAAGTAAAACTTTGGTGTAAATTTCACTGATCATTGAATGAAGTACTAATGAAGTACTGATGATTTCCAGCTGTCACTGTTTGGTTGCTTTGGCTGTGGGTAAAGCAGCTAACGCAAACATTTTGAATTCTGTGATGAACCACAGAAACCAGTTTCCTGCTTCAGGCTCTGTAATCTTAAAGTTAAGAAACCAGTACTCTGTGTAAAGCTTTCAGTTTTGACAGCAGCAAGAAAAATCATTACTGCTGGCAAATATGTAATTAGCCAGAAGACAGCATGCATTTGATTTGGATGAGTAAATGTATAAATTCAACATGATTTCACTCAGTCTAAAAATGATAAATTATTTTGCACAGCATTTAAAAAGTGTCTTTTCTCCTCTTAAAATACTCAAGATTTTAGAGCTTGTTAGAAGATTAAATCCAATTATGATGCTATTATTTTCAGCTAAAGCAGCTAATAAACTCTTTTAAATACTTCTCTTGAATGTATCAGGCAGGAGGCACACTTTCCTTAAAGTCATTTCTAAAGTTTAGCCACTTAAACTGACTTTAAGAAAACTAAGAAAAAAATTTTGAAGAAAAAATTCAAGAAACTGAAAGAAAGTTAGATTTCACAGGCTAGCAGGAAGAACGTTAAAGTCCCATTTGTAGCCTTAAGACAAGTCAGTTATATTTGGCTTTGTCTGATTGGTTCCTCTCAGACGAGTCAGCAGGAAACTCAACGTGTCATTTTCACTGTATCAAGAAACCTTTTAATGCATTGTTAGGGATTATTTTTTACTCAGTGAATAAAGGACAAATGTTTAAAGGTAAACTCCAGTAAATTAACAGTAGATCAACCAAATAATAAACAATTAAATAATACATTAGACAGAGAGCAACAGATCAGAAAGTACTAGACTAACTTCTCTGTTTCAGTGCATCTTATCTTGAGAAACGGCCACAAGGACACATAACTAAAACATCAGGAAGATGATGTGCTTCATGACTCCACAGCTGAGGAATCATGAGTCATGAAAACCAGCTTGTGACGAAGGTCATCCCATAGTGCCCAGAGATTGTTTATGTTATAGATATCAGGAGGCTGACAGTATAAAAATGTTTTGGTTAGACAGGAACACGACTCAGAGAGAGAGAGAGAGCACACTCTTACTCTGAGTCCCCACATGGCCATGTGTGTATTTTTTCTGATTCTTTAATACAATAAATGTTTTACTTTTTTAATTAAAGTGTTTCAGGTGTCTTCCTTCAAAAAACCTGCTTACCTAACAGATGGTGACCCTGACATGATCAAGGACTGATAACAGGTAATGACAGGTGATATGTGAAGGAGGATGATTGGCAAAAGAGGACAAAGGGGAATATTTTCTCCAGAACTCACCTTGGGACTTTTACTCCTCAAAACACTCACAGGAGGCCTCATGAAAAAGGTAAGCAGAAACCTGTTGTTTTTAAATAACTGAATTCTGCAGAATTGGATGCTGAAATTTTTTGTGAGTGAGGAGGAGGTAAGGTCTCGAGAGAACAAATCTTAGAGGATCTGTTAAATTGTTTAAAGCTTGAAAATATTAAAGTGTCAGAAAAACAAAAAGGGGTTGACATTAAAAAAATGAATAAATAGATAATGGGTAAAAGAAACAAAATAAGTGAAGTGATAAGAGTTGAAATGAGTGAGAAAAAGATTGTGAGAGATACTGGAATCGTAAAACTGCCCTATAGCAATAGGCTACTGATCAAGTTTATTTATTTATTAAAAACAAGAAGTGTCTGTGGTTGGAAAATTTTTTACTGAATAGAAATAACTCCTGTAATCCGCAGCATGAAGTATGGTGTGTGAGAATTGGCTTCTATACCATGAAAGGTGACGAGCAGTGACGTGTGCGCAGTAAAGTCTAGAGACTATTGTCTATTTTGGTCGCGCCCGGGGCAGTGGCGTATGTGTAACTGCCAACAGACAATAACAAGCTTATGTTTTGGTCGAGCCTGGCTGGTGGCGTTGTAATTGGCAAAAGACTCAAATAATAACTTGCTTGTAGAATAGACTCATGGCTGTTTTAGATAAATTGAATATAACCAATATTTCGGGCGATCTTTCATGGTATACGTTGGCAGAGAAAATTGTAACAAAAGTGTTGTGTGAGTAAATAGAGACTAATAAATTGGCATGAAATTGTTAGTGAAAGTTGCAACTAAAAGTGTGAATGAAGAGGCCTCTATGTGTGTGTGCATGTGTGTATCTCTATATGGGGAAACAAGTGGGCTGATACTGCAGTGAAAAAAAAAAAAAAAAGGGATGAAATACTAAAGAAACTGGTAAAACAAAATTAAGGGTGAATAAAGTCCAGATGACAAATACCAAGGTTGCAGTAAATGTAAACAATTATGGAGGGAGACGTCCCTCGGTCAGCTGATAGATAAAGCAAAAGCTTGGTTACATTTTTTGTTCTAAGTTGTGCACCTGAAAACAAAAGGTCAGGAATGTGGGAAAAACTCTAAAGCTGAATCACATAGGAAAAGGAAACATGTCTCTGTTACTATCTGTCTGTGTGTGTCTGAGTCAATGTGTGTGCGTCTTGCAGAGAAAGTAAACAACTGGAGTGTGTGTGTGTGTGTGTGTGTGTGTGTGTGTGTGTGTGTGTGTGTGTGTGTGAGAGCGTCTCTCTGAGCAGTGCGGTATGTGTGCAGTATATGTGTGTGTCACTTACAGCGTTGCTGTGTGTGTGTGTGTGTGAATCTAAGTTTGTGTGTGTGTCAGAGAGACACGGCCTGTGTGGGGTTGAGTGAGAAACAAATGAGTTATGAGTGCTATAAGTTGTTGTTTTGTTTTTTGTCTTTTTCCTTTCTTTATTTATTTGTTTTTGGTATGGATGGTAGAGTTAGGGAGCGGGGGTCAAGAGCTCTCAGGGATAAGGTTTATCCCTGATACAAAGTGAGTATTGCCTACCACTGAAGGATTTTTTTTTTAAAAGGAGAAGGGACAGTCAGGAGTACATTGGTTTTAGAGAATATCATATACTTTATTTTTGTTGCATTTTCAGTTTTATTTTTATTTTTTATTCCTTTTTCTCTCTTGATTTTTGGGTTGTCTGGGACTTTGCTTAGTTCTTTTGTTCCCCCAGGGAGCAAAATGTTTTATTTCATCCCCATTTCTTTTCTTTTTATTTATTTATTTTTGCACACTCTTAACAGAGTGGTTTGATAAATAATCCTGAACATCTCGGGAAAATTTGGGGTGGGGATATGTGTGTGTCTACACTGTAAACCCAGATTTTGATTCCACTTAAAAATATTGAGTTCGTATTACTTAAAATGACCTAGAATGTGAACATTACTTATTAATGCTGAGTAGACTGTACTTTTTGATGGTCTATCTTATTGTAATCATGTGTTTGAGTTCAAACAACTTAATATCATCAAGTTTTGCAGCTGCTAAAGATCTAGTTTATACCAGTTTTAACAGACTGGACTAATGCACAGCTGCATGGTGGCATGATGGTTAGCAGTGCTACCTCACAGGTAGAATGCCATCTAGAAGGTCTTGGTTCAATTCCGGCTTGGCCCGGGCCTCTCACTGTTTGGAATAGTAGACACTCGGTGTTTTTGTTCACAACGCTCTCTCATAGTTTTTTTTATTGTTTCATGGACAAATGTTATTTGTAAATGTTAATATACCAGCATTCAGCAGGGCTGAGTTTTATCATGTTTGTTTACCAAATTTAAACAGGCATAGTTCAACACTGTAAAAAATATCTGTATTACTGGGCAGCATGGTGGTGTGGTGGTTAGCACTGCTGCCTCACAGCTAGAATAGCTATCTGATAGTCTGGGTTCAATTCCACCTTAGCCCAGGACTCTTCCTGTGTGGAGTTTGTGTGTTCTCCCTGTCTGTGTGGGTTTCCTCCCACAATCTGAAGACATGCAGTTACTGGGGTTAGGTTAATTGGTCTTTCTAAATTGCCCACAGGTGTACCCTGCATCTTACTGCCTTGTCAGCTGGGATAGGCTCCAGCCCCCACCACCCCCCACACAACCATGAAAAGTATAGGGGCAATTGGTTGATCAAAAGACATTTTATTTTTTCATGAACTATAAAAGATAAGTTTGGTCAATTAGAACATACAATTTAGTTCAATTGGAAATGGAGTAGTGCTTACTTAACAGGCTGAGTTAAATGAACTGTTTCAGTACTTAAAAAATTTAAGGCAACGAGTTACCTTGGTTTTTTTAAGTAGATTCAACTTATCGAGGTGTTAAAGATCATACCAAGCTCTTCTGAACAGACTAAAGACTCAGGAAAAAGGCTCCTGGTTCCACATGACCCTCAATAAGAAGGCCCAACTTCAGACGAACAGGTGAACTGTAACTTTCTTGACCCTTGACCTCTGTGTAAAGTCTGAGACCAGGAGGAGAGTCATCAACAGGAGATCTCTTCGGCGTGGGGAGTGTTAGGCCTTAAGCACGCTCAGTCACAGGTTTCAGTGAAGAAAGAAAACACATTAGTGGTCAAAGGTCAAAGAACTGCAGGAAAAATAACAACTGACTGCAATGTTTCAATTCCAGTCTGAACATCCTCAGTAATCTGACTCATAATCTGTTTGGATAATTTATCATTGGAAGGCCACAGGAATATAATCTGCTTTGTTTCTTGTAACACTAATTATTTTTTTTTCTTGACATGAGGTCTAAGGAGGGACATGTCCTGATTTCAGTTAGATCATCACAGAAAACTATTTTGCTGTGAGCTCTGTGTAAAAAGACAACAAAGGAGGGAAGTGTGAGTATGACCTCTGACTCGAGAAGTACCACATTTCAGACTCACTGACTCTATTTTTGACTGACTGCGCTACATGGTGTTATATTCAGAGGAAGACCAATAAAGATACACATATTTCACAAAATACAAAATAAATAAATGAATAAAGTTATGAAAGTAAAATGGTAAATGGACTAGTTCTTATATAGCGCTTTTCTACTCTGTTTTGAGCACTCAAAGTGCTTATACAACACTTTTACATTCACACCCATTCATACAAGCACTTCCAGGTTTATCTAAGCTAAGTGCTTTTTATTATCTAACATTCATACACATTAACACTCCAATGCTTGCGTCAGAGAGCAACTTGGGGTTAAGTATCTTGCCCAAGGATACATTGGCATGCAGTCTGGAATTGAACCGCAGACCTTGTGATCAGTGGGTGACCTGCTCTACCTCCTGAGCTACAACCACCCCTGTCAAATAAATAATCAAGGTTTCTCTCACTAACATTATCAGGGAATTACGTACCAAAGATGTTTCCAAAAGTCATGACAGCTGAGCAACAAGATTATTACATCATTGAGGTCTAGACTTATCAACGTTCTTGTACAGGACATATTTTCATGGCTGATCGCCAGGATTGATGCATTTTTTGTAGCTGTGAGAACACTCTGACCTCTGGTTTCACATTTTATCTGCTCCCTATGTCTCTATCTAATTTATTTGAATTATTTTGGCCCTCTGCTTCAGACACTACTTACTTATTTGGTTCAGTCGTTGTTTGGGTCAGGTAATGGTTTTTAATGCCCCTCTGCCCTTGAGAGTTTTGAGTCAGCTGCTGAATTATTATTTGCTACTAATTGCATTTAATTTAATCATTCGCTTGATTCAGTTTTTTTAAAGTGATCAACTGATTGATTTACTACATAACTATAAGCACTCAGAGAGCGCAAACCTCCGCCAATGACATAGGGTCACTGACGCTGTAATATGTGTATCTAAATACTGTGAAATAATCTTTCATCCTTCCCAGACAACAATAACCCCCTATCCCGCAATAGTGAAGAATCCTTAAAAAATTCCTGGATCCAGATCGTGATCCGGATCATCGCCAAAATTTAATCACTTCTTCCTCTTGTCATTTCCAACCACTCCACAAAATTTCATTGAAATCCGTTCATAACTTTTGGAGTAATCCTGCTGACAAACAAACAAACAGACAAACAAACAAACAAACCAACGTGACTGAAAACATAACCTCCTTGGCGGAGGTAATAAATAATTTGAATGATTTCACTTTGCAAGATTGTAATCTTTATTAAGTGAGAAGATTAAAAACAGAGTAAAAACAAGTCCCCGGTTCACACCTGAAAGGTGTGAATCCCCCCTTTGAGTTGATTCACCATTGAAATAATCACTTGATTGCAACTTTGTCCATTGGATAGAAAGAAAGAAGAGGAACAAAAAAAGAAAAAAGAAAAATTAAAGATAAACCTACACTAACACACTCTTAAACAGAAAGCAGACTGCTTGTGTATGATGTAAGGCAGAATTAAGTCAAATTTTTCCAGTACAATATCATTTAATAACATGCTTAATGAGAACTCAAATACTAATGCTGTCACAGTGGCGCAAAAAGGGGGTATGCACTATATGCAATGCATAGGGGCGCCGCACACGAGGGGGGCGCCAAAACGATGTGGGAAAATATTTCTGTAGTTGCATTTTCTGTATTTAACAGCTGTGCATATGACATGATCAATAACAGAGGCGCTGCGCTGATTAGGCGCCCCTGCGCTCCTTCACCTCCCCTCCTCCTGTCCCATTTAAAGACAGTCAGTAAGTTATGTCATAGAAGTCTTGTATTTTATAAGTCCATGAATAAGTGATCTGCACACATGAACACAGTAAATGTTGAGAGGATGCGGATGGTGCGTTTTGTGCGTGTGTGTAGTGTTCTAGCTAGCGGTTGATCGCAAGGCGCCGCGCCGGGCTGAGACGCTTCCCTTTCGGAGCTCTGCTGTCACTGCATTTAGCAAACAGGAGCCCCGCGGACTCCGCACCGGATAGATCGCTGCTTTTATCGCTACTTGCGCCTGTATTATTTCACTGCAATTTACAATCTACCACAGCGCAGGGAAAGTTCACAGTGTGCACATTTGATATCCCTAAGTGTAGTGTTTCTGGTGACCATAAGAAGACAACCGGCTTAACCCCTTAACTGGCAAGGGCCCGGTGACGGGCCGTTTGTAGTCCCTTTTATATGGCAGGCTAGACCCTCCCATTTTTATTGACACGTCATTCGGCCAATCATGTAACTGGCTGCACCAAATCACCTGACAAAGCTACGTGACGCCCTCTGAGTATTATTGGCTCTGGGAAACCCATTTCTTAACATGATTGGCCGAATGAGGTGTCAGTCAAAATGGGCGGGTCTAGCCTGCCATATAAATGCACTTCATTCGGCCCGCGGACCAGACGCAGCCAGTTAATAGGCTATGAAATGGGTTGTTCAGAGCCAATAATAACCAGAGGGTGTTATGTAGTTTTTGTCAGGTGATTTTTTTGCTGCCAGTTAAGGGGTTAATAACATAACGTCGACTTTATTACTGACCGCAGCACTCACATACATACGTCTGTTCTACGACTTGTCCGTCGAGCCCCTTACCACTTGTTTTGTCCACTCGGTGGTGCAGTTTTCAACCAACACACAACACAACTTGTAATATGACATTACCCCCTTTTTTCAGTTGTTATCTCCGATAATACATAAACAACTCTGCTTGCTTTAAACAAAAAAAAGAACATTTACTTAACCAGCAACTCCAGTCCTGCTAAAATTCAGATTATTCAACATAAGAATAAATTTGACAATCTCCACAAACAGAATTAGTAGTCAGGGTTATGTTAGGGTATGTGACATTATGTCAACATAATGTCACATATATTAACACGCTCCAAGAACAGAAAAAAACATCAGAACACTCGGCCACACTAACATGAGAATCAACAGGAAGATTCACGGATTCAGTGTCACGTCTCTTTACCTGCACTGAAATTTAGTGTTTAGAACATCATCCACATAACATCAATATGCACATATCAAGTCCTTCAAATATGCAGGTGGGCGTCTGTTGCTCCTATTGGGATACCTCGATGGAGTACTCCTCATTGCAGCGTTGTCAGGCTGACTGCAGACATCATCGTGGCCTGATGGAGCACCCACCTGTGGCACAATGCTTTTGAAGAATGAAGAGTTCCTTGTGATGGATTGTCCATTTCTGGAAGCTGTGATCATGGAACCCTTGATTTTTGTCACTGTATATGGTCTGACATCATATGGTGTGGTGAGCTTATTGCGCTTGGGTTGTCGATGTAACACTGTATCACCAAGAGCCAGAGTGTGTGGAGTGACATGGAGGCTCCTGTCGGCGTGAGACTTCATTTTGGCTTTGGCCTTGGCATCTCTTGCTCTCACAGCCGAATCTGAACATCCTTTTGGTGTGCTATTGAACAATGGAATCTTTGTATTCATTGCACGTCGAAATAGGAGTTCAGCAGGTGATCTCTCTGTTGCGCTGTGGGGTGTGGAACGATACTCTCGTAGGAAAATGTTCAACTGCTGTTTCCAAGGAATTCCTTGTGTGTCTGCCACCCGTAGCGCTTTGCCTAGGGTGCACATGAATCTTTCAGCTGTAGCTTGTGGCCATAGTGGTGTTATCCTGTGGTGATGGAAACCTAAATAGTTGGCAAACTGGGAGAATTGCCCACTGTTAAATGGGGGACCATTATCAGTCTTAACAACTCTGGGAATCCCAAACATAGCGAAAACTTTGTCAAAAATGGGAATGACTGTGTGAGCTGATGTTGACCTCACAGTTTCAACTACAGGGAAGCGTGTGTACTCATCTATGATGACCAGCAGATATTCTCCAGTTGGAAGAGGTCCATAGAAATCCGCACTCACACAGTGCCATGGTGTTTCAGGCAGTGGTGTCATTTTTAATGGCTCTTTCTGGATGGAGGGGGTGGCAGCCTGGCATGCAAGGCATCCACGTACTGCTGCTTCTGCTTTGCAGTCAATGCCTGGAAACCAAACTTTGGACCTGAGCAGTGCTTTTGTTTTGACGATCCCCTGATGTCCTTCATGGGCGAGCTGGACAACTCTTTCCTGCAGAGTGGTGGGAATAACTATCCTTGTCCCACGCAGAATGAAGTCAGATGCTGGTGATGTTGTCAGTTCACTACTGACACAACGGAAATGTTTCATGATGTTCACATGCTGTGATTTTTCAATTTTATGCCACGTGTTGTCTCTAATGTGAGTACTGACTTCCTGAAGAATGGAGTCTTTGAGTGTCTCTGCTTTGATCTCTGCAAGTGTCATGGCTTTTGGTGTGGCATGAGTTGCAATGAAGCTCACATATTCTTCCGCCACTTTCGCAGCACGTGTACTCTCAATTGTTGGCGATGGAATCGGGTGACGAGATATGTAATCAGCTGGGTTGTTGGCTCCCTTTCTGAATTCTACCTTGAAGTTGTAGGGCTGAAGCCTCAAACCCCATCTTTCAATCCTGGCTGGCGGTTTTGATCGGGGATTGTTCCATATGATTTCCAGTGCTTTATGATCTGTCACTAGTGTGAAGGGATGTCCGTATATGTATAGGTGAAAATGTTCACAGCTCCAGACAATAGCAAGTGCCTCTTTTTCAGTCTGGGAGTATCTCCTCTCAACGTCACTGAGAGAACGACTGGCATATGCTATTATGTGTTTCACCCCTTTTTCATCTTTTTGACATAGGATGGCACCCAGTCCAACGGGACTGGCATCCACAAGCAACTCTGTATCACGGCCTGGGTAGAAGTAGAACATAACGGTGTCAATAGTGAGGCTGTCTTTTAATGTTTGAAGAGCTGTCTGCTGATCTGGACCCCACACCCAAGAAACATCTTTTCTGGTGAGCTGTCGCAGAGGTTCAGAGATGGAAGAGAAGTCTTGGATGAATCTGGAGCAGTAGTTGGCCATGCCAAGCAGGCTTTTAATTTCAGTTGGAGTCGTAGGGTCGGGAGCCTGATGAACAGCGGCAACTTTCTTCGGATCCGCGGAAACCCCTTCTGCAGAGAAAATGAAACCAAAAAACTCCAATCTGGACTTATTGAATTCACACTTTTCACGATTGAGTGTGAGACCGCTTTCCTTCAGTCGTTGAAACAGAGCTCTGAGGTTGTTATCATGATCACTCTGGGGTGCACCGTAGACAATGATGTCATCGCTGAGATTTTTCACTCCAGTGAGACCTTGCAAGGTCTGACAGATGGCATTCTGGAAAACTTCAGCGGCAGACGAAATGCCGAAACTCAGTCTTTTGTAGCGTTTCAATCCAAGATGAGTGGTGAATGTGGTAATATATCTGCTGTCCGGATGTAGCTCCAGCTGATGATACCCAGCTCTTAAATCCAGCTTTGAAAATACTGTTGCACCATTTAACTCATGTACCACATCATCCATGGTCGGGGTAATGTGGCGCTCTCTCTCAATGGCCGTGTTAGCCTGACGCATATCAACACAGATCCTCACTTTTTCGGGATCTTTGGGTTTAGGCGGTGCGACGATCGGTGAAACCCAAGGTGTGGGACCAGTCACATCTTCAATGATGTCGTCCTCCTGTAGTTTCTTAAGTTCATCCTCCACTTTTTGGCGTATGTGGAAGGGCACACGTCGATGTGGCTGGCATGAAGGTTTAACATCAGGATTTATGTGAAGCTTCACCTGAAAATCTTTCAATTTTCCAACCCCTTGGAACAAGTCTGGATGACTTTCCACCAGCTCATCAGCAACGGTACGACACTGTGCTTTAGCTGACACTGCTGTGACCACGTTGATTAATCCCAGTGCTGTTGAAGTTTTGTAGCTCAGAATGTTGAAGCCATCACCTTTAATTACAAAGAACGTGCACATTGCCTTCTTGTGTCCTTTTTCCACACAACACTTGAAAGTCCCTCTCACTGGGAGTGGAGAAGTAGAGCGAAAAGGATAAATCTTTGTTTCAGTTGAATACAATTGTGGACGTGGTGTTAGCTTTTCGAAGCTTGTGTCACTTAGACAGTTGGCTGAGGCTCCTGTGTCTATCAGAACTGACGAAATGGTGCCATTTATTTTGATCAGAGTCTGTGGTAGCTCAGAAACTTTATCTGCATCAACCACAAAAACATAAGCATCATCACTGCTAGAAGAGGTGTTTTCTGTTTCATCTGGGGCAATCTTTTTGACATGATGAACGTTCTTGAAATGTGCATTACCACCAAGTCGGGGGTCTTTTCTGTTACTGTTTCTTGGTGTTGATCTGCATTGTCTTGCAAAGTGATTGAATTTGCCACATGCTCTACACTGTTTCTTATTAGCAGGGCACTCACCAGCATGGGGGTAGTTGCCTCCACAGTTCCTGCACTGATTGGTAGAACGCCGTTTAGCTGACCATTTGTGATTCCTTTGATGCATCTCAGAAGCCTTCTGATCCACCTTGTTAACTGTGGCTGCGGCACCTTTTTCTATGTCGCTAGCTTGCATTTCTGCCAATTCAAGTGTTCTCCCAAAGTTAAGAAGCTCCTGCAAACTTAGTTTTTCCTCCATCAGTGCTTTCCTGTGCAGTTTAGATGATGCACAGCTGTGTATGATTTGCGTTTTAATTTCAGTTTCCACATCTGCAAAGTCACAATTCTTTGCCAGCATTCTCAGTCTGGTGTGATAACTGTCCACATTTTCACCAGGTTCTTGTGTTGCTTTTCTAAACATGTAGATCTGATACTGGACGTTTTTCTTCGGCGAAAAGTACGTGGTTAACTTCCTTTTTGTGTCAGCATATTTGTCATCTGCTGCTGCTACTGTGTCGTAGATATCATGCACCCGCTCTCCAGCAAGATGTAATAGCAGTGCTTTGAGTCTTGCATCTCCTGATATGTTCATGGCAGTGGTATAATTTTCAAACCTTTGCAGCCATTTATTCCAGCGAGGTCCAACAGAGCCAGGATCCGTTTCTGTGTCGAAGGACGGGAGAGCAGTCATGTGCGCCATGCTTGCCTGGTGCGTAGAGGTCTGTTGCTATTGCTGTTAGCGTAGCTTAGCTTCTGGGAGGTTATAGCTTCCTACCCTTTTCTTGAACGTCGGCGCTGACACGCTATGCATCCAAATTTACTCCTCGTCGCCAATGTAGTGTTTCTGGTGACCATAAGAAGACAACCGGCTTAATAACATAACGTCGACTTTATTACTGACAGCAGCACTCACATACATGCGTCTGTTCTACGACTTGTCCGTCGAGCCCCTTACCACTTGTTTTGTCCACTCGGTGGTGCAGTTTTCAACCAACACACAACACAACTTGGAATATGACACTAAGGTCATGCGCGCACTTGATTTCACGGCTGCAGAAATCAAATGACAACCAGCATGAATGAGACGAAGTAAGAAGAAAAACGAAGATCAAATGATAATTTCAGGCATGATCATCACTGACAAGTTTTTTCCACGCCTCCATAGTCTGTGTGGTTTTACTGGCTGTGCAGAGAATGTCAGCTGTTATTTTTTTCTTACATCTGCTGTAGCCACCAGAACGATCACTATAATCACAATCTGGTGGTAATCACACTATTGTGGTTTGGTTTGTGCTATTGTTTGGTGCCCCCCCCCGCCTCCCCCACAGTATCAAGTGTCCCCGTCAGAATATTTTTATGCTTTAATCCCTGATTAGCAATTAAAAATGGACCCACAGCAAATGGACCTACTCTCATGCAGCCCCCAGTTTTTCAACAAAAACACTGCAGCAGCTGTTTTAGTGCAGTCTGTCGGAGCCGTTACTGAGACAGCTCAGACCAAAGCAGCAGCGCTTACTCCTGTAACCACCTTAAAACCTTTATTGGGAAACAGCTGGAGGTTCTTCTTCAACCACCCGATCAGCAACATGAAGAACAGAGAACTTTGTAGCTGCTCCATCCACCGCACAGAGCAGGGGTGTCAATCACAGGACGGGCCAAAATTGAAGACACATTCTGAGTCGCGGGCCGAACAGGATTAAAAATAATTATTTAAATCAGTAAAATAAATTTGAATGGCCAGAATACAGCAGCTTTTTCCTCAACAAATTAAATAAAATATAAAATTATATTATTCTTCAAAAATCACATCAGGAAAAATGAATATATTTCAAACTGATGAAAAGTTGCAAATTTTTCAGGTTAAAAACTGTAATGTGAATTTCTGCACTTCACAGTCGGAAAAACGCTGCATAAACTTCGCAGTGTGTCCACAGCAAATAGCGCAGCTGCAAGCACAGCGGTGGAGACTTGTAATCACTCGGTCCAGTCCCCAAAGCTGCAGGGACGCATTATGATGCTTCAGGAGAAAAGCCACCTTTCATCCTGGAGCCCTGCTGAGGCTTTTCCTTCACTTTCTATGAACTGACAGATTTCCTCAGGCAGCTCATCGCACCTGTGTAATAAGGCACGTCACCACATTCAGAAACTATTTACTCCAGAAAAGACTGAAACTGCCGGGATTTAAACCTTTGCCTCTTATAAAGTTACCTGTCTGTATTACGGTGTTTATGACGCGTTCTGTCTTCAGGACTTTGCTGCAGTGTTTCCTGCTGTGTGACGCAGTGATGCACTGTCAGCTCACCTGTGCAGGTCTCCCTCTTCATCTTTTCCCGTATCTGTCCCACCAATCCGCTCTATTCCCCGCAGCGCAAGTGAGGAAAAGACACAGCTGGTTTACCTCCGATGTCAGCGTTCAGATCTTTTGCCTCCCACCTGTTTGGAAAATCCCTGTTTTCCACTTTTCGTTGGGTCATTTTTGGGGTGTCAGGCAGCTTAAATGTCACTGTAAAAAGTGCTGACCGATGTTTTATCCGCTGATCACTGATCAATCGGCAATACAGAAAACGGGTTAGCACACAGTTCTTGGCCTGCAAGCAGCTGTTGCAGTGCGTGGAATTTGTAGTATAAGTGGTGGGAGCACATTTAACCACGGGTTATTAATAATAACTATATGAAATCATCTTGCTGGCCGTATAAAATTAGATCGTGGGCCGGAAGTGGCCCGCAGACCTTGAGTCTGACACATGTGACATAGAGAAAAACAGCAGTATGGAAGTTAAAATGGGCAGATGAATTGTTAGTACGAAAAATTATTTCTTATCCGATTACTTGATTAATTGATGGAATAATCGATACAATACTCGATTCCTAAAATAGTCGATAGTTGTATTCAGAAAGCCATAGTCAAACATTAGTTTTTTTTAAAAAGCCACAGCAAATACAAAGTGCTGTACACCAAATAATAAAAAAAAAAAAAAAAAATATATATATATATATATATATATATATATATATATATATATATATATATATATATATATTAAAAGAAGAAAAACAATTAAAAATAAATAATTAAATAATAAAGTAAAACATTAAAATAGATAAGATCAATGTCACATGCTGGGTTGAAGGCCAGAGAGTATAAATAAGTTTTAAGATGAGTTTTAAAAATAGACAGTGAAGGCGATTGTCTAACTTGCAAAGGCAATTCATTCCACAACTTAGGGGCAATAATGGAAAAGGCTCGGTCCCCTCTGAGCTTCCGCTTAGATCTCTGTATGCATAACAGCATCTGATCAGATGACCTAAGATCTCGGACAGGAGTATAGGAGCAAAGCAGTTCAGAAAGGTAAGGAGGAGCAAGGCCATTTAAGGATTTAAAAACAAATAAAAGGACCTTAAAATGGATTCTAAAGTGCACAGGCAGCCAGTGGAGTGAAGCCAGGACAGGTGTGATTTTCTTTTACGTGTTCCAGTCAGGAGACGTGCAGCGGCATTTTGAACCAACTGGAGACGTGAAAGAGAAGACTGGCTGACTCCAACATAAAGTGCGTTACAGTAATCAAGCCGAGATGTAATAAAGGCGTGTATCACTGTTTCTAGATGCTGCCTAGAAAGGACGGGTTTTACCTTCGTCAATTGCCTTAAGTGAAAGAAGCTAGACTTCACTACTGCGCTGATTTGTCTGTCCAATTTAAAATCACTGTCCATTATAAAGCCCAGATTTGTAATTATGGGCTTAACATATGAGGCCAAAGGGCCCAAGTCAACCTGGGGCGGAGGCTCACAAGAGCTACTGGGTCTAAGCACCAACACTTCAGTCTTTTTTTCATTAAAATGTAGAAAATTTAGGGCCATCCAAGCTTTAATGTCATCAAGACATGCAAGAAGAGATTTAATTTGGAATCCATCCTTCTTCTTTAATGGCACATAGATTTGGCTATCATCAGCGTAGCAGTGAAAGGCGATTCCATGTTTTCTAAGAATGGATCCCAGTGGAAGCAGATAAAGTGAAAAAAGCAAGGGCCCCAAAATTTTAACAAACAAAAAGAGAAAATAAATGGCTGAATTCAGAAATGTCAAATATAAGGTTTGGGGCCCAGAATTGGCCAGTAAAGTCTTAAACTTGGCTGACTGGGTGTTTCTGGAGGCCAAAATGAGGGAACTACTCTAAAACTTTATAATTTTATTAATTAAGTGAAAAAGTAAAGAACAGATCCAAATCTGGCTCCTTTCCAAAAACTCCCTGTTGAACTGCTATAGGCAATATATTGTTGGAACTTGGTATCACAATTTTATATATGTTTGTTTTTATGTTTGCTTCTACCTTTAGTCTTTAGTGTTTTTGTTTTCATTTTATTCCACAGGTATAACACATGCACCCATGTGCAAATTGAAACTGTAGGATTCTAGGATGACTAATCATAGACTGTGTGAGCTTTGGCATATATTTTTATTTTTCCTGGTTACTGACCTAAATCTGTGTTAAGTGTTGATTTCAGAGCATTAATTCCTTTTTATTTTTTATCTGAATAGATTGAATCATTTCTAGAACAGAGAAATTTAGACAGGGTTAAACTAATCAAGAGATCTTTAACATGAAGACACTGAATAATAGATCTTTCAAACACACACTTCTGCTGTTAAATATGTCTCTTGGCAAATTGTAGTGTGTAGATTTTAATTTGATAGTCTTTGAGTCAGGGTGTTATATTTAGTGGGAAAAATTAAAAAATAAAATCACGTTGAATAGATCAGACCACAGGTTCTTTTCAAATTTAGATAGTGACCCCAAAGGCCTGCAGCTCAGACTCAATTTTTCAAACTGAAGACAGTAGGAAAATCAGTACAACTTAATACAACTGGACTAGTTTTCATAGGTACCAGTAACTGCTCCCCGCTATGTCCTGATAAGGAAATGTGCCTTTTACAGGGAATGTTTTGCCTCGGACTAGAACACCTGTCCGTCACACTGTGGATGGGAACATCTCAGTGTGACGGCCTGTTATCTGAGTATAAATGGCACTAAAAATCCCTGGTTTGCCAAACAGAGGACTGACGTGTGGAGGATGGGAGTCTGGGGAAAATGGGATGGTGTCTGAATTAGTCCAGGTTGTAATAAAACAATCAACCTGAAAGGCTTCTTTATGCTTTAAGAGGTCCTCGTGGGGTTCTTAACAATTTTAAGGTACAGCAGCAGAGTTTGTGTCACTGTATGCCTTTGGGTCAAAATTAAACCAAACTTAGATTGGGTTATGCTTTATAATAATAATAATTATTAAAATAATTATGCTTTAGAATGCTTTTCATATGCTTTTCCATTCTTTACTGAAAAAGAGAGCTGCTCTCTCCTCTGTCTCTAACAAATGTGTGTGTGTGTGTGTGTGTGTGTGTGTGTGTGTGTGTGTGTGTGTGTGTGTGTGTGTGTGTGTGTGTGTGTGTGTGTGTGTGTGTGTGTGACCTTGGTTAGTGTAAACACTGATTACAGAACTCAGCGGCTCACAGAAATATCATTTGAGAGCAACTCTGGCTTGTAGTGACTTATTGTGCTTTAAAATATGTCATGTAGTTTGTTTTCATGATGTTTTTAGTTTTAATCAATATGTTATTAACCATAGGGGTGTTAAATTTTCACACCTGGTGTGAAAAAGGAGGGAGTTGTTAGGGATTATTTTTTACTCAGTGAATAAAGGACAAATGTTTAAAGGTAAACTCCAGTAAATTAACAGTGGATCAACCAAATAATAAACAATTAAATAATACATTAGACAGAGAGCAACTGATCAGAAAGTACTAGACTAACTTCTCTGTTTCAGTGCACCTTATCTTGAGAAACGGCCACAAGGACACATAACTAAAACATCAGGAAGATGATGTGCTTCATGACTCCACAGCTGAGGAATCATGAGTCATGAAAACCAGCTTGTGACGAAGGTCATCCCATAGTGCCCAGAGATTGTTTATGTTATAGATATCAGGAGGCTGACAGTATAAAAATGTTTTGGTTAGACAGGAACACGACTCAGAGAGAGAGAGAGAGCACACTCTTACTCTGAGTCCCCACATGGCCATGTGTGTATTTTTTCTGATTCTTTAATACAATAAATGTTTTACTTTTTTAACTAAAGTGTTTCAGGTGTCTTCCTTCACAAAAAACCTGCTTACCTAACAGCATCAAATGAAATGCATCATTTCATTTTTTTTAAGGTTTGAGCATATAGACATACTTTATAATATTTTTTGCTTTCTTTCATGTTTATGCATCCTTAAGCAATGTGCACTGTAACAGCTGACTGTAGATCTGGTGGTACAGCAGGTTAAGTGAACATGGTGTACTGTATAATTAGTGATCCTCACAGCAAGAAGGTCCTGGGTTTGAATCCACCATCTGGCCTATGACAGCTCTGACAGGCTCCACCCCATGACCCTGAACATTACTTAAAAATGTTAGGTTCATAATACCACATAACAAATTGATATTAGTGGATTATGCAAATATTTTTATGAGCAGATGTATTTAAAATCACACACTGAAAAAAAATTATTGTTCCAGCTGAGCTTAGCTATCAGATCAGGAAGTATATATGCAAACACAATTGCAAAAAACTCACAGTCATGTGGACGTAGTAAAAGTACTGTGGAAACACTGACTGTGGTCACTGGCACTAAATTCTGGTCACTTTGTTCTTGTGGAAACTGTTGAAGTGATAATGGTGATGACTCTGATACTACTTTAGCTGACCTGTTCTTCACATGAGACAAAACATTTCTCTGGAGTTTGAGTTTCTTGTTATTTTGTTAGTTTCTGATGATATTGTTACAAATGAGATACATTTTCTTCATACATCACCCCGCGAAGCATTTTGATAAAAGACGGGCTAGAATTTTTTTATTAATCCTTATTTTATCACGATGGCGCTTCTTGAGACCGCAGGTGCCGAGCAGAACGTGTGTGAGGAAGCAGAAATCATGGGTACACTTTTTAAATCTGTTTCTTTTTTTTTTTTTTTAGCCTGTCATTTCTGGCAGATCTTGCAAACAGAACTGTGATCTGAATGCATTGTTGTGCCAAACATATTTGTATTTCAAGATGAGCTCTATAGGTTCTCTATAGGCTCCTCTTGTTAGTCTGTGACCCTTTATTTTATTTGAATTATTTTTAACATGCTATGTGACAAATTATGCTGGAGCTGACAGGCTTAGGAAAAAGAAAAGAGAAAAGAGAAAGGGAAAGAAGAGAGAGAAAAGAAACAGGAAAGAGTGCAAGTGAGTAAACCAAATAGTTCATCACTTGTTAAACATAAGATACTGACAATATTTGCAAAATTAAAAATTGTGTGGGGAAAGCAAAATAAAAGAAGAAGCATTGTTACACAAACTAACCAGTTTGTGTTATTATTATGTGGGTGTTTGTGTTTGTGTCATGAAATGTACTTACCAATGAGGGCAGAATGCCACAGCTCTGCCCATCAGAAGCTAGAGGCGGGCAAAGAGAGCCCCAGGAAGCCCAGGCCACCAGCAGCCCATCAAGACCTACGAAGACCCGAGACCACTCATTCCAAAGAGAACCGCACACCCACCCCAGCAGACGGGAGAGAGAGGTCCCAGATGGAGCCCCCCGCACAGCAGAGGAGCAAGGGCTCAGAGAACCCGAGGCGCTGTTTGTTTGTTTTTATCAAACATCCAAACAACTACAATAATTTACATAAAAAATACATTTTACAGAGGAGAGGAACATGGCGGTGCAAATGTTAGCACTGTTGGCACACACGAAGAACATAAGAAGGTCCTGGGTTCAAATCCACCTTCTGCCTGGGGCCTTACTGGGTGCAGTTTTCATGTTATCCACATGTCTGTGTGGGTTCTCTTAAGGGACTCCAGCTGAGAGTCCAGCTAAGGTAAAGTGGAGACTGCAAATGGACAGACTGTGGTGGTCTTTGCAAGTAAAATTCCCATATTTGCATGTAAAATTCACACTGCTTCTTACTTCTACATTTACTGCAGCAGCACCTTGTAGATTTGAGTTGATTCATTTTTTTTTTTTTTTTTTTTAAGCCTGTCATGTCTGGTAGATCTTGCAAGCAGAACTGTGATCTGAATGCGTTGTTGTGCCAAACATATTTGCTATTTCAAGATGAGCTCTATAGGTTCTCAATAGGCTCTTCTTGTTGATGTTTTAACCCTTTATTTTATTTATCTGAGTTATTTTTCCACATACTATGTAACAGCCAGAGCTGACAGGCTGAAGAAGAGGAAAATAAAGAGAAGAAAAAGGGAGAGAGAAAGGGAGCAAAAAAAAAGGGGGAAAGAGCACAAGTCTATTAATCAGATACTTCATCACTTTAACATATAAAAAATACTATCAATACTTGCAAAAATAAATTTGTGTGTGAAAAACAAAACTAACAAAGCATGTTACGCACACCAACAATTTTGTTGAGTTGTGATTGAGTGGGCGTTTGTGTCTGTGTCATGTTTGTGTCTGTGTCATGGAACGTACTTACCAATGAGGGCAAAACGCTGCAGCTCCACCCATCAGAAGCCAGAGGCAGGTACGGAAAGCCCCCGGAACCCCAGGCCACCAGCAGCCCACCAAGAGCCAGGAAGACCCCCGGCCACTCAGTCCAAAGACAACCGCACACCTACCCCAGCAGACGGGAGAGGGTGGTCTCAGACGGAGCCCCCCCAGTCGAGGAGCGAGGGCTCCAGGGAACCCAAGGCGATGATAAGCCAGCCCCCCCCCCAGCGGCCAGCCCCCTGCACTGGCCGGCGGCAGGGCTCCCGGGCCCACGGCACCCAAGGACCGCCCGACCCTCCACAGAGCCCCCCCCCACGCCGAAGAAGCCAACGCAGCCCCGCACCGCACCCCCAAGGGGGGCAGGCCAGCACCCACGCCAGAACACCCAGCCCCACCCAGGAACCCCGAGGCACCCCCATCCCAGGGGGGTAGGGGGGAGGAGGCAACCAGCAAGGAGCGGCCAGGAGGCAAGGCACAAGGCCCAGACCCAGGTCCAGCCATACATACAAACACACCCAGACACCCGTGTACACATTTATACACAGATACTCATACATGCCTATACATACTTACCCACACACAGATATGCCATACATACACATTCACTCACCCACCCATACTCACGGAGACGGTGACAAATACACAAAGACACACATTCATCAATAGCTACCCACCCTCTGAAGGCGGGGCAAGTGGAAACCACCCCAGGGCCAACAGCGACCCCAGGACGCCACCAGCCCGGTCCCCAAGGACCCACCCGCCCCCTACCCCCGGCGAGACGCAAGAAATCGGGGTGTAAGATGACCCATCCCCCCCTCCTCCTCCCCAACTTGTAGGTCTATGTGTTAATGTTTGTGAGTGAATGAGGTGTATAGGGTGCAGTTAAAATTGAGGGGACAGTTATGCCACAAGTGCCAACTGTTGGTCGTAAGTGCTTGCCCACACTGCCCCCCCAAAACCCTCCATGTCTAAAGTGCAAATAAAATTTGGAGACAGACAGTGACGAGGATCCGAGTGGGGCCACCTCAGCGGCCCATCTCATCAACCTCTGAGTAACATGCCTGCCCCAAAGGTCCTATGTGTATCAGGTTGTAAGTGTGTATAAAAAGGAGAGGGTTGCGTTGTCTCCTAATGTTTCTGGTTTAGAGCAGCAAGATATGGGGGGTGCGTTCAAGTTAAAGAACGGCGGATGCAGATTCCAGTTTGAATCGTTTATTAAGGTTCACAGTTCCTTTCCATCCAGTTCGAATACATATGCATTGTTATAAACTGTCAATTGTGAATTTGGATTGTGGATTGTGGTC
Organism: Archocentrus centrarchus; assembly: GCF_007364275.1. Taxonomy (NCBI): domain Eukaryota; kingdom Metazoa; phylum Chordata; class Actinopteri; order Cichliformes; family Cichlidae; genus Archocentrus; species Archocentrus centrarchus. Next base: position 35,871,984 of record NC_044349.1, on the reverse strand, counting down.
TGAAAATATAATAAACAAATAATCATCAGTACAATAATCATTATAACCCATAACTGAATGACAACAGCAACTACAAATAAAGAACCGTCTTCAGTTAACAGAATATCCCCAAAAGTCACATAACCTTGTATGTGCAGCTCTCAATCAGCGCTAATGAGCACACTGAATCATACATCGCTCTATTAAAGGAAAACATCAATGCATACAAGTAAATACGTTCAGAAGGACTCAAACTACTTAATAAAGTTATCAAACTCACCTTCTGGCATTTACACACGATAAAACTAAGGAATACAAGTGAACCCATTCTCCACGTTACTGCACCGAGGGAGAAGAGCAACGGCAGAAAATGTCTGCTCCGCATCGCACCTGTGGTGCATTCAAAGGACTCATGTAAAGCTACAATGAGTTCAATAACATAGGAAATTCCAAACTCACGATAAACCAAACACAATGCTACATATCAACCAAACTAACAGTGTGGGCTTTCTAACACAGCCGCCCCCGACTGTCGACACAGACAGTCGAATCCAGTTAGGAAGGTCACTCAGCCCGTTAAGTCATCCTCTTCATCTTCGAACTTAGGGAGCGCCACTAGACGAGCAACCGGCCTAATATAAGTCCGATCCTTGACCTTAACGGCAGCAGTCCGGATGCGTCCATCGGCTCCAGGATAAGTAGTCGTCACCTTCCCAACAGGCCACGAAGCTCTCGGAAGCTGGGGATCGACAATGAGAACTACTTGGTTTGGAGTGAGGCATTTCCCATCTCTCAGCCACTTCTGTCTCTCCTGCAGGCTGGGTAAATAGTGACTGATGAATCGGGACCAAAAATGGTCGACAAGAACTTGGCTATGCCTCCATCGTCGCTTGCCGAGCAGGTCACTTTGATCATACATGACTTGAGGGAGTGATGCATCATAACGTCCCATCAGCAGGATACTGGGTGTAATAGGATCTGGATCTGCTACAGCCGTGGATACATAGCCTAGAGGCTTGGCATTCAAAATGCCCTCCACTTCTACTAGAACTGTGCGAAACACAGTTTCTGGGAGAGTCTGCTCCTTAAGCACAACTTTAAGAGCAGTCTTAACTGACCTCACTTCTCTCTCCCATGCTCCGCCGAAATGTGGAGCGCTGGGGGGATTGAAACAGAATGCAATCTGCTGTTCTGCCAACTGTTCCTTTAACTGAGGAGCTAAGGTCTCGAAGGCCTCATGCAGCTCTCGAGCTCCTCCAACAAAGTTGGTGCCATTGTCGCACAGAAGCTCCTTAGGTTTACCTCTTCTGGCGACAAAGCGCCTTAGGGCCATCAGGAATGCATCTGCATCAAGATTCTCCAGGAGGTCTAAATGTATACAGCGGGTGGTCATACATTTGAAGATTATGCCCCAACGTTTCTCCATTCTCCGTCCTATCTTCACGGTAAAGGGACCGAAACAATCAACACCAGTTGAATAAAATGGCGGCTTATACAGGCGCAGTCGAGCTGGTGGCAAATCCGCCATCTTGGGGACAGAAGGGTTGGCGCGCCATGCTTGACACTTCATACAGTGGCTCTGATATCTTTTGACTGCTTCTCTCCCCCGCAGAATCCAGAAGCGGCGTCGCAGTTCAGCCAACACCCGTTCAGGTCCAGGATGGAGAAGGGTCTCATCAAAGTCTTGGATGAGGAGCTTCGTCAGGGGGTGTTTAGGATCCAATATGATAGGATGAATGGTGTCCCACTCTAGCTGCTCTGCTCTCCTTAATCTCCCTCCAACTCTGAGAAGTCCTGTTCCTTTATCATATTCAGGGGATAAAGAACTCAAACAGCTGCTGGTGGGTAAAGGTCTGTCAGACATGAGGGTCCGGACCTCCTCTGGGAATGACTCCAACTGTGCCTGCTTTAGGAGGAGGTTCTCAGCTTGAATGTAGTCGGGTGCTTCATAGGATGAGCTGGAGTCCTGCTCAGCCGCCCCATGAAGGGTCCTGGTTGTTGCCTGTATGAGGTCCTTCCACGTGGAGAACATGCTGACATCTGGTAGCTGAGAGTGGGAGTTTAATGTCACATGTCCACAGAAGGAAGATTTCCTCAACTCACCGTCCTCAAGTTCTGGACAGGAAGTTGGGCTGGTAGGCCAATGTTCCTCTTTAAGTCGTAGGAAATCAGGACCTTGATGCCAACGATGTGGTCGAGACAGCTCTTTCAATGTCTTACCCCTCGTTATGTCGTCAGCGGGCTTATTGCCACTGTCCACATATCTCCAGTTGCTCACATCAGTGAGGCTCTGAATCTCTGCCACTCGTGTCCCCACGAAAACCTTGTAGTGGCAAGATTCTGACTTGATCCAATGGAGAACTGTAGTGGAGTCTGACCAGAGAACAACACTTCTGATGGGTAAGGTAAGCTCACTTTGAAGGACATTAGCTAATTGTGCACCAGTAAGAGCAGCACTTAACTCTAGCCGTGGCATGGACAATTGCTTCTTGGGAGCTACCCGTGATCTGGCCAGGACAAAGGATGTATAAACTTCCCCTTGAGCGTCTTCTGTTCGCAAATAGGCAACAGATCCATATGCTCTCTCTGAGGCATCGCAGAAAATGTGAATGTCTCTACTTGAGGTAGATGAATCAGCTGATTCTGGTGCGTAACATCTTGGAATCTCCATCTGAAGAAGATCAGGAATTTCTTGCATCCAAGCAATCCATCGGTCATGAAGGCTCTGTGGCTGGATCGGCTCATCCCACCCGAGCTGTTCCTTCCAGAGATCCTGTACCAAAATCTTGGCCCTCGTGGTGAAGGGTACAATATATCCGAGTGGATCGTATTGGCAGGCAAGCACTTTGTAGACGTTCCTCATTGTGGGTTCAATTTGCTCTACAGGCCGATGTTTGTACTTCAGGGAGTCACGTAGACAATCCCAAGACAGTCCAAGGGTTGATTCTTGAAGACTTGCGCTGTGTTGAGAAAGCCATAAATCACTGCTCTCAGACCGGATATCGGATGGAGATGTTCAATCACATCTGGAACGTTGCTGGCCCACTGGCGTATCTCGAAACCTCCAGTGTGGAGCAGCTGGCGTAGACCATCAACTAGTTCTTTAGCTTCTTCCTTCGAATGTGTGCTGCGGAGACAGTTATCCACATAGAATGACTGCTCTACACAATCTACAAGGTCTGGTTAGACTCACTGTTGTCTTGAACGTGTCGCTGTAAAGCGTAGATGGCACAGCAGGGGCTGCATGTAGTGCCGAATGGAAGAACTTGCCACTCGTAGATCTTTGGCTCTTCATTCCTCTTCATGTCCCGCCAGATGAAGCGCAGGATTGGTTTGTCGGCAGGCAACAGACGTATCTGGTGAAACATACTCTTGATGTCCCCGCTCACTGCAACCGGGTACTGCCGGAACCGAATGAGAACCCCTAGTAAAGAGGGACCTAGGGCAGGTCCAGGGAGGAGAAGATCATTGAGAGACTTCCCTTCATACTGGAAAGAACAGTTGAAGACAATCCTGTCTTTGTTGTTGTGCCGTACCATATGATGGGGTATGAACCAGGATTCGGATGTTGATTTAGCCTCCTCAGGTGCCACTACGGATACATAGCCCATCTCCTCCAGCTTCTTAATTTCCTGACAGTATACCTCAGCACGTTGTGGATCTTTTGCTAGCCTCCTCTCAGTGCTGCGAAGGCCAGGTAATACTGCTTCCATCGGAGCCTGAAGAGTGGTGGAGTTGACTCTGCGAAGCAGCGGGGTAGCATATCGCTTTATCTCGTCTACTGTAACTCTGATGGTTGAGGCCTGAAGGAGGTTGAAAGCCTGCTGATCTTGTTTTGATCTGGTCACCTGCTTACTTACATAAGGCAATGTATCCATCTGCCAAAGTCGCTCCACATTCCTGAAGAGCTCATAGTCCGGTGCGACTGTTGCTGTGAATAGACACTGCTGCTCTGAGTGAGGGATTTGGTCGGTGCTGATAGGACCTTGAAGCGACCAGCCAAGCTCAGTGTGGACTGCAATGGGTCCTCCTGGTGGGCCCATACGAACTGGCTCTATGGGTGCCAAGAGATGAGGCATGTCTGATCCTATAAGCAGCAGGGGTTGAATGCGGTCTACAGGAGTCAACGGTACGTTGCTGAGGTGTCTGTGTCTCCGTTGAAGAGTCTTCACTGGGTATGAATGCTCTGAGAGACTCAGATTGTCTGAGGTGAAGGCCTGCTAAATGAAATGCTTCTTCTGAGGCTTGTGTGGGGAAGACACGTGTAAGGCAACTGAAGCACCGTGAAGCTGTACTACCTCATGGTGAACAGTTCGAAGGGTGAGCACCTCATCCTCCGGGGCAAGTTGAAGGCGTTGCACGGCTTGTGGTAAAATGATGCTTCGCTCTGAGCCGTCATCTAGCACTGCATAAGTCTCCAGTACTCTGTCTTTGTTGTGAAGTAAGACCTTTACAACCTTCAGCATCACTTTAGGAGATCTGTTAGGTCTGTCCAAATACACCTTTGTGCTCGGAGCAGCCACCATAAGTACACTCTTCTGGATTTGCTGGACTGCATCATGCAATACTGTCAGATGCTGCTCTTTACAGGTATTACAGGGTCGTTTGAGGGTACAAACCTCTGGCTTGTGAGATCTGCCACATTTCCAGCACCGTTGTCCATCAGATAACCACTGCACAATCTGTCCCGTGCTTAGTTTCTTGAGATCTGTGCAGGCATTCAGGAAATGCTCTGTATTATTGCAATGAGGGCAATATGGTCTAGGCTTTAATGAGGACTTCGGTCTGGCTGAGCTCTCTCTTGAACTTCGATCATTGCTGGCAGTAAAGAAAAATGCTGTCGATTTCTCCTTTGGTCTGTTGGAAGCACGTGGCTCTTTCGTTGTTGGCTTAGAAGCTTCTTGACCATAAAGTGAGGCAGCTCGACCAGCTATACGCTTTGCTTGAGACTTCATCTGTAACCAAGAACTCAGATCTGGTAAGGTATAGGTCTGGTCTGTACCTGTACGAAGAATCCCTTGGTTCAAGCAATGTTCCACGAATCCATCGCGGTAACTTGGCGGCATCTTACTCAGTAGTCGGTCGACGTGCGATCCGCATCGTAGTTCGAACCCATTCTGTCCTTCCAGTGTCCGAAGCATGCCTACTAGGGATTGAATGGACAAGGCAAATGCATCAAATGCTTCAGCGTCTCCAAACTTGATGGCTGGAGCATTTAGTATGGCACCCAATTCACTCTGAACCAGCTGTCGGGGTTGACCATATTTGTCCTGTAGGGCGTGCATGGCCATGGTGTATGGCTTCTGGTCGTGCATGTAGGCTTTAGCTAACTGGAGCGCACTAAATAATTTCAGATGTCCGAGAAGCACTTGATATTTATACTGCTCATTCAGGTGTGGATGGCTGTTCAGCGTATTGTCCAGGGCCATCTTCAATAAAGCAAAGTCACTTTCTTTGCCTGACTCGAAGAATGGAATTAGGGGTTTAGGAATGCTGTAAGATGCTGCAAAGGATGGATACACTTCAGTTGGCTGCGGTTGAGGTGGATCCGATTGAGTCCAAGCCGCAGTGGATGAATAGGACTGTGATGGAAGGGGATGTATTATAGGAGCGGGAGGATCATTAAAGTGTGTTGGACCAGCACACTGAGGTGCTGGAGTAAGAACCGATTGTGGGTCTTGAGATGGAGGTCGTGGTGGCATCTTGTGCAGAGCCTGATTCACTTGAGGCAGAGCTGCATGTAGAGCTGAAGGTAAAACTACAGAAGAACCTGGTTGTTGGGTCCCTGTCTCTAGCGCTAAAGCCGTAGGAGGTACGTGAGGTGAAGCTGTGAGCAGCGCCGGCGGCGGGGGTGGAACTGCAGAGAATCCTGCACTAGGCACTGCTGGGATAGCTGAAGGAGGGACTGAAGGAGGTCTTGAAGGTGGAATCACAGGAGGCAATGTCGTGTGGTTGCTCACTTTGCTGTCCTCTGATGAGCCCAGAGAGGTTTTAGACCTATCAGGTTTTGGTGTTTTCTCTTTGAGAAGAGAAGTGACCATTTTAGCTATTTTCAGCTCGTTAGTCGTCCTTTTCAACTTCCGCTGTCTTTCCAATTGTTTTGTCAACAACTCTTGGGTTCTGATGGCTTCATCTTGTAGCCGTTGGGCCTCTCTGGCTTGAGCTTGTAGTCGCTGATATTCCAATTCGACTTGTTGTTCCTCTTCCATGCCTTGCTGCAGTTCCTCAAGCTCCATCTGCCTTACCTGTTCTTCTAACTGGGCTGTTTCCAGTTCTGATAAAACTTTAGAAGGAAATATGCTGGTGGAATAGCGTGATATCCATGTCGATCTGGATTTGGAGCTTCTCCGGGATGAGTGTGTTCCACTGCTACGTGAATGTCGAGAGGAGGGGCTTCTGGTATGGGTCGGGTTTGTCCCTCTGGAGGGAGAGTTGCAACCACATAGTCGGTTAAGTAGGCTGGAGGCCGTCTCTCTCTCTGCGAAACACGCTGGGGTGCAGATTCAGTCTGGACATCTGTCGGTTCCATATCTGATGGTCCTCTAATCCGGCTCAAAGGACCATAAAAAGGAGAGGGTTGCGTTGTCTCCTAATGTTTCTGGTTTAGAGCGGCAAGATATGGGGGGTGCGGTCAAGTTAAAGAACGGCGGATGCAGATTCCAGTTTGAATCGTTTATTAAGGTTCACAGTTCCTTTCCATCCAGTTCGAATACATATGCATTGTTATAAACTGTCAATTGTGAATTTGGATTGTGGATTGTGGTCTGAAAATATAATAAACAAATAATCATCAGTACAATAATCATTATAACCCATAACTGAATGACAACAGCAACTACAAATAAAGAACCGTCTTCAGTTAACAGAATATCCCCAAAGTCACATAACCTTGTATGTGCAGCTCTCAATCAGCGCTAATGAGCACACTGAATCATACATCGCTCTATTAAAGGAAAACATCAATGCATACAAGTAAATACGTTCAGAAGGACTCAAACTACTTAATAAAGTTATCAAACTCACCTTCTGGCATTTACACACGATAAAACTAAGGAATACAAGTGAACCCATTCTCCACGTTACTGCACCGAGGGAGAAGAGCAACGGCAGAAAATGTCTGCTCCGCATCGCACCTGTGGTGCATTCAAAGGACTCATGTAAAGCTACAATGAGTTCAATAACATAGGAAATTCCAAACTCACGATAAACCAAACACAATGCTACATATCAACCAAACTAACAGTGTGGGCTTTCTAACAGTGTATGTGTTGTGAGTTATAATGACTAAAGTGCAATTAAAACGGAGAGGCAAGTGGTGGTGCAGCTCTCCACGTGGCCTCTCCATCCTACATCTGTGAGTGATGTGTATTCTGTGTGTGTGTGTGTGTGTGTGTGTGTTTGTGTATGGGGAGGGGGAGGGGGGGGGGGGGGGGGGGGGCATATGACCAGGAAGAATCCTGGAAGAAGAGAGCCAGCTGTCCGCTGGCTCAATAGGCACCCCGACCTCCCACACCCCAGCACAGGGCAGGGGGAGGTGAGCCCGGGGCCGCGGTGACAGCATCCCGGAGCACTGCAGCACCCGAGGCTGGCGCCCTCGCCCCCACCGCAGAGGGCGGCCCGCTCCTCCTAGATGCCCATTCACTCAACAATAGACACAAACAGGCGACAGGACATACTGGCCTGGGCATGGAAATGCAGTGCCCAGCCCCCCCCAACCACCCCACCGCGGCCCCATCCCCCACCCCACCCCCCCGCAATGCAGGCACCCCAGGGCCCCAAAAGCGTAGACCGGACATCCCGACGTCAGGCCAACCCACCCCACCCGGCGGCGCGGCCGGGACAGCAGAGGCCCCCCCCGCGCCAGGGGGGGCCCACCGGGAGCCGGCGCGGCCCCAGTGCGGGGCCCCAGACCCCAGCCCCCAAGCCATACAGGGAAGACCAGCCAACCGACCGAGGCGGCACCACCCCCCCAAGCACCCCGCCCACACCCCAGGACCGAAGGCAGCACCATCCAAGCCCCCACCACCATCAACCAGGACAGGCACACAGACATCACCAGAAGGTCGCCCCAGGACCCCAGCCCAGGAGGCTACCAGCTACCAGGCCCCCGGAGTCCCCCCCCCACCCCCCCCCACAAAGCACATCAGGAGCAGAGCCCGCAGCCCACCACCCCCCACTAAGTAATGGAGCTGAGCAGTGGGAACCAAAGAGAGTCAAATTCCTCCAATTTGTTTTTAGAAGAAGCAGACATTCTCTCTAAACTAACATGATCTACTAATAAATTTCTGTACTGAGTAATACATAGTTTATTTTTGTCTTCCAGTTCATGAGGATCATCTTCTTAGCGATGCACAAGGCAGTAAGAACTATGTGTGATATATTTAACTCCATAATTAATTCACTGACATCACCTAAGATGCATAGTCTGGGGAAGTTGGGATATGACAGCTAAACCATGTGGATAGATCTTCACAAATCCTCTGCCAAAATCTCTGAACTGGTACACAAGACACAGAGCGTGTAGATGATTATCCTCTGAATTGCTTGTACAGTGGGTGCATATGTTTGAGTGTGTAAGGCCCATTTGGAACATCCTTTGTCCAGTGTAGTATGTTCTATGGAGAATCTATATTGTACAAGTTGTATTTGGGGTCTTTAGTCATTTTGAAGATATTTAAACATATTTCTGTCCATAAATTTTGATCCAGGTTGACAGAAGATCACGCTCCCATTTTGTAATTGGGAGGGAAAACTGAATCATCAGTTTTATTAATAATTTATATAATTTTGATAACAATTTTGGGGTACAGAGGTTAAGAAATTCTGATTCATTTTTTGACCTGTAAACACCATGCCATGTGCTGTAAAATCTTGTCATCTCCAAAAGGGCTAATCCTGCACTACTGTTCATGCTTATAGCCATGGCTGCAATGCAGGTGCATAATCTACCTGAGTGAGAACCAGAACAAAGTCCAATTTTGTTTTGGTTCTTGCTGCTGAGGCCTCATTGAAGCACTGAAAGGTCCCTCATTGTTTATTATTTTTGAATTAGGTTTATAATGCAGAATCTGGCCTTCAACGAGAAAAGACTTGAAGTTGGACATCACACACATGCACACACACACACGTGCACACACATACACGATGATCCAACATCAATAGTGACACACACTTATTATTTCAGTAGCAAGAAAACCTTGCCGAAAACAGTCAGAAGTGTGAAATTTTGATGCATGCATTGAATGGTAAAAAAGTAGCGCCGCCTGGTGGAATTGCTAATCTAATTTAGGCTAATTTTAAAAACTGATTTGACAGTTCTAAAATTTGTTGAAAATGATTACCCTCTGGCAAATTTGAGTTATGTTCAAAACGCAAAATGTCCCCAATACCTCCTAAGAGTTAAAGTACTGAATGCACTCTGTTACTTAATTACTTGCTGAAGAAAGTAATCTGGTACCTACTCATTACATTACTTTAGTGTTACTCCAAAAAATGATAAAACAATTACTGGTTCCACACATCAACACAAACCCCTATCCTAATGAGAACACAAACCGACCGCCAGGGCTGGACTGGGACAAAAATCGGCCCCTGGCATTTTTGGCTTAGACTGGCCCGCAGCTATGTCTTAAAGCATTTGACACTCTTACTCTTGTTCAAGTGGGCATACCTTTTGCTAATAATACTTTTATACTTTTTTACACTTACTTTAGTAATGTTTTAATTGCAGAGCTTTTATGTATCATTTAGCAATTTTAAAATCTGTTATTTCATCTGTTTGAGTGCTTTTTTAAAACATGTTTAACCAGCATAGAGGCTACAAATTCAAACTACTGTTCAGTCTTTCAGCACACCTTTAATCTAATTATCTAAAATGCTGTGATGGAGCCTAAAATTGACACTTGCTGCTCATCCAACACTTCTCAGCCTTGACCGTTTGCTATTTTATCAGATTAAGGTGCGGTGGCTGCCAGATTTTGGGAAGTATGCAAATACCAATAAATATTAAACTAATAAATCGCCATTGCTCATCATTCTCATGTAACAGAGCTAACGTTACCTCCATCACCTCAAAGTCCCTGTATTATCCTAACCTAACTACCTGCTTATGTACTACACTTTCCCGCTCACTCTGTCCCTCGGTTTCCAAAGCCTGCATCTCTGGCTGCTCCTCTCTGCTGCTGCTGTCTTCACCTACAGCAGAGCCGGCCCAAGCCTTGAAGGGGCCCTAAGCAAGATTTGATTTGGGGCCCCCTTAATACCATTTCATTGTCCCCTGAACTTAATTGTTATTAATGCTGGAGGGTTAAAGTTGATAATTAATATTTTTAGGATGCATTATTGTTTCGGCCTTTTCAATTCAATTTTTCAATTCAATTTTATTTATACAGCACCAACTCACAACAAACAGGTGCCTCAAGGCACTTTATACTGTAAGGTAAAGACCCCACAATAATTACAGAGAAAACCCAACAGTCATCCTAATCTTAAAAATAGAGAGGGTGTCTGTGTCCTGAATCCAAGCTGGGAGCTGGTTCCACAGAAGAGGGGCCTGAAAGCTGAAGGCTCTGCCTCCCATTCTACTCTTAAGTATCCTAGGAACCACAAGTAAGCCAGCAGTCTGAGAGAGAAGTGCTCTGTTGGGGTGATACGGGACTATGAGCCAATGAAGAGGAGCCAATATGGGAGAAATCTGCTCTCTCTTTCTAGTCCCTGTCAGTACTCTAGCTGCAGCATTTTGGATCAGCTGAAGGCTTTTCAGGGAGCTTTTAGGACAGCCTGATAATAATGAATTACAATAGTCCAGCCTAGAAGTAATAAATGCATGAATTAGATTTCAGCATCAGCCTGAGACAGAAATATTAGTGTAGCCTACTCGTTAAATTAGTGTTGTTACAAGTGTACAAATCTGGACAGTTAGAATAGTCTCTTCTTTCTTTTAGGAAATTTGCATTTGTAAAAAAATTGACACAAACCAAAAAAGTTTCATGACAAATGTGGATGAGCTTGGGGGCCCCCTGGTGGTCAGTCGCATATATCGCCTATGCCTCTGGCCGGCTCTGCCTACAGCCTGCTGTTGCTGGAGCATTCTGTTACAGAGGACGTGGAGGCTACAGCAGTGAACATGTCTGTGATCTTTACACATTTTGTAGCATCTACAGTGACACTCTTCAATTTCTTTGCTCGTAACTTCTCGTCACCCCCTTTCTGCCGCTTCGGTTTCTCCATGTTGTCTCTCCTTTAACACGCGCTCAACACTGAGGCCCCATTTACAAGCCGGTTTCACTGGAAACGGTGTTGTTTTGATGCGTTTCAGCCTTTCGTTTACATGGTAGCGTTTCAGAAACGATCCGCGTTTACACGATGACATGTGAAACGATGAAAACATGTAGTTCCCATGCCAGACCACAAGTTGGCGTTGGTTTTCTCTTTGCAAAGTTTGTTTATGCAAGACGTGCATGCGTGGAGTGACACAGTAGGTAGTGCGGCAAATTGTTCATTACTTACAAAACGGCTAATGTGAGAGGTTTTGTGTGGACTGACAATGAGGTTGGATTGCTGGTGCACACAACGCTGAATTACAAAACGGTAAAAACACAAGAAAAGCATAAGAAGCACTCGTGAATCCGCGAGTACCGTTTACTAATTTGCGCGTGCGCGAAAAACTGTGGCCATCGCAACCATAGTGCGCATAGTCGAGCGTTTTCAAATCACCCCGGTTTCAAGTGTTTACACGAGAACGCAAGCCGGTGCGTTTCTGAAACGCTCCACTCTGGACCCCGTTTCCGAAACACATCGTTTTCACTCCGTTGTCGTGTAAACAGAAGGGCGAAACGCATCAAAATGACACCGTTTCAAAATGAAAACGGTCTCATGTAAACGGCACCTGACACTACTAGCAGGAGTTACAGGGCACCACGCAGAGAAAGGGTGGGGCCGCTTTTATCCTATATCCTGATTGGTTCTATCCACTGTCTATATTGAAGATGGGCCAATGGGCCCCCCTCTAAATTGTGGGCCAGTCTCTTAGAAAAAAAAAAGGGAAGAAAAAAAATCCAACCGCATCGGCCCCCGAGGACTGTCAGCCCACCGGGCAAATGCCCAGTACACCCGATTACCAGTCCAGCCCTGCCGACCGCACAAAGATGGAAACAGCACAAATGCTACTTTCCCACCGCCGAGGAGCTGGTTCACGGGCCAGTGCTCGTGCTGTTCCCAATGAACCAGCGAAACTTAAGAACGGGCCCCTGTTCCCACCGCGTTTCTGTGAACTGCTCCTTTACGTCTGAGTGTGGGTGGGTCCTCGTCTGGAGATGGAAGCCGAAGCACACAAACGTGGGAGAACACGCTCTATGGCAGGCCGTTTTAACACAAAATCCGTTTGTCTGACTATCCGTAATTGCATTTCAGATATCTAAAACTGCATTTTGACTATTGAGAATGGTAATTTAAGATATCTGCAATTACTTTCTGACTAGTAAGAATAATAATTCAAGATATCTTCAATTACATTTTGACGAGTCAAAATTCCTTTCAAGATATCTCAAATGACGTCATCATTTGACGGGTCACACATCCGTAATTGCAATTTAAGATATCTAAAACATAATTATGACTAGTCAGAATGTTAATATAAGATATCTTAAATAGAAAAGTCGTCTAATTCAAGATATCTGTAATTCATTTGGAGATATCTTAAAAGGCATTTTGACTAGTCAAAATTACAGTTCCAGATATCTCTAATTTAGATTTGCCTAGTCATTATTTGCTTTCAAGATATCTAGAATTTAATTTGCACAAGTCAAAACTATTTATCGCCTATCTAAAAATACATTTAAGATATCTTTAATTATGGTGTCATTTAAGATATCTTTAATTAGAATTATGACTAGTCAAAATAAAAACAAGATATTTCAAATTAGCTTTCTGACTAGTCATACATTCAGTTGTAGATATCTGAAATAGGTTTTCAAGATAGCCTCCATTCAACTCAAAGGTAAATCTGACGTCATTTCGACTAGTAGAATGTAATGAGAGATATCTCAATATGTATTTTGACTAGTCAAAATATAATTAGAGCTATCTAATTTTACTAATATGTTTAGTCATAAATCAGTTTCAAATATCTGGAAGTAATTGTGGTGATGAATCAGATTTTATGTTTAAAACGGCCTGCCATACACACTCCCCTTTCTTGTTGCTGCAAATACGTTTTACGGTCCCAAACCAAACTACTGCAGCATCTGTGTGCAGCACAGAGGTAAACAAGACAGCGATTAGAGCAAGACGACAAGTACACACTTTGTGTCCTTTTATCTGTGATATGAACTGTACAAAGCAGCAAGTTCAGCCTTAAAGCCCAACCTAATTCACAGCCATGAAAATCGCATCGCTTTTCTCATGTAATACACATGTAATATGGTAGAAAACTTGATGTTGAGATGGCAGAGTCACGCCTTCTGCCGCTTTCATCACGCGTTCTTGATTCGAGGACCAGCTAGTTTGCGGGGCCGGAGTTGAACCCGTTTTTCGGTCGAGCACTGAGTGGTTCTGCGGTGGAAAACCCGCCTAACGGTTCAAATTAAGGCACCGGCACCAGAACCCTGTTGGTGGGAAAGAGGCGAAAGAGTCTTCAGAGTGAGCGCCACACTGACTCTGCTGCAGAAGCATGAACAGGTAGAATGGAGTGTGCGATGCTGCAGCCTGGCTGCTCATCACTCCCTGTGTTTAACATGTTAGCAGTATAATGCTAACTCCACTTGGTTCTGTCACTTCTATTTGCAGACCATGCAGACTTGGAATTCTTAGCAATTCATCCAAAACATGTCACTACATTGCACTAGCAGACATTTTTGCAGACTGTGCATGACGGCAGCAAAACCAATAAAAAACCAATTTGTAGTGAGCTTGACCGTGTGCAGCTGTTTCAGTTGGTAAGCCTGATTATCATCTGTTGTACTTGTGAGTTCTCACCACATCCTTTGCACTTGTGTTATTTTTGCATTATCTTGTTCATCATAATTGTGTTTTCTCATGATCCTGAACCCTCCCTTAGTTAGGCTGTCAAAAGGCTGCTGGGGGTTCCCATGATGCACAGAGTGCTTCTTCATTCACCTCTTTTTAACTCTGTTAATTCCCCACTCTGCATTTAATCATTAGTTATTATTAATCTCTGGCTCTCTGCTGTGCTGCTGGAGCAGATGCAGTATGCAATTTTGTATCATCCTGCTGAAATATGAAGGCCTTCCCTGAAGACCGGCATCATGTGGATGGGAGCACACGTCTATATACCTGTATATATCTTTCAGCACTGATGGAGCCTTTCCAGATGTTCCAGCAGCCAGTTCCACTGATCCACCTGAAGGTCTCACCACAGTTCTTCTCCCAGCTGAAGTCGGACTTTCATGGTTTCTTTCCTTTTTCAGCCATTCTGCTGTGGATTTTTTTTTTTCTTTTTATTGTCTGGCATCTTTAGCCAGACATAAATATAACTATCAGCTCAGGGTGAACTTCAGACACCATCAGGACCAGTGCATCCTCCCATTTCATTCTAATACTGTTGGTGGATTGAATTTGGAGGTTTGCACAGGTCTATACATGTACTTGTAGCCCACGGCCTGCGACGCGGAGACTGGACCAGTGACTAAGTTCGGGAAGGGAGAACCAGAAAATGCGGGACTCTCAAGGAAACAGCTGGAGATTTGAGAGGGTTTGATAACTTTGGTTGGAAAACACACAATTAACAGGCAACTACAAATAGAATAAAATAAAATACTTAAAGGATTTTACCACAGTGGTAAATTTCAATTACACTCTACCCGGGGTCTCAAAACAGTGTTCATAAAAAACATCATAATCCAAGGATAAGAAAAGAAAACAAAGAAGTCACAACCATGTAGGCATGTCTTCACATCCAGTGTGAGAAATGAAACGATATCAATAACAACAAGTCTTTCCTTATAGGCTCACTGTGGACCTGAGTCTCATCAAATTCAGTCACGATTCCCCAGTCACGTGATCAGGCACCCACGCAGTGAGCGATAACAGTCACGTGATCCACTTCCGTCTCCAATCCGAAGAATAGTGAGTTAAGTCTGGAATCTCCTCTTGCACTCACCCAGCACAGTTGGTGTGCAATAGTCAATGACTGTGTGTGTTTATATCAATCCTACCACAGGCGACAGGTTCACTTGTACCAGGGGAGGAATGAGTGAAGTTCTCTATCGACATCCAAAACCAACGGGTCCTTGGGTTAGCTCGCCACCTCCGCGTCACGGAGGAAATCCTGAGTCCAGGTTCAGCTGTCAAAAGGGATCCACGGGAAAAAAACCCAGCCAAGACGACTAGCGAACGGGTCAACGGGTATTAACTTGTCGCTCGCCGTTTCAATCGGCCTTACTTTCTCCCACAACCACTCAGAGAAATGGGAAAAGCACATCCTCTTCACTTCGTTCCTTTCTGAAAACTTCGCTCTCGTCTCGCTCACATCACTTGGGGTGTCCGCTCTAGCTGCACCGTGCCTGCTCGGTGAGGGGAGGGCAGGGCACATTTTCTCCTCCAATAGGATTTTAGAAATCTCATGTAACTAGGGAAGTAGAACTTTTCAAAATAAAATCGGAAATGTGTATTAAATCGAATAACCTCTCTTTTTTTCTTTTTACCCTTCCCCACACAAATATAATACTGAACACTGAATATAACAGTTTGGGAAAATTGTACGCTTTCTTTTCACCGGGCTACATACTGTTTAGACGTGTTTAAACATATCTAATCTTTATGCAAAAGAGTTTTATCACATTTATTCAACAAGTGATGAAATCACAAAACCCACACTGTTTTGCTGTGGAAACTCATGACACAGCTGCAGCTGCAGAACCACATTTTCCAGATTAAGATTTGAGCTCTGACGTTCTTCAGTCACAGTTAGGCAACAATTACTATAGTTACAACAACCGTGCATGCTCAGAGCACTTCATCATTAGCTTTCTTTAGTGTCATGCAGCATTGATGTCAACATATCCGGTCTCTGTTATTCAACACATATTTCAATAGTTCATTAAGCTGTTTGATAAAATCTGTCAGGACAGGTTTGGATTGCGCAGCATCAAAATCCAAGCCAAGAAATTCTCCCAGCATCCCTCAAATCTTACGTCTATTTCACCAGTGACTGTCCCTCGAACATCGGGCGGTGACTTATGTGGAGCTGGAGCAGTATTCCATAATACATGACACACCAAAAAACACAAACAGCACCTGCACCCAGCACACATCAGAGCCAACGGTAATAACTAAATCTTCATATTAGCTCATTCCCAGAAACTGGCACGTTAATGACTTTACTTTTGTTCCATTCATGCGTTCTTGTTCCTCATTCATGTAGTAATAAACAAGTAAAAGGACAAATTTAATGACATGAAAGCAGAAACTTGCGTCTCATTTGGTGCTGGAAGCACGTGAGGCAACAGTTTCATGCAAGTGACTGAGATGTACCCATGGTAACTGACGCAGTCGTCTTTTTACGGGGCTGCTGCTTCCTGCCCGAAGAGCTGCGGTGAACCACTTCTTCGGTTACCTCGATACGAGTCTCAGTGATCTTAAAGATCAAAAACTGAATCTGAGTTATGAGACGTGAACTGAATTTGACCGAATGCATATTTGGAGATAATAACTGAGATAATAACGAAGTTGAATGTGGGGCATATTTTTATTTTTCGGTTGCACAGACATCAGAAATGCTCCCATTTCAAAACATTTAGTAATGATTTCAGTTAACCTTTGAACCCACAATCTTCTTGATCCACTGAAGTGTTTCGAGACATCCGTGTAGACGTTGGGTACATCTGGGTATTTACAGTTACTGTTTTGTTGAAAGAACAACCCCAACAGCAAACCCGCTGCACACCAGAGGACCGCCGGAATCCCCCTGTGAGGAGGAAGGATTTTAACATCAGTTTCGTATTCAGTGGTTCATTCGTTTGTTAACAACAAAAAAAGACATTTTTCATGGAAAAGCACAGGAAACACACCTGACAGAATCCTTTGTCTGTTTCATATCCACCTCACAGATAACACTGGCAGGAAGGCCAGGCCACTGCCTCTGACACACTCGTGGGTTGATGACAGACACATTCACCACTCTCAGCTCACTGGCTGGAGCGCCAGTTTCGTTAATCCCCATCCTGCCACCTGGCACACTTCCTTGTCTTTCAGGTTTCCTTCAGCAGGTGGAAGTGGAATTTTTTGTATTTTGTCATCTGTTTGAACTTCTGTAGACAACTGAAGACACAACATAAAGCAAAAAAAGAAAGAATAAAGAAAATGCCTGCTTTCATACTGTAGCTCTTGTTTGGTAATGTATTTGAATTATTAGACCAAAATATATCAGTGAGACTGTTGTGACTACAAATATGTACTTACTTTAATCAGCATGATGTTCATCACCCAGTCCGACCTTTTCATAAGATTCAGGCTTGAACTTTGCAGCAATAGATATTTTTTGATGATGGCTAGTAAGATTGTGGGTCCCGAGAACAACATGCCTTGGCTTCCTGAAGGAATAATCATTGACAGCATGTTTCAAACTGGTTTTAAAATGACATGAACCGGAGACTGCAGCAGAAGACGTCTGATTACTCACAAGTCATCACAGTGTGCAGCAGTGACCACAAAGTCCTTACGGATGAGAAATCCTTCCACATACATGACCATGGCTGTCCTGCACCGAGGCCATATATAGCATGGAGTTCTTGGGGGCTACGTACCCATTTATGATGTCACTCCCACGAGCTGAAAAAAAGTAAAAAAATAAAGAACAGAATAGAATAGAATGCCTTTATTGTCTTTACAATGAGATTGGAAAAATAAAGCAAACAAAATGAAGTTAATGCTTCATTAAACAGTCAGAGAACAACAACAAAGGTCTGCAGTTCTTACCAAGTTGTCCGAGGCACGTAAGAGCGTGGAGGAGCAGAAGTGTTTGCACTCCGTGCATGATGCCAGCGAAATGGTCAACGTGTCTTTGTAGGAATGTCAACTTGAGCTTTTTTATGGCTGTTTGCTGTGTCAAGTATGATTACCATCCATTGCATTTGACTTGTAACCACATCCTGTTTGCCTATTGTGTTATCTTCACAGTATCTCATTCCCCATAATCACACGGCCTTATCAGTCAGAAACACTTAGTTGTGTTGTGATTACGAGTTTCTAGTTTCTCACATTATTCATTTCTTACTTTAACACCCTTTGTCATTCGCTTTTAGTTTGACTTTTCCAGTTTAAGACACTGTCAGCCTCCTGATCAGGTTCATTCAATACTTTCTGTATTACAAATTAATCAACTTTTGTTGAATGACTTTCGTCTATTTATTTATTATATATATATATATATATATATATATATATAGAGAGAGAGAGAGAGAGAGAGAGAGAGAGAGAGAGTATTTATGCCAATAGTAATAACATAATGGTATTTATAACTTGGTTCATAACCTGTACACACACAAGGGATGCCTTTTCAGAGCAAGCCAGTGTACTCCTAGTGCCAGTCCCAAGTCTGGATAAATGGATAAAATGGGAGAGTTGCATCAGGAAGGGCATCTGTCCTAGATCTTGGCCAACTCACACATGCAGATCCTCAGTATGATTTCCATACTGGATCGTCAGGGCAGGGGTCGGAAACCTGTAATTCGGAAAGTGACACGAGTGACGCATATATTGAGAAACTAAAATAAATAAATCAATTAATTAAATGATTTTATTTTAATATTTCAAGATCATAATAATGTTCCAATTTAAAACTACAACAAAAACCAAACTGACAAAAATAAAATGCACTTCAACTGGATACTTATAATTTATAAGGTGTGTTGGCAGGCACAAGAGAAGAAAAGACAGGAATGTGCAGAGACAACGCCTTCTGGAGGGAGAGAGCTGGCTGGTATGATGGAGAGAAGGCAGGTAGATACACTGTATGAAGACCAGGTGGAAGGGAAGCAAGCCTCAGAGCATTGCAGGGTTCTAGCCAGCGGGTGATCCCCCAGTGCCGGGCTGAGATTCTCACTGGTTTGCGATTGTATTTGTTTGCCATTACCACAGTTAGCAAGCGGCCATCCAATAGCCAGGGGGAGTAACATGGATGAAGTAGTAGAAAGTGTCCCCAGGGGGCAGAGAGTGGTGATTTGGAATTCAGTGGACATGTAGGTGAAGGGAAGAGAGCTGATAAGGAGGTGCTGGCTAGGTAAGGAGAGAAATTCAGAAGGATGGATGGGGGTGGATTTTGCCAAATGGCCTCAAGAAGAAGTAGGAACAGAGTGATGTATTAGAGTGGAGGAAGGCCCACACAGGTGGACTACATCTGAAAAAGAGAGAGAAGACTGCAAGTGTGGCAACTAGGAATCATAGGATGGTAGTCAGTAGGATAACTTTGGAAATGAATAAGAGGAAGTGTGTGTGAAGGCAGAGGTGAGGACTGAATGGTGGAAGTTGAAGAAGGAAGAATGTTGCTCAGAGTTCAGGGAGGATTTGAGACAGGAGTTGGAGTTGATGTGGAAGAGTTACTAGATGACTGGGAAAATACAGCTGTAATGCTGAGGGAAAGTGCCGGGAAGGTGTTTGGTGCATCCTGTAGACAGAGGAAAGAGGGCAATGAGACTCGGTGGTGGAATGAGGAAGTGGGATGGTCAGGGAGATGAAGAAAGTAGACGGGAGCACTGGGAGGCTCGGCGTATGGCAGAGAGAGGTGCACACACACACACACACACACACACACACACACACAGTGTGTTTTGCTATCTTTGTGGGGAATTTCCATTGACTTCCATTCATTTCTACAGCCTAAACCTTACCTTTACCCTTTTCCTAACCCTAACCATCACATACCTAACCCTAACCCTAACCTAAACTCAATTCATACCTTAGCCCTAACTCTGACCCCTGACCCAAAAACAGGGTTTCCCCTTGTGGGGACAAGGTTCCAGTCCCCACAAGGAGCAATTGGTCCCCACAACGTAGTATATGTCAGGAAAATTGTCCCCACAAGGTATTATAAACATACGCACACACACACACACACACCACACACACACACACCACACACACACACACACACACACACACACACACACACACACACAGAGAAGCACACCATTCTGATGATAACTTTCAAACCCCAAAGCAGCATCTATTTCTGCATATTCCATATCAACTATCAACTGTGTGAAACACCTCCCATAGTGCATGGCATTAGTGACATCACAGTGTCAGGCCTAAGTCTTAGGTCTTACCAAGCTGCCTGAGGCATGTCAGAAGATGGATGAGCAGAAGTCTCTGCAGACCGTGCACGATGCCAGCCGCATGGCTGACCTGTCTTTGTTGGGGAGAGCCTTTTATAAAGCGGTTTGCTTTGAAGGTAAGTATGACTTATTCTGACTTCTAACCACCTCCTTTTTAAAGCGCCTTGAGGTGACTGTTGTGATTTGGCGCCATAAAATAAAATAAAATTGAACTGAATCCTTTATTCTAAGCCAGTTTGCACATTTGAGACTTATTTTTACATCACTTTATTAGGGCCTGAGCACAACCTGTGTGAAGGCTCTATTGTAATTGCTTTGGACATTTGGGGCAAATATAATTGCTTTTTTGAGGGCCTAAACATACTCAAAAACTCATGAAAATTTTTGCACACATGTCAGGTCTGGTGAAAATGTAAGAATTCTAATGGTTTCAGGCATGGCCCTTTCAAAATGGCTCTACAGCGCCACCTTTAGTTCAATTCCTACTGCTGTGTTTCATGTATATGTATGAAATTTGGTACACATATGTAACACGTCCAGATGAACCCAGGGTCCAATGGCACAAACCCAACAGGGAAGTCGCCATTTTGAATTAAATGGGGTGATTTTAGCGATTTCCTGCCCTCATACTTTTCTCTAATAACTCATAGGTTTTGGATCTTATCAACTTCATATTTGTTTTCTCTTATCTACACACCAAGGGGAATCTACATTTAAAAAATGGTAAGTTTTCACCAGAGGGGTGTGGCCGTGACACTGCAGTGAATTTCAATCATTTGCCAGGAAATTTTCATTGCCTCTCTCATTCAAAGCTACATTATCCAATCTGCATCAAACTTCTTCAGTAGGATGACAGTCTGTGCCCCTGAACTCATAATTACTGACAGTCATAGCGCCACCTAGTGGGTACAGGAAATGTCATGTTTTACACTTTGAGGTACAGCTCCAAGGTGGTTGAGCAGAACCATCTCAAATTTCCCCCTGGAAAGCCTTAAGGAGTTACATTGATTCAAAACTGTGAGTTTTTCGCCAAAGGCTGTGACCCTGGCAGGATGTCAAAGTTCGATGCTTTGCCATAAAGACAAAAATGGCAGTAACCCAAAGCCACATTGCCCAATCTGCATCAAACTTTAGTGGTTTGATAAGCCTCCTGCCCTGAACACAATTTATGTACAAAATCCCTAAACGTTAGAGTGCCACCTAGTGGGACCTGGAAATATCATGAAATACCATGTTTTTTGCGTAGCTCTGGAGCTACATTTATCTACATAACTGAAATTGTGCAGGTTGATGTAACATCCTAAGGACATACAAAAAAGTCTCTCGGACCCATACCTGAAACCCTACAGGAAGTCAGCCATTTTCAATTGAAGGTGTCATTTTTTTGCCATTTTCAGGCCTGCTATTTAAATCATCTCGTCCTAGGCTATTTCACCCAGTGAGACCAAAATGGCTCCAGATCATCTAGACAAAGTAGCGACCAGTTACACCAAGCCGTTGAATTGGGCTTTCATTTTTCTCCCTTGCCACAAATTGTTTGTGCACTCGTTCGCACATGCTTTGCCCGATCAGCCCTAAAAATGTAATCACTTGTGTAAAAAAATCAGGCTGAACCCATAACTATGGCTTTCAAGGCTATAGGTGCAATAGTGCCCCCCCTACAGAAGCAAATGAAATTTGTATGACGGTCTTACAGAATTAGTTTCTCTGAATTTAGTTTCTCTGAAATGCATAAAACATTTGTTTCAACATTCCTGACATCATCCTGATCAAAAAATCAATGAGACCCATGCTCTATTTTGCACGCCACAGCCATGACCATACCCTAAATACTGCTTTGGGTTATATGGAGAGCAAAAATTTAGTTTTGCAGAAATGTATGAGAAATTGGTTACAGACATTCTGTACACCATCACAATCAAAAAACCTCCAAGGGTGGCATGGCTCATGCGTGCCACGGGTTGACGTGTGCTGGTTGCACGGGCCCGATCATCGCCACTTGCGGCTTTATAATTGTATTTTTATTCAAACACAGTTTTCCTTTATGTTTCAGACAGTTTGGCTCCATCACTCCATTCTGTCAGTCAAACCATTACCTCAGATACTAAATCATGGCTAAAGCACTTTGTGTGATAAGCAAAGGCTTACATCCAAATATGCTAAAACCAACATAGCTAACATAGCAAATGTTATGCCACATAATCATCTCTCTGGCATGTTAGCATTTGGCTTAAGAATAGTCACAGACATATATAGCTCCAGACTTCTACAACACTATTTGTTTAGAAGTTTTAGATGAAATTCCACAAGTATGTACATGAAACATTCAGGAAGATCCAGCACTTACTGTACATACAGCACCTGTTCAGTAACACTGTTTATTATGACAAGATTTGCCCCTCTGTTTCTGCAGTCCTGTCTGCCCCTTTTCTCACGGAACCAGTCCCATAAGCGAGAAATAACAGGTAGGACAGGGGTAGGGAACTCCAGGCCTCGAGAGCTGGTGTCCTGCAGTTTTAGATGTGTCCCTGATCCAGCACACCTGAATCACATATAGAAGTCATTAGCAGGATTCTGGAGAACTTGACTGCAGACTGAGGAGGTAATTCAGTCATTTGAGTCAGGTGTGCTGGATCAGGCACACATCTAAAACCTGCAGGACACCGGCTCTCGAGGCCTGGAGTTCCCTACCCTGAGGTAGGAGGACACATTCTCCCTGAAAGCAGCAATGAGCTTTTAAGTGAAAACAAATTATCTTGTGTTCACATTAGTGGACATGACATTTGAGAGTTTCTGCACTTTAGACTTCATTTCACTCAATGAAGTGTTTCACACTTTGTTAAACAATATTATCCCATACATGTAAGAGAAATTACAAAATAAAAAAGAGCATCCCAAATAAGAGCACAGTTGTCAAGAGTTACAAACTAACTTTACCATGCTGACAAAGTTAATGTGCAAACCCTTACTTCTTCCTATGAGACAAGTCATCACTAAGAAGCAATCGACCTCTAAGAACCTGTAGACATACACTGCTCACAAAATTAAAGGACACTTTGAAAACCCATCAGATCTCATATCTATACTGATATGGACTGGATAATGTATTAGGAACAAAAGGATGCCACATCATTTGATGGAAATCAAAAAGATCATCCTACAGAAGGCGGAATTCAAAGACACCCCAAAAATCAGAGTGAAAAAAAAAAAAACGTGAAAATGAAAAAGGCTACTTCATTTTGTTGAAATTTCATTGCAGTAACTCAAAATGGTACTCATTACAGCTTGAATGGCCCCCACGTACTTGTAAGCATGCCTGACAATGTCGGGACATACTACTAATGAGACAGCTGATGGTGTCCTGGGGGATCTCCTCCCAGATCTGGACCAGAATATCACTGAACCTGAACACCTAAATAGACCTATATAACTGGAAGTAGCATTATCATCACTTTGACCTTCAGATCAATCTATTGACCTTGAAGGAGAGGTCAGAGGCCAAATGTGATGTGACATTTTAAATTAATACTTTTTATATGCTGACAACACACACCACACATGTAAGAATCATAGTTTCTAAGTTATAAGGGTTTTTGTCAATTTTTGACTAATAAATCATTAAGTTGACCTTGAAGACCTTGATGGATGTAACCCAGATTTTAATGGATTGTCAACATGACCACACTGTACACCACTACAGAATTTTATGAGAATTCATTCCAAACTTTCACGTTTAGAAACTGGCACTCATGTAAAAAAAATTTTAGCTTGTAGAACCACATTTAGCAGCAATAAGTAGAAGTAATCATTTTCTGTATGACTTTATCAGGCTCACCTCACTGTGGATGTATTTTGACCCACACTTTTTTACTGAAGTTTGCCAACATTAGTAGCTCACGCAGCACTTCAATCAGGTTGAAGTCTAAACTTTGAACCATTGCAGCACCTTGATTCTTTTCTTTTTTGCTGCTGTCCCTGTGATCACTGTCCTGTTGCATGACCCAGTTTCAGCCAAGCTTTAGCTGTCAGACAGATGGCCTCATATTTGACTCAGAATACTTGGTATACAGAAGAGTTCATGTTCAATGCAATGACTGCAAGATGCCCAGATCCTGTGGCTGCAAAACAAGCCCAAATCATCACCCCTCCCTCCATTGTTTATGTTTGTGTCACTGTGTGTTATTATTGTCCTCATGCTGAACATGTAACTTAATTGTCGCATCGACCAGGCGCATACCTGTCAAGTTTTGTATTTAAAAATACGGGAAATTTTCCGCCGCTGAAAATAGAAATTGCTATATGACGTCATTGCCTAATTTGTATAATTGTTCATTTGTATGTAGTTGCAATCAAGGATGTGGGAGAGGAAAAACATCTTTGGAGAGACAAAAAGTGAAGAAAAAAAACACCCTAAATATGTTTAGAACTACAAATGAACTTTATTAAATAACTTAATAACTTAATGCTTTGCCTAGACCAACATTACATAGATCAGTGTTGTCCCATATTGTTTAATGTTAGAAATATCAAATTTAACAAAAACACTGGGGTGAAACTGCTACCTACATTCAACCCTCCTTTATCTGGGCCACGTTGCCAACTTGTGTAAGAAACTCGCTGTCGCCTGTCTCAACGGTTGATAAAGGCTGAAGCGAGGGACGGGGATGGGAGCGGAGGGAGCGGGTAGGCAGGCGGTGTTTAAGTGAGGTTCGGGGGTTGGAGGGTGAAGTCGAAGCGAGGTGTGGGCGATGCCAAAGCCTACAAAGGGACGCAGTAAGAAGGTTTAAGTACAAAAAAATGGTGACAGGAGGATTTCGCTGTTGCTAGTTGCTTTTTGGAAAAAAAATCCCCGCTAAGCTGGCAACACTGAGCCCAACCGAGGTCCAATTCTTTTTCCAGGTTTGTTCTGGCTGTCGGCACTAACCTCGCGAGAACTGCCACCTGCAGTAGCCTGGGTGGCAGTTCTTGAGAGGCTAGTGACAGAATTCAGTTTGGAACGGCACAGGAATGCTTTTTAAAAATTTTTATATTAAAATATGGGAAAATAATAATATGGGAAGACAGCGGGACAGAGGGGTAAAATACGGGAGTTTCCCGGCCAAAACAACGAGAGACTTGACAGGTGTGGCCAGATGCTACTCCCCAAGATGCAAGAAGAAAGCAAAAATATATCTTTTTACTAATGAAAATGACAAAAATAATAATGCACAGTGACTTGGATAAGTAACTTTAATCATATTACTCATATATATGATTTTTTTTTGGTAATATATCCCAGCTCGCCCCTACAGGCTGTCTTTTTTTCCCTCCTCTACCAGAGGCCTGGGAGCTTGAGGGTCCTATGCAGTATCTTAGCTGTTCCCAGGATTGTGCTCTTCTGGACAGAGATCTCTGATTTCATTCCATTCCATTGGAGCTGCTCTCCCAGTCTGGGGGTCACTGCCCTGACTGTTCCGATTACCGTTGGGACCACTGTGGCCTTCACCTTCTTCATCCCTTCCAGCTCCTCGCTGAGCCCTTGGTATTTATCAAGCTTCTCGTGTTCCTCCTTCTTGATGTTGCCATCACTCAGTATTGCAATGTCTATCACTACGACCTTCTTCCAGAGGTGGGAAGTAACAAAGTACAAATACTTCGTTACTGTACTTAAGTAGATTTTTCAGGTATCTGTACTTTACTTAAGTAGTTATTTTTCTGACTACTTTTTACTTTTACTCCCTACATTTTTACACAAGTATCTGTACTTTCTACTTCTTACATTTTCAAACAGACTCGTTACTTTTTAACACGTCAGAGAGAAGTTTGCATTTCCGGTCAGTGCGCCGTCAAACATCAAACGATCTGAGCCTAAACGGAGGAATAATAACACATTAGAGACAATCGTACTGGCGTATCCTCCATCATCGGGGCTTATCTCGTACAAAGGGATTAAATACGCAAACCCATATAATTAACGTCTCATTTATAGCGCTATAATCAGGGGTTACAGCGGGCCGGACCGAGTCCGTAAGTTGCGCTGCGGCACATAAACAGCTTAGCTAGCGCTACTGAAGAGGAGCGAGCATGAAGGGAGTAACGTGTGGCAGGTAAATGCAACGTTTCTAAATGCTCAACAAATATCAGCACACAAAGTGTGTGCAGTTTGTCACACAGTGTGTCTGCGAGCTAAAAGAAGAGCTGCTGCATTTCAGGGAGAGCAAAGAGAGAGAAGTTCACTCAGAGATGGAGAAAGAGGACAGGAGAGGAAGAAGAGAGGCTAGAATTAAAGGTAAGGACTGGAAAATAAACAGAAGATGCTGACTTTGTGTTATTCAAAGATTCTATGAAAATACTGCAGTTTAGGTTAGCTTGTTGTACTGTATTTACAGTAAAGCTCTGTGTTGGACTGGAGCACAGTGTTTGTGTTCATGGTCAGAGTTACAGGTTACATCAGTGCAGCAGAGATGAGTTTGAATCAAAGCTGCTGATGCTGAGATTCATTCACTGAATCCAACATTTATGCAGCCTGTATGCTGTCAGTGTAGGGGATGGAGATCAGCTCAGAGAGCTGTGAAATACTGGGTTACATCTTTGTGAATTCAGTTCATCCACACAGAGCAGTAAACCTCAGAGCAGCAGCAGCAGGTCAGCTGATCACAGCCTGCACACCAACATCATTTACTGGAGCTCACAATAGAAATTTGTGATTCTTCTCCCCATGCAGAGCCACTACGGCTGATCTTAGGGTTCCTCCACCTTCTGAATCCCACTGTAACCCCTGAGTATCCTCATGTTGGTGTTTAGGTGGAGGCACAGTCACCCTCTACTATGGAGGACACAGAGAACAGAGCTGTGCTTAAATTCCCTTTCACAGTTTGTGTCCTATAACAGATTCAAGCTGAGTGCATTCATTAGGATTAAAATTTAGATTGGAGTAACGTTTGTATTCTCATGTAATATTATTTTATATTATTACAATAATATATAATGAGGTTCGGTTAGTTTTAACACAAAAATAAGCAGTAGAAACATCCTCCAAGAACTACTTTTACTTTCTTACTTTGAGTACATTTCAGAGCCTGTACTTTTTTACTTTTACTTAAGTAGAGAAGTTGAACCAGTACTTTGACTTTTACTAAAGTATTTTTTAACATAAGTACTTGTACTTCTACTTAAGTACAGAATGTCAGTACTTTTGCCACCTCTGCCTTCTTCCTTTGCTTTTCCACCACTACAATGTCCCGTTGGTTAGCCATCACAAGTTTGTCTGTCTGTATCCAGAGGTCCCAAAGGATCTTATCTCTGTTGTTCTCAGCCACCCTTGGGGGTGTATCCCATTTTGACCTCGGGACTTGCAGGTCTTACTCAGCACAGATGTTCCTGTATACTATGCCGCCCACTTGGTTATGGCGTTCCATATGTGCCCTGCCTGCTAGCATCTTGTAGCCTGCTGTTATGTGCTGGATTGTCTCAGGGGCATCTCTGCACAGCCTACACCTGGGGTCTTGCCTGGTGTGGTAGACCCCAGCCTCTATCCATCTTGATTAGTGCCTTTGTGCTGTCTGTTAGTCCAGCTTTGTCCAGCCATTGGTAGGATTCTTCTATGTCAGCCACTTCTTCGATCTGCCAGTGGTACATGCTGTGCAGAGGCCTGTCCTTCCATGATGGTTCCTGTTCTTCCTCCTCTTCGTTCTTGGGTTTCTGCTGCCTGAGATACTCACTAAGCACATGATCCTTTGTGGCCATCTTCCTGATGTATTTATGGATGTTCGCTGTTTGATCTTGGATAATAGTTCAGACACCCACTAGTCCCCGGCCACCTTCCATCCACTTAGCGTACAGTCTCAGGGTGCTGAATTTGGGGTGAAACCCTCTATGCATGCTAAGGAGCTTTCTTGTCTTGACATCACTGGCTTCTATTTCCTCCTTTGGCCAGATTATTATCCCATCAGGGTATCTGACAACTGGCAGGGCGTAGGTGTTGATAGCCCAGATCTTGTTTTTCCCATTCAGATGACTCCTTAGGACTTGCCTTACTTCTCTGCAGGTATTTGGAGGTTGCACCTTTCCTAGTGGCCTCTTCATGGTTCCCATGTGCCTGTGGGATTCCAAGGTACTTGTAGCTGTCTTCAATTTCTGCAATCCCCTCAGTTCTGACAACTGTTCCTTTCTTTGTTGAAACACACATGTGGCCATGTGTGTTTCAAGCACATCGGGTAATGTGGCAGCAGAGGATGAGACCATTTCCCTGAGGTTTCTCTTTCTCCAGCTGCAGAGGAAACTAAAGAGCTCCCACCCGTTCATTTTTGATAACATTCCTGCAGCTGTGTGTGACCGTAGCTACCCACCAACCCACTTTGGCAGCCTTGTGGAGAATGCTCGTTTACATCTTTGGGTTTGTTGTTTGCCAGGTTTTGAGAAGCCATGCGTGTCATGTCGTGGTAGTTTGGTTACTGATGCTGTACCTGCGTCATTTGATCACACTAAAAAACAAAGGAGGGCTGATGATTCCTCCTGAGGGCACAATAAAGGTGATCAGGTGAGTGTTTTATGTACCAGTCAGCATCAGGAAAAGCTGACAAAGGCTTTGTTCACACTGCAGCCTGAAGTGACCCAATTCTGATTTTTTGTGAAATCCGATTTTTATTTTGCATGGTCGTTCACATTTCCAAATATATGCAACTTGTATGTGATCTGTGTGTGAACTGCGAATGAGCCTAAAAGTGTCCCGCACGCGCAGTAGAGGACGCAATAACATCACACGTAGTGAGCGTGCTCAGTGTTTGCGGAAATAAGTTGGTTTTTCTTCCCACTTACATGTAGCAGAAGAGTGACGTTTGACGAGCTTCAATGACGTGCAGGTCGGATGAATGCGACCTGGCCGTACAGACACAGGTCACATTTGAAAAGATCAGCTACGTATCGGATTCAGGACCACATATCCAAGTGGCCTGGGTCGCATTTGAAAAAATTTGGATCTGTGTTGTTCAGACTGTCATGAAAAGATCAGATACAGGTCACATAAGGGCAAAAAAATCGGATTTGGGTCACTTCAGGCTGCAGTGTGAACGCAGCCAAAGTGTCCTTTATCTCTTTATTGTGATTTGGTGCCATACAAATAAAGATTGAACGATCTTCCAGACCGTCTGTTTACCCACTGTCTGCTCATCACTCTATTTTTGAAATAGTCACTACATATGTCACTAGTCGCTTTTTGGGGGGGGGGGGGGGGGGGGGGGGGGGGGGGGGGGGGGGGGGGGGGGGGGGGGGGGGGGGGGGGGGGGGGGGGGGGGGGGGGGGGGGGGGGTGGGGGGGGGGGGGGGGGGGGGGGGGGGGGGGGGGGGGGGAGGCCGGGAGGGAGGGAGGGGGACATTAAAAGTCACTAAATTGGCAACACCTGGCAACCCTGAACTCAAACACGCACACACACACACCACACACACACACTCTGTGCAATACCCACATTATGTGCAATATTATATCACTCATACTAAATAATATCTATCACGCCAATAATGTTCAATATCCAATATTCATCCACTGGTGCAATACTCACCGATCTTCATTATTGTATTATATACTTATTTTATTCTTTACAATTATATATTTTATAAATTTTATGTATATTTTTAGAAGTTCTATTTTATATTTCCCTCAACTTAATGAATCAAATCTGGATGATCTTCTCAAACTAGACCCCAAACAGCGATCACTTGTCTCTAAAATTTATAATATTATTTTATCTTATGATGCTCATCACACTACAAGGATTAAAGACACCTGGGAACAAGAGGCGGGTGTGACTTTGGCTGATGACTGGTGGGATTTGGCCATAAGCACTAGGCACAAGACCAAGTTTTTTTTAGATGCCATTATTCTAAGGCTAACTTATGAAGGATATTTCCAGGCTCTGTCGATATTTGTGACTCGTGCCTCTCCCTGTCACCTTACACATATGTTCTTGCTTTTGCACTGGAAGGCGCCCCAGCTGCCCTCCACTACACATTGGATTAACGAAGTTATGTCATTTCTGAAAATAGAGAAAATCAGATAGTCAAGATGTGGTTCACCAATCTGACTTAATGGTAAATGGCAAGGTTTTTTTGGACTTTTTTGCATCAGCTTGAAGCCAGTCCCTTAGCCCCCCCCCAACTACCACCACCACCACAACATATTCCTTCCCTTATTTTTTTGTTTTGTTTTATTTTATTTTGTCTTATTGTATGTTAATTACATTCCCTTTATAAAACGTGAATCACCAGGATTTCTGATTGTTGAGTATTATCATTGTTCAGCAGTCATCTTGTTTTTCTTTTCATATTATTTTTTGTATTTTTTTTAAACTATGGGTGTGTGTGGGTGTGTGTGTGCTTTAAAAAAGAGAGGAAGAAAGAGAAAATGTAAAACACCTGAAGAAGCTTGTACAGACATGTGTCTTGAATATTGTATATTTTTATGTCTTTGATTTCTTCCTAATTAAAAAAAAAAAAGAAAGAAAGAAGTGTGACTTTCTACTACATACATGGCATTAAACAGAGAGGCCTGCCAAATTCTCAGCAAGGAAAGTAGCTATTGGCTGTCCTAAAAGTCGCTAGGAGTCGCTGTTTGACATCATCACCTAATTTGCATAATTGGTTATTTGCATGTAGTTGCAATCGAGGCTGTAAGAGAGAGGAATAACATCTTTGGAGAGACAAAAAGTGAGGAAAAACACCCTAAATATAGAACTACTAGGGCTGGGGAATATGGACCAAAATATCTCAACATTTTTTACCCGAATGGCGATATACGAACTATATCTTGATATTTTTTCTTCCCAAAGGTATAAACAAAAAAGGGACTTCTGAGTCAAAGCTACATGTCCCAAATGTCACACAGACACTTTTATTAACATTTGTAGATGTACAGGAGAAATTGCTCAAAAACAAACCACCGGCATATTTAATTAATAATGCTCCTCAAATAAATTAATGCTTTTTCCTTCATAACAAAGACTTGCAGCTGTGCTCTTAAAATGTAAACAGAAAAGATTCAGAGCAAAAACAGCAAAAGGCTGGACTGATTCTTTAAAAAGCCAGTCTGCAGTGAGGTAGACTTCACCACAGTGCTTCCTCCTGTGTAAGATAACAGTAAATCCACTGACGTACACGCTGACGTATCATAATAACGGGCCCACCGGCTCAATGCGGACTGGTATTCCACCGGCTGCATCGCGAGGACGCGAACAGACCCACTTCCGCCTATTAAGGTCACGTGACTTACGGTGGCATACCAACAGCCAGGTACTCTCGGGGGTCCGGGCGATGCCAAACCGTCTGAACGGACGCATTACGAAGGCTGTGTGCACACAAAACACGCCGATAGCGGAGCGTTACATGTTAACAAAAAACTCTCCAAAAGTCTCCAAATTTGTCGCTAGTCGCTTTTTGGAAAAAAAAACTCCCTGGGGGGGGGGGTCTGAAAAACCACTAAATCTAGCGGACAAAGTCACTAATTTGGCAACACTGTCTCATTGTACATTATAACGACAAAGGCATTCTATTCTATTCTATTCTATTCTAAAACCTGGACACAGCATGTGTTTACTGTTACTAGGCAACGGTTACTATGCAAACAGGGGGCGGATCTAGGAATACATCAAAAGTGGTTACAATGTTCAAGATCAAAGCTCTTTAGAAGTGTCATTATTTAATGATTTATAAAACATGCAGGTACTAACAAACCCAACAGAGCAAACAAACCTCAGTCGAACCTCTGGAGAGAAAAGAGAACTGTTTTGTTTTATTAGCAGCAATACAAACGCAATACAAAGACTATGAAGAAGGAAAAGGACATCTAAAAACTGCATCAAGCAATGGTGAAGCAGCAGCACGACAAGAGAAAGCTGCTAACCTAGCAATGAGGGAAGAGAACTCAGTTGAAGAGTTCTCTGAAAATCAAGTTAAAAAGATTGGAAGATTGTGGAGGAAGCAAGGCTTCATCAAACCCGAGCGGAAAGAACTTGGAAAAATGGATGGACAAAACAAGAAGGCGAAATGCAAACACAATGAACGTATTCAGCCTGAAAAACAAAAGCAGTTGAAACCATCCGAGACTGCCACAGTGAAGTAAAAAGACGACAGACATATGCTGAATATGCCTCAGTCAACCGTGTGGCAGCAGGACGGAACAGCGCTCTAAAAGTGAAAGTCTGCTCGCAAAAACACCTTCTCCTCCACCACCTCGTCAGACTGGGACACAAGACCCCAACCGTCCTCCCATTTGTGGCAACAAAAAGGTGCCTAAGGGAACAGGCATCCCATCAGTTAACAAAAAGAATTACGTTCTTGTTCACCCTATGCACCTCGCTTGTTTTGAAGGATGGACTTACAACAGATGCTGGATATCCATATGTAATATTTACATATATACATGTGTGTAAATTTGACCCCCAACCCGGTCACAGCTGTTACAGGCAGAGCCTTCCCCTTTAGGATTGCAGCCTTGTGGGGGATGGATTCCAAGTGGGAGGTGCCATGTTGTAGGCTTGGAGGGACCGCCCATGTGTTAGTTGTCCTCTGCGCCGCCCTGTGTGGTATGTTGCGGGCTAGCGCAGGAGAGGGAAAGGAAAAGTGTGTTCGGGACAGCTGAAAAGAAATAAAGTTTTGTTGCTGAAATCGTGGCAGTTGCTGTCTTTCTACGCCTGGCGGAAGCTGACCCGCTGTGAAGAAGCAGGCTTGTTACCCACACGAGCCGAGTGAAGAATACGCCAGGGGTCTCCTACCACGGTTGGGAGCCGCGATCTGGTCGGGGTAACACTGGGGGCTTTGTCCGGGATTAAGCTCCGCAAAGGACGGCGAGAGAGAGAGCGCTCCGAACGAGAGAGAAAATGGCAGCACGCGAGGATGCCGAGCGCAACACCAAGGTAATGCACCTTAGCAGGAGCGCTAACCCATTTTTGCCAGAGCACACGGAGACTGCTAAAGTTAATATGGACTCGCCCGATAAAGTGTATGCTAAACGATATAGTAGCAACCCTTTCGTCACAGGCATGGAGCTAACACTAGCCGCTAAGGAAGAAGCCGCTGATATGTACCGAGTGAGGCTGCATGGCAATCTCACCCCGCCACCCTCCACGCACACCAACCCCTTCTTAACACCAGAGGCGTCACAGAAGGCAGTTTGTGGCGATTTCAATTACCGTCACTATCCAAACTGTGACAGCTCTATAAACATGGCATCCACACCAGTTAAAGCTGCACCCTGTGGCACAGATCAGCATCCTACTGAGTTCGTTACACCCACTGTATGTGACCAGCCAGCCATTTCGCTCACGGCTATGAACCGTAACCATTGCGCTCCTGTAAAAGCCCAGTTTACTGAGCCTGCTGATCCGTGTATCGTGCCATGCACACCCCAGCCTGTACAACTCAGCCCTAAAATGCTGGCTCAGGATTGCTGCTCCTCCACGCCTCACGTAGCAGCAGCGCCAGCTGGGGAGCTTGGATTCTATAAGCATGGCCAACATAGCGCAAAACAAGTCAGGCCAGTGCCACGTACTGTCACTCTAGCGCGGCGCATGATAGTGACTCTGTAGACAGTAGTGACGATGAACATTACAGAGGCAAAGAAAAAATTCCTGTACTGCAGCCAGGTCACTTTGATGGATCAGGCTCATGGAAAGATTTTCTTTATCAGTTTGAGAATTGTGCAAAGGCTAACCGCTGGACAGAGAGGACTATGGCTGTCCAACTCAGATTCAGCTTGAGGGGCGCGGCTGGCACCATAATCCACAAAACCCCAAATCTGCTCGTTGGAGCTATGGGAGGATTGTGGAGGAGGTAGAGGTTGCCTATGGGCCATGTTCAGAACATGCAGCAGCCATCGGCATTGAGTTAAGACAGAGACTCAGGAAACCCGGGTGAAGCCTTGCACACCCTCAGAGATGACATTTACGAAAAGCTTCTATTGTGTATGCCGATCGATCCGAGAGGGAGCAAGATCGCATTGGTGTAGAAATTTTTATCAATGCTGTGGCAGACGCTGAAACGATCCAGAAATTACTGGAGGAACAGCCACGCACCCTGGCCAAAGCATATGGAATTGCCCACCAATTCGAGACAACCAGGAGGGCTGCCAGGGCAGTCACGCAGCTAATGCAGCCAGGCACCAGGGGCTCAGCAACACAAGCGGTTCGGGCGGCTATGGTACGGGAGAATGTGCACATGCTAAAATATAAACCATCAGAGAGAGCACACAGACCTCAGCAGCATGGGCAGCAGAATCCAAGCATGCATGACAAATTGAACAGGAGAGAAGCTGTCTGTCACAACTGCTCGGGCATAGGACACCTATGGAGGAACTGTCCCTCCCCTCGTCCTCGTGCACAAAAGCCACTAAGGGCCAGCAGGGACCAGACCTCTGACCCAGGTGCTGTGGTCATTTGCAACAAAAATCGCAGAGATGTGATGTGTGTTGAGATACTGGTGCATGGGCTGGAACTATGTGGTTTGCTGGACTCTGGTGCACGGAGGAATGTGTTGCCCCTCCACCATTTTGACACCATTCCTATAGACTCCAGGCCCCAGACACAGCCATCCACTGCTCAGGTCCTACAGGGCATCAACCCAGAGGGTTTGGCTGTCCTTGGAGAGGTTGTCCTGCCGGTGCATGTCGGTAGCAGGGTCACGGACGTGAACTTCATCCTGGCTGACATGGCTGAGAGCACCGAAGTTATTCTGGGGCACCCTTTCCTGCAAGAAGCAGGCACTTGTCTAGACTATGGCCGCAGTGAGGTAACCCTTTTCGACGAAAAGGTACCCCTCTTTAAATCATACTACCGACCCCAAGTACATGTTGTTAGAGTGGCACGCACCACAGTGTTGGCGCCTGGCTGCGAATACGTAGTCCCAGGGTTCTCCCGTGGCATCACTCATGGGGACCTGATGTTGAGCCCCACTAAAGGCTTCGTAGAGAAGCACCAGGTACTTGTGGCCCACGCAGTTGTGCAGCCTCGGAAACCCTCCAGCATCCCTATCCAAGTCTTCAACCCTGGGGCTGCACCTGTTACCTTAAGAAGGGGTGCTGTGGCTGGGGTCCTCCAGCCGGCACGGGTCTTGGAAGGGATGGAGCCTCATCTGCTCAGTCCTCCAGCAGCCTCTAAGTGCAGCAGCCCTAACCCTGCTTCCGTGCCGGGCCATCTGCAGGCCCTGTATGCCGAGAGCTGCTCCAGCTTGACGCGGGATGCCTGCCACAAGTTGGCTGGCCTTCTGCAGTCCTACGGGGACGTCTTCTCAACCGGCCCAAATGACCTTGGCCGCACCAACGTTGTTCAGCACGACATCCTGATCACACCGGGGCCACCGGTGAAACATCCACCACGCAGGATGGCAGGGGACAAACAGACAGCAGCTGACCAGCAGGTACAGCAGAGTCTGGATACTGGGTTAGCTCAGCCTAGCAACAGCAGTTGGGCTGCACCAATTGTGATGGTGAAAAGAAGGACCAGAGTCCACGGCTGTGTGTGGATTATCGGCCCCTAAATGAGCGCACCATCAAAGATGCTTACCCCCTGCCACGCATCCAGGACACCCTGGATACGCTGTCCACAGCCAAGTACTTCAGTACACTGGACCTGACATCCGGGTACTGGCAAGTAGAACTGACCCCTAGAGCCCGCAAAGCAGCTGCCTTTTGTACTCGAAAGGGGCTATTCGAGTGGAACGTGATGCCCTTTGGGCTATGCAATGCGCCGGCCACGTTCCAGAGGTTAATGGATCGAGTCCTGGTTGGGCTGCAGTGGGAAACGTGCTTGGTATACCTCGATGACATTATTGTCTTGGGGCAGGATAGCAACCAGATGTTGGAGCGGCTTGAACAGGTCTTTGCTAGGCTACGCAAAGCCAACCTAAAGCTGAAACCTTCAAAGTGCTGCCTTTTCCGAGAGCAAGTCGCCTACTTGGGGCACATCATCTCGGCCGGGGGCATTGCTACTGACCCCCAGAAGGTTCAGCAAGTGATCGAATGGCCTGCACCTCGGAATGTCACAGAGATGCGACAGTTTGTTGGATTGGCTTCCTACTACCGCCGCTTTGTGGAGGACTTCGCCACAATAGCCAAGCCACTCCATGAACTCACTAAGAAGTATGCACGCTTCAAATGGACTGCTGAGTGCCAGGAAGCGTTTGAGGAATTAAAAAGGCGTCTTACAGTAGCACCCATTTTGGGCTACCCCCTGGACCAGGGCGAGTTTCTCCTCGATACGGATGCCAGCGACTGTGGGATCGGCGCAGTCCTCTCCCAAGTACAGGGAGGCGAGGAGAGGGTCCTGGCTTATGGGAGCAGGCGGCTGTCAGCCACCGAACAAAACTACTGCACGACCAGACGAGAGCTCCTGGCGGTTGTAGAGTTCACGTCCCATTTCAGACAGTATTTGTTGGGCAGGCCCTTCACGGTTCGCACTGATCATAGCAGCCTCCGCTGGTTAACTAGACTGAGGGAGCCAGAGGGCCAGCTCGCCCGCTGGTTAGAGAAGCTGGCAGAGTACGACTTCAAAGTGTTGCATCGGCCTGGAAAAAGCCACCAAAATGCCGATGCACTTTCCAGGAGGCCATGCCGTACGTCGTGCCCCTGCATGGCTCCAGATCCCAAATTCAACAGTAGCCAGTGTAATGATAAGTGTTAACTAAGGTGTCACCAGCAGGTGTCAGTGTTGTACGAGAGCCCACGTAGGAGGTGTGGAGAAGAAGACAAAGAGTTAAGATGGCAGTTCATGTTACATGTCAAGTCTGAGTCTTTTAATAAATGGCTAGCTGAAGCTAGCCCAATGTTCTTCAAGCTCTTTTATTATAAATAAGACAAGAACATTACATGGTACCAGGATCGGGGTCGAGTAAAGGAAGCAACACAACAAGATGGATGCAGTAAAACCGCCGGGTCCGCTGAAGCTGACTGGAAATGTGGATGCAAGTTGGAGAGCTTTCAAACAGCATTTGCAGCTGTACATGGCGGCAGTCGGAATAGATCGACGAGCAGAGGAAAGAAAAATCGCCGTGCTCCTCACAGTTGCCGGCCCAGAAGCGATAGAAGTCTTCAACACTTTTGTGTTTGCTGAACCTGCCGACAAAGACAAGTTTGACGAGGTCGTAAAGAAGTTTGATGAACACTGCCTGACAAAAAAAAATGAAACGTGTGAAAGATACGTGTTTCGCTCACGCCTACAGCAACAGGGTGAGTCATTTGATAATTTTCTCACAGACCTCAAGATTAAAGCTCAGTCATGTAACTTTGGCGATCTGAAAGACTCCATGATAAGAGATCAAATAGTTTTTGGGACTAATGAAAAGAAGCTCCGAGAGAGATTATTGAGGGAGTCAGACCTCACATTGGCCGAGGCTGTTAAAATATGTCAAGCCGCTGAGTTAGCACGATGCCAGATGCAGACATTTCAAGGCCCTGTGCTAGGAGAAAAGCACCAACAAAATGGCGTAGTGAACGCTGTGGCGCCAAAAAGGACGCAGCGGAGCAAGTTTAATGACAGTGCCGACAGGAATAAAATGAATAATAAAGGGATGTTCGCTTGCAAGCGATGTGGTGAAAAACATGAAGCTAGAAGGTGTCCTGCCTTTGGTAAACGGTGCATGAAGTGCAAGGGACTGAATCACTTCACCAAAATGTGTTTCTCAAAGGGGAAGGAACAAAGCGTGCATACAGTCCAGGAAGACATTGATGACAGTGATAACTTGAGTGAAACCTTTTTCATAAAGACGGTGTCACATGGTGAAAATGTGACTGTGCAGTCCTTAGCTGATGTAAGCCAAATGGTTAATGTAGCAGCTAATGATAAATGGACTGTTTCCTTTGCTAGTTAATGGGACGGTGGTGACATTCAAAATTGATACTGGAGCCAAAGCTAACTTGATTAGTGAAACGGATTTCCAGACATTGAAAGAGAAGCCTAAAAGGTTTGCAGAAAAAATCGCTCCTTTGAAAGCTTATAATAATCAGCCGATTCAAACAAAAGGGGGATGTAAACTAAAGGTGACAGCTAAAGGCAAACAGCACAACCTGCTGTTCACCATTGTGCCTGCTGGACATGAATCGCTGCTAGGAGACAAAGCATCAGAAGACTTAGGTCTGGTTAAAAGGATTTACCAGATAAACACAGACAGCCTGGAGATAGCTGAACAAAATAAAAGTGGTACACCGCAGCACTGTGAAGGGACTTCTGCTATAGTGGAAAAGTTTACCTCTGTGTTTCAAGGACATGGAACATTGCCCCAAACTTACAAAATTCAGCTGAAAGAAAATGCCAAGCCTGTAGTGCATGCTCCAAGGAGAGTACCAGCGCCACTTAGACCAGCTTTAAAAAAAGAACTGGAAAGAATGATGCAAATGGGTGTCATTGAGCGTGTGGAAGAGCCTACAGACTGGGTCAACTCTATCACATGTGTCAAAAAAAAATACAGGTGACATTAGAGTGTGCCTTGACCCTAAAGATCTCAATGAAAACATCAAAAGAGAACATTATCAGATTCCAAAACGAGAAGAAATCATGAGTGAGATGGCTGGAGCTAAGTTCTTCAGTAAACTTGATGCCTCACATGGATTCTGGCAACTGAGACTGGACCCAGAAAGCAGCAAATATACCACCTTTAACACACCATTTGGGCGTTACTGTTTTCTGAGGCTTCCATTTGGCATCAAATCTGCTCCAGAGATCTTTCACAGAGCTATGGAATCTGTAATTGAGGGTCTTGAAGGTACCAGAGTCTATATTGATGACTTGGTCGTTTGGGGAACAACAAGGCAGCAGCATGATGAAAGGTTGAAAAAACTCTTGGGGAGGGTCAAAAAGAATGGACTCAAACTGAACAGGGACAAATGCCTTTTTGGGGTCACGCAAATGACCTTTTTGGGTGACAAGATCACAAGTGCAGGGGTGGAACCTGATCAGTCAAAAGTGCAAGCTGTACTTGACATGCCAGCCCCTACTGATAAGAAAGGTGTACTGCGAGCCATGGGAATGATTAATTTCCTAGGTAAGTTCATTCCTAACCTAGCTGTCAAGACTACATGCCTTAGAGAGTTGCTACGTCACGACACGGTGTTTGAATGGACAAGGCGACATGAGGACGAATGGCAGAGATTAAAGCAGACTGTTGCTGTTGAGCCAGTGCTCACGTTCTTTGATCCAACAAGGCCAACGAAAATTTCCACTGATGCCTCAAAAGATGGCTTAGGAGCTGTCTTGCTACAGATGCAAGAGGACAGTTGGCAGCCGGTAGCGTATGCATCAAGGTCAATGACAGAGACTGAACAACGTTATGCTCAGATTGAAAAAGAGACTTTGGGCTTAGTGTTTGGTTGTGGAAAATTTCACAGTTATGTCTATGGCTTGCCAACGTTTGCAGTAGAAACTGACCACAAACCGCTCATAGCAATCAGAAAAAAGAACCTCAATGACATGTCACCCAGGATTCAACGCCTGATGATGTTTCTACAAAGGTATGACTTTGAACTGATTTATACACCAGGCAAATACATTGTTCTGGCGGATGCACTGTCACGAGCACCAGCTCCAAGTGATGACACACAGTGTAGCCCTGTGTCTGTTGATGTTGAAATGCACATAAACATGGTGACTGCTTCTCTCCCGGCATCAGATGTAATGCTACAGCAAATTGCGCAGGAGACGGCGAAAGACCCGCAACTGCAAAAGGTAATTCACCTGAGCCAGAATGGATGGTCACGAGGTGTTTGTCCGGGTTGGTATCCTGTGCGTGCAGATTTGTGTGTGGCTAATGGTCTGCTTCTGAGACAAAACAGGATTCTCATTCCACAGTCTATGCATCGAGACATGCTACAACGCATTCATGAGGGACACTTAGGAGTGGAGAAATGCAAAAGGAGAGCGCGAGAAGCTGTGTACTGGCCAGGAATCAACAGAGATATAGAGGAGATGGTTCAAAAGTGTGAAACATGTCTTAAACATCGGTACAAGCAACAGAAAGAGCCGATGCTGATTGCAGATCTTCCCACTGCACCATGGCAAAAAGTAGGTACTGATTTGTTTCATCTACATGGAAAGGACCATCTTCTAGTGGTTGACTACTACTCTAATTATCCTGAAGTAGCGCAGCTTTCCAGTACATCAGCACAGTCTGTCATCACACACATGAAAAGTTTTTTCTCAAGACATGGGATTCCCCATTGTGTGGTGAGTGACAATGGTCCACAATTTGACTGCAGTGAGTTTCGTGATTTTGCAGTTCAGTACGGATTTGAACATGTCACCTCTAGCCCTTTGTATCAGCAGGCTAATGGACAGGCAGAGAAAGGGGTCCAGGTTGTGAAACGATTGTTTAAAAAAGCGAGAGAATGTAATGCTGACCCTTACCTGGCTTTATTGAGTTACAGAGCCACTGCCCTGGAATGTGGAGCATCTCCTGCTGAGTTGCTCATGGGTCGCAAACTGCGCACCACACTTCCTCACATGCCAAGGAAGGATGGCTACAGGAGTGACAACAAGTGGGCTGACAAAAGAATGAAGCTCAAGCAAAGACAGAAGAGGAACTATGATAAAACAGCAAGGAATCTGGTGCCTCTGCAGGAAAAGGATGTTGTGAGGATTGATGGTCCTGAGCTGTGGGACAGAAAAGCAACTGTACTGCAAGAGGTAGGACCCAGATCGTTTGTTGTCGAGACAGAGAATGGTCAAGTTTTAAGGAGAAACAGGAGGAGTCTGTTAAAGATTCAGAATGGTGAGAGTCAAGAGAAAGAGACAGGATGGGAACAAGAGAATGTTGCGACAGAAGTGCAACACAGTGAATCTTCTTCATCATTGCCAGTGACTGTAACACTCAGAAGGTCCACTCGACCTAAGAAACCACCTGAGAGGCTCATAGAACAAATATGAATGAAGTAACGGGTTAACTGTGTAAAGAAAGTGGTAAAGCGTTGCTGACTTTAATGTGTTAAAATGTGTTCCTAATGGTTACAGTTACAGGAAGTGAAAGAGTCATAGTGTAATTTTAAAGACCAATGCTAGTTTGTTTGTTGAAATGTGTTGAAAATACCAAGCTTGAATATATTTCTTTTGAGCCATATGCATACATTGAGTTACAAGACATAAGGAAAGTTCATTACTGAAACATGTATGTTGTTGCATTCTGTTTAATATGTAAGTGCTAGTGAAGACTATGTGAATGAGGAATAACTGCTGTGACACTGAGGTAATCTTTTAAGCAGCTGAAAAAAAAAAGGGGGAT
Organism: Archocentrus centrarchus; assembly: GCF_007364275.1. Taxonomy (NCBI): domain Eukaryota; kingdom Metazoa; phylum Chordata; class Actinopteri; order Cichliformes; family Cichlidae; genus Archocentrus; species Archocentrus centrarchus. The sequence continues at coordinate 35,830,487 of NC_044349.1, read as the reverse complement.
GTAATGATAAGTGTTAACTAAGGTGTCACCAGCAGGTGTCAGTGTTGTACGAGAGCCCACGTAGGAGGTGTGGAGAAGAAGACAAAGAGTTAAGATGGCAGTTCATGTTACATGTCAAGTCTGAGTCTTTTAATAAATGGCTAGCTGAAGCTAGCCCAATGTTCTTCAAGCTCTTTTATTATAAATAAGACAAGAACATTACAGCCAGTTCCAGCATAAAGGTGCGCAGTGCAACCTAATGGACCCCCCTACCGTCATTAACCCCCCAGGGCACCTTCGAGTGGGGGTAGTGGAGCCTCAGGTCGGCAGTAGCGATGGTTCTGTAGGTCACCCAAGCATCCACCGGTTGAGTGAGTTGCCCCACTCAAAACCATTCAGTGGGTGGACCCCAGAGCAGCTTGCGGCTGCCCAAAGGGCTGACGCAGACATAGCCCCTGTGGTGGAATGGATGGAAAAAGGGGGGGGTCGGCCACCCTGGGCTGACATAGCTGCTTGTGGACCCGCCACTAAAGCCTACTGGGCACAGTGGAAAAGACTGTATCTAAAAGATGGTGTGCTGGCAAGGAAGTTCCATTGCACTGAAGGCAAAGTGTTCTACCCCCAGATCTTACTGCCTCACCCTTTTCGCCGCTCAGTGATGCAGCAGATGCACGATGGCCCAGTGGGTGGTCATTTTGGGGCAGAGAGGACTCTGGCGCGTCTGAAAAACAGATACTACTGGTATAACATGAGGGATGATGTGACACTATGGTGCCGCACTTGTACAAACTGTGCCGCAAAGGCACGGCCACTGAAAACCCCACATGCAGCGATGGGCACAGTGCGCGTTGGCGCCCCCATGGAGAGAATTGCAGTTGACCTAATGGGGCCACTAAATGAGACAGAGAGGCATAACCGTTTCATACTAGTGGTGCAGGACTATTTCAGCAAGTGGGTGGAGGCCTATGCAGTCCCTAACAAACAAGCATCCACGGTGGCAGAAAAGATTGTTTCAGAGTGGGTGTGTAGGTATGGGGCCCCCCAGTCATTGCACAGCGACCAGGGCACCAACTTTGATTCGGCTGTTTTCCAGGGGATGTGTGCACTGCTGGGGATCGAAAAGACACACACTACCCCGTTCCATCCACAGTCTGACGGCCAGGTGGAACGTTTCAATGCTACCCTCCAGAAAGCATTAGCCGCCACTGCAGAGCGCTGCCACTGGGACTGGGATATAATGATCCCGTATGCTGTCATGGCTTATCGGGCAACCAAACACAGTTCCACAGGGCTGACCCCTAACATGATGCTATTCGGACGAGAGGTAACCGAGCCCCTTGACTTGGTTGCTGGTCTGCCACCCGACGATATGCACAACAACACTCTCCCACATTATGTGGTGCAGCTCAGGGAAAGGTTGGAACTTTCTCATCAGCTGGCACGGGAGGCCCTTGGGAAATCTAGTGAGCGTGCTAAGAGACAGTATGACAAGAACATCTGCCAGGTGCAGTACCCAGTTGGTGCTGCAGTGTGGTATCTGGTTAAAGGGACCAAGAGAGTGAGACACAAAGTCCGCAAGTTCCTACCTTCCTACGAGGGACCTTACTTTGTAATAGGCCGGTTGGATGATCTGGTCTACCGCATTAAAAGGGACCAAGAACAAAGGCTAAAGTGGTTCATCATGATAGGCTTAAGCCTTATCACTCCAGGACTCTGCTGGACAATGGCTGGGTCTTCCAAGAACCCGATCTGACAGCAGCGGCTGAGGTACCTCCTCCAACGCCCGACGAGGATGACCCCGACACCGACCTCGGCCCCCTCAACCTGTGGGACACTCAGCCAACAGCCGATGGTCCTGATGCAGGAGTTTCCTCGGGAGCTGTTTCCCCACTACCTGCCCTGCAGTCTCCGCATGGATCCCTCCAGCCCGAAGTGGATGTGGCTGGTGGGCTGTGCCCAACTGCGAGACCAGACCGTCACCCCCCTCCAAGCATCACACCCCGTTGCAGGCCGCAGCGGAGACGGAGGGCACCTGACCGGTTTGGTGACTGGTTAATGGACCAAGGCTAATGTAGCCTAAAACTGAGTCAGGGTGTAGGCGGATCGCTGCCCTGCTCAGTCAAAAAAAAAAAAAAAAAAAAAAAAAAAAAAAATTTGTAAACTGATACTATGTAATGCCTTAGCGAACCAAGGAAAAAAAAAGGAGAGAATAATAACAGTAATATTGGTTTAACAATATGTTCATACCCTCAAGGGAGGGACAAGAGTTCAGGTTATGCAGCCCTAGGGCGGTTCCATGCCCAGTGTGAGTCCCATTGTCGTTAGGCTGCCCGGTTGGGTGAATGGGATTGTCTATGTTTAGTTTGTTTTGTGTGTAAAACATGATATGTTATGGACATTTAATTGCATCCCTTTCCAGAGTGGAGGATGTTTACACTCGTGTGGGAAGTTCAGTGCCTTCATCTTCAACCTGGACTATCCTCCACCAAAGAATTGCTTGTTTATGGACTGTGGGGAGGAGAGTGTTTTCTTTTCAGGATCTCTTTTGTTTTACTTATTAATGTTATAACATGCTGGAGTGATGTTAAGGGTTTAATCATCATCCAGAGTGGGGGTAGTGTTACAGGCAGAGCCTTCCCCTTTAGGATTGCAGCCTTGTGGGGGATGTATTCCAAGTGGGAGGTGCCATGTTGTAGGCTTGGAGGGACCGCCCATGTGTTAGTTGTCCTCTGCGCCGCCCTGTGTGGTATGTTGCAGGCTAGCGCAGGAGAGGGAAAGGAAAAGTGTGTTCGGGACAGATGAAAAGAAATAAAGTTTTGTTGCTGAAATCGTGGCAGTTGCTGTCTTTCTACGCCTGGCGGAAGCTGACCCGCTGTGAAGAAGCAGGCTTGTTACCCACTACGAGCCGAGTGAAGAATACGCCAGGGGTCTCCTTACCACGGTTGGGAGCCGCGATCTGGTCGGGTAACACAGCAGATGGCTGCCCCTGCCTGATCCTGGTTCTGCTGGAGGTTTCTTCCCGTTAAAAAGGGAGTTTTTCCTCCCCACTGTTGCCGAGTGCTTGATCGCAGGGGGTCGTATAATTGTTGGGGTTTCTCTCTCATATTCACAGCAGCAGGTATAATGCAAGGTCTTTATACCTGTTGTTGTGAATTGTTGAGAGCTGTGGATATCGGCCTTTGTAAAATTAGACTGCTGTAATAATTGCTATCAATAAAAAAAAAATCACAATAAAAGCAGTGACTACGGTGTTATCCATTCATTCTATTCCGCATGATTACAGTGGAATTAATAAAATTCCCCAAACTATAGAATAATAGACTGATTTTCTTTTATCTGATATGGTAGTGTTTGCCTGATAGGTTTGACAAACTAAACAATCATCCTGTGGCTGAACATTTCAACAATTTAAACAATTCCACTCAAATCATTCAGCTTTCAGCATTCACACAGCAGTTTCTTCAGGAAATGCATTCTCCAGTTTATTTATTTATTTTATATAATCCTATTTTAAGATTTGCAGCTCATGGCTGTGAAATGAAGAATACAAACAGTGGTGTTTGTTTTCTCCATATCTCCATGTGCTCCATGCACAAAAATGCTGGAGAACACTCAACAAGTACTTCCAGGGTCTGTAACTCTGGCAAACAAAAAAAAAAAATCATAATATGAAGTTTGTGAAATAACCAAAGTTGTTGTAGCCAAAATATCAGCAGTTTCTGCAGCAGTCAGGTAGGAGACACTGGTTGATTTTACATGGAACGTCTCATATAGCAGTTTCAGTTACAGACATTTGTGAGTTTAGCATGAAACATTCAAATATAGCTGTTCTGTGGTTTCATATATTTAATCTCGACTGCAGAGGTCTTGTTCGCTCAAACAATGTAAAAACAGCATGAAGCAGTCAAAGCCTGTAAAACAGTGTGTGAGCAAGCAGTCCTCATTCAAAGTCAATTGCAGTGTGCAGTTCTTTTAAAATCAGACAGATTAAACAAACATATCAGTGCAGATAAAAAATCTTTATGCTGCAATCCATCACTTAAAAACAACAAACTTCATTATAACTTATTAATAGCTAAAGAAGCCATTAACAGTATTAATAATGAAAAAGAACGCAGGTACGAGGTGCCTCATAGTGAGTCTGATCATTCACTCGATGATGGAGTTTCAGCTCGCTGTCAGTGTTATGAGTTGAGTGTGAGGAGTCAGGACCCAAATGTAGGCTGAGTTTAACTGTGGGCTGATGCTAAAGGACGCACGCGCACACAAACGATGGGGAGAACAAGACAGCTAAATCACAGCAGACGAGACAAAGGAAGCAGAGCACTCACACAAATGAAACAGGAGGATGGGACACTGAGGGATTAATTAAAGCACCTGGGAACTGGGATCAGGACTAAGAGATGCAAGTGAACAGTAAAGCAATGAATCAAATGACGGTACAGCTGGATGTACAGCAGCTTAAACAGTGTGTAGTGTTTAATAAGCACCAGATTACAGTAGAAAATGTTCCTTCTCACTCCTGTCTTTTTATTTTTTGCCCATTTCATTTCGGGAGTTATTTATTCTCAGCTTTTTGGACATATTAAACGAGTTTTAGTTTAATTTCACTAATAAGTAAAGAAGGAAGATGTGAGACTAAGAGACATTATCTTTGAGTTCTGCAGCAAATTCGATGCTACACAGAAGCCACAGACTCAAGATAAGCTGCTGCTGTAGTTTCTAACGCGTGCACAAACAGCTCCATCACTTCTGTGGTCACTCCACATCTGGGTTCACATTCAGAACTCATCTGTTGGTGAATAATATGACTTTATTATTCAGTTTTGTTTGTCCTAATCTGCAACCAAGTGTTTGTTTGTTTTTAATTGCTGGAATTGCAGCTAACAGAGCACAGGTAACAAACATGATCAGTTACATTTGTTGGCTATTTATCACCAAAATTAAATATACAATCAATAAAATTAACTTCACCCTGATCTGATGACAGTGATTTGTACAGCATTCATATTTAACGAGTTTAAAAAAACAGGAACTTAATTTAGAAGTTTCTCTACCCCCACACAGACTCCATATTATACATTAACCATATCTACATACCATCAAATCTTCTTCTGTGTTTTTACAGCTCAACTGCTGCTTTTGGTTCATTCTTGAATATATCCAGCAGAGGGCAGCAGAGTTTCAGAGTTCCTTTGAGCTTGTGATCCGTCCACAATGAAGTCAGTTATATTCTGTCACACTTTTATGTCTTTCATCCATGGAAGGACTTCTCATATGTCTGTATAGATGTTGGGGACAGAAATAAATAAGTCAAACTTGTGCAGATACATGTGTGCAGGAATTGAGTTAAATAATGCAATAATACAATCAGTATCACAAACCTAAATATAGATGTATTAGCCATTTTATCAGGCCATTAGCAGGCAGTGCAAAAGGCCAAACATAAAGCTCAAGAAAGGGAAAATGAAAACTATAAACTTCCTGCAACCTAAAACTTCAAAAACTCACTAGAGCTGGGAAACACTGGGGTGGAGGAGACAGCAGCTATAAATACACAGGAGGGTGATTAGGGGGAAGTGGGCACAGCCGGGACAACGAGACAACTGAACTCAGTCGAGGAAGCAAAACTAAAAGCGAAGCACAACCATCAATTAACTCACAAAATAAGGCAGGAAGTGTAAAAACTAAAGGGGAAAACAGACACATGAAGCAACTCAACTCAAGAGGAGAGAACACTGAGGCCAAATTACACCTGAAGCCAGCAGGAACAAAATGAAACACACTGAAGAAAATATAAACATTAAACAAACCAAGAATCAACAAAGCCTGAAAGTCCCAAAAACTCAAAGTTTTTATGCTACTCTGAATATATAGCATATATGTAACTACTGTAAAGCAATCAGAAATTGATTTACATGATGTTTGATTGCTCACATATCATTCCAGTAAGCAGCAGGGACCACAAAGGCCTCAGTGACCAGAAATCCTCCATAAAGATGTCCATAGTCACTCGGCACTGAGGCCACGGGTTTGATCCCCTCTGCTGGAAATGAGTCAGATTCAAAATTAAGTCAATGCCCTCTTAAGTGGTTGGAATCAAGATCTGGAGTTGTTACTGATTCATCTCAAACACGCATCTCAAGCAGCTGAGAAAGCAAAACATAGACACCAAAATATCACCACAAAACTTCTCAGCTGGTTTCTGACAGCATCTTTAAAAGATATCAGATATATCAGCGTAGTTACACCTCAAGTTCCTGTTGAAAGAAGCAACACCATATACACATCATATGTATAGATAATTGTCTAATTAATGTGCTGGGCTGTCAGTGATGCTGGTCCAAATAGAAATTAAAGGTGCTCCAAGGTCTAAACATGGGAAACCAAATGGTGACGGGAGAATCTGTGGATGCTGCTCACAGCTCAGCCGAAGCGCAATGAGGCGTCAGAGAGCTGCCAGTGACACTGCAGACTCACTCTTTTTTTTCTTCAGGTTACATATTCAGATTAGATTTATTTCTATATTTTCTGTATTTCTATAATTCATGCGTCTTTTTTTTTTTAAATGTTGAATGCAACCATAACTATAGTGACGTTATGATGTTAGCTAGCCTGTCATCAGAGGTCACAACAGCACACACACGCTTTACTTAAGTAGAAGTCCAGATGCTTGTGCTAAAAAATACTCCAGTAAAAGCTGAAGCACTGCTTCAACTTCTTTACTAAAGTAAAAGTACGCAGGCTCTGAAATGCACTCAAAGGAAGAAAGTAAAAAGTATCTTTTTGGAAGACATTTCTACCAGCTGTTTTTGCACAAAACTAAGTGGACCTCTTGCTATATTAATATAATAATAAAGCAATAATAATAAAGAGAATACACACTTTATTTTTACTTTGCCTCAGTCAGGGTTTAAAGTAGGAGTCACCTCAGTTTGTTTTGTGGGACATTTCACAGTATTAAAAAAACACGTTGAGTCATATACAGATCCAGTATCTGATTCAAACATGAGGTTTCTTTAAACTTCCCTGAGCAGTCCTTCCCTTTAAATCTAACCTCTGCTTCCTCTCCAGTCCTCCTCCCTCCATCTTTCTCCACCTCTGAGGGAACTTCTCCCTCATCCTTCAGCTCGCAGATACACTGTATGACAAACCGCACACAAACACTTTGTGTGTTTGCTGATAGAAAAGGTACATTTGAAATGACCTAAGGCTCCCTTTATGCTCGCTCTTCTTCACCACAGCTTATGGACATCTGCACGTGTCCCAGTGTTCTGCCACACAGTGATTTCCCATGTTTCTGAGTGTTTTCTATGCCACAGCTCCACATGACAGTGCACGTGCGTAGTTCAGGTGCAGACAGCGAAAAGACGTGAATATGAGTGATGCCCGTAGTTTGTATTGTATTGTTTTGTGGCGTGTCATGAATTGTAGAACAACAAGCATCATTCATAATTTTACACACTTTTAAGTCGCAATTTATTCATTTTTTGGATGTTATTTTCTCATACTTTAATGACACATAAACATCATTGGCAGTAACACGTTTTTATACATTTAACATCAATTTATAAGTTCTTCAATGTCTGGAGTATAATGCAGTGTTCCTAATGCACGACATGTGGTGCCACACAGTTAAGCAGCATTTAAAGTTTGATTAATTCATTGAACAATGTGGTTAATGGTTTCAGATGCTTTTGTTTAGACAGTTTTTGTCATTGTCCTTTAAACAATCCTAAAATTTAACTTGATATCCAAATGTTTCTTAGTTTCAAACTAGTCAGTTAGTCTAATTGTTTTTCCTTGTTTAGTCCACTAAAAAATTAGTTGCCAGGAACATCCCTAGTTTCAAGATTAAAAGTTTGGTTCTTCTCTTGATATCGTAGATTTGTTTACAGTGTGTGTTTGTTTGTCCTGCTTCATTAAAAGTTTATTTGTTAAACAAATGTAAGAATGAACAGGACAAATTCACAAAAAAAAAAGTTATAAAATTTAGCATAAAAAGACTAAAGACAAAAAGGCTTCTCAGCACATAAACCATTAATATTTGCTCATGTAGGCTATAATATGAGGCTACAAATGATAACAAGAGCTGTTTTTGGAGCCCAAAGAGCTGGCTCATCTTTGGGAGCTGAGTCTAAAGAGCTGGCTCTCTGAAAAGAGCCAAACTTCCCATCACTAGCCCATTCCCCTGATAGCTCCTCGTGACAATAATCACCCTCCATACTTAAGCAGGTTTTTTTTTTTTTTTTTTTTTTTTTACAGTGCATTCATTTGACTGCACCTTGCATTTTCCTGGTGATACCTTTAGGCATTAACCACCTTCTACTCTTAGAACAGGGTCTTGTCTGTGGCACCTTTGTGCACTAACCACCTTCCATATCCATATGTGCTTTGCATAGTTTAGGGTAGTTCTTGCTGGCAGTACTTTGTGGCACTTACCACCCTCCATATATAAAGGCTCTTATACTGCATTCTTCTGGCTGCACCTTATAGCAGAAATCATCATCCATACTTTGGGGAGGTTTATGTAGATTGTGTCTTGTGGCACTAACTGCTCTCCATACAACAGGCAGGGCCTTGTTGGCTGTGCCTTGCGACACTAACCGCCCTCCACAGCCGGACAGGCTCTTACAGCACATTCCTCCAGCAGCACCTTTTGGCACCAATCACTCTCTATTCTTCTAGCTCTTGCTGGCTGTGCCTTGTGGCACTAACGGCCCTCCATACTTTGAGCAGGTTCTTGTTGGCACTAACTGATCTCCATAGCTGACGGCTCTTACAGCGCATTCCTCCGGCGGTACCTTTTATCCTCGGAGTTTCGGCCCTAGCGGAGGAGTCCAGCACGGCAGCTCTCTCGGTTTCCTGTTGAGTTTCCCTGTTTCAGGGACAGGAACTCCCTGCTCTGCTTCTCTCCCCCGCCCATGATAATAACACGGACCGAGCACAGGACAGGATTCTTGGATTAAAGGCGTCTAAAGTCGAGACTTCTAGGATCGTGGGAGGGATAACTTCCCGGCTTTATGGCGCTGTAGTCGGTTATAAAGGCGCAAGTTTTCCCTGCGAACCAACAACACCGGGTGAGTAGAAATGATTGATCGCGGAGTTGGGTTCCAGCTAAGTCGCCCACGGTTGGGAAAAGAAAAAGTTGTGCTGCTTTGGTTTGGGTGTTTTCTCCGTACTTCGGCTCTGTGCGGTAAAAACGGCTCTAAACCCGCACGGATCCGAGGATAAGCCGCTCTGGGAGGGGAACGGCTTGTTGCAGAGCCGTTTTCCTGCTCGCAGGCCCGAGCTGTGACTAATCTCAGGCCACGGCACGGAGGGCCGTTTTAACCGCAGAGTCGTGTTGGAGGTAGGACTGCGTGGGAGTCCCACTCACTCCCACTTTAATCACGCTTTGAGTCGTCGCTTCTTTAACTTGCAGATTTTTATGTTAAACTAAAGCCTGGACTTCAGAATGAGCCCGCGGGGTGTGAGAGCCGCGGTCAGAGGTTAAAAAAGTCAAAGTTTGTCGCTTTGAAACTGAAAAACAGCCCAGTTTAAAACGGGAAACTTAATCGCTATTTTTTTTCTCGACTTTTTCTTTTTGTTTGTCCCTTTGGGAATTACAGACGGGAGAGATGTGTTCAGGAACCATCTGTATTATCCCGTGTCCTGATGCTGCATTCAGGGTCCAGTAAATCCCAGCTCGTCAGCCATTGAAGGAGTGTCAGGGCCACATTAACAGAACATATTTTAGTGAAGTATGTTTGTTTTAATTTGGCATTTTGAGAATAAAATCAACTGTGTTCATATGCTCAAAAAGAAATCATCTCCTGGATCCAGAGATGGTGCACAGTAGGGCTGGGCGATATGGACCAAAAAGAATATCTCGATATGTTTTTAGCTGAATTGGCAATATACGATATATATCTCTATTTTTTTCTTCCCAAAAGGTATAAACAAAAAGGCACCTCTGAGTCAAAGCTGCATGTCCCAAATATCACATGGGCACGTAGATGTACATGAGAAATTGCTCAAAAATAAACTATTGGCATATTTAAATAATAAAGCTCCTCAAATAAGTCAATGCTTTTTTTCCCTCCATAACAAAAGACTCACAGCTGTGCTATTAAAATGTAAAAAATGTAGACTTTTTGGGGAAAGAAATCGCTGGGTGGGTCTGAAAAGCCGCTTAATCTAGTGACAAAGTCGCTAAGTTGGCAACACTGCCATGCTGTCACTTCCTGCCAATCCCATTCAAATTCATGCTGAATAGTAGTTTATATAGCAGCTTATAGCAGAAGTCTGCAGAGTTGGTCAGGAGAAGCACATTAAATAATTTGAAAGGCATTAGATAAACTGTGGGACACAGTGGAGATAAACGCATTGGGAAAATGTGTTCTGGTCTGATGAGACCAAGGTTGAACTTCACCCCTGTGGTGAAGCACAGGGGTGGCAGCATCATGTTTTGGGGCTGTTTTTCTTCAGGTGGAGCCGGAGCTTTAGTGAAGTGGAGGGAGTTACAGTTTGAAATGCAGGTCATTTTTAGCGCACAACCTTCAGGCATCTGTTAGGAAGATGAGGCGGGGTTTCACCTTTCAGCACAGCCGCGACCCAAAGCTCAGATTAAAGGTTTGGAAAGACCCACAGCCCAGACCTGAGTCCAGCTGGAGGTCTGTAGGGGGACCTGAAGAGGGCGGTGCACAGGAGACGCCCTCACTGACAGACTCGTACCCAAAATTTCTGCCTAAATGATCTCGAGGTGTTTTTCAGTTGAGTTGTGCAGGTTAAAGGTCACATTAGAGGTGGAAAAAGTCCCGAAGTGATTTCTCTTGGCCTCAGTTTTTTTTTTTTTTTTGCATCCCAAAAACCTGCCATTGTAATAGGGTGTCAGTCACAGTTATTTCATATGGTTCCACCCAGACTTTAGTGATTTTATTGGACTTACTGAATTGTGCAGCTCAGGTCTGTTTGTTGGTGCCGGTTTATGATGCAGTGACTCCTTCTTTGAGCTGGTGGTTTAAAGGATGGTGGTTTAGATGAACTTTGTATAGAAGTGCAGCTTTCTAAAGCCATTACAGGGGCTTTCTGGGAATATTAAAGCTAGTTTAGTATGAGGTAATGTTTGCAGCGCTGCATCTCAGTAAGAACTGATTGATGTGCTTTAGTTTCTGTTTGCGTGCTGCCTTTGACTCGGGGAAGCCACGGCATTCACGCTAACGCAGCACTTACATTAAACAAGGACACAAACTTTAGCTGAATTAAGAAAATAAGAAATCTATGTTTTTCCATTAATCTTCCCCCTTTTGCCCAGGAAGGGGCGTTCTTAGGAAAAGTAAGTAGAATCAGACCCCCTGTTTGTCACAGCGCTGACGCTGCTCTTGATTCAGTTATTTACATATTAGCGTATGATTGAAACCAAGGAAGGAAGGAGGGTGAGAGGGTGATGAGGCATGAAGATAGCGTGGGTTAAACCACATCTGTTGCTGTTTTGGTGAAAATTTGTGTTTTATTTCTGTGGTCCTGTATGCCTTTATATAACACACCTAAAGTAATAGATTACAGTGAAGTGTGCACACCGTAACACAACAGGAAGCCACTGAAACTGAGAGGTTTGTGGATTTATTAGCTTAACTTTAGAGGACGTGGATCTGTTGGAGCTCTTAAGAACGAATCAGCTTGAATTATAATGAAAACAGTTTGGCTTGTGAAGGTAGATGAGTCAGTGGGGTCTGCAGTTTGAGGAAAAGTTGTGCAGTGATTTACTGAAACGTGGAAATGCAGCACATGCGGCAGAAACAGAGTTTGTACAGTCGGTGTTTGTGTGAGCACCAGTGAGGCAGCTCTCTGTCCTCTCTTTAAGCAGTCTGCAGGAACAGGTCTCCAGGCTTCTTGAGGGACATTCAGAGCTCTTCTTTGGATGTTCCTGCCTTTTCTTCTGCTCTCTCAGATGTTGTTGCATGTTGCATCAAAATCTGATGGTACTTTTCTGCAGAATTGTATCAATTTTGACGAGATCTCAAACGCCATTGGCTGAAATGCAGCACCAAGCCACGACAGAGCCTCCTCCATGTTTCACAGATGGCTGCAGACCTCTCTCCTGACCTCCTCCATACATATTGATGATGATTCGAACCCTTTGGTTCATCACTCCCTCGACCTGTTGCCACTGACTTTTAGTGCTTCAGCCAAAAACCGAAAGACCTTCAGAGAGCCTGAAACTGTTGATCCAGACTACAGTTGTCAGTTTAAAAATGATGATCGGATTAGATCGTCATTTGCAGAAACCAGTTCATCTCATGGCGATGACAACACTGAACAACACTCCAGCTGGAGCTCAGTAACGCTCCTGTTTAAGTTATACTGAAGTATTGAACAGTTATCATAAATGCACACATTAGTGTTAGCCTCTTAGCCACAAACTCAGTCTCAGGGGTCATGAGCTAGGTTATCAGGAGATCAGAAGGCAGAGCCGGTCCGGCCCGCAGAGACGCGAGGATTTGGGTCAGGATGTGAGGAAACATCACACCTCCTGCTCTGACTGATGAATCTGCTGGACTGATTCTGCACTGATAACCAGCAGCTCAGTGTGCTAACCTGCAAAGAGTGTTGAACTGTTTTCACACCTCTGTCATGAAAAACAACTCTGACTTCCTTCAGGCTGGTACCGTTTCATGCACCCAGCTGACGAATCGCAGGAGTGGAGCGGCGTCCGATCGCAGCTGTGTTGTGTTGCCTGGTTGCCATGTTTGGGGCCGTGTGAGGCTGACGTTGTGCAGAGTTGAGATTGTTGCTGCTGCATCTGTTTTTACTTGACAGGAATATGAAGTGCATGTGACTTCCTCCCTGTGTGCTGATGTGAAAATCCTCTGAGAGTGTGATCCGCTGCTCTTTGTGTCAAAAGTGTAATCTTTTCATCTTTTACTCCAGGCGCAACAATTACAGTCTAACCGTGCCAGGCGCACACTCACACAAACGGTTTCCTTTAAAGAAAAAAAAAAGTTTGCAGAAAATAATCTTAAAAGTTCACCTTACAGAAAGACACATCCTTTCGCTTTTTGCCTTTAGCTGACTCTTAAACCTCTTCCTGAATTATGTTTCAAAAGTTTATCATTTACTTTTTGGTATATTTGCTATTTTATTGTCTCGCAGTTAGCATTGACAAATATATCTGTCACTTTTATGTTTTCAGTTCTTTTTTTTTTTTGTAATTTATTTATGTCTGATTTAACCACTCGTCCGCCGTTTCCAGCTCCATATTTTTATTCTGGGCTCTCCTCGAGTAGCTTTGGCTGATTCAGTTTGAAACAGTCCTCCTCTGTCTCAATTCATTTCCTCCTGTGAGTGAAACAAGCTTGTTGTGGGGTAATAATAATAAATATAATAATACATTTTGTCTCTGGGCGCCTTTCGGGACACCAAGGTCACCTTACAAGATAAACAATAAAACACAAACAAATAAACAAACAAACATCCAGGGTAGCGGCAGCCAAAACGCACCAAGGTTCACCCCGGAAGCGACTCTGCACAACCTCAGCCCCACACGTCCCCGGGATGATCTGAGATGATCCATCGTGCTGTGGATGGATCATCTCACGTTCTCTGGGCTGAACTTTACTCCATTTTCGGCGTCTTCTTCCTGCCGGGTGATGCCGGGTGTCTCTGCTCGTCGTCAGGGGCCTGCAGCCCTCTTCTTTGTGCTAACGCGGTGATATTAGCTGCTTTAAAAGCCAAAAAAAAATTTCACAGACATTCAATTTTTAATCAGTCGTTAACAATAAAAAGGATCCAAGTTGAATTTCAGTGAAATGCCAATTTCTTATGTTTGTTTCACATGTTTTTCTGGGTCATCCACATGAACATGGAGCTGCCATTAGCCATCTCACATTATTTGTTCTTCTCTGTTACTGTTTGGGCAAAGCTGACCCCCACCCCCCCACCCCCAGCCGGTCACAGCAGATGACTGCCCCTCCCTGAGCCTGGATATCCTGGAGGTTTCTTCCTGTTAAAAGGAAGTTTTTCCTTCCCACTCTCACCCGGCGTTTGCTCATAGGGGGTCATTTTTGACTGGTTTGGTTTCTCTGTAATTATTGTAGGGTCTTTACAATACAAAGCACCTTGGGACGACTTGCTTGTTGTGATTTGGTGCTATATGAATAAAATTGAAGTGAAACGAACCTGAGACTTCACTGCAGGCAGTTTTCATATTTGTGTTTCTTGTTTAAGATAAATGCTGAACCTGCTGCGGTCTGTCGGCCGGTGTTCAGCTCGTGTTTGTGTCTGTTTGGCACACCTCGGCCGCCTTCTCGAGGCTGGTTTAAGCTCCTTAGTGTGTTCTTACCAGAGAGCCCTGCAGACATGTGGTGTGCAACTTCAGCAGTGTGTGCAACAGCTTACGAACTAACAGGCTAAATTAGCACTTGTATGAGGACACAACTCTAGACACTTAACAGGAACTGTGCACAGAAGCAAAAGTCCGCAAGGTTCCTTTTTTAAATACTGGACATTGCTTCCCTGCTGAGCTAAAGCTGACCAGCAGCCGTTCTTCTTTATGCTTGGATTATTTTTTTACTCTGTGAGCATAAAAAGATTTCTGTTGAACTTTGCATGTCTTTTTTTATTGGTAACTTTCGGTTTTAGTGGACAGAAGGGTGACTGATGAGTTCTTCCTCAGCGCTGAAGTCAACCGTGCGTCACATGTTCAGTGTCGATGGTTTATACTTCCCTGTTTTGCCAGGTTTTGATGACTAATCTGCAGTCTGTGAAACTGTGTATTTTTTTTTTTTTCTTTTTGGTTAAATTATAAATCATCAGCTTTATGTATCTATTCCCGGCCGACTTCCTTCTCTTTTTTTGCAGAACTGTGTTTTGCAACTGATCAAACCCATTTTTACTCCTGGCTGAAGGAAAAGTGTGAAAAATGTTCACCTGCTCGTGCTTCCAGAGTGGAGCTGAAGTAATAAGTTTACTTTTGTTGGATCTGATATTGAGCAGACTTTGAGGTTTGAGGCTTTAATTTGTGGGGGAGGGGTCACATTTCTATCACCTGAGCGGTGAGTTTACTGCCTGTATCAATACAGCTCTAATCCTAATCCTTTCACCCTGTTCAGATGTGAGTGTTAGCACTGTCAGAGAGCATGGATAGTGGATAATGGATAATGACAGCAGTCAGAATCACAGTTATTTTGGTCATTCAGCAGTGGATTAATTAAACTTAAAAACACAGACTTCTTCTGTTTTTAGATCTGAAGCTGCTGCAGCAGGTCAGTCAATCTGAACCTTTATGGAGGGTCTGAAGTAAAGCAAAAGCGAAACGCAGTGCACTAATTGTTTTTGCCCAAAATGTTATTTTTTAATAAAAACTGGAATAATTTCACAAACCTCAACCAGTGTATCATTTCAGATTAATTTAGCAAAGAAAATGTGTCACCATCCAAACTTTGTATCTATCTCATCTCCTTATTTCCTGTCAGTTATCTCCTGTTCCTGTGGTGGATGTTCACATTAAACAGTTTCTAATAATGAGTATGTACAGGAGTCCCTGTGAGCTGCAGACTGCCCTGAACACCCAGTTTATCACAGCTTTTTCTACAGTTGGCTCTGCATGATGTCACAGAGAAGGGATATCCCTAATATGGTCATCTGAGGATCAGAAGCTCCACCTACCTGCTGCACAGACCTTTTTGTGGTTTAAAGGGAGGGATTGGGGGGGGCTTTCTGTGTGGAGTTGGCACGTTCTCCCTGTGTTTGCATGGGTTTTCTCTGGTACACCAGGAATAGTGATGCATTTTATTTAAAACATTAAAAATTCAGTAATAAATGACTTCACACTTTGCAAAGCCACCCAGAGGGCCGAGTCCGACCCGGTGATGGTCCGGTACTGGCTTGTTTCAGACACGGGGCTCGGTGTGAGATAACGATTGATCATTTTAAACTGTGAATCGCGCAAAGCTACTTTAGAGCTCAACAATTTTAAAGAAAAGTGGAGCTGGAAATGAAATGTGAAGTCAAACTCCATTTTAATTCTAAAACTACTCAGAGATCTGAAATGCTTTCACAAAGACAGAACAGCTTGTTGTCCTGTTATGAAACTTTTTATGCAATCTCATTAATCTGAGGAAGTCTTAAAGGTGCCAGCCAACACTTTGAGTCTCAAAGTAGCAGCTGCACATGCTCTGTAGAGATCTTTATGGAGTCGTGTGTTACACCATCGAGGCCTTTGCTGTGCAATTCATAATGAGTGCGTGTATGTATTCATCTTTTAAAAAAGGGAAGCTGCATCTTCTGAAATTATTCTTTTATTATTTCCACTTCTGTCTGTATTAAGATTAATGAGCTTCCATTACTCTGCTCTGTTTCACTGGTTTACAGCACTGGAACTGAGATTAAGTGGCTTTCTTTTCTTAGTATCAACCACAGCCTCTCCCATGAGTCAGACGGGTGGGACCACAGCTCCAAAACAGTGTCCAGACTTGAAGAACCACCCCCACTGATATTTATTTCCCACATCAGCACCCAAACATAAACATTCATAAATCCTGGTGATTAATTTTAGCCTTTGATTTTAAATTAATGAAATGATGAAAAATTAACTGCGTTATGAATTATAAAAGTTCACCAATGATGAGAGGGATTTGGGAGCTTGACCTTTAAAATTAAATCATATGTTCTTGGGCCCCTATGGAATATTTCCACAAAGTTTCATCAGTTTTAGTTCAGATTGTTAATAGACAAACAGGAGTGAAAACATAACCATCCTCCACCTATCAGTGGGTGAGGTAATCAATCAAATCTGAAAAAACTGATGTTACACTAGAACAAGTTTCCTCCACTGAAACAGATCAAACATCCAGGGTACGAGGAATAACCTGGGAAACAATCATATGAAGGTAAATGTTTGCATGGCATCATTAAATATACTGAAGTTATCATGCATAAAGAATCTGCTGATTTTCAGGGGGTCAGTTTTGATTTCATGGCTCTCTCCTGTTTCCATCTGCTGATCAGGAGCTCGGTGACCCCCTCAGTGATCCCGCACATGCAGGGACCGCCGCGCTTTTGTTCTGGCGGTCAGTTGCCGTGAATTGTTGGACTCGCTGTCAGTTCTGATTGCAAAAGGTCTTTTGATTGTTGGGTATCGGTGACGTTGGACAGTCAGCAGCACTGAAAATGCAAAGCAAAGCAGAGCATACCACACACCTCCTAATACAGCACTCATCTGTTCACTTTTACCCTAAATCTGTTGACCACATGCAGCATGGACAGGCTAGGGCAGCGGATGCATGACTTTCTTTTAAAATAATCACATAAAATAAAGTTTTTTAGTCTAGTACTTAGCAAAACTAGCCTTCTGAAGTCCTTTACAAAAATGCAACTTACACACAATTATAAAAATTTTAATGTGCCGAGATCTGCAGGTAAATAATAAACAGGTGTCAGATATTAGGGCTGCTCTTTGTAAAAATGTGTTTTGGTTAATGCTGAGATAATTATTTAACAGGATTACAGACTTTGAAAGAATAACAGACTCATTAAACTTAAAAAAAAAAAAAAAGTATTTTTATTTAATGAGATTTTCTTAAACATTTTAATTATGATCCAACAGAATAAAGTAAATAAATCAATGAATTACTAATATGAGAGAATCACTGAAGAAGTGAATGTGGCACAATTAGAGTTTTATCTCAATTATTTTGTTTTCACATTTGGAAGCTTTAATAATTGGAAGCCAAAATTGTGATTGAAATTAAAGTTTGAGTAATTGCACAGCCTGATTTGATGGATGATGCCTTGTTTTCAGCAGTGCTGAGGTCATGAATGGCTGTGGATGACTGTTGCATGAAGGGGAACCTAAACATGCTGTGAAGTTCCTTTTAGAGGAATAAGAACTGAAAGTGCTCTGTCTGCAGCTCTGTCTGGATGCAGCGACAGGTTTATACCTGACACCTGAGCTGCCTCCTGCAAGTAAAATCTCTACCTAGACAGGTCACCAATCACCTGGTGGATGTTGGAGGTTACTGGTGATCTGATGAAGTTGACATTTGTAATCTGGAGTGAAATGTCTGGCATTTGCATTTGGTGCACATTCATGTCCTCTCAGGACAAATTAATAAGGAGTAATAACTCCTCTTGCATATAAGGATGTCCACAAGTGCACGTGGCACCAGGACACCCTAGGTCACAGGTCAATGATCAGTTTTGTAATAGTATCCTCACGGGAACACCTGGCAGAGGCCCCGGTCCACGAGACCTTCAGCTCCCACCTCCGGCAGAACTTTGACAGCATTGCGAGGGAGGCTGAGGACACTGAGTCTAAATGGACCATGTTCCGCACCTCCGTTGTTGAGGCTACTGCTCAAAGCTGTAACTGCAAGGTGGTTGGTGCCTGTTGTGGTGGTAATCCCTGAACCAGGTGGTGGTCACCAGAGGTGAAGGGAACCATCAAGCTGAAGGAGTAGTCCTATTGGGCTTGGTTAGCCTGTGGGACTCCGGAGGCAGCTTGTGGGTACCAGCGGGCCAAGCCGAATGTGACTCAGGCGATGGGCTGTGGCCAAAGCAAAAACTGAGGTGTGGGAGGAGTTCAGTGAGGCCATGGAAAAAGACTTTCAGACAACCCCGAATCAATTCTGGCAACGACTCACTCATCACTGGAGGTGAGGTCACTGAGGTGGTTAACAACTCTTTGGTGGCAGGGCCCCAGGGGTGGACAGGATTCACCCTGAGTTCCTGAAGGATCTGGATGTTGTAAACTTGCCTTGGTTGACACACCTCTGCAATGTTGTGTGTAGACCTGGGCGGTGCATGGTCAAACAACCAGGGTGTGCATGGGGGTTTGCCCATCCAGTCTACATGTGTTTTGTGGACTTGGAGAAGGCATTCGACCACGGCCAATCCGTCCCTGTACAACCGCAGTGAGAGCTAAGTCTGTAGTGCCGGCAGTAAGTTGGGCTCAGTTCCTGTGGGTGTTGGACTCTGCCAGGTCTGCCCTTTGCCACCGGTTCTGTTCATAATTTTTATGGACTGAATTTTTAGTCATAGCCAAGTGGAGGAAGTCTTCCGCCTTGGTGGCCTCAGAATTTCACGTCTGCTTTCAGTGGATGATGGGGTCCTGTTGGCTTTATCAGGTAGCGGCCTCCAGCTCGCAGTATAACGATTTGCGGCAAAGTGTGAAGTTTCTGGTATGAGAATCAGCACCTCTAAGTCTGAGGCCATGGTCCTCAGCCAGAAAAGGGTGGAGTGCCCACTCTGGCTCAGGGATGAGTTGCTGCCCCAGGTGGAGTATCAAGTATCTCGGGGTCTTGTTCACGAGTGATGGGAGAAGGGAGCGGGAGATTGACAGACGTATTGGGGCTGCGTCTGCAGTGATGCGGAAGCTGCACCGGTCTGTCGTGGTGAAGAGGGAGCTGAGCGTGAAAGCAAAGCTGTTGATTTACTGGTCAATCTATGTCCCTACCCTCACCTATGGTCATGATCTTTGGGTAGTGACCGAAAGAACGAGATCGTGAATACAAGCAGCAGAAAGGAGCTTCCTCCAAAGGGTGGCTGGCCTCTCCCTTAGAGATAAGGTGAGGAGTGCGGCCATTCAGGAGGGGCTCCTCTTGTTCCTGTTAACAGTTTGGTCGACTAAACACCTGAAACTGAGTCACATCAGCCTCAGCTTTACTTTTGTATTCGGACTCTGCTTAGCTGTATTCATAGTGGGATGGGCTACAGGTGGGTGCAAATATGTGCAACCAGCATAAAACAGTAGAAGCATTTATTATAACAGAAAATGGGTGAAGGGCAGAGCGTGATTCTGATAGAGTTCTGGGTGTGATGGGGTTGCACAGAAACATAGAACCGTATAAAGGTTCTTTAATCTGTGGATTTACTTTAGCTGTTCTAACGGTGCGCTTATCCGCAGACACGCAGAACAAATGTCCGGATCAGCTGGACAGGAGTCGTGTCAGCTGCTTCCTGCACACTTTATCAGGCTGAAGAGACAGTCAACAGAAAATGTCAGGTGGCACCGTGGTGCAGCGGTTAGTACTGTCACTTTACATGGTTTGAACCCATCGGGTGACTCGGTTCTTTCTGTGTGGAATCTGCATGTTCTCCGTGTGGGTTCTGTTCCAGTGGCTGTAGGTGTGAATGTGAGTGTGAATATGTTAATATTAAAATACAGCATCTCTGGTTTGAAGTATTCCCAGCAGTGCGAAGAAAGGTAATACTTCCTGCTGTGAGAATTAAACTGCAGAAAGTATCCTGTCCTGATTCAGCTGAAAAGCTTGTGTATAGTTTGGACAAAAGTTATAAATTTGATTCTTTTTGTGCTTTTTAGCAGCATGACGTCTGCAGTGACTTTAGAGGACGCTCTCTCCAACGTGGACCTGCTGGAGGAGCTGCCCCTCCCGGACCAGCAGCCATGCATCGAGCCCCTCCCCTCCTCCGTCATGTACCAGGTCAGGACTCGGTGCCTGCCGAGGCGTGCTTCTTCTGCTGTTACAACTGTGTCGTGTTTTTCACCACCTTTCAAGTTTTTTTTAATCATGTTTTTCAACTTCTGCAAAGAAAATGAGAAAGTAAATAATCTGAATAATGTCAAGTCACAGCAGACATAAGCATACACCCGCAGACATATGCAGTGTATGTGCATCCGCTATGCACACATTTAGAACCATATACACGTTTAAAAAGTGTCACATCTTCACTGCTCCACACAAGAACGATCTGACACCCAAAAACTGAGAAAGATAGACTGTGGCCCCTCAGTGAAGCACATTTAACCTCTGTGATAACAGCACACAATGCTGGAGCTGTAAATGCATCAGCAAGGGCAACAGTTTCCAAAATACAGTAATATTGCCCCATGAAGTATAATTTATCCAAGCAAGCCTTCTAATGATGGTTTACTGTGACCAGCTGTGAACTGTTCCACATGAAGTTTAGAGGGGAAGGAATCTAAAATGATGTGGTTCAGCATTATCTATGTGAACATTGTTATTAAAGCCTCATATTTAATTTTCCATCTTTCAAACACAGCCAAACTTCAACACCAATTTTGAAGACAGGAATGCCTTCGTCACTGGCATCGCCACCTACATCGAGCAGGCCACCATCCACTCCAGCATGGTACAGTACATCCTTCACACATTCAGATTGCTCTCTTTTGTCTGCTGACTTGCTGGGGAAAATAAATCCGTCACAATGGGGTCAAAGGCCGGCTGGAAACTGGGTCTGGGAAGGCTCCCACCATTTGATCTCGCAGGCAACTAACAGGATCCAAATCCAGAAGCGAATGACCCGGCACAGAGGGACACATCGGACCGTCTCCTGTCAGGAACAGCGAGGCTTTGTGTGTCATTAGTGAGGGATGATGGCTCGGGGCCTCTGTGCACAAGCAGGGCGGGTTTCAAAGCTGCGTGCTTTGTTGTGAATAATCATGGAAACGTCTTTAATCACCGACGTGACTGATCGCTTTTGTTTATTTAGAACGACATGTTGGAGGAGGGGCAGGAGTATGCTGTCATGCTGTACACCTGGAGGAGCTGCTCACGTGCAATACCACAGGTAAGACTGCAGGGCTCGTCATGGAGTTAAGGACAAGCGGGCGGTCTTTAAGCATGTGTGCGCACACATTTCCCCAATTTCAACTTATGAATTTTAATAACAAATATAATGTTTACTATACTAGAATCCATCATTAATTTAATAATCATTTGCATTTCATCTATTTTAATGCATGTTCTCACCGTTATTGGTTAGTTTTTTTTCCCATCACCACTGTTTTTATTGCTGTCGCAACAAAAGAGGAAATATTTAAAAATAAATAGAGGAATTAATATAAAGCAAAAATAAATACAATTTACATGAATATTAGCCAAGGGGATGGAAACGCAACTATCTTATTTGATAAACGACCAGACAGGATTTATAAAAAAATGTCAGACTCAGGACAATTCAAATTATTGACACAGTCAAGAAGCAAAAAATAGGTACCGTCTCGGTCAGCCTCGATGCTGAAAAGGCTTTTGATGGAGTGAGCTGGCTCTTTCTGTTTGCAGTTATGGAGAGGATGGGCTTCAGTAGCCAATTCATAAGGAATATACAAGCCCTCTACAAGGAACCGGCAGCTAGATATTAAAGGAATAATGATAGCACAACAAGAACATAAAACAGGATTATTTGCCGACAATATCATCACATATATCCAAAATCCAGACTCATCCCTTCCTAACCTCTTTACAATCCTTAATGAATTTGGACATAAATCTGGTTATAAACTTATATTACGAAAACACAGGTACTTTGTATCAACTACACTCCAAGTAGATTACTTAAAAAAAAAAAAAAGTACAAACTAAAATGGGACTTGGAAGCGATAAAATATTTAGGAGTAAAAATTGTAAAAGACTTGAATAAACTTTTCATGGCAGATTATATAAACATCAACGGCAATCTAAATAGAGATCTATCACAATGGTCATCCATCCCTATGGATTTTAGCTCAAGAATCGAAGTGAGTAGCCCTTTAACGCCGGGCGATCGCTGCTGAAGCGCCTGTTACTTGCCCTCAATAGCGGCGATCAGCAAGAGGCCGAGGATCAAATTCAAGACATTGCAGTTAGGGAAAGAACAGGGAGGACTTTCTCTACCAAATCTAAGAGAATATTTTTACTCTGCCCAAATGAGAGATATTGTATGTTGGTGCTCTTCAGACTATACTGCTAAATGGAAACAGGTAGAACTGACCCAAAGCAGAGTCCAACCTCAGGCCAGACTGGGAGAGAAACGGCTCAGATACCAGGAGGATGACAACATCACTGTAAGAGAAACACTAGCAGTATGGGCAGAGATAGTAAAGAGATATAAGCTGGAGGGAGACTGCCGATTACTGCTGTGGCCTTCATACACCAGCACCTTCAGACCAGGGAGCACTGACCAGACTTTCAACAGGTGGACGGAAAGAGGCATAACAGCAATAGGTATTTGACTGAGGGAAATACCTTTAAATCATTTGAAAAAGTTAAAAAAGACTTCAAAATAGAAAATAAAGATCTATTTCGATATTTGCAGCTAAGACACTTCTATGACACTCAGGTGAAATCGCAAATTTTAGTCAACCGTAATGGGCTATTGGAAATGATGCTGAACTCAATTAAACAGATGCCCTCCAAGACTGTTTCAAAACTTTATACATGTCTTCAAAAATGCAATGGAAATAATTCATATTATGTAAAAATTAAATGGGAAAAAGAAATGCAATTGGATATCTCAGAGGGTGATTGGCACTTGATGTGTAAAACACAACTCAGCTCCACCAGCTCCAGAAACTGGATGGAAGAACTTAAGATATTTTATTACATCATATATTAAAAGCAAACAAATTAAAGTAAACCAACCTTGCTGGAGAGAATGTGGTCACGTAAATCCCAACCACCTACATGTCTTTTTGTCATGTGAGAAATTACAACCGTTCTGGTTGGAGGTGGTGAGGATAATAGACGGAGTCCTCAAGTATAAAGTTCCAAGAGACCCACGGGTTTTATGCCTTGGTCTGATCCTAGAAGGTCTGATCCAAAAAGAGGACGTCTATATCTTTAAAATAATGATAATGGCTGTGAAAAAAGTCATTACAGAGAACTGGATGAAAAAAGAGCCACCAAAAGTAAAACACTGGATGGAAATAATGGAAGAAATTTATAAAATGGAGAAACTGACATTCCTGCTGCGACTCAAAATGAACACCTCTGAACGGTGCTGACGGAAATGGACACTATACAACAACACCAATGCAACGGACATATATACCCCAACGTTTGTGCCTGTATGTGTTTATCTGTAGTTTTTGATTACGTTCTACCCATGTTCCTTTTTTCATTGTTTATTTAATGCTTTTCTTATTTTAAGAGTATTTTTAAAAAAGAAATAAATAAATGCAATTTAAAGCTGGGATATTGATCTATGACACATTTAATAACGAATTAATGGCCAGGATTAATTTTGATGTATGTCCTCCTGAGACTCAGGAAAAACGAGGCTGATTATTTATTTTATTTTTAGGTGACTTCAGTTGTGCGGTTGAAAGAAACACGTTACAGCAATTTTTTTTCTCCAAAATATTTATTTATTTCTTCTGTCTCTTGTAGTGGACGTCAGCCTGATCACAGAACGATGTCATGTTTGTTTTTTGTGGATTTCTGGTGAAGTTTTTTATTTCATGAGCATTAAAGCAGTTAGAAGATGGAAACAGTCAAACATCATGTTAAACTGCAGTCTCCTGAAGCTGAGTGTTGGGTCGTGATATGACAGGGCAGAGGGACACGGGAAGGATCTGACTCAGACTTGTGGAAGGAGATCAGTAGATGAGGTGGAGGAGGGCCAGATGGTAGAGCAGGAAGGGCAACAAGTCTCAGTGAGGAGAAATGGGGGCAGAGATGAGACTCAAAGTCCATTATGGATAAAAGCTCAGCGTACGTTAGTGCTCTGAAGCTCAGGGATTTGGTTTTCTGTACAGAACACCAGATCTGCCCATCTGCACAGGCCTTCCATAGTCTCAGGAAGCTCTGTTTATGAGAACTCCCACCTTCCATAAAGCATTATTATTTTCCCTTATCAGAGACATCAAGATCACTTGTTACTTGATGGACCGCCTGTTCTTGAAGAATCAGTCTCGATTGATAACTAGGGCCAGTATATTCAGACCTGAGGGTCTCTGGGTCATACATGAACATGTGTTTTCAGTTTTAAGGCTGACTTCAGAGATGAGCAGCCCCCTCTGGTTTGTGTGGTCTGACATTTTTTTTCACAAACCCTGGTAATCAGAGGGCTGGTGGTGGGCAGCGTTGTCCTGTTTCAGTTCAATCTCAGAGGGTTGAAATTGAATTGATAAAGAACTAAGAAGTACAGTTTATTAATTATATAAATTAAAAGAATAAATAGTTTAAGAAATCTAATTAATTAATGAAAGTTTTGTGTGTGGTTACACAGTTGCTTCTTATCCATAATGGACGGTGGGTGCCGTCACCACATCCACACTCAGACTCCTTAAAAGCTGGTATGTCCTCCTGACCTTTCACCTTCTTCCCCTTCCTGCTCTACTGTCTGCCCCCCCCCTGCACTGCAATAAGCCTGAACCACCTCCTGCAGCCGTCTCAGTGCTTCCTGGGAACAGGTGGACAGAGGACAGAATAAAGTTTGGCTTTTTAGATTAAAGATCTCATGTTGAAGAAACATCACTGATGTTATTGAGCCTTTTTTTTAAAAAAAGTTTTATTTTGTGTCTTCATATTTTTCCCTCTTGATATTAAACTCTGTTTCTGTCTTTCTCTAAAGCTCGTGTTCACCAAACAAAAGTATTGTTAGTCTTATAATTATATTTTTTATTTGAGTTGTAAGAAAAACTTTGCTCTTTATTCTCAGGTGAAGTGCAACGAGCAGCCCAACAGAGTGGAGATCTACGAGAAGACGGTCGAGGTCCTGGAGCCTGAAGTCACCAAACTGATGAACTTCATGTACTTCCAGGTAACGTCACACCATTGATCAGCAGCTGCTCTGCAGATATGACTGAATTCTCTAAAGCTGCTTTATTTTCCCGCAGCGCACAGCGATCGATCGTTTCTGCGGCGAGGTCCGCCGTCTGTGTCACACCGAGCGCAGGAAGGACTTCGTCTCCGAGGCGTACCTGCTGACCCTCGGAAAGTTCATCAACATGTTCGCTGTGCTGGACGAGCTGAAGAACATGAAATGCAGCGTCAAAAATGACCACTCGGCTTACAAACGGTACTCGCACAACATTCACATTCCTGTGTGCACGCACAAAAGCCGGTTCCCACCACAAACACTAGATGGCAGGATCAGTCAGCACAGCTGGGAACATCTCCTGGAAGCTGCGAGCAGGGTCAGGTTCTGGTGCAAAATGTCAGAGCTCAGCAGCAGAGTGTCTGAGAGTACGATGAGGCGTGCAGAGCTTTAGTGTGATGTCAGAAAGTGTTCATAATTAACACCAAAGTAGTAACTTTCTAACACTGAATGCAGCTTATGGCTGTGAAATGGAGGAAACACCACTGGTGTTCACATGTTGATTAGAACTGATCACACTGATCAAGCAACTTTAGGCCCTGATGAAGTTTTACTAAATCCTTGAAGGGCCTGGATCAGATAAAAAAAAAAAGATTCTGAGGGGTTCGGGTGGGAAATTTTGTCAGATTTATGATGTCTGTCTGTTCTTGATGTCAAAGAAAAAGTCGTCTCTGGGACGTGTAAGTGTAGCTGGTGGACGCCGTGTTCACGGCTCTCCCTGTGGCTTTTAAAACCGAAGCACCATTTCTCTCCTGTGCTCAGAGCGGCTCAGTTTCTCAGAAAGATGTCGGAGCCTTCGTCCATTCAGGAGTCTCAGAACTTGTCCATGTTCCTGGCGAACCACAACAAAATCACTCAGGTGGGTCTGACGTGCAGAACGTTCTGTGTGATATCCATAACCCCAAATCATTTTATAGCAGTTAGTTCTCCAAATTCTTTGATAATGATTTGACAGATACATTTTTTTTAATATTTACATTTTTTAAACATATTTTTTAATACTTTATAATAAACTCATGTGTCGTGTACCCTCTGCCAGTCATTGCAGCAGCAGCTGGAGGTGATTCATGGTTATGAAGAACTGCTAGCGGACATCGTGAACCTGTGCGTCGATTACTACGAGAACAAGCTGTACCTCACTCCCAGTGAGAAACACATGCTGCTCAAAGTGAGTGATGCTCAGTTGAGACCAAGTACCGGAGCCGTGGGCGCAGAATAACCGCCACCTTTCCTCCTCTCCAGGTGATGGGCTTCGGCTTGTACCTCATGGATGGAAACAGCAGCAACATCTACAAACTGGATGCCAAGAAGAGAATAAACCTGAACAAGATCGACAAGTTTTTCAAGGTACGGAGGGACAGACAATATGAAGACTAACGCCACCAACACTTCACAGCAGCGTCCCTTCTTGATTCGTCCTAAAACTTCAAATGAAAATAAAGAAGTGATGATGGGTGGTACATGAAACCATGAAATAGGGCAGAAGAAAAGAGAGATGTCTGCATGTGCAGGCAGCGTCTGGGCTTGTAGGATGCATATCTGATGCTGCCATCTTGCTGGGGGGGTCTGACTGTGGGGGGTGTGTGTGTGTGTGTGTGTGTGTGGTGGGGGGGCTCGTTTCAGTTGGTTTGCATATGATTTTTTGTGTCTTTGGTGTTCACAGCAACTCCAGGTGGTCCCTCTGTTTGGAGACATGCAGATCGAGTTGTCCCGCTACATCAAGACCAGCGCTCACTTTGATGAGAACAAATCCAGGTGAGAGCAGAGGGCACCCGCACGGCTGTCTCTCACTATGTAACGCAGGGCTGCACGTGGATCTGAGTCGACTGAGGTGTGGGTGTAACAGAAAATAAATATATGTACACATTAAAAAAAATACTGTCAACAAATTGACAAAAACAAAACAAAGCCAACAATGACTTGTTTTTGTTTTGTTTGTCATTTTTAGCATTTGTTTTTGGTATTAAAGGCTGTGTAATACCTGTGAGCAGCGTGGCTCTTTGTGTTCCAGTCTTGTCATTTCACCATCATATTAAAATGTTAACTTCATATTTTTTTTTTTTGTTATTTGTGCACATCAAATGAGAGCCCTGTCAGCTTTAGCTGCATCCTGTGTAGTAATAAAAATTTTCTCTTAATATTCTAAGACAGTGAAATAAGGAAAAAGAGGCTTTGGCCCAACCACAGGCTTCAGCCCTGATGTTACTAGGAAACACTAACAAAACCAGAGCAGGACTCCTCTGGAGGTCACCGACCTTTTCTCCTCAGCTGCTTTTTGCAGTTTGTTTATTAAGTGCAAAAAGCAGCTGAGGAGAAAAGGTCAGTGCTGAGGGAGGAGTGAGCCGCATTTAAAAAAAACGCTGCAGCAGAGTTTCAGTGGTCTCCATCCATGAACCACGTCTTCATCGAGCTTCATGAAATCTGGCTCACTAGTTTTTATGCATAATCTCAGCAGATGGCCCTGAAAGCTGAAGGTGGTTCTCCTCTGTTATAGCTTCACAGCAGCGCTTAAATGTGCTGATTTAATGCCACAGTATTAGTGTTTTATTTGTTTAGATCCTGACGTGTCTTTTCTTTGGCACTACTAATTTATCCCTAATCCCTCGCTCTGAGCCTCTCCTCTTTCTTACCCTCTCCTCCTCTTCAGGTGGACTTGCACGTCCATATCCAGCAGCCCTCAGTACAACATCTGTGAGCAGATGATTCAGATCCGGGACGATCACATGCGCTTCATCTCTGAGCTCGCTCGTTACAGCAACAGTGAGGTTAGTGTGGGATTCCCTCTGAGGTTAAAGGTCATCAGCGAGGTATTGGATTGATTGTGGTGCAGGTTTATTGTGATAATAAGCTGCTGAAGAGTGGAGCCCAGTGGGAAAAACTAACAAATACTCGATGCGACATCACTCTGAACAGACAATCATCTCCACACATAAGCTTTTAAAGCTCCTTTCTTATGTTCGGGGGATATTTAAATTCCCAGCGGTGATGTAACAAGCTTTCCAGCAGATGTCTTGCCCCGGTGGATTTTCAAGGGTATTTGTTCAGTGCGGCTCAGATGTAAAATTAACCGGCTGCCTTGTGGGTCAGAAAAACACTGAATACAGAAACGCTAAGTTTTTAAGGGGGGCAGTTCTACTTCTGAGTACTCTGGTTTTTGCTGATTTATTATTCTTATTATATTTTTGCACTGATCTGTATCATGAGAAAGTCAGGATTGTTTGGGTTGGGTCTTCAGTGAAGTTTGTTTGTGTGTCCATGTAGGTGGTGACCGGGTCGGGGCGTCAGGAAGCTCAGAAGACTGACACGGAGTACAGGAAGCTGTTTGACTTGGCCCTGCAGGGCATGCAGCTGCTCTCACAGTGGAGCGCTCACGTTATGGAAGTGGTGAGGAGAGAACACGTGACGACTGATTTCTGTCGAGATGTTTGTATATGCAGAGGAAACAATAACAACCCCCCCGACTCTTCCTGCAGTACTCCTGGAAACTGGTTCATCCGACAGACAAGTACTCCAACAAGGAGTGCCCCGACAACGCCGAGGAGTACGAGAGAGCCACCAGATACAACTACACCAGCGAGGAGAAGTTTGCCCTCGTAGAGGTCTGTTATGACATTGCACACATGGAAGGGGTCATTCCACACGAAATCAGTCAAACCAGAACACACACACACACACACACACACACACACACACACACACACACACACACACACACACACAATCGGCTCATTATTCATGTACCTTCTGTGATTCAGGGCCTTCAAAGTTTGACAGATGTGATCTCGCCAAACTTCACAACCACAATAACAGAAATTCAGTTTCTGCATACTTGTGATTAATTTCAGTTACACATTTATATAAAAAGTGAATTAAGCTGGTAATAGGAGGTGGTTAGTTTGTGATAGTGCTCATTACTCTGAGCTAGATTTACTGCTCTTGTAGTAAATTTGTGTTCCACTGGGTCACATATTGACATTAGCACTTTTAATATGGCTGGGTAGTATTAACAATTTATAGCCAACAGCCTGTGTTGTTTTTTTGAATCAAATTTTCAAGGAAATCCATGACTTTCATCACGTATTTTGATGAGGGTGAAGACCGGCTGCAGCACTCCTGACTTTGGGACCCACTGCTCTAAGCTGTTCTGAGCAGCCACCTGTCCCACATGGAGTTCAGTCAGAATGCACTTTTTGAAGCTTTCTCTAGTAAATTATCAGAAACCTGATCAAACATTCAGGGTCCCAAATAAAAAAGGAGTTTTTTGGATTGAGACTGTGACTGTTGGAGTGGGTGTAATATTGATTTGAGGCACTGATTAAAATTGTCGCTGACTGGCTCTTGTGCTTTGGGCAGGTGATGGCTATGATAAAGGGACTGCAAGTGCTGATGGGACGCATGGAGAGTGTGTTCAACCACGCCATCCGTCACACCATCTACTCGGCTCTGCAGGACTTTGCTCAGGTCACTCTGCGTGATCCGCTGCGACTCGCCATCAAGAAGAAGAAAAATGTCATCCAGAGGTTTGAGTCACACCTCACTCAGTGATTCCAGTAACACCCACAGATTTAGGTCTGATTGGTGGTTGGAGTGGCGGTCTGCTAAAAAGTTCTGATCCCCTCCTGCAAATGTTTTAATTGTCTGGTAGTTTGTGACACATACAAAACAGGTCGAAGCAGTCAGCAGTCTCCTGTCCTGTGGCTGGACTTTATCTCCACTGTACTTCGAGGTCTCCAGAGCAGAACGAGGCTTTTAGTTCGTGATGGTGGAGTTGGAGTTTTTGCAGCCACAGGACACAAAACTCTCTGTAGAGGCGGTTAAATGATAACAAAGACCGCCTCAGTAATGACCCGGCCAGCCTTTAGGAAAACACGGGGCAGAGTGAGGGGACAGTCCGCTAGTAATTTGATTGTGAGCTGCTTTGTTCTCTGAGATATAAAAAAAAATTAACAATTAAAAATGCTAAAATAAATTGGCAAACTATTACTTGATATATCTGGGCATCTTGCCCAAGTAAAATCTGTTTGCCAGAATCATTTCCTGCTTAATACTGATTTATTTATACTGTGTTATTAAGATGTGTATGTCATAGTATATGTATAGTATTTGTAATTCTACACTAAAATATTTCATTTTCATTTTTCCCTCTTCCTGCAGCGTCCTCCAGGCCATCCGGAAGACGGTGTGCGACTGGGAGACCGGCAGGGAGCCTCACAACGACCCCGCCCTCCGTGGAGAAAAAGATCCAAAGGGTGGCTTTGACATTAAGGTTCCTCGCCGTGCCGTGGGGCCGTCCAGCACACAGGTCTCACCTCACTACCGCTCTTTACCATAACTCACCTTTAACCTTTCTTCTTGCCATCCTGTAGTCAGGCTTGCTTTGTGTAACATCAGGCCTGACTTTTATGTATGTGTAATTTATTGTTTAAAATCATGGAGCACTGCAGCCTCTGGATTCATGTATCCCGCATCAAAGTCAAGGATTTGTCATCTTTGGAAGTGAGGTTATGTTTCAGGGGTCTGTGACGTTACACTTTGTTCATTCTTGTGTTTGAAAATAGTTTAAAATCTTCCAGAAGCCACTAAAGCTATCAGCTGAATGTGAAGACAAAGCCGCTGTGCCTTCAGGTTCATTATGGCTGGGCTTCACTTTCAGCACTTTGTAGTACCAGTTTGTGCCACATGGTGGTGTGGTAACTCAGCCAGGTAGGTTATTAATAACACATTTTTGTAAAAAGAAAAAAAGGTGTGTGTGGTAAAGCCTGGTGAGGAAATGCAGGTAGCACAAAAACCTCAAAAGTCAAAGGAAGCACGCGGCTGAAAACAACACACCCGCTGCCCCCGGTCTGTAGGTGGTGTTCTTTGATGAAGCCCAAAAAGGTGAAAGAACGTGTCAAAAGAAAACGTGTAGAGACGATTTCAGTTTCCACCGTGTCACACTCCGGCCTGCATGTATGAACACACTGACAGCTTGCTTGCAAACAGCAGCAAAACTACAGAAATACATACAGCCGCTGTGGCAGTGCACACCCCCCAGCTCTGAATGTGCAGGTGACGCTCGGCTGGAACTGCTTCAAAGATCCTCTTTTATTGAGAGAGGTCACTGCAGAGTAAATTCAAAGGACCAAACATGACCCGAGTTTACCTCACAAATCTCATTTCATTGAGAACTTTGGTACTGAGATATCCAGCTCCACTGGAAAGGTGGAGTCAGGTTAAAGCAGGTTAAAGGGGTCTGTTCTTGATATTCTGCACAGTCACTGCTGTTAACACACTGCAGTTTCAGGTTTTGTGTGTTTCTTGCTGCTTTTTTTGTGAATTGTGGACCTTTATGTGTAAAAACCGGTTATGGGATTTGGCTATGAGCCGTTGCTTTGCAGAGCTTACTGGTAATAATTTGTGACTCTGGCAGCCCGGCATTCACCACCAACCGCTACACACTTCTGCCTTTCAAGTGTGTTTTCTTGTTCCAGGTGAACAGTTTGGAAGACACTAAGTGATTCACCTGGTCTAGCGTGGCCAGGTGAATCCCATTCAATGGAAGCAGACCTCAGGCAGAAGCGTTCTAGCTCTCCTGTGTTCGGTTCCAGTTCAGGTACCGTCAGCCTGTCCTTGCTGACGGCCTTGTTGTTGGGTTCTTTTTAAATCCGTTCTTTTTTACAGTGCTGGATCTCAGTTATGTTTTATAACTGGCCTACTGTTTCTCAGTATTAGCATTAGTGCCTGTTGTGTTCTATACTGCACGCAGATTTATCAGCTCAGGGGTCATTTCCAAGAACTAATCTGTTTTGCAGGTGAGTGCAGGTGTGTGGTGCTACTTGTTTTCGTACCAGCGCGTATGTGCACAGTCAGCGTTTGATTTGTTTCCAAGATTATGCAATTCCACTTCCTGCTGAGGCCAGTCTGCACAGACAGCCAACAATAACTGAGCACACTGTCCTATTTTTACTGACACTGAAGAGATTTCATCCCTGCTGCTCTCTCGCGTCTTGTCCTCGGTTATTCTTCAGTTAACATGGGAATTAGTGTCAGAGGATGGCACCGCAGGTATTCACGTGCAACATATCTCTTAGTTTTTCCCAGCGTGTTTCTTCAAAATAAAAGCCTTGCTAAGAAACAAAGCATGTCTGCACACTGAAATGAAAAAAAAAAAAAAGAAAAAAAAAGGACTTTTGAGACGGGAAACATGAGCTGCTGAAATGTTTCATTCCTCAGCTGGAGAGGAAAAATGAACACGGTGCAGTGTTGCTCCGGTGTGCTCTGACAGTGCTACACCCTTGGATGGATGACTGTTAAGGCAGCTACACGGGCACCTTCTGTGATTATCTGCCCTGAATTTACATATATCAGCTGCACTGTATCCAGTTGTAAATGATGGAGATTAAAATGTTGAAAGCAACAGAGTTTTCAAATCACCTGCAATGGGATCAGTGTTTGCAGGAGCTGTGAATAAACACTAATAAGGTTTTTCTTCCCATGATTCTCTTTATTGATGCAGCTCTACATGGTGAGGACCATGCTGGAGTCTCTTATTGCTGACAAAAGTGGCTCAAAGAAGACTCTGCGCAGCAGTCTGGAGGGTCCCACCATCCTGGACATCGAGAGGTTTCACCGCGAGTCCTTCTTTTACACTCACCTGCTGAACTTCAGTGGTAAGAGGGCATCCCAGATAAAATCAGCTCTGTCTCTCAGAATCTGCTGGGTTTCTTTCTACAGTAACTTCAGTATATTTACTGAAGCCATGAAAATTTTTACCTTCTTTAAGCCAGAGGGGAGGGCTGAAATTTGGTGCTTTTTAATTCTTCTTCCAGCGTTTTGGAGCCTTCGTAACTTCATAAGTGCAGAAAACACATTTAAGCTCTGTTGAAAACTGCAACCAAATCAGTCGCTCACTCAAAGAGTCACTATCCAAAGCCCAAATGAGTTTTTTGTTCTTCAGATGATAATCATCAGTTTTGTGACAGCAGCTGGAAGGAGGCTCTCTGATGAAACCTCATCTCTCTTCCTGCAGAGACCTTGCAGCAGTGCTGTGACCTCTCCCAGCTCTGGTTCAGAGAGTTCTTCCTGGAGCTCACCATGGGTCGCAGGATCCAGTTCCCCATCGAGATGTCCATGCCGTGGATCCTCACCGATCACATCCTGGAGACCAAGGAGGCTTCCATGATGGAGTAAGTATCTTTATTCTTTTTTTGGTTTTTTTTGTGGCCAAGAACATTTATTTCCACTGCAGTCTTTGGTGTTCTTTTCACAGCAGTGGAAATAGGTGTTCTCCATGGTGGAAGTACAGAAACGGAGGACTCTGTTTGTCCTTCTCTAAAACCAAAATTCACGGTGGCACAAACACAGTCCGGCTCTTTGGGATTGTTGCTGTTGTGACTGGACAGATGCGTTCTGTCAACTTCAGCGCTCTTTTCTTCTTATCTTCCGTTTTCAAATAGGACCCCGGATGAAATCCCCAAAATTAGGATTAGCCGTGAATGTTTTCATGTTGGTTTTAAATCTTTGCTGCGGGATTATGTTGATACGAGGCAGGTTTTACATAAGCCATTAAGCACATCAGCTGGCAGGAAGCATACGTGCTGTAATTCTTCAAATGATTACCTCAAATTTCCAAAAGAGGAAAAACCCCACGTTTTACTCAGATACTTATTATGGAGAGTAACTGTTATGTGGTGTGTGGAAACTGATGCTTTTGCATTTGTGCAAGAAACTGTGCAGAGCATCTGACTGATGATTAGTTTGACGTAATGTTGGTTTTTTAACTAACTGCTTCATGTTGAGGTCTAAATGAATCGTCTTTTTTCCTTTTCTCCGTTTGTGTTCACTTCATGGTGTGTTTTAATCCAAATTAGATTACTTTAGAATAACACTTTAATCTCCTGCAGGTATGTGCTGTATCCTCTGGATTTGTACAACGACAGTGCGCACTACGCCCTGACCAAATTCAAGAAGCAGTTCCTCTACGATGAAATAGAGGCTGAGGTAATGGATCGTGATCTCGTGTGTGTGGTGGAGTAGCTCCTCCACGGCTTTTCTCAGTATTCTCTTTGCCTTGTTGCTGCTTGGCACTCAGGTTCTGCATAAATAATTTTCTCATTTTGAGCTGTTGAGTATCTGGATTTCCATTTGTTATGTAACTGTTTACAGAGCTTTGCTAATGTGCATGTAAACTGGAGTTAAACAGTTTGAGGTGTGTGTGTGTGTGTGTGTGTGTGTGGGGGGGGGGGGGGTCTCGTGTTCAAACTGTTACTCAAACCTGTGATTTCCTGTTGTGATTTCAGGTTAACTTGTGCTTTGATCAGTTTGTCTACAAGCTTGCTGATCAGATATTTGGATACTACAAGATTCTAGCTGGAAGGTACGCCGTCCTCTCTCACCTTCA
This sequence comes from Archocentrus centrarchus, assembly GCF_007364275.1. Classification (NCBI taxonomy): domain Eukaryota; kingdom Metazoa; phylum Chordata; class Actinopteri; order Cichliformes; family Cichlidae; genus Archocentrus; species Archocentrus centrarchus. Next base: position 35,795,587 of record NC_044349.1, on the reverse strand, counting down.
TAAGTCTCATAACCGAGGATGTGATGGGGCTGTCTGTTTTAATGCAGCGATTCCCAACAAGGAGTACGCGCCACACGAGTAGCTCAATAAGTCTTGGAAAAATAAACATTTAGATGCATGTTAGTAGTATTTTTATTTAAAGTGTAAAAAAGTGAACTGACTGTATCTTCTGTTTTTACTCTGTGGAGGCCTTGAGGACAGGCGGGGTCTTTGTTGTTTAGTTGGGGTTATAGTGCAGATGTAGTAGGAGGTATAAAGGAAAAAAAATGCATGATCATATCTGCTGTAACAGGTGTGCTCAGGTATCAAGTATTTCCATATTCATTTGTATTTTGTACTTCTGCAATTTTATTGATTGTCTCTGTATGAAGAAAAGTTGTAGGATTGTGGGGCTGCATCGGAACCAGTTTTTTTATGTACCAAAGGAAATGGTGTGGAGTGGGTCTGTTCAGTTCACTTCTGAATGTTTTTATTCTATTACAGTAGCTTTGCATGATTCACAGTTCAGAATAATCCGGCCAGCCCCTCAGTTCTTCCTCTGAAACAAACCGTTTTAGTTTCTCCCTCTTGAAGCCGACTTTCTTCTGATTGGCTGCCCCTCATGAGCAAAGTGAAACAACTGTGGTAAACTGAGTGTTTAGAGCAGTCTGTACGCCTGTACGTACACTGACCTTATTATTAGGACCTTTGGTCATGTTTAATATGACGATGCAAGAATAGACATAAGGAGAAGCCATACAGGTGTGATTTTTAAAACCCGTCTGTGTTTCTCCGACTCGTTCAGTCTTCTGCTTGATAAACGTCTGAGAGCCGACTGCAAGAACCAAGGAGCCAACATTCCCTGGCCGTCCTCTAACCGCTACGAGACTCTGCTGAAGCAACGCCACGTCCAGGTACGCACCGCACCTGTCCTGCTTTCCACCTCTCTGTTCTCCCAGCTTCGTATTGTCTCTTTACTAACTGGTTGTGAACCTCAGCTCCTAGGCCGCTCCATTGATCTGAACAGACTCATCACTCAGAGGGTTTCTGCTGCTCTTTACAAATCTCTGGAGCTGGCCATCAGTCGCTTCGAGAGTGAAGATCTCACCTCCATCATGGTACGTAGTTCTAATTTAATTTAGCTGATGAGTCCTGAGGTTTAACCTTTGACTGAGTAAAAACGCATGTTGGTGGTGTGTGACTGGTTTAAAGGAGCTGGAAGGCCTTCTGGAGATCAACCGCATGACGCACAAGCTCCTGAGTAAGTTCTTGACTCTGGACAGCTTCGACGCCATGTTTCGAGAGGCCAACCACAATGTCTCGGCCCCTTACGGCAGGATAACGCTGCACGTCTTCTGGGAGCTCAACTACGACTTCTTACCCAACTATTGCTACAACGGGTCGACCAACAGGTCAGTTAGTTTTGGTCACATCAGTCCAACACCTGTTAGGACTCACACTTCGCCTGTCTAAAACGAAATCAGCTCTCTGCTGATTTAGTTTTTATGTTGTGCTCTGTAGCGTCTCCCGCTCCGTGCAGCACATTATGACTTCGTGCGTAATGAAATACACTGTATAAATAAAGTTTTGCTTGCGTACTAATGAACCACTCTATTATCTGTGCTGTATTTTTTAAAGCTTTCAGTAAAACGTCGCTGGATGCTGCAGATTATTGTGCTGTAAATGTTAACGGCTGCTTCCCCGTCAGCAGAAACGCCTCAAACGTTTAAAATAAGCCACAGATCTTTAATGTGAAGAGTCTGCTTTATTCTCATATTATTTTTACACTTGTATGTGAAATGGTACAGCACAGTGCTGCTCAAAGGTTTTCTGGGTAAAGGGAGTAAGGGTGTGGGTGTTTTCAGCTCCTGCTGTTCCTTATTTTGTGTCCTGGTGTTGTTGATTTAGTGAAGATGTGGGAATAATCTCCAACTGTGCTTCCAGGTTTGTGCGCACCATCCTGCCCTTCTCTCAGGAGTTCCAGAGGGATAAGCCACCCAACGCTCAGCCTCAGTACCTGTACGGGTCAAAGGTCAGCACATTTTTCTGTTGGGTTTTGTTATGTGAGCCGACATGCTGAGTGGTGTATGTGTGGTGGTGTTGGACCTCATGTTTATGATGTTGATGTCTGTGTCGTGTTTGAAATGATAAAGTCTGAAGATGAGACCACAGACTGTATGTAAAAGATGGACACAGCCACCGTGGCGTCCTCATTGGTCAGAAGTCCCGTTATGAAGCGTCGTGCTGAACGTTTCTGCCGTCACTGTGTGAAGTCAGATGTGATGAGAGAAGTGCGGCTCTGACTGTGAAACTGAGGCAGGCTGCGCTCTCATTGGCTAATGAAGTCTTTTTGCGTTTATTTAAAAAAAAAAAAAAAAAAGTTTTATTGAACTTGCAGACACGCTCCAAAATCTGAAGAGCTTCACTCCACCGTGAAGAGTGGGTGGGGGTGGGGGTGTCTCTAAATACTAAAATAATGCAAATGAAATTTTGATAAATCAAAGTTACTCCCAGACTGTCCAATTTTTTTTTTCACTCCAGGAGAACAAATATGGCTCAAGAGGTTTTTGTAATGTCACTGCAGGAAAAGCTAAAAACTGAATAAAAGAAGATATTTTGGGGGGGTTAAATTATGGAACAGCACTGAAATAAATATAAAAGACCTACAGAGACACTTCTGAGTCTTAGAAGCATGAAAAGATTTTTTCTTTTATGTTTGGGGGATAGCGGAGCTTTAATTAGACACATGGCATTTACACGCACACACACACATGCACACAGAAACACACACACTGAAGCGGAGCAGTAATTTTGTGTGTTTTGAGATGTTTCCTCTGAGGGAAAAAACAAAGGAAAATACTCAGTGACAGTTGAATGTGGGCAGAACAATGCTGTGGTGACCTTAATCCAGTTGATTCACGTTGGCTCGCTGCCGGACAGCTTAGCGAGTGTTCTCAGCTCGTGGTCCTGGGTAATTATGCGACCTGTGGGCTGCGCTGAGAGGAGGGGCGGGTGCATGACATTGGAGAGTTTGATGCTGTCCTGGCTGCTGCTTCTCGGAGTGTAGAGGGCTCCAGATGCGGACATGTCTTGGCAGGCTGAGTTGGTCACCACCGGGTGGCCGGCCGCAGCCCCGCCGGGCGGGTTGCAGATGGTGTTAAGACACCCCCACAACAGGATGCCGGCGATGATCAGGAGTAAGATGCAGCAGATGAGCCAGACGGCCATGGCCAGCTCCCAGCCGGCCCTGTCGTGACCTTCGCTGCTGTCGCTCAGAGTGCTGAACACTTGGCACTGTTCCCGCACCGGATTGGCCGCCTGACACGTCACACACAAGAAATAGGCGGTCTGGGGGAGGAGATTGGCCAGGTGTGTGCTGGTCTGACTGACAGGGATGCGCTCCTCATACATGAAGTTTTTGCGCTTGTAGCCCATGAGCAGGCTGTTCCAGTTGGGGTCGTACATGACGCTGTAGAAGGTGTCCAGGCAGGTGGGGGAGGACGGCCAGCTCACCCTGGCTGAGGTGGAGGAGATGTTGTAGATCGCAATCACCATTATGAGAAGACGGCGTCGGCAGAAGTGAAGCACATCCTCGGTTATTGCAGCTGTTTGAGGCTCGCGATGTAAAACTGAACTGGAAAAGAAGGATGATGGAAACAGTGAGACACTGAAAGGAGTAAATTCAGATGATGTGATGCTGAAGCATTTTTGTGCTTCTTCCCAACTAGAAGCTGCTATATAAGGAGCCACCATCAGTAATAATTACTGTATCAGGGTTTCTGAGTGAGCCATTCGGGGGTTACGGTTCATGCCAGTGTGATAAATCAGCATCCAAGTGATTTTGCATAAAGTCTTCACGTCGTTTCATAAACAATAATGAGTAAAGTAAAAGAAAATATTTTATCGCAGTCATGATGATAAATTTTTTACCTTTTTGAATGCGTTTCTCACTTTCCTGCTGACCCGGTGCTCAACCCAACCACATTTCACCAGATTTGAGAACCGATTCTCAGACTCTTAATCCAGATATTCCTCTAACCTTCACTCCACAAAAAGCTTAAAACGTGGTTACCAGCGTCAGTGGCTCCAGGTGTGGACCCAGCAGTTTTGGGGGGGTGCTCCTACCGGTGTTTTGGATTTTTCTAATAGAAATGCACGGAAGAGGCTCTAAAAAGCCGATGGAAAAGCGATATTCCATTTCAGGACCTTTCTGGTGTAAATGGCTAAAAGCACATCCGAGTCCCGACTCGCCACTTTACAGTTTGAGTAAAACCTGTAATTACTTCCTGCCTTTAAATCCTGCTCACAGTGCACAGAGCTTAATGAAGGAAAAATGTCATCACCGCCCAGCTGATCCTCACGCTCGCCATATAAAACATAACGAGGGAAAAACAAAGTGATGTCAGAGGATAATAAGCATCGTACACAGAGCAGAGTCAGTAAGGGAGGGAGCTGAGCTTATGCACAGATGATGCAAATTACATAATGCTAAATTATTTTTCTGAGCTGTCCAGCTTACAAGCTTTGATTTTATTTCATTATTTTTAATAAATCCTGAAACTTCTTTTATATAATCAGAAATAAAACAAAATAAACTGGCTGGCATATTTAACGACTGTTTAAAGAGAGAGAGTGGTTTGTTTTTAAAATCCAAATTTCATCATCAGTACTGAATCATTTTTTTACTTGCAGGGAATAAAATGACACTCAAATGTAAAGATAATTAGGGGGGGGTGCCCACTGGAAACTCATTTTAAAGCATCAACATTCTTTCTCATTAAAATAATCTCACAGGTTTAAAATAAGTTCATTAAAATAAGTTCATTTTACAGTTGTAAAGTGCTGTTTTTTTTTTTTTTGTTTGTTTTTTCTCTGTCAGCATCTGTCTTTTTTTTTCATAACATCAGCTGTAACCTGTAACAGGTGTGACTCTCATACCATTCAGAGCATAAAAGGGAGACTTACCTGGAAACAGCAGTGTTTCCTCAGGTGATCCTGGTCTGGTGCTCGTCACTGATTTTGAAGATCTTTTCTTCTGTTGCGCTCTGATGCTGCTGCTGCTGCTGCGGAGGTTTCGAACCTCAGCACTGAGGCAGAGATCTGTGTGTCCTCATCGCCGCCGCCGCTGCTGCTGGATTAGAGCAGCAGCAGCTTCCACTCACTTGTGGCGGGAGAGAGAGTGCGAGCTGAAATCTGTGGTGGATGTGAGGGAAAAGTGCAGCGCAGCCAAATCAGCTGTAAGACTAAAAATCAGAGCAGCCAAATTTGCCACCGTATGACATCTGATTTTTGTCCCAGCTAGTTAATGTGGAGGCATTATAGTGTTATTGGTCATTTCTTTCCCTTAGCTAGCGCTTTGGTCCATGTCAGAATATGGTTAATATTTAGCACTGGAGCTTCAGTTGGTCAGTCCATCTGCCCGCTGCAGCAAAGTCTCTGAACAGCTGGCGGCCAGATTGTTATATCTTGTTCACGGTCCCCAGAGGATGATCCTAATGTTGCACTGACAGTTGCATTTTCACCACTGCATATGTGGAAAATGTTCCCATTTTAGTCCTGCGACAGGCGGGCGACCTGCACCCTGCCTCTCGCCCTGCAGCAGCTGGGGTAGGCTCCAGGCTCCCTGCAACCCTCAACTGAATAAGTGGAAGGATGGATGTTCCCATTATAGTGATTTTAAATTTTCCATGAAATTCAGTATAGGCTTCATTGCCCCAGGACAGGTTAACAGCAGTCACCTCAAGATACTGCAGGTTAGTCTGGCTGATTATCGTGACCCTCTGTGATGGAAAACTGTGTCATACTGTGACGTCTAAATCTGCAGCCTTTTTTTTTTTTTTGGTCCTAAAAGTGCCAGTACAGAAAAAGAGCTATCTCATAATACTTTATAATGCAGTGCTGTGTAATAAGCAGATGAGTTTCTCTGTGCAGCACTTGGTGACTGTGGGGATAAAGAACTCCCTACTAACCAGTCTGATTTTATCACCTGCCTTTCTCTGCATGTAGACCCTGAACCTGGCCTACAGCAGCATTTTCGGCTCCTACAGAAACTTTCTGGGCCCCCCACACATTAAGGTCATGTGCAGACTGCTGGGCTACCAGGGCATCGCTGTGGTGATGGAGGAGCTGCTGAAGGTCGTCAAAAGCCTGGTGAGCGTGTAATGATGTCACTGTGAGGCGTTATGAATGAGTGAGCTTCAGTTTTGGGTGCTCACTTCCCTTAAAGTGAAGGTAAACTCTGTTTCTTTTATAGCTTCAGGGTACCATAATGCAGTACGTGAAGACCCTGATGGAGGTGATGCCCAAGATCTGCAGACTTCCGCGCTACGAGTACGGTTCCCCGGGTAAGTGAAAGTGCAGCCAGATTGATTTCTGGGGCCGATGCAGAGAGTCAAAAGCTCAGCTGATACTGTTCACAAAACTTAAAGAAATCCAGTCATCGTTTTCAAGCTGCAGAGACGACAAAGCCCAAAAATAATCAAAGCTCAAAAAGCTGCAGCGGACACCTTTCACTGTCAGACTGTCTGCAGAGACCTTTTTCTGTCTGTCCTGCCTTCTGTGTTCTCCGCTGAGGGAGCAACAACAGAACAACCACAAGCCCACATAACCCGCTGTTCCACATATTCCTGACACTTCTCCCGGTGACAGAACACAGCCACAACGTGTCGCCGCCCTTCGCGTGCTTATCAGGGAGCAGTAAGTTTCTGTGGCCGATGTGTGATAAGATAACTGCGGTGTAATTCCTTTCAGGTATCCTGGAGTTCTTTCACCACCAGCTGAAGGACATCGTTGAGTACGCTGAGCTCAAGACGGTGTGTTTCCAGAACCTGAGGGAGGTGGGCAACGCCATGCTGTTCTGTCTGCTGAGTGAGCAGAGCCTGGTACGGGTCGTCAGGAGCATGTGGCGACATAAAGATGCTCCACAGATGTGTTTTCATGACAGTTTTTATGCACTCGCCTCCTGTTCTGAAGGTTTGTTTTCCCTCCAGTCACAGGAAGAAGTTTGCGATTTGCTGCATGCTGCACCTTTCCAGAACATTCTTCCCAGAGTCCATGTCAAAGGTAAACACAGAGGGGAAAAGGTCATCACACAGCACAGTTAAACCACCAGGAGTGACTCAAAGTGCTTTCCAGTTCAGACACACGGATTAACATCCCCGATTTCCAGAACACAAGATCCACATAAACGAACAGCATGAATGAGAACACGTAGTGTTTGGCAGTCTTTAATAGGCGGAGGGTGCATTGGGAGTGTGGAGTATTGTACAGCACCATGAGCTTGGATCTGCTTTGGCAGAAAGTCAGACTGGTTCCTGATGAGCGCTGGACTCATGCAGAGCTGCCATTCATCGCCATTTTGTTCATAACTTTATGGGCCAAATTTCTAGGTGCGGCCAGCAGGCAGAAGGTTTCCTATTATATAACTTTTACTCGTTGCTGAGCACAGTTCACACAGCAGAGTCTATAAAAAGTTTCCTTCAGCCCAGGAAAACACAAAGATGATGGAAATCACTGCTCACTGTTGGATAAACAGCTGATCTAAAATAATGTGGTACCAGAGTGACTCGGAGCCACTTTAGACATAAAAATCACAAAACTTTTTAATTTCCTTTCCTACAACCTTAAGCCCATTGCTTCCTACTTAAGTAATCTAAAAAAGGTCACAAAGACTTGGTCGTGTTGATCCTTTAATCCATCTGTCCGTCCATGTTCTGCTGCTTACCGCTCGGCTCAGATCGCTCTGGCAGCAGGCTAAGCACATTTGTCCACATGTGCCTCCTTTTTTTTAACTTGTCCTGGAGGATCCTGAAGTGTTCTCTGGCTACATGAGATTTTTAATCTCTTGTGCATGTTTGGGGGGTCTTCCATCGTGAGACTGTGGTGGTCTTATGGTGGAAGACCCAAAAACTGATCAGGAGGGCTCCTGATCAGATACCTCTATCAGCTCAGTGTCTGTCTGCTTGACTACAGGAACAGCAGCTGCATCGAGCTCGTTCTGGAAGTCTGAGGCTCAGAGTCATTTTCCTGACAAATGAATTACACAGTCAGTGGTAATAAACAGCGTGCATCATCCTGGCTGTCTTCACCATTTCTCAGCTCAGGCCTGTCTGGCGCCATCATTCCTCTTTTGTTTTGCAGCGTTGGGTTAGACAGAAAATTCTCAGCGGTGTGCTGAAGACTCAGAAGACCCAAATAAATAAATGTAGCATGCGTGTCCTTGTGTCGGAACATCATGAAGCTTCCCAGATGAAGCGTCGGACTCTGTACGAAATCAGCTTTCGCGCACGATCCCATTTTTGTTCTTGACGCAAAACATCACCCAGCTTTGTTTGAGTCTGGACCCGGTGTACCCCCCCTCACCCCCAGAGAGGCTCGTTTCAGCTGCTTGTGGTCATTATTTCATTTTTGGGTCCCAGAGTTCACAAACAATGAGACTCATTAACTGAAGTCTGTGCATGTAAATTTCCTGCTCAGCTTTAACCCTCACTCAAGAACGAGATGCTGAGATGCAGCACCCAGCTGTTTCACATCATTAAAGCATTTTTTTTCTTTTTTAGGAAAGGCTTAATAATTTTGAAAACAGCTGGGCGTCGTGGTTTCTAGCAAACATTAGTTCAGCGTTTGTTGGGTACTGTTTTCAGCTGCTTGTACACACGGTTGGTCGTTCCAGTAAAGCTGCAGTAGGATGGTGTGTGTGTGTGTGTGTGTGTGTGTCACTCTGTGATGTATCTTCACAGGTTTCAGGATGACAGTAGTGCTCAGTCATGCAGAGGTTACATCCCGTTCTGGCTCAGAGAAAAATATTTATAATTTTATGGGATTTTTTTTTAATAATAATTTTATAAACCACAGAAGAGGGTGCTGTAGCCATTATACTGTGTTTTTGATTCTGTTATTAACAGAAAAAATTCATCTGTGCCTCCCACCTGACCTGGACACCTGGAGATTGTTGAAGCACACTAATGCATTTCTGTTTCTGGCTGTATAGAGGGGGAACGCCTCGACGCCAAGATGAAGCGCTTGGAGGCCAAATACACGGCGCTGCACATGGTTCCACTGATAGAACGCCTCGGCACACCGCAGGTAGGAGCTGTCGGGTGCTGTGTTCAGTTACTTGTGTAATCCTTTAACGACCAATGAGAGAACGATAACCGGAATCATTGAAATATTTTCAGACCGAGATCAGAACTCCAGCAGGACTTCATGTGAACAAATTTGTTGCTTGGCTGATGCGTTTCAGCTTGTGAACTTCATTGTGAGGATGACCTCAGTGCATCAGTCAAGCAATAAAGCTGTGAAACCACAGGTGCTCCTGGAGCTTCCAGAACATCCTCACCGGGAAGTTCTGCCAGAAACCGTTATTCTGCTCCTGCCATAACTCACCGGAACGTTCTGTGATTCTGAAACACATCATTAGACAAACACACTTTTATTGTCTCATTTACAATATCATCATCATCATCATCATCATTACATATATTTTATATAATCCGAATTGAATGAATAATTAAGCACATTTAGCTTTTTGTTTTTTTTTTTTACTTTATGAAACAACTTTTTTTTGTCTTTTGCTTCATAAAAATGTGTCACTCTGAACACACCATCAAACGCACAGTGAAGCTGCCGTTGTTGCCCTGATTTCAGGTCGGTGTGGTCAGGTGACGGCGGCCGATCCGTCGACGTGCTGATCTTCTGAATATTCTCACTTCTCTTTCAGCAAATAGCCATCGCCCGTGAGGGCGACCTGCTGACCAAAGAGCGGCTGTGCTGCGGTCTGTCCATGTTTGAGGTCATCCTCGCACGCGTGCGAGGCTTCCTGGATGACCCTGTCTGGCGCGGGCCGTTGCCCAGCAATGGCGTGATGCACGTGGACGAGTGTGTGGAGTTCCACCGCCTGTGGAGTGCCATGCAGTTTGTGTACTGCATCCCCGTGGGAGCCCATGAGTTCACAGTGGAGTGAGTGCAGCCGAACACACGCCCATCCTGCTTCTTCTCACCAAACATTCACTGACACTGTCTCTGTCTTCCAGGCAGTGCTTTGGAGACGGCCTCCACTGGGCGGGCTGCATGATCATCACCCTGCTGGGACAGCAGAGACGCTTCGACATCCTCGATTTCAGCTATCACCTCCTCAAGGTGCAGAAGCACGACGGCAAGGATGAGCTCATCAAGAGCGTGGTGAGTTTGAGCGACACAAGCACCGACTTTAAATATCACAGGTTTGTGGTTGCACCGCACCTACAGTGCTGATTTAACACACAAAAATACTGCACGCCCCCACGACACCGACCATCTCCACCAGTTACTCTGTCTAAAATAAAGAGTACGATCCAAAAGTTTGCTGCTTATTCAGACAGCAAACGTAGAAACTGGAAGCAAAGACATTTGCTGTGTGTTTCTCCAGGTGCAGCTAGTTTTTCTATCATTTCTTATTTTTATTTCCATTAACTGAAATGTTTTCTACACCTAGTTGTAGTTTAGTTTTACTTGACTATGAAAACCTTGATCTCCACCTCAGTTTTGTTTGGTGTTTCTTCAGTTTTCCTTCAATTTCAACAAAGTTCACCGTTAAAAACACAAAATCTGCTCTCAAAGCTAAAGAAAATTCATGTTTAATAACCTTAAATTTCAATGTTGATTGAAAAAATTGAGGTTCCCTCTACTGTAGCATCATCAGGTTTGCGTGGTATTAATTTTTTGTGAAGAGGATGAAGTTGCAGGGTAAACAGGTGGGGAAATGTGTGTTTGCCCAAATAACTGAGCCTGAGTGTGATGGCAACTGTAAGGTTTGTAAACTGGAGGATTAATGAAGGGAGGATGGCTCTGTCCCACAGCTGGAAGCAACCCATCATCAGTAAAGAGGTGACACAGATCAGGGAAATATCTGCTTCATGCCATAACCTGCTGATATGATTTGAACCTTCAACAATCGGCTGTTAAACTCACAGCTGAACTCTGAACATTAGGTAATAAAATCTGCTGCTGGCGCCTCCATGATGTAGATTTATCTAAAAAAAACAAACAAAAAAAGAAACTTAGCCGTGAGTTTAGGGTCACTCTGACTAGTTTGCATGAGTTCTGTCTGTTTCGCAGCCTTTAGGATGATCACCAATGAATCTGCTTCAGTCACAGTGTGAATAAAGGGCGAGTTGCACTGGATCGTCTCTGCAGCAGGAACACCGTCACTGATAAACATTTGATTGGCTTTTTTTTTAAACCTCTGTAAAACCGCCATGGTAAGAGCTGAGCTAAATACAGCTCGACGTGCAGCTGCAGACGTCCATCGCTCTGCTTCATGAGGACACGCGTGTCAGCTATCACACGGGCAGTCGTAAAGGAATCACTGGAGCTCCGGGTTTGGGCCTCGTGGAGGCAGCAGTGAGACAATATGTTTAAAAATATACCCAATAATTTACATTGAATTCAGTTAATGAATGAATCCCTTCAGAGTCCTGGATGGTTCTAAATGAAGTGCAGTGCGATGAGCGAGCGCTGGGTGTGACGTTTCCTTTGGCTCGGAGTTAAACTGGCTCTGGAGGATTTTTCCTGCTGTTTTGTTTTCAGTGATTCTTTATGAACTCGCATTTTTTGCCCTCTATCGTGCTAGCAACGCTGACCTGGCAACATTTCTGAGCATGCTGGCGAGTAAATATGTCAGTGAGAACCAAACCCACAGGTCTGAATGAATATGAAAGAAAAGCTGTTTGTTTCGTTGTTGCTGAAGCGAATCAGCGCAGCTCAGCGTGAAGGCAGATAACACGGCTCTGAGAGGGATGAGACATCAGTCACTGCACATAGTCCTCCATAACATTAGTCTTCAGTGTTTGTGTGGATTAAACAGATGAATTAATTTTAGCACTGCTGGCAGGTGAACTGAGCCTGGCTCACATCAGTCCTCATATTTAACAGGAACTCATAAGATACATAATAAGCTGGTTAACACACAGAAAGCGTACAAACCTGAGGACAGCGAGCAGCCTCTAAGATGTTTGCTTATGACTTCATCCAGCTGTTCTGCTCCTGTTTAATATGAACGTCCACCACTGGAAGAGCAGATATGATATAAAAGCAGTAATATGATTAAATGGGCTCTCAGTGTGCTTCTGTTTGTCTCCCGTTTAGCCCCTGAAGAAGATGGTAGACAGAATCCGCAAATTCCAAGTCCTCAACGACGAGATCTTCGCCATCCTGAACAAGTACCTAAAGTCTGGCGACGGTGAGAACATGCCGGTCGAGCACGTGCGATGCTTCCAGCCTCCCATACACCAGTCGCTCGCCAGCAGCTGAGGCAGCCGTTGATACCGTGGACCAGCGTGAAGTTTCAAACACTGTCAGCATCACCATGAATATCACCCTTTGGGTCTGTTGTAGCAGAGGACCATTACATGTCAAAGTTGGGCCACTTTTTTTTTTTTTTTTGTATTCACTCGTGCCTTATGAGGAAAGAACATTTCCCCTTTTGGGATATTCTTTGTTGTATACATGCAGACAGACAGATCAGGGAGGGGAAGTTGGTTTTATCTGAAGTATTTAAGGGTTTGCGGTGGTTGGGTGTTTAAGGGTGAGCATTAATCTATTTTATGTGTGGGTGATGGGAAATTTATATTTTCTACACTGTTCAACTTGCATGCTAAACATTTTAAGTGGAACTGAAGTAACAGAGCTCATAATCATGTTCAGCATTTATTCTCTGTGCCTTATGTTTTAATCCTTTTAATTCAATAAATATGTAACAAATGTTGTTTGTGTTGAGCTTTTAATGTAAAAACTGCAAAGAAAAAGTTCAGAAGAACTTCCAACATAAATCTGTTACGTTCAAGTATCACGAGAACTCAAATCAGAGTGAACGTCCTACAAATGTAGTCAGTCAGCACGTCTTCATAGAGAATATATTAAAATTTCATCTGATTCATAGAAAGGAAGTCAGTGCATGTCCATAAAATCTTTTTATAAAATTTCTTTACACCGCTACAGAGGAATGAAATTCAGTTTAACTAAAAGTGAATATGAGCGCGTCATATTCAGAGGAAAGTAAGGCAAATTAAAATGTTGACTACAATCCACTGGTCTGTCCACGCCGCGAACCCCGGGCCGCTGATTGTCTCATTGTTTTCACGTCTACGTCACAGCCACGCCTGAGTCATCTGGAGTAAGGAGGTCCTCAGTGATCCAGACAGGACGTCATCGCTCCGTTCCTTCTGGAGACGCTATCGAAAGGCGAGGCCACGTCTCGGTCCTCCATGTCTTCGGCCGACTCGTCCAGCAGTTCGTAGGTGCTGTGAGAGGCCGCGCCGTTGGCTGCAGGAAAGGCTCGTTCTTCCTTCCTCATGGAGACGGCGAGCGTGGCCAGGCTCACGCTAATGTCTTTAAAGGCGTGGAGCAGGAAGATGCCCACAATGATTGTGAGGAAGCCACTGAGGGTGCCGATGATGTCATCCGCACCCATGTGCTCCCACTCTTTGAAGAGGATGGCGGAGCAGGTGAGCACAGACGTGGTGAAGAACACATAGTAGATTGGAGTCACCAAAGAGGTGTTGAAAATGTCCAGAGCTTTGTTCAGGTAGTTGATCTGCGTGCTCACACAGGCCACCAGACCCAAGAGCAGGATCCAGGCCAGCGGGTTTTTCACCACGTTCACCCCGGCGATCGCTTCCTTGATGGCGATGCCCAGTCCTTTGACGCAGGACACGGAGAGTGCCCCGATTACCGAGCAGATGGTGATGTAGACCAGGATGTTGGTTTGACCGTGGCGGGGACCCACAACGAATATGAAGATGAGCGCCACGATGATGACAAGGGTGGCAAAGATGACAAACCCTGCGAAAGGACAAGGAGGAAAGGTTTGTGAATGGACGGAGATCATTTCAGGGAAAACAAGCAGATCTTCTCCTGCAGCCTGGATGGAGACACAGCACTGCTCCACCAACACACAGTTCAAAGGTTAAAGGTCTGACACAAAGAAGTCTGTTAAAAGTATTTTTTACTTTTGCTGATTTACTTTGAGTTTTGTGCTTTAACACTTCTGAATGAAAACAAGCTAATGGCCTGAAGCAGACGGAGTCTCAGGGAGAGGTGGAGCTTTTTTTTTATTCATATCTGGATTTTCTGCTCACATTTTGCAACTTTTGCATATTAACACATTAGTTCAGATCAGGGTTATAGTGAACTAAAAGTGTGGGGGAAAAAAATCAACTAGCTGAAATAGATTAAAAATAGACTTTTGAAAAGAATAAAAAAAGAACACTGAACTTGGAAGCTCGAGTCTTTTTCAGTTAAATCTGTCAGCCTGAAAAGGTTTTGGTGCATCTGTTCATTGAGACTCTGGATGCCCACATGACTGAGTCAACTTCCTGTATGACACATTAGGTTTGAATTATAATCCTCATTCTAAACTTCATGGATGTTGCTGCTGAATGAATAAGAGTAAAGCTAACACTAAAACACAAAACTGAGAGGCGCAAATCTGCTCTGGAAACTGAACTGCGGTGAACAAAAAGAAAGAGGAAACCGCAGTGACCCTGCTTCAGATCTGAACTCAGATCTGTTACAACAGAAACTGAAGCATCAGTCGAGGCAGCAGCAGAGAAACGTTCCAGAGTTTTCACTGGTAAAATTCCAGTTTCCCTTCCTGTCTGACGGAAATAAAAATGTTCTAAATATGGCATCGACTGAACCCTCTCTTACATATGTAAAACACGAGTTTAGCGCTCAGAGGGTGGGGCCCACTGCAACCTGCTGCAGGTAACAAACTAAACCTTGTTCCATCCCCCTGAAGCCAGGCCAGTGAAACGGTGGAATAAGAGCAGGATGAAAGCTGCAAAATGGGTTGCAACCAGCATTGTTTCAATACGGCCACTGAAAACACAGTTTTTGCATATCATATTGATCAGTGAGTTTTCCTGAATATACCTATGAGCCTCTGCAGAAAATACTGACACACACAGGTACTCTCAGCAGCTCCCAGTTGTCCTGAGGGGTGGCCACAGTGGGCACATGCCCTCACATTTTTTGGGGCTCAGGACGGGCACTGGGAGCTGAGGCTGGGCCTGTGCCTCCTCCAGGAATCAAACGTGAGATCTTTTGCATGTAAGGCAAGAAGATTTTTAGTTCCAGTCCTTGAGTGAAGCTAAGAGGAATATTTATAGGAAATATCTGTAGACAGAATCTCTGGGGTGGAATTTCTCCTCTACCTGGGTCAACCAGCTTGGCAGACATCTCCTCAAGGCTGTTGATTTCCTCCTCCTGTGGAGCGTGAATGACCATGGTGGTGGAGCCCAGGATGCTGAGCAGGCAGCCGAGCTTCCCGTGCAGGTTTAACCGCTCCGTCAGGAAGTACGACGACAGCACAGCGCTGCAACAAACAAACGCTTGAGGTCACGCATACGCATTCAGAATCAAAACAACACAAATGAGACGGACTGATTCCCGCAGGGACTCATCGGTACCTGACGAGCACGCTGAGGGCTCCCAGCGGGGTGACCAGCGTCGCAGGAGCAAAGGCGTACGCTGCAAAGTTGGCTGCTTCCCCAGCCCCCACTGCAAAATGTTAACACAGTTATTGCCACACATGAAAAGAACTGTGCTGCAACACATGTTAACACTGTAATAGGTTTAGGACATGTTGCAACAGAGTTAGTACATAGATGTGTCCCGTGTAAGAAAGGGTTTGGCAGTGGATCAGTCAGAAGGCATGTCAAAGCCAGAGAGTTCAAACTAAGCTGGATGAAAAGTCTGTAACGGTGAAACACAGGGATGCACCAACAGACTGTCTGATATCAAGTAGTAACAAACGTGACATTTAGAAACAGCAGAGACAAACGATTCAGTTTATCTTTAGATGAAGAGTTCCTTGTTTTGATACTTGGACTCTCCCAGAGTAGCTTTGCACGATTCACAGTTCAGAATGATGCTTATTTATCTCACACTGGGCCTTGGTGGAGTCAGACTTCAACTGTCTGAAATAAGTCATTTCAGCCCCTGTAAGGACGCCTTCTAATCCCAGAGTAAAAAAACTGTAACAAACGGAGTGTTTAGAGCAGTCTGGTGAGCTTTGGGCTCACAGGGATTACTGTAAATATACTTCAGAGTTCATTATTAGAAGTTTTTCTCATTTTAATATGAACATCCACCACTTTGGACTTTGGAGAACTCAGAATGTCTAAAACTGAAAACATTTCCTTGAATATTCATTGTAATTCAAGATAAAATAAATAAGTAAGAAAGAAGAAATGTGACCTGAAGTAAGCCTGCCAGAGACTGAATCTGAGCTCTTAGGGAGCGAGAAAAGGTCGAGTAAAGACAAAACAGGACCCAGCAGGTCTCCTTTAAACACTATTTCAGAGACCAAGCCAAGCATCAGGTCCTGTAACCTCAACACATGCAAACATGTTTTCCACCAGCTCTGAGGAGAATGTGTGTGACATGTGCATCGAAAGAGTCCCATTTTATTTTGTGTGTTATCACTTACTTGATAGTAAACCTGCCCACCACAGCCACTCTTTCAGATATGCATGACCCCCCTGCCCTGAAAAGCAAAACATGTTTTCATTTGCACACGTGATTCCTCTCATTTCACTGTCACTTGCATGTAAGAAAAACCTCAATTATGCAGCTGCTTTGACTGCGGGTCAGGTGATGGATCTGAGCTAAAGGGGGTGTGGAGCACTGCAGATTTAAGAGTGCTCATGACACACACACACAAATAACACACAGACACACACTTTACCCTAGAATAATAACGCTGGCTGATTTTCACCCACGTGATTGTAGTCGCACGATTTTCATTGTGTTGCATGAAGATGGTCAAAAAGATTTTTAGTCAGCTGCTCATTTTTCCCCCTCTCATAAAAAAAAAAAAAGAAGCCATTTTTGATCTCACCCCCAGCTGTCAGTGATGCAGGGAGACGGTGCCGTCATGGACGAGACTCATGGGTGGACCGAAGAACAAGTTCCCACTTCCATTATTTATTTTTTGTTCCCTAATAGTTCCCAAATTTTCACTCATTTTAGAGCCTTTTACAGGGTCCCCTATGATACCTTATCATTGTATGAGTGGGAAATAAAGAAGCATTTCAATTTCCCATGTATTGTTGTACATTAATATATTTTGTTTGGAAGTCTGTTTTATTGGGTATACTACATCAGGTAAAACATACCCACTGTTAGTCATAGTCTTGTAAACCTGCAGGTTAGTGTTCTAGGGTGAAACACACCCTGCACAAGTGACCAGAACCTGACGAGCCTGAAATTTCATGGTGAGTAAACATGTTTGGAAGGGAGTGCCTTTTCAGATGAGGGAAGGCTGAACTGTGGGTCCCTTAAAAGTTTGAGCTGATGTGAAATTGAATTAAACTGAATCAGTTCAGAAAAACGCCCCCTACCTGCCCGCGTAGACCCCTTCCTGGCCAGCCTCAGAAGTCCTTTCTTCTTGAGGATAAAGCTGCCTCCGATGAAGATGCTGGAGCTGACGGCCAGCGCCAGGCCGATGTAGAAGTCATACTTGCCCCTGTCCTGACCCATAGTGAGGCTGGATGCGTTGGTGCGGTCTGTCACATTTACCAGCAGACAGTGCAGGTGTTGACCCAGCACGGTGCAGGTCTGTCCAGCCCCGACACCTGAGAACAAGACACAGACCACCGGCTACAGTGAGAGACCCGCACAGACCAGCGGTTGACGTCAGCACCACCACAGACACCTACCGTGACCACAGTCTATTCTACAACCTGGAAAAGCGCCACCTGAGGAGTTGGAGGAATCCATTTAGGAGTCTCATCTAACTGCTGACCTGTCTACAGTCTGCTCCCATTCACACACGTCTGACTGACTCTCAGTGAAACCAGAAGCTTTCTGGGTGTAGTGCCGACATAACAAAAGAAAAGGCATTGTGAAACTCAGGCACCTGCTATGTAAATCAACTTACTTCAACAGTCAGGAATTCAGGAAGTGACACGAAACGGAGGCTCACCTGGCCACGATAGGTGCAGCTTGTTACCGAGCTAGGCTCAATTAGTCGGTTTTCTCGCGAGGCTGGTTTGGTGTTTAGCTCAGTGTTTCCTGTCAGGACCCTACCCCGGGCTTTACCTGCCCGGCAGCGGCGGCTCAGCCAGACATAAAGTGTTTAAATGCTGCTAGCCGCCGTTAGCCGCGTTAGCTTCATTAGCGCGAAGGCTAAACGGCTGGTTGGCTAACACGGAGTGACTGAAGCCTGGGTCTCTTTCTGCCGCCTTCCACAAGCCCCGGCCCGTGTTATTACCTGCTCTCTGCGGGCTGCCCCCTCCAAACACAACCAGGTGCTCGCTGATAAATAGCCTGCTTTCTGGCTCCGTGGCTGCGCATCACATACTGCTCCCACTGCGTTCAACCAGCGCGCACACGCCGACCCTCCGAACGCTGCTGCCGCACTGCGCGCCGCTTCTTCCGCTTCGCAAGGGAGACGCGGCCGGAGCGGTGTGCCCTCCGCAGGCGGGACCCAGCACCGCAGGCGGGACCCACCAGCATCACCTGCACACAGAACCACATGGACCCAGCACCACCTGCACAAAGCACCACCTGAACCCAGTACCACCTGCACACAGAACCACATGGACCCAGCACCACCTGCACAAAGCACCACCTGAACCCAGTACCACCTGCACAGAGCATCACCTGAACCCAGCATCACCTGCACAAAGCACCACATGGACGCAGCACCACCTGAGCACAGCACCACCTGAACCCAGCATCACCTGCACAAAGCACCACATGGACGCAGCACCACCTGAGCACAGCACCACCTTAACCCAGCATCACCTGCACAAAGCACCCCCGGCTCACTGAAAACTCCATCACAGATCTATCAGAGAACTGCTCAGTGCTGTATCATTGAATACAAAGCCAGTGGTTACTAACTGAATTCTTTTGTGCAAACCCGTTTGACCTGAGTGACAGGTCTCACTCAAAAGTATTTTGGTCTAATTTTCCAAAATAATTGATCTAAATTATAAATATATTTCCCCATTCATTTGATTACATAGTTTTAGAGTCATTCCATGAAAACTGCAGCGTTCAGGGTCCAGAGCAATTCTATTTTGATTTGGCCTGTTTTTGATTCTCATACCTGTACATGGGTTTGTGCCACAGCTGCACTAATTTAACACCGTATTGGTAACTACCAAAATCATTTTTATGTTTCTGCTGTAAGCTCTAATCAAAATGATATTTTTAATGCTAAAATCTAATTCTTGTTATCTGTGAATGTATAATGTTTAATGTTTTATTAAAAAAAAAAAACACAACAAAACAATAAGGCAGATTGTTATTTTTTATTCAAATTACAGTAATTTACTTGTATTTTAGTGGTTGAATGTTATCTTGATTAATTTCTGACTTCCCAGAGATGTCCTGCCTGCCGGCTCACATTTGAGCATTAAAAATGTGAATTTAATTTATTTGTCTCATATAACAATATAATTTTTAGTTTTAAACACATTTTTTTTGACAGATTTCTAAAATATTTGTTTTCTTGCTTTCATGATAGGTGGTCCAATAAATTTGTTAAGCACTACATGTTTGAGTGTATGCTGGTATAATTTTAACACCAAAATCTAGATGACCTGCTGACTCTGATACTTCCAGCCATGACCGATGGCAGTGAAGTCCTCACAGTCGCACCGTTTCTCATACTTTAATACTTCGGTGCTTCAGTTTCAAACATCTGGTTTGGAGATGCTGAAGATTTCAAGGACTTTGTGTACTTTGTGCAGAAAGGCTGAAGTCTGAGGTTTCTGCAGCAGGAAATGTGTGAACCACTTCCTGCTGCAGAACACTGCAGAACATCACAGTGTAGTCACTAGAATAACAACCAAATCACTGTGGGTCACTGTGTGGGGTTTGCATGTTCTCCCTGAGTCTGTGTGGGTTCTCTGGTTTCCTCCCACAGTGCAAAGACATGCAGTTAGTGCGGTTAGGTTAACTGGCTGTGAATGTGACTGCTTGTCTGTCTCTCTGTGTTGGCCTGTAACGAGCTGCCCACCTATCCAGGATGTACCCGGCCTCTCGCCTCATGGCAGCAGGGAACTCATTATTCATTATTTCATATTCCACAAAACATCAGCTAACTCTCCATTAACCTGCAGTAATCTGAGCTGTTTTCACTATTCTGAACCAGGAAACTGTATTTTAGTCCTGGCTTACTAAGCTATGGAGGTAAATCATCAACAGCTCAGCGAGAGCAAAATTAAACCACAAACACACCTTTAAGGACACAGAGCGATCAGGACTACGTCCCTTTAAAATGTCCTAACATTACTGATGCTCTGTGATGAATTTTACTTGTTAAGAAATGAATATTTTGATTTATAAAGAATTTAGCGTACTGACTTTGTGTTCACTGTGTTTCATTGTGTGCATTTGTGGCTCATAGTTTTAAACTTGCTTCAGAGGAGCAGGTGTGCCCAAACCTTTGACTGATACTTTACATCCTGTGAGATATCAGGGAGCCCGTCATTTCCTACTCAGCTTATTTTAGGAGATCTGGACGGGAGCTTTCTTACCTCTAAGAGAAAACTGTGAAAAGCTGAATTTAGCTGAACTTGCTTGATTTAAAAGTATTAATCTCAGAACCAAACATAGCGCTCATGTCTCAACAACAGATGGCTTTATAATGACGACTCTATAGTCCAACTAATATTAATTACACACTCATAGCAAGTTTCTGAAGGAGAAAAATAACTTATGCTGGTATGTTTGGTTTGTGAGTCAGTGAGTCAGTAATCCCAGGGGGAATGACTCATATAAATAACCAGGCATGAAAGCAGAACATTAATTCATTTATTCAAGTTTTAATTTATTCATGTAAACAGCAAGTGGCCACAGGAGAGCAGCAGTACATTTGGTATCAGCCTTACAAATCTCTCCTCTGCAGAGAGCCACTGATGATACAAATCCTCCACACAGCTGAAGAGCCAGCTTCTGGAGTTACTCTGAATAATTTACAGGCACCCTGAACATCTAAAAACCGAGACGGCTTTTAAAAGCCTCGTGGCCGGGACTCCGGAGGAAATGAAGCAGTTATTTACACAACAGTGACAAATGAACTCATGTTTGACTTTGAAATGAGATCCACGATAACCTTCAAGTAGTGTTCTTGTGAGATTTTTAATCGTGAAAATGTTTCTTGCCATGATTTTGTCTATTTCTCCTCCAACTTCTGTTTGTTTTTTTAAACACAGATTGGTCTGCAGGTGTGCTGATATTTTAGAGTGAATCACAATCAATGGACTGAGAGCAGAAAGACTTCCTGCTGCAGGGACCTGCATTTTCAGTGTTTCTGCACAAGACCTTCATTATTATTATTATCATCATCATCATCATCATCATCATCATCATCCACATCTCCAAACCAGATGTCTGGTCAGAGTTAGTTCAAAGTCATTTAGTCACAGATAAAGGAAACAGTACAGGTATCAGAAACACAGAGAAAACCATTAAAAAAAAAAAATTTAATTCTCTTAGGATAAACTCATAAATATTATTTAGTTTTGGTCCTTCAAACTGCAGATAGGACTTTATAAATCAAGTCAAATCTGTTACAGGAAGCTGAGTTTGGCACACAATCATGTGAAGGACTAAAAGGCATCTGAATCACTCCGACTTTCCCTCTTTCTTCTTCCACATAATTAACGCCTCCTGGGAAATGCGGAGTAAAATGACGCCGACACACACCGTGGTTAAACCACAGAGCATGGCGAGGCTGTCTGTTACAGTCAGCGTGGTCCACTCCTTAAAGAGAAGAGCAGAAGCAAAAATCACGGTGGACGTGAATGTCACGTAGTAAATCGCTTCAAATATGTTGGAGCTGAAACGCTCCAGTGCCTTGTTGATGAAGAAGAACTGTGTGAGGATGCTGATGGCCAGCGTGCCCAGCAAGCCCAGGAAGAGCACCCGGGCTCTGCCGCTCGACGGCCCCTCGCCGAACGCGTCAGGGACCACCAAACCGAGGCCTTTGCTGCTCGGGACTGTGAAGCTTCCCAGCAGGGAACATATGGCGACGTACACCATGATGTTTGATGTGCCACGAGCCGGAGCGACCCACACGATGAGAACGAGCAGCAGCAGGACCACCGTGAGGGCGTAGGTGACAAACACTGCAGGACAAGAAGGGAAATGCCGAGTGAGTTCTTCTTATTTTAGAGGAGAGATTAAAGCAGAGAAAAAGTGTTAAATCAGGAGAAGCTGATTGCACACTGACTGTGGTTCTTTTTACTTTGTAAAGGAGTGTAAGCTTGCTAAAAGACGGAATAAAAGAAGAGTTAATTGTGAGATAATGCTGACATATACATAAAAAACAAGCATCTTTCTGAGGGTTATAGGTGTGAAGGAGTTTGCTGATTTTTTTCCCTTCCTTTTGGTGGGGAGACAAATGCAGTCTGGGTACACTGAACCTGTTCAGTCACTGCTTTGTGGACTTTATATGTACT
Source organism: Archocentrus centrarchus (assembly GCF_007364275.1). Classification (NCBI taxonomy): domain Eukaryota; kingdom Metazoa; phylum Chordata; class Actinopteri; order Cichliformes; family Cichlidae; genus Archocentrus; species Archocentrus centrarchus. The sequence continues at coordinate 35,773,151 of NC_044349.1, read as the reverse complement.
GCTGGTTTAAAATGCAAAGACTGAATAAGTGCATAATGCATATCTGTGTGAAGGAAATGGCAAATAAAAAGCTCACCTGGGTCGAGGAGCCTCTTCTCCAACTCAAGCCTCGACGTTGCCTCTGCTTTCGGGGCGTGGATGATGAGCACCACGGAGCCACAGCAGCATAAAACAGAGCCGAGCTTCCCCAGAATATTTAAATGCTCGTTTAAGATCCAAGAAGCCAGCACAGCCCTGCAGCACACAAGCACATGCTATCACGTGTTCAAGACATTATAGTATTTAAATGATTTCATCTCTTGTGCTTATTGGAGTTTAAATGACGCAGCAGCACAGTCAAGTTAAACCACTTCACTGAGACTACGGCCATAAACCAGAATCATAATGTTGACTCCCATCAGCATCCCATCAGCTTTATGCACTTACATCTGTAATCCAGCTTCATAAGTTTCTATGATTTAAATACACTGGCACTGGCTGACAGGTGTGATTTTCATTTAAAAATAAAAAGATCAACAATTAAGCAAGATTTACAGCTTCAGGGAACACACCTGTCAGATGGGCAGGTGTACCAGAGATAAGGATTTCTCTCTTTTTCACATTAAAGTACAACAGAAACAGTGGAACAGACAACACGAGGAAGTGTTTAACCTCCTCAGGTCTAAGTAGCACTAACACTGCTATCAGAATACAGGATTTCTCTCTTTTAAGATTTGTTTTCCTAAGTCCAGAAAAATCACTGGACAAAAATAAATACGGATGATAACTGACATACTTCAAAAACTATTTACATTTTCCCCAAAACAAACAAGCAAAAAATTCTTACTTTTCTTGTTGATGATAACTATACACAGCTAATAAATTAAACTCCAACAAAAGTCGTGGACAGTCATTAATGCCACAGAAGGGGATCCACAGGGCTTGCTACTCGGCCCCATCCTGTTCACTTTGTACTCACTCAGTAACTGCTTTATTCATTACTATTCTGATGATACAGATGTACACTGCTCAAAAAAATAAAGGGAACACTTAAACAACATGATATAACTCCAAGTAAATCAAACCTCTGTGAAATCAAACTGTCCACTAAGGAAGCAACACTGATTGACAATCAATTTCACATGCTGTTGTGCAAATGGAATAGACAACAGGTGGAAATTATTGGCAATTAGCAAGACACACTCAATAAAGGAGTGGTTCTGCAGGTGGGGGCCACAGACCCCTTCTCAGTACCTATGCTTTCTGGCTGATGTTTTGGTCACTTTTGAATGTTGGTGGTGCTTTCACTAGTGATGGCAAAACGAGGCTTTCTGAAGCTCTGAACCTTTTTGAACCATTGTGCCAAAAATTGGTTCGCTACTCGAAGGCTCTTGGGTGACATCTGCTGGCCACAATGGTTGTTGCACAGCCAAACGAAGCCCTGCAGGTGTGACGCACCTTTCATGTTTCAGTTCCTCAAATGACCTGCAATCCAACTGTGTTTTATGTGTTTGTTCTTTGTATCCCATATGTAAAAATCATCTGCCTGAGTAATTCCATCTATGAAATGATAAAAAAAATATAATAAATACATTTGGAAAATGGTTTGGTTTGTCATTGATTCTAAATTACATACTGGGAAGATGTTCAATAATAATGAGTTGATATGATTCCCCCTCTTTTTTTGGTGTACAGTTATTTCCTTTGTTATTGTGCTTGCTGTGCAGGAAATGTGTGCTTATGCGCCTGTTTATTACTCAGGAATAATTTTTCCACAGTAGATGGGCTTCACTGGTTTCTCTTTTCAGGGACAGCTTCCCAGCCTTTGAGAACATCCTTTCACACGGAACAGAAGAAGCTGGTGTGACCAGGAAGCAAGAAAGGGAGAAAGAAAAGCACCTCTTGAATGATGTGGCACTATGAGTATTATATTTGAATAACCACTGAATAGGTGTGTTGTGATCACTGCATCTTCAGCCAGTGACGTTGTTCGAGCTCACCTGTTTGCTTTTTCGACAAGTGTAACGTCGCTGGCCGCTAGTCGCACATTTGGTCACCAATTTAAAGGTGGATGCATAATTTTATGTTTTAAATTATGACTTAGTGTCATCGTGTCTTGTTGATCATAAAGTAGTTTATTAATAACCGGAATGCTCCGATGTCAACGCCAGATTTCTTTGCCTGGCGACAGAGATCGGAGAGATTAATTGGCTGTAACCTCATTATATTTTTGGGCTATTGATGTGGTTTAAGCATCAACATTTTTCTTTTTCATGCTCGTCCTACCTGCACAAGTTTCCAATATAATTGGAAAGAAATGGATGGATGGACACGCTGAAATGATTTTACCTTGTTCGGTGGCACCAAATCAAAATATTCCCATACTTAGGAAAAATGAGATGGCTCTCTTATTGAAAGTCTGAAATTCACACAAACCAGACATCACTGACGCACAGCAGGTTTGGTACAGGGCGTGAAACGGCGTCTTAAATACTCTGAGTATTGTGCCAAAGTTTCAAAGCTCCTCCTGTGAAATCAAACCAGTCAGCTGATTCAGTCTGAATGAAGCAGTGAAGTGGTTCGGACGTCATCAGTGACGTCAACTGAAACAAGCTCCGGCCCACTGCTTCACAAGACCTGACCTATGGAGTTCGAAGCGTGTTTCGAAGCCTCGGTGTCAGAGGGAGCATTACTAGCTTTCACACTCATGGTAGCATGAGACAGACTCTACAACCCACACAAGTGGCTCAGGTAGTGCAGCTCATCCAGGATGGCACATCGATGCGAGCTGTGGCAAGAAGGTTTGCTGTGTCTGTCAGCGTAGTGTCCAGAGACTGGAGGCACAACCAGGAGAGAGGCCAGTACACCAGGAGACGTGGAGGAGGCCGTAGGAGGGCAACAACCCAGCAGCAGGACCGCTACCTCCCAGAGCCCTGCAAAATGACTTCCAGCAGGCCACACACGTGCATGTGTCTGCACAAACGGTTACAAACCGACTCCATGAGGATGGTATGACGTCCACAGATGGGGGTTGTGCTCACAGCCCAACACCGTGCAGGACGCTTGGCATTTGCCAGGGAACACCAGGATTGGCAAATTCACCACTGGCGCCCTGTGCTCTTCACAGATGAAAGCAGGTTCACACTGAGCACATGTGACAGAGTCTGGAGACGCCGTGGAGAGCGATCTGCTGCCTGCAACATCCTTCAGCATGACCGGTTTGGCAGTGGGTCAGTAATCGTGTGGGGTGGCATTTCTTTGGAGGCCCGCACAGCCCTCCATGTGCTTGCCAGAGGTAGCATGACTGCCATTAGGTACCGAGATGAGATCCTCAGACCCCTTGTGAGACCATATGCTGGTGCGGTTGGCCCTGGGTTCCTCCTAATGCAGGACAATGCTAGACCTCATGTGGCTGGAGTGTGTCAGCAGTTCCTGCAAGATGAAGGCATTGAAGCTATGGACTGGCCCGCCCGTTCCCCAGACCTGAATCCGATTGAGCACATCTGGGACATCACGTCCCACTCCATCCACCAACGTCACATTGCACCACAGACTGTCCAAGAGTTGGCAGCTGCTTTAGTCCAGGTCTGGGAGGAGATCCCTCAGGAGACCATCCACCACCTCATCAGGAGCATGCCCAGGTGTTGTAGAGAGGTCATACAGGCACGTGGAGGCCACACACAATATTGAGCCTAATTTTGACTTGTTTTAAGGACATTACATCAAAGTTGGATCAGCCTGTAGTGTGTTTTTCCACTTTAATTTTGTGTGTGACTCCAAATCCAGGCCTCCATTGGTTAATAAATTTGATTTCCACTGATGATTTTTGTGTGATTTTGTTGTACAGAACAAAGTATTCAATGAGAATATTTCATTCATTCAGATCTAGGATGTGTTATTTGAGTGTTCCCTTTATTTTTTCGAGCAGTGTATATTCAGCAGTACAGTTTGGGCTCTTACAATAGACAAACTTAAAATCTGATTACTGGTCATTCAAAAGGTCCTGATTGGACTCTAACTTTCACTAAATCCAGATAAGACTGACTGCAGCAAGTTTAACAGCATCTGGGGCTCAAATTAAAAAAAAAAAAAGAAAAAAAAAAAGGGCCATGCTTTAAGCACCTGGTTAAATTTAAAGAAAAAAATGTATTTTTAAAATGACGTTGAGGATACAGGTACTGTATCTCTTTTGGCAGCAGGTACAGGCAAACCCAGACTAAATCAAAAAACCATCAAATGCCCCAAATTAGCCTGACATCCATGCCCATGATGAGCGGAAATGATTTCCCTGTCAAGTTGACTGCTGAAGAAACTAGACTGAACTCACCCAAACAGCACTCCCAGGGCTCCCAGAGGAGCGACTACCACCGCAGGGGCCGCATTATATGCCAGGAAATTCCCAACCTGACCCACAATCACTGCAGAGAGTCACAGACAGGCGTGTGAGGAGTGTGACTCTCCCAATAACACAGTGAGCCTACAAACATACTCACTGCACAGCGTGCCGCTCCACCACACCGCGTCCGTCAGGTACGCTCTTCCTGTCGGAGCACATCAACATTCAGTCAGCCTCTTTCTTCCACAAACAGACACTTTTCACCCTTTCTGTGCTTTACCTTTGTGGCGGGAGCGTAGTATCCCCTTTTTCTGCAGGACAAATGTGGACCCATTAATGAAGCTTGATATTACGGCTATGGCTATTCCCAGATAAACTGGCGGAAATCCCGAACCAGAAGCCATTACTGCCGTTCCATTTACTTCCCGTTTCCCTGAGCCACAGCGACACCCAGCGGACATTTGGCCTTCACGCCAGGCCTACCCCGCCCCTCCTATGTCCCGCCTCGAGTATGAAAGTAGCGTTCATTTTATAACACCATCAAGCCTGCGCGGGCGGCCGCACTGAAATCTTTATTCACCAATGCTGCCTCGTGCCATAAACCCCGCCCTCGGGCAGGCTGTGGTGATGCAAATTAATCGAATTGAGGCTGGCAGTGAAACCTGCGTAATTTGTTTCCATGCCTCGTGCCCCAGTCCGCGACCTGTCAATCAAGCCCATTAGAAAGGTCTCGGTAATGCAGCAGAGCAGCTGAGGTCGAGAGCAGTGCGAGAAGAAACCGCAGGTAATTTACAGCATTTGTACTGGAAGCTGACATGTTCCTCCCTGTGTTACTGAGCTCCGTGACCCGCCGTGGGTTGCTCGGTTCGGTGTCAGCTCACAGCGGCTCGTTTCTCGGCGCCTGCGGGATGTGAGCTTCTTAGCACGGACTAGCTTTAGCAAGCTAGTAGGCTAGGCGACTAGCTTTAGCGCAGAGCTAAGGCAGGGGCTGTTAGGATTTGTGATCGTAGTGATGCTGTGTCAGTGCGGGTTGGTATCGCGCTGCTGTCCGGTATCATGGGTGGGAAGCAGGCACCAATCATCAAGGTTATCAGTGCCTCTGCTAGCTGGCAATGCTACAATCTGAGGGTTTCCTCCCAGCAGCTGAAACATCTCTGGCCCCAAATCATAATCATCTTTGTGTTATTTAACCTCATTCCGGTCATAACCGCCTTATTTTTGTGCTCGGAGTTACATATGTAACTGTCTCTGTTACAGCGGAGGCGCAGTCATGTCGTAAAGCTTCACCCACTACCTAATTTCATGTTTATGCATCATCTGCCATTAATTATTCCGGTTCATGTTTCCCGTTTGTTTTCATGTGTGTTCATTTCAGTTGGTAATGAAGATTTTCCCTCACTGGGTTTAAGTTTTCTTATCTCCAAATTTGGGATATTAAAATAGTAAACCAGCATACTGGTTGGGATGTGAACCTTTCTGTGTCATAGCAGCCAAAACCCAGCCTGTAACAGCAGAGCTCAATGACAGCAGAATAAAGGCAGCATGCAAAAATAAATAGAAAATAAGTGAAGAAATATACCTAAATATACCACAGTACAGAGCTTATTGATGGTAATGATGAAGCTGCTTCCTTATTCACAGCAGGTCGCTCTGCATGTTTGATTTGGCAGGTTTTTATGCTGGATGCCCTTCCTGACATCGTCCAGGGGCCTTGTTTGGCAAATATATAAACCACTACAGTATGGAGCCTCAATAATAATAATAATAATGGTAAAACCTTATTTACATAGTGCTTTTCCAAACATATGTTTACTTTGCTTTACAGAGCACATTAACATAGATCAGAATCAAGAAGCGAAGTAAACACAGAAACACACCTGCATGAAATCTGAACAGTTTTACTAATGTGACCTTAAACTAAATAAAACAACATTAAACATATAACTCAATAAACAAAGGACAGCGCACAAAATAGGTGAAGATGAGAGTGCAGGCAGGGTGGAGTTGGTGGAGATGCGAGTTGGGTGATTTGTGACAGAAATCAAGATGGTGGTGAAAGCAGGACCCTAAACTACGAAGCAGGATTTTGGCTTAGCCAGGTAACTTCATGGTTAACCCTGGGTTTCTGTACTACAGAGGTGGTTCATTTCTTCTCTGTTACGGTACTGGAATCGCAGCTACGAGAACACAGAACGCACACCAAGAATACCTGTGCAATGAAGTCAGTTTCACTCTGCTGAGAAACTGAAGTGATTTCCATGTCTCCTTTTTATCAGGCTGTGGGACGGTAAGCTTTAATGTTTCAGTGCATCCAGTTTAAAGATTCAGAGCTCTCATATGCAGCCATCACCTTATAAATAACCAGCTGCACTGACTGCGCTCAGCAATAAAATAATTTAACTAGAATTAATTTGTTTATTTTACTGCTCTGTGCACTAAATGACAGATTGATTTGCTCTGGTATTAATCCATTGGCCTTTTTTTTTTTTTTTTTACAACAGTGTTGCATTTACTTATGTATTTTTATGTTCTTTAGATTTTTATTTGATAACCATTTGATTATGTCTCAGTAGTAGGTGGCACTCATAGGGATCATTTTCTGTGGAAGAAAAGTCATGTGACCTGTGAAACTCCCCTTTCAGATTGGTTAGATGCCACCAACACCACCCCTTTCGTCTGAATGCGTGGGGGAAACCCTGGGTTAACTTAGTTGATAACCAGCTTTGTGTTACCTTTATCCTGATTGCCAGTGTTAGGGTAACACAGAACGATACCCTCAGTATGTTGAACTCGCTTTGTAGTATATGACCCTGCTATGACGTGTGGTTTGGAGAGAGTGGCACTTACAAAAAGACAGGAGGCTGAGGTGAGGATGTTAAGCTCTTCATTGGGAGTGACCAGGATGGACAAGAGTAGAAATGAGTGCATCAGAGGGACAGCTCAGAGTCAGAGAGGCGAGGCTGAGATAATTTGGACATGTGCAGAGGAGGGATAGTGGATATACTGGACAAAGGATGATGAAGATGGAGCTGCCAGGCAGGAGGAAAAGAGGAAGACCTCAGAGAAGGTTCATGGATGTAGTGATGGAGGACATGCAGAGGGTTGGTTTGACGGAGGAGGATGCTGGGATAGGGAGAGATGGAGGCAGATGATCCGATATGGTGACCCTTAAAGGGAGCAACTGAAAGAAGAATAAACAGTTTTATTCCAAAAAGCCTTTGTGTGATGGTAGTGATTTAAAGTAGATCTCGACTTTGCTTACCTCAGTAACTCTGCTAACAGAAAACAGTGATTTAATTTTTGTAATGAGGCGAGCTTTAGTAGCAGTTCGGAGGGCCTGACCTGAGGTTCATACAGTCTGACTAAATCTGTAAGCAGGCTTTAAAAGTAATTATTTAAAATTAAAATCAGTTTGATACCTAAGAGATTCCCACTGTGGTGCAGTGAGGATGGGGGTGCAGGGAAGTAGACGGAATTCACAGGGGACGACCGGAGGGTGGGGGGTTGTCCCCCCTGGATATCAGACAACTGCTTGCTAGTGCTAATAGCCGCGCTCGCTTGATAGCAGTGAACCTCGCCAGTACCTCAGTACGGTCTAGGAAGATCTCCTTGAAGGACATTAAACTGCTCTCACTGTGTTCCTTCTGGGTTTTCATCAGCTTGCTGAGCTCGTCCATCTAATCGTCCTAAGACCTCACATTAAAAATGACGATCACTGGAAGAGATGGGTTATATTTGTCACCTTTTAGCTCTCCACTGAGCTCCAGCTCTGAAACCTCCTCATCTCCTCTGCAGATGCTCCAGACAGTAGAACTGCCAGCACCATCAGCTGGTGTAAATAAAAAAAAAAAATAAGTAAAAAAGCAGGTTGGGTAGCTGCCACTTAGCATGTGAAGGGAAACTTGAAACAAACCTGGGAAGTGTTTTAGTTGATGGTCATAAGGCTCAGCCCTTGATACACTTAAATCGTCATTATTAGCAGATTCCAGCTCGCAGAGACTTTATTTTATTATAACACAGCTTGTCATGTGCTTTTCTTGCAGGTTGGCTGCGTTTGCAGCCCAAAGAGGAGAGGGGAAGATGCCTTCTCCGTCTTTTACCCTCGACGCTCAGCTGAGATTTCATGACAAATGGCTGAAGATAGACCTGCAGGTATGTACACGAGGAGGTGGTAATAATATGAATAGAATATGATAGTTTTATCTTTTGAAATCTTTGGTTTTCAGTTCAGTTTGATTTCACTTCATTTCCAGAGTCATTTCAGTTTAGTTTTTATTCTTAAAAAAATGTTCATTGTTAGTTTCAGTTTTTCTTTCTTGGTGTTTGTCTGGGCAATTTTCAGAGGTTCAAAACAGTAAAAGAGTCATGACAGTAATACAGACAGTAAACATCTGCAGCAGAGCCTCCTGAGGTCGGTTGTGACTAAAACGAAAAATGTTTGCTTTACACTTTTATTTTTTAGGGCTTGAGCATCGAATAGTGGAATTGCTATGTTAGTATTATTATTTAAAAAGGAAGTGTTCATTGTCTCATCTGCCTCAAACTTGACTTTTGATAAGAATCTCAGCCTGCAAACATCTGCAGCAAGGTGCACAAAGGTGCGTGGGTCCCCGTCGTCGCTGCTTGCAGCTTTAATATTTAAGTTATGTAACTAAAATATTGTTTATATTAGGATTTGAATTATCTAAATGCTTTTTTACACTCAGTTTAGTTCATTCTAATAATTTAGGTGTGGACTGGTTAAACAGGGAGGTTTTAGGCATCCACATGAGGCCCTGATTACAGATCTGCAGTCTTTGGCCTGAAAGCTGCATCAGATGTCATTGTTTTTCTTCTTCAGCCTATAATAAAGTCCATCAACAGAAAAGCTATTTCTTTAAAAATGTCTGTGTTGTGCAAACAGACCCTTGTTGATAGTAATTGAGTTCTTTCAGTGAAAACAGGATGAACCTAACAGGCTGCGGTGTCGACTCTGGACTTTGAAATTAACTCATGCTGTCCAATCAGAGCTTGATTTAAAGCAGGATATCATGTTTTCCATCATTAAAACTTTCTCCAGCACTGAAGGGAGTGCAGTATTGCAGGTCTGCTCAGTCTGTGAGCTCACGTCGTTCACATCAAAGCAACATTTGGCTGTCAGCTTGTGAGTCTCTCTGAGCAAAACGGTGTCATGTGTGTGTTGTAGCACTAAGAGGATGACACACAGATGTGTTTTTTCAGCAGTTGTATTCTTGAATCAGTTGATGCTCAGAGATAAAACAGCTATTCTTGTACTCGTGAGTTATGAAGGCCGTACAGAGGAGTTTCAGCCACCCGTCATGATGAAGGGATCCGTGTACGCTCTGAAGTTTGAACATCTACCGAGGAAAAAAATGCAGACAATGACGTAGAATGACCTGATTATTTAAAAAAAAAAAAAAAAAAAAGGGTAAAATACGGCTCGAACCGTCTCGATCCAGCCTAAAAAGATCCTAAAAAGAAAACTAAACAAACCTCCAAAGATCAACAAAAGCTGACGCTTGGGTGGGGGGCCAGTATTAAATACTGTAATAAAAAACACAATCTGTACTCTGTGACAGTAAATAATGGAGCAAACGGCAGCTGTCTCTTCTCTGAGTTTCTCATCTCATGGACAGACTGGGGTTACTCCAGCCTCAGCTGCAGTTTGATAGTCTTGGTTCTGCTTGTTGTGGAGACACATGAACCATAAGATCCAGAATAGAACCAGGGCTCCCATCATCAGCTGCAGTGAAGCACAAGACAGGAAGGGCCATCACTAAATGGTTAGCAGCAGTTGAGTTTTTTATATGAGAGCAAAGGATTATCCAGTAGGAAATTGGTTGTGCCGTTGTCTTAGATGGGTGAAAAATTGTTCAGTGTGTAACTCTTTGTTTGATCACAGTGGATCCATAATCGCTGCTGTGCGCTGATAATGTGATGGAAATATGTCTGTGCAGAATTGACTACAGACATGTAAGCAGAATCAGTCTGAGCTATCTGATTGGACAGAAATTGATGCAGTTTGGTAAAGAGAAACTGTTATTTTCAGGTAAATTATTTCAGTGCTTTTTCCTTTTTCTGTGGTTAAAACTTCTTCGAGGTGCTGCTAAATATTTCTCCATACATATGTTACCTGCGTGTTTGTTTATTTGTGAAGGAAGACGCCTGAAGCACTTTAATTACTCAGCATTAAAGTTGCTCTTTTGAATCTGTTTTGCACTGATTGTGTTTTACTTCATCTTTTGGCAGCGGGCTTTCTCTGCAGAGGGTCTGAGTGAGATGTGGAATGAGATGGTAAAAGATGAGGAGATATCATTCAATGGAGAAGAATCAGTTCACCCAGGTATTTCTGTGACATTAAGCACATTAAGCACCTTTTCCACGCTGTCTGAGGATGATATGTGAAACTGGAGCAGGCAGTGGGGCTTTAACCTTGCTGCTGAGGATGAAGGTGAATGTCCTAATCTCTTTTGACTCTTTTTAGAAGACTGCACTGACTGTTTTGGAGCTCAGAAGAAGGATGAGCCCAATGACAAAGAGAAGAAAGAGGAGGAGGAGACAGTGACATCTGTGCATCACTCCATCATTGAGACGTGGGACTGGGGGCGACAGCCAGGTGAGAAAACTGCCTGAATGAGTGTAAAAGTTTGTGAGCTGCAATAATTCCTTCTGCAGCCTCGTTGTCCCGCTGTGACTTCTGTCATTTCACGACTTTCTGTTTCCAAGTAGGGTAATTAATACCACGCTGACAGCAGAGGGTTTCGTAACACCTAAATGTCGACTAGATGAATCTCATTTCACCTCACTGTTTATCGGCCTGTCAGGCCCTGCTGATGTGTGCTTGGTTTGCTGGCACGTGAGATGTGGAAACTGAAATGACAACCTAAAGTCTGCTGGTCTGAGTGGTTATTTTTACCCTGCAGAGTTTAATCTTAGTTGGGATTACATCGCAGTTCAGGGTGGGATACTGTCTCTCACCCAGTTTGTGTTTACTAGTGGTGGGCCTGGGTGGGGTGGTTCATGGTTGTAGGAGATAAGCAGCAGGATGGGGGGCCAGTGGATGAAGATTTTGCTACTGTCTGCTTGGTTGCTTCCCTCTTCTTCTTCTTCTTCTTCTTCTTCTTTTATTATTATTATTGACAGAGTCAGGAAGTTGGACTGGTGTGTACAGTGAATGTAACTGGATCACTGCATGGACAGATGCTCTGTCACTGATGCTTAAAGTTCAAACAGCATACTTCCTGCTTTCCCATTGTGTGGTTGTAACTTCCTGAACTGTTGTGTTGAAGTCAGGATGTTGACATGTGAGAGCTTTGCAGTTTTCCTCTCTTTCCCTTGTTGGGTATTTAATGAAGATGTGATAACTTCCCGTGAATCTGGTATTTCTTTAACTGTGGGGAATGCAGAATGAGCAGTGAGGCTGACTGGGATCCATATCTGTTCTGACAGCTGAGCACAGCTGACTGCTGTGTGGCTCATACAACCTCAGGCCAGTCTAGCTTACATAAAGCTTAAGTGGAGTTCAGACCTGCTATTTTGGCCCACCTCGTCTTCCCTGCATCGCTGCTGCATAGACACAAAAAGGTTTTCTTTTGAGCCAGATCAGAACAAAGGACCTGCTGTGATGAAACTCAGTGAGGCAAAAAGTTTGATTGTGTGACTGTATTTTATTTCTTTTTGAGTAGCACTCAAACATACAAGTAAAAAGCCTAGGCACAGACTGTATATAAAGGTTGGAAGTAGGGTCCTAGTTTGTTAAAGCTGAGCCCACACACAGCGCGGTGATGTCGTAATGAGTTTGTGGTCTCAGTTGCTAGTTTCAAGTCAGGTTTGTTTTGTAAATTATGTTCAAAGAGTCTGAAAGGATCATGATGTGCTCGTTGTCTGATGACTTGTCAACCATAAGTCATTAGACAATGAGTTTTAATATCCATCCATCCATCCATCCATCCATCCATCCATCCATCATCCATCCATCCATCCATCCATCCATCCATCCATCCATCCATCCATCCATCCATCCATCCATCCATCCATCCATCCATCCATCCATCCATCCATCCATCCATCCATCCATCCATCCATCCATCCATCCATCCATCACTTATCTGGGTCTGAGTCTTGGGATCAGCAGTCTAGGCAGGGACCTCTCTCTCCCCTCTTCCAGAGGGTCACCTAGGCATTCCCAGGCCTCACCTAGGAGTCGTCCAGGAGACGGCTGAAAGTTGTAATCTCCCCAGCGTGTCCTGGCACTGCCTGGGGCCTCCTCCTGGTAGGGCATGCTTGAAACACCTCAACTGTCCCCTTTCAGTGTGGAGGAGTCCTTCCTCAGTGACCAAGCTTCTCACCCTATCTCTAAGGCTGAGCTCAGACACCCTTCAGTGGATGCTCAGTTTAGTCACGCACCAGCTTGTGACCATAGGTGAGGGCAGGAACGTAGCTCGATGAATAAATTCACAGCTTCACTTTCGCACTCAGCCTCCTCTTCATCACAACAGATCAGCATCTGCATCACTGCATAGGCCGAACTGATCTGTCTGATCCCCCCCACTGTGAACAAGACTTTAAGATGCTTAAACTCCTTCTCTCACTTGGGGTGGCAACTCATTCCCCCCAAAATACAAAAAAGTCTGTAATAAGCTGAATATATTACAATAAAGTAGATCTGTGGGGCAAAATAGCTAAATAAATTCAATAATGCAAACACATAAAACATGATTAAAAAAATGGCTGTCACGAATGACAGCAGCCTTCACGACATTCAGGCAAGCTGCCGAGCAGGAACTACAGATCCCACATGGTGATGTGGATAACTGACAGACAGGCTGTTTTTAGGCAGTTCAGCAGCAGAGGACAGAGAAACTCCATTTTGTGTCACTGCAGCCCTTAAAAAAAAAAAAAAAAAAAAAGCTCTATAGTGGACTAAAGAGAAGGGAAACTCAGGAGGTATACGATGACCTCTTTAGCTGCTAACATTTTAAATGCCAGACAGCAGCTGAAATTGTTGAAATGCAGGAGTATGTTTTATGAATGGTAAAAACGGTTTGAATGTTATAAGATGGGAAAAAACATTATTTTCATGTTATTGATGTTTTCTTCATGTTGTAAATTGTAAAGTGGTTAACAAATGATAACGCAGAGTTTTAGGGGAACATTTAGGTGGTCACAAAGGACAGTTTGACTTACTTTCTTTTCCTATGCTGAACGTCTTGGCCTGGATGGTTAAATTCACTGTTTTATGCATGCATTTTTTTAAAAATAAAGTTTCTAAATACTTCTTGTAAAATCACAGAAGAATAAACAATGTTAAAAAGTAAATTGGGCGGCACGGTGGCACGATGGTTAGCACTGCTGCCTCACAGTTAGAATACCATCTGGAAGGTCTGGGTTTGAGCCCACCTTGGCCCAGGCCCCTCCCTCTCTCTCTCTGTGGAGTTTGCATGTTCTCCCCATGTCTGCGTGGGTTTCCTCCCACAGTCCAAAGACATGCACTTACTGGGGTTAGGTTAATTGGAAACTCTAAATTGCCCATAGGTGTGAATGTGAGCGTGAACGTGAGTGTGGACGTTGTCTGTCTCTCTGTGTTGGCCCTGCGACAGGCTGGCGACCTGTACAGGGTGTACCCTGCCTCTCGCCCTATGTCAGCTGGGATAGGCTCCAGCCCCCCGCGACCCTGAACAGAAGTGGATGGATGGAAAAAGTAAATTAAAATAATTTCTTTGTGCTGTTGTTTACAGACTTTCTAAACACACTCAATGTTTTAAACAGCTGAAATGTGGATGTTAAAACTCAAACGCAGCCGTTTTTCGCTCCTGCAGCTCTCTTGTAATTTGGGTGCTTCTGTTTATAAACAAAAGACATGCCACAGTTATTTTCAGCATGTTATTCTTTGCTCCTTCGCTGTGTGTCTAGATGAGAACGAGCTGAAGGACTGCCTGATGGTTCTGGTTGAGGACCAGCAGAAGCTCTCGGCTCAGATGGCCAAAAGCACCCTGTCTGCTCAACGCCTGCGCCAGCGCCTCGTCATCCTGGAGCGCTATCTTATTTCTCTCAGCCACAGCATGATGGAGGAGAAGTACAAGGTCCGCTGGAAGACGCCCCCCAGTCCACCACTGCCAGCTGCTGACAACAAGAGGTAAAAAAAATTATTCCTTATTTATTGTGCACAAAACACTGGAGAACAGAAGCATATTTGGAAACTGGGTCATTCCATGGAAAAGCTCTGACCCCCTCAGAATCAGCTGATCTGTCTGGTACAATAACTTTAGTATATTTAATGAAGCCCTGCAAAATTTGCACTTCATACTATGAATATTTTCACAGTTGGAGAGATACAGATATAAAAGTGGGTGTTTATTTCAGATTTGACAGGTTTGATCTTTTTAGCTGTGAAATCCCACCGGACTGGTGAACGGGTCCACGGGGTCTGTGGAGTTAGTAATGCTAATGCTCCCCACCTTATCTAATGCTAAGGTGGGGAGGAGGCTGGAGGAGACATGAGTTTATAAACTCATGTAAGTGTCCGTGCCAGAGTTGACTGATACTACGTTCCCACCGCCGAGGTGCCGGTGCTCGTGCCAGCGCTGGTGTCGGTTTCAATGAACCGGCGAAACGCTTAAGAACGGGCCTGCGTTTCCACCGCGCTTTGTGAACTGATCCTTTACGTATGAGCGTGGGCGGGTCCTCGTTTGGACACTGAAGCCGAAGGTCACAAATGTGGGAGAACACGCTCCCCTTTGTTGTACTGCAAATACGTTTTACGGTCCAAACCAAACTACTGCAGCATCTGTGTGCAGCACAGAGGGAAACACAGACAGCGATTAGAGCAAGAGACAAGTACGCACTTTGTGTCCTTTTATCTGTGATATGAACTGATACAAAGCAGCCGTGAAAATCGCATCACTTTTCTCCTGTAATACACACCATGCAGTGAAATAGTGGTAAAAAACTTTACATTGAGATGGCAGAGTTTTGCTGCTTTCATCACGTGTTCTTGGTTCGAGACCAGCTAGTTTGTGGGGCCTGACTTGAACCCATTTTTTTGGCCGAGCACCGAGCGCGTTCGTGGTGGAAAAACCGCTGAACAGTTCAAATACTGGCACTGGAACCCATCGGTGGCAAAGAGGCCTGAGTAGTTTATATAAAGTGGATTATTGTGGAGCTAACAGGAAGTGTGTCAAACTGACTGCACACGTGCATAAATTAATTTAAACATGCTGGTTCTGTTTCATTCTTCCTCACTGCCTGCCGAGTATGAAATATTTGAATATCCACAGTGTGTGCAGAGGTCGAGACACAATACCAGCGAAGTCACACATGTGACCTGGGTGTGACACCCAGCAATCACCTCATTTTCACCTTCTCGCTATTCAGCACAGGTTGTGCATGTTGTTAGCATTAGCAGCCCATGCTAGCAGCCTTGTAACCTTGTACCTGTTTCGTAGCTCTCATTTTGTTTTGAAGGGGGAGTAGAGTTAGAGTATACAGTACTGTGAAGTACTGTACAGCCTTTACTGTGGTGTGTACATCCCAGTACCTGGGAGTTAAACCCTCCAGCTCACTGTGTGAGTGCACACGGTGTTTTCTTTGAGTAAGCCTCTTAAGTACGCTCCAATAGGCCTCTTGGATGCATAGTAAAAGTAGGACAAACTCTAAACTTAGTGAGCAGGGCTTTTATTTACCGCAAATCCAGAAAGTGGTGGCCTTTATTTGAAGCAGACTTGGCTTTTATTTCTAATTGAAAGCCTCAGGATCGGACGATCGGGGGGGTGTGATAAAATAGGCTGAAGTACCATCATGATAGGCTGAGAATTTCACCGGTTCGCTATCAGAACCATTTGCTATTCCCACAGTTAGCAAGCAGACGCAGCTATTAGCACTAGCATGTGGTTGTGTGTGTGTGTGTGTGTGTGTGTGTGTGTGTGTGTGTGTGTGTGTGTGTGTGTGTGTGTGTGTGTGTGTGTGTGTGTGTGTCCCCAATGGTCAAAAACACCTGCCAGTCTTGGCTTAATCCCTTATCAAATGACCAGTGTCCCCCTTCACTTCCAACTTTTTTCCACTCATGCATTAGCTTGTTTTAATGGGCTCTTCAGCAGGGGAAGGAATATAAACTCTGTATCTGCGCTTAGGCCGACTGTTTGTGAGTGATATTTTAAAACTGATGATATTTTGTTGATCCGTATGTGTCTCTGTTCTTTCAGCCCTCGTCCGGCCAGTAAAGGTGTCGAAGGTTTGGCCAGAGTCGGCTCCAGGGCAGCTCTTTCTTTTGCCTTTGCTTTCCTTCGCAGGGCGTGGAGATCAGGTAGGAAGTGCTGAGAGTGAAGATGTTTTGTCCCTCAGTGCTGGTGATGATAGCTGCTGTCGTGGTCCTGGAGCTTTGCTTAACAGCTGCTGAAGAATGTGTTGCACCACGTTAGAAGCTGCTCATAGTAAACAACACAACATATTTCACAATGCTGTGTTTTTAACCATGCTGCTAGACGACAGACTGACAGAATAGGACCAAGGAGGCAATCCTGCTGCTTTGGGATAAGAACAAATCCAAGATAGCTGTTTTGGATGTCACTAAATGTAGCTGTGTCTTCATGCGGGGTCTCCATTACATGCAGATAAATCAGGATCAGTCGAGGATTAATTCTTGCTTTAGTCTCAGTTGCGTATAATATAATCCTCAGGCTGTAAATTCAAAGTTCCAAATAATATACAGTTATTAACCTTTATCCTGATGTAAATTAGTCACAGATTCTGATTATATTCATTAAAGTGGAAATCTGATGTTACTCCATCCATCCAAACCTAATGTGGCCACGTTCTTCATTCACTGCCTTCATTGCCAGCTTTGCTAGTGGAGGTTGTGTTTTTGTTAACGTTGTGAGAGCTTCCTGTCCACAGGGACTGGGTGGGAACGAAGCGCCTGTCTCTCCTCTGTAACCTTCCTGTAACATGAGACTGAGACGCACACACACACACACACACACACACACGCTTTCTATCCCCATTTTAGCCCTATTCCTGGAAATACTCTTCAGTAACAACAAAAGTATAACACAGCTTTTGTTTTTTTGTTTTTTAGGGCTGGATTTTAATCAAATTTTAATCTGTTGCATTCATTTTCAATGATTATGAAAACAAGATTATTGGTATTAAACAGATTTTTTTTGCATTAATTTTCACTAAAACGTTTTTTTTCTTCCATGGTTTATAAATCAAGCGTGCCTTTTCTTTATTGTGGTGACCTTTTGCACCTCCATAAAAGCTCAAACTCACTTGGTCTCAGCGGCCTGAAGTTAGGGAGTGGCTGCTCTAGAGGAAGCAAATCTCAGGTTTCCAAAGTTGAACCTGTGGAAGGATTAATAATGGCTTCCTTTTACTTTCAGATCACTCAGGGTCTACTGCTTGGGGCTCTCTCCACCCGCACTACATCGCAGTTATCCTGTGGTGGAGGCAGGCTGGCAGAGACTGGTGGTTGCCCTTGAAAGACAGGCTTTATAGTCAAAATCACCACTATACTCCCAGAACTACTCATTTCAAAATTATTTGAGGAGTAACATTTTGAACTGCCACGAGCTTCAAACTAATGCTCATAGGTTACAGGTTAACCAAAGGTTACAGAAACAGGTCTTTGGTGGGTGACACCTCAGCTTTCTCTCTCAGTGGTCCTTAAATGTGTGAGTAAAGCCAACATAACAGATAATTCCAGATAAACTTTGTTTAATGTCAGCAGTTACTTTTGTGTTTTAAAATTGGATTTTAGCAGTGAAGTGAAGCAGGATAGAAAATGGTTTGAAATATCCGACTTGCATCATTCTTAATACGCGGCCTGTTTTTCAGCATTTCATGATTCTGTGAGCACTGGGAAGCAAACGGATGTTAACGTTAGTTAACGTTAGGATTTTAAAAGAATGTAACAAATGCTCTGTCTTACAGTTTAGTGAACCTCCTCTGCAGCGAATTTCTAAAAGTGAAGATGTGTTGCTTTGCAGGAGATGATGCAGATCTTTGCAGTGAGCTGCTTCAGGAGTCGTTGGATGCCCTGCGAGCGCTGCCTGAGGCGACGCTGTTTGATGAGGGGACTGTGTCATCAGTGTGGCTGGAGGTCGTTGAGAGGGCCACAAAGTTCCTCAGGTTTGTCATTCGATCAGTTGTGCTTGAAGTGTGATCCAAACATTTTGCAAATCTGCCCTGAAAATGTGAAAATATAACTGCAGGGCCTTCAAATTATGCCAGCGGCAGGCGCATTTTCCACCTACTCCACCGCTTTGCTCCGTCTACTTTTTAATCTTCCTAAAAAAATGTCTTTGCGCCATCCGCTGTCTCCATTTCCAGCGCCATGTGGATGCACGTAGCAATATTTACATTCTTTCAATCTGAGCCATTTGATTGGTTCATGACTGCAATGTGACTATGCATATCGTCTGCTGCCCTCATGGCTTCGGTCTCGGTCATAAGGCGCCTGCTACTTTGGCATGCCCCCCTGCTACTCCAAAACAATTTGAAAGCCCTGTAACTGGTTGTGTTTAGTGTTTTTTCTGTAGGATTTTTCCACCTTTTTGGGATAAATAAAGTCTTATAAATTGAATGACGCTGTGGGATTCTTGTGTCTTGTCTCTTTTGGGAACAGTGATGTACATGGAAGTGCCAGCACCAAATGTAACATTCCTCTTCAGGACCAGCACCTAGTCTTGGCCATCCTGCTAGAGCTGGCTGTTCAGAGGGGGACACTCAGGTAGGCAGAGCTCCTTATTACTTGTTACTTTGTTTATGCCAGTGTTCAACATCACTGCTCATCTGTTTGTCGTTGTGTCCTTCAGTCAGCTGCTGTATGCTGTTCTGCTGCTTTTGCGTTTGTGGGAAAACGGCACCAGAGAGATGGACAACGAGCGGTCCACGCAGGGAACCAGCGCTCCTTTGCTGCCCCTCCTGCAGCGTTTTCAGAACATACACAGCAGCAAGGAGGAGCCCGTTCCTGACGAGGAAGCTGAGGTGGAAATTTTCTTTTCCCAACTGGTTAATGAAAAGAAGAATTGGTCTGACTGGGAATTGATTTAGATTGTTATTTTATTGCTATGCATAAAACTTGACACCAGTAACAGGAAAACTTTCCCAAGCACCGGAAATAAAACCACCAAAATCATTAAACTAGAAGTTACACAGCAGAGCGCAAACCTCACCCACCCCAAAGTTAGATGCCACTCAGTGTTGTCACAATGTTGTCATACTTTATCATAAATTACTAGATCTCTAGGACTAGAAATCTATTATATTGGCTTCTAAAAACTGTAAAATATGATTTTATATTTTTATTTAAAAAAAAAAAAAAGATCCACATGAACAGATGATGGCAAATATATTCTGGATATATTTTATTCAGTTTATGGACCCTTACAGGGCTCTCTATTAAAAAAAATAATTGGTAGAGATATGAATTATATATGTGTGAGTATATCTGAGTTTGCAGTTCACGTTGCATTATTGTATTTTAATTGAAAAAGACGATGAATTATCAGCAGTAATTGTTTATACTCAAGTACCATATTTCATTGCAAGAGCTGAAAAATTTTGCAAATGATGAGAGGAGGATTTTTTTGGGGGGGAAATGTTTTTAAATCTTCCGGCTTCAGTGGAAGAAGGAACGTTTCCTTCTTCAAACTGTGCTATTAAAGACCTTCGGTCACGTCTGCAGTAACAGAGCTCACAACTGTAGTTTTGCTTGATTTGAATGTAGGTTCTTAAATTTGACTTTGACCAAATATCTTGCAGCCATTTTTCCTGAAATCCAAATAAATACCTAAATTAGATTCCTTGATTTAGAGAGCCAAATCTTTTACATATATTTTAAACGGGGTAGGATCGTCACCCTGTTTAACACGTTTAACGCACAGGATGAACAAACTGAGTGCTATCAAGTGATAATCTGTTGCTTTGTGTGTCTCTTGGGAACATGTCTTAAGTTTTCTAATTCCTGGTTGAGAATGAAGCTAATTAATATTTCATATTTCATTGCTGTGGTTTTCAGATCCTCACAGCCCCTCTGAGTCCAAACGAGAGTTTCCTGCGCTACCTGACCTTACCTCAGGATAATGACCTGGCCATCGACCTTCGTCAGACCGCTGTGGTAATCATGGCTCACCTGGATCGCCTGGCTTCTCCCTGCAGCCCTCCACACTGCAACTCCCCCATGTCACACAAGGTGTTCACTCTTTTTATTTGCTGGTTCAGTTATTTTTTATTTTATTTTAAGCGTTATCTAAATCCACATGTGCCTAAATGTCTTTTTTTTTTAAGCATTATCCAGACCCCCGCCTTCAGATTTGAATCTGCGACTTTCATATATAGTTTGTGTATTTTATGTTGTGGCTGATTCTTAAACTTCAACTGACTCTGTCTTTTTGTCCCAGGGGACCTTGCAGGAAGTGATTGCCTGGGGCCTGTTGGGTTGGAAACTTTACGCCAATGTTAATGGACCCATTCACTGTAAAGCCCTGTCGAGCCTCGGGGTCACACAGATAGTCTGTTCAGAAAAAGGGTTTCTTATCCTGTCCAGCAGCGGCGCTGTTTACAGCCAGAACTACAAGAGCACAACCCTGGTCAGTTCTGCGAGTTCCCGTGAGGCCGATCATTTCGTCTCCGTGTCTGCTGCAGACTGAGTCTGAATTGCTTTGTTGCAGGCTCCCATGCTCATCCACGTCCTAAGCTCCAGGAAGATTGTGAAACTTGCAGCTCATCCTGATGGGCAGCACTACTTGGCCTTGTCGTCCAATGGAGAGGTGTTCGCCTGGGGGTGCGGGGATGGTGGCCGGCTTGGACATGGAGACACTACGTAAGCAGCTAGAGAAAAATCCTTTCCAGTGATCGTTTACCTAAAGCCTCACACACATTTTATATTTCCACTTTATTATTTGAATATGTGGCTACTAAGCACAGAGTAGAGTTCAGGTTTTTGGGGCATTAAAGTAGATTCTGGAGCTCTATTTAAGTTGAATTATTGATGAAACCGATGGTGAAAATATACAGTATGTTATTTCCTAAAATCTAGGACATTACTATTAATGTTTTATGCTTGTATAGCCGAGACAGAATCTCAGGCTTCTTAGGGCAGAATGAAATCACCCAACCCTTCCAATTCATTTATTTATTAGTAAAGTCCTAATAATGATTAAAACATGAATCACACCTTTTCCTCAGAGGTTTCAGCCTTGCATTTCTACATTATTTCAGATACCTAGAAGAACCTAAAATGATTGCAGCCTTCAATGGGAAACAGACTGGAAAGCATGTAGTACACATTGCCTGTGGGAGCACGTACAGTGCTGCGATCACAGCTGACGGCGAGCTCTATACGTGGGGCAGAGGGAATTACGGTCGGCTCGGCCACGGTGAGCTCTGTGTGCACTGCACCTAGTAGATATTCCTGACATTTTTGTCTCTTGCCATCACTAAAATAAAGTTGCCTTTTGTCCGGTTTTCAAGGCTCCAGTGAGGACCAGACTACTCCCATGCTAGTGACAGCGCTAAAAGGACTGAAGGTGGTGGACGTAGCATGTGGAAGTGGTGACGCCCAAACGCTTGCTGTGACAGAGAATGGTAAGTTTCCCGCGGGTCATTTGAAAAGGCTGAAATTAAAATGTCTTACAGTTAAACTTGTGGAAAGTTCAGTGTTGTTGTCAGCTACTACAGATCTATTAGCAACTTCACAGTAGCAGCTGGTAGCACATATGATGGAGATGTTGACACGTGTTTCTTGCTCTTGGAAAGTGTGGAACAAAGAGAGACAGTGAGGAGTTTATTTCTCCGTTCTAGCATGAAGGAAAAACTGCTCTCTCTCACTGATGGTAGAAGCCACTCACATGACCCAGGCTGCAGTTTTTAACCTTCTCCATCTGTTTCCACAGGGCAGGTGTGGTCCTGGGGAGATGGAGATTATGGGAAACTGGGCCGAGGAGGCAGTGACGGCTGCAAGACGCCCAAGCTGGTCGAGAAGCTGCAGGACCTGGACATAGTGAAGGTGTGCTGCGGGAGCCAGTTTTCAGTAGCCCTCACTAAAGATGGACAGGTTTACACCTGGGGGAAGGGAGACAACCAGCGCCTCGGTCACGGCACCGACGAGCACGTCCGCTACCCAAAGCTGCTCGACAGTCTACAGGGTGAGTGAACTTGACCTAAGCAGTGCTTTCCAGAAGCTTACAAAAAACTGACCTCGGCGTGTTGTTCGCAATCAGGAAAGAAAGTCGTGGATGTTGCTGTGGGGTCGACGCACTGCCTGGCCCTCACCGACGATGGAGAGGTGCTCAGCTGGGGTAGCAACGACAAGTTACAGCACTTTGATACGCTGTTTTCCAACAAGAAGCAGCCTAAAGCTCTCCCGGGGCTAAACTCCAAACACATAGTGGGGATCTCCTGTGGTCCCGGACAGGTAAGATACTGGCACTGGCACTGCTGCTTTCTTAATCTTATGATAGTAAAGTAAGAGATACAACTCATTTAACATTTGCTTGTTTTCAGAGCTTTGCCTGGTCCTCCAGCTCTGAGTGGTCTGTGGGGAAGCGCGTGCCCTTTGTGGTGGATGTTTGCCCCATGTCGTTCGAGCAGCTGGACCTCCTCCTGCGGCAGGTCAGCGAGGGCATGGACGGCAGTTCAGACTGGCCCCCCCCACAGGAGAAGGAATGTATGGTAGTCGCCACACTCAACCTGCTCAGGCTACAGGTAGGAAACATCCTGTCATTGTTCTCAGGAGGGAAAATTTCCCTCTGCATATCCCTGTTTTCTGATGGGGCTGATTAATGATTTGATATTCAGTTTTCATCGGCTGGATTATGCACTATGATTCTAGAGTGGAATGCTGCTCACACATCAGGACTTTAGAGTCACATGACGTGATCCGCCCACAGGGACATCATCCAGTGAAAACTCCAAATTTATGCCACCTTGTTTGCAGTTTTCATCTTTTGCAAAGCCTTGGAAAGTTGCTCTTAGACTCCCCAAAAATGCTTTCCTTTCCTTTTTGTTATACTTCTATCTTTGGTTTCTCTGACATTTTGTGTTCATCTCTTTGGTTCTTCAGTTGATTGACATTTTAGAAATTAAAATATCAATCAACTGAAAAATCTAAGAACACAAAGGAAATAAAAATGTTTGCAGTCCTAAGCCTTCCCTGTCTTTCCTCAGCTCCATGCAGCCATCAGTAACCAGGTGGATCCAGAGGAGCTGGGGTTGGGCCTTGGAAGTGTGCTGCTCAACAACCTGAAACAAACAGTGGTGGTGCTAGCCAGCAATGCTGGCGTGCTCAACACGGTGCAAGCAGCTGCACAAGCCGTCCTCCAGAGCGGCTGGTCCGTGCTGCTGCCCACGGCTGAGGAAAGGGCGAGAGCTCTGTCCTCACTCCTGCCTAATGCTGGTGAGTGCAACTCACAGCATCTGCTAGCACTGATTCACCGTAATGAACACTTGATAGTCCATTACCTCTGATCACTTTGATGGAACTTTCTGCAGAGGCTGAGGTTTTAATTTTTATTTCCAGCATCTGGAAACGAGATGAGTGTGAGTCCTGGACGGCGCTTCATGATCGACCTGTTGGTCAGCAGCTTAATGGCTGATGGAGGGCTGGAGTCTGCGCTCAATGCAGCCATCACTGCTGAGATACAGGTCAGTGTGGAGGATGCATGAGTCAGCACTTGTCTGTGTATTTGAGATGCAGATACATTTCTCTTTGGACTGATACCTGGGTGTGACTCTACCCCAGCGCAGAATGTCAGTGCGGTTCATGTTCGTACAGTTTCTCACACTTTATTTCAGCACACGTGCACAGCCTGCTCAGAGCTTCCCTGCTACAAGCCCAGCTTTAACAGTCCCCTTTTCCATGCTGGTTTCTCCATCCGCCATGTTCTGCGCTCCTGCTGCATCACCTCCAAGCAAAAACAGGGAAAAATGTAGACTAACCAACTAGTCTAACACTTTCAAATTAAGTGAAATTTGAGGACTGTTTAATGGAAAATGTCAAAAGCATTTTAAGCAAAGGTATTTGAAACCATTAATCTCATTCTTCAATAATGAATCCTACCTTAAATACGGCTTAACTGTCACACCTTGCATCGTGCATTATGAACATTGCACGTTATGAAGACAGACAATGAAGAAGGAAAAAAATATCATATAAAAACGCTTTACTACAAAAGATGTTCAAAAATATGACAAAATGGCATCCAAAGAAAGTGTGGTGCATTGTACTGTGCATTCTGAACGATGCACAGTTCATTACACCCGTCTCAATAAAAGTTAAAATCTAAAATAATAACTCATCCATCCTTCCATCCTCTTTTGGGGCTGGTTCATGGGGGCAGCACCCTAATCAGAGAAACCCAGACCTCCCTCTCTCCAGCCACCTCCTCCAGCTACACCAGGGGACCAAGGCTCTCCCAGGCCAGCTGAGAAATGTAATCTCTCCAGTGTGTCCTGGGTCTGCCCTGGGGGCCTCCTCCCGGTAGGGTGTACCCAGAACACCTCACCTAGGAGGCGCCCACCTCATCTGGCTCCTTTCAGTGTGGAGGAGTAGCGGCTGTACCCTGTCTCTAAGGGATAGGTTGTATCCACAATCTCATTCTTTCACCTTCAAAATAACTAACAATAATAGGCCTAACAAAAATTTCAGCTCGCATTTGGACATCTGTGAAGCTCACCGGCCAGTCACCCGTCAGGGCCACAACCGCTGGAAATGGGATGACTGCATCAGTTGATCCATCGCTACAAAGTACCATCAGTTAGCATTGCTTAAAGTCTCAGGGGTTAAAAAAATAAAGGAATAAAACAGTCCGTGAATTCTTTGAAGTACTTTCTCCACATGAAATAATTTGGCTTTTTTTTTTTCCATGATAGGATATTGAAGCCAAGAAGGAGGCTCAGAAAGAGAAGGAGATAGATGAACAGGAAGCTAATGCCTCCACCATACACCGGTGTCGCACCATGCTGGACAAAGACCTCATCAACACGGGCATCTATGAGTCGGCAGGGAAGCAAAGCCTGCCCCTGGTGCAGCTCGTTCAGCAGCTTTTGAGGTATCTGCACTTTGAACCAATCGTGCTGCACCTACTCCACTGATGCAGCGTAACCCCTCACTCTCCGCTAGCTTATTCATGGTCTTGACTTCTGCAGGAACATCGCCTCCCAAACCATTGCGAGGCTCAAGGATGTTGCCCGCCGCATCTCAAACTATTTGGAGGCGGAGCATGTCAGTAAGGAGCGCTCGGCATCTCTGGACCTGCTGCTGCGCTTCCAGAGGCTGCTGGTCAGCAAGCTGTACCTGGGAGTCAATGGCACAGAAAATGTTAATGGATACAGTAAGTCTCTTCCAGCTCTTTGGTTTACGTGTTCAGATTAATGCAGGTTAAAAAGGGCTGGGCAATATGGAAAGAAATATTATCACAGATTTATTTTTTTCCATAGCAGCTGATATCAATATACATCATGATACACATCACGTCACTATATCATTGTCAAGCTTCAAGGTTCCTTTTAAATGTGCTATACAACCTTATATGTTTTTAAATAAATAACACAGGCATGTATAATAAACAGAAATCTAAATTCTGACCAGTCAAAAGCTTCAAGTGTTACAGAAGAACATTAACTAAATGGAAAACTACATTCTGGCCTTTGTTAAAACAGCAGCAGAAAGTCAGTGTGTGATTTCTCTGGTGCTTTTGTAGATCCTGAGCTCCTGGGTGTTGGCTCGTTGTTAAAAAAGTACATCGCTTTGTTGTGCACTCACATTGGAGACATCCTTCCAGTGGCAACAAGTATCGCTTCTACTGGTCGCCGCCACTTTGCTGAGGTCTCTCGTGTCATTGAAGGAGATCTAACGGGTAAATAAATTTCCTCAGAAGTGTATTTGCAGCATGAATTACATGCGTGCTTTGAAGATTCTTGTGACAGTACTGAATGCTGGTCTGTTTGTTCTTTGGTAGGAGTGCTCCTGCCTGAGCTGGTGGTGTCCATCATCCTTCTCCTCACTATTGATGCTGGTCTGATGCAGGAGACCGGCTCAATCCCTCTCCTCGCTGGACTCCTGGAACACTTGGACCGTTTCAACCACCTGGCTCCAGGACATGAGAGGGATGATAATGAGGATCTGGCCTGGCCAGGCATTATGGGTAAAACAACATCTGTGTCTTACTCAACAGAGATGCTAGATTTTAGGGTGAAGATTAGATTTTACTCGGTGCATTTGTGTTTGGACTGTAACTAGATTTTCTGCTGTATTGGCAGGGTCTTTCTTTACAGGACAAAGCTCCAAGAACAATGAGGATGTTTCACTCATCCGCAAAGCTGACCTGGAGAATCACAACAAAGATGGCGGCTTCTGGACCGTAATAGATGGAAAAGTCTATGACATCAAAGACTTTCAGGCTCAGTCCCAGTCACTAACAGGAAACAGTATCCTGGGTGAGGCTAAACAGTAGTTGTTAGAATGAAATGTGACATAATTTAATTGTTTTTTTTTTTTAATTCTTGATCTGCATCAGAAAGGACAGAAAAAATGCATTTCAGACCAGGGGGCTAAAAATAACCAAACTGAAGCTCTAAGACTTGGAGTGGATTTCCTCAAAGAGTTATAGGAGAGCTAATGCTGGCTAATGCCAGAGCTCATGCCATTTGTTCTTTGTGGTCTAACAGCCCAGTTTGCAGGAGAGGACCCTGTGGTTGCTTTGGAAGCTGCCCTACAGTTTGAAGACACTAGAGAGTCCATGCAGGCCTTCTGTGTTGGCCAGTATATGGAGGTACCAATTGTCTTTTAATAAATGTTATAGGCACACCTTTTTTCCTTTTTATAGTGGTTCTAGCCTTTGATATTGGAACGTTTGATCATTTTCAGCCTAACCAGGAGACCGTCACCACTCCAGACCTCAGCAGCCTATCGTCTCCACTTATTGACACTGAGAGGAACCTGGGGCTGCTGCTGGGTCTGCACGCTTCTTACCTGGGCAAGAGCACTCCCCTGTCCCCCATGGAGATCGAATGTGCCAGTGGGTTTAATAATTTTAAATCAGCCTGGTTTAAAAATTCAAACTTATAGTTGAAATGAATTTAAACATAAATCTTTTCTCCCTGTGCACAGAATGGCTCCAGTCCTCCATATTCTCAGGAGGTCTGCAGACCAGTCAGATCCACTACAACTACAATGAAGAGAAGGATGAAGATCACTGCAGCTCCCTGGGCACAACCACTTCCGATAAGGCCAAACTTTACTCCCGCAGAATAACCCTCAGTGACCACGCACAGCCTTTCCTGCAAGCCATTGCTGACAACAACACTCAGGACCACACTGTGAAGGTACAAACATGGCAGAAACAACAGAAGAGGTTGGTACAATGTAAGCAGGAGGCTGTGGGGTAATCATTTCATATTTTGCTTTTTGTTTGGGATATTTTAGGACTTCCTATGCCAAATAGAGCGTTGCTGTAAGCAGTACCACCTTATTACGCCTATCACCTTCCCCCCGGAGCACCCTCTGGAGGAAGTTGGCCGCCTGCTGCTCTGCTGCCTCCTCAAGCATCAAGACCTCGGTAACTTAGCAACTGCATCCAGACTGGTCGCCTGAGGAGGAATTAGAGGCTAATTATGGCTCGCTAAAATGTTTTTTTTTTTCTTGTTTTTAATTATGCTAA
This sequence comes from Archocentrus centrarchus, assembly GCF_007364275.1. Lineage (NCBI taxonomy): Eukaryota > Metazoa > Chordata > Actinopteri > Cichliformes > Cichlidae > Archocentrus > Archocentrus centrarchus. Next base: position 35,745,179 of record NC_044349.1, on the reverse strand, counting down.
GATTCATACGTTTCTTTTGTGTAAGACTTGTATTATGACACAGATACTGTCACATAGATGCAGAGATGTGTTTGAACAGCAGTTTGAAGTAAAATCTTTTCCCATCACAGGTCACGTTGCTCTCTCACTTGTCAGTCAATGTGCCTTGGGTGTGGACCAAGGAAAGCAGCGGTCCCTCCCTAAATCTGTGATTGACGTGTGCCGCATGGTCTACCAGGCAAAGTGTTCTTTAATTAAGGTCTGATTTCCCCTTGTAAAATATTTAGGCGTCATGTGCAGTTAACCTGTGATACAAAAGAAAGCAGCAGGACGAATGGAGATGTTGATGCAATGTTTGCTTTGTGTGGCTTATTATAGACCCATCAGGAACAAGGCCGGTCTTATAAGGAGGTGTGCGCCCCTGTTATCGAACGTCTGCGCTTTTTATTTAATGAGCTGCGTCCAGCTGTAAGCAACGACCTGTCTATAGTGTCCAAACTGAAGCTGCTGAGCTCTCAGCCGCGTTGGAGGAGCATCACCCAGAAGCTCATCAGGGACCGTAGGAAAAAAAGAGGTGGGTCATTCGAAACCTACTGCCAGGTAACAGTTTTTTATTTTCCTGTGCATCTGCTGTTTTTAAATGTAAATGTTTTCTTTTTCTTAGTGCCCAAGAAGTCAGAGTCTGCTGATATAGAAGAACCAAAGCTGGAGAGTGAAGGGACCAATGAAGAGGAACTTAATGTTCACATCAGCCCAACTCCTGCTGACAGGAAATCCCCCACTGACAAAACACCCAAGGTAGTTTAACAGGATGAGCTCATAAGATTAAAAAATGGACCAAAACATAAAGAAGGTGGCTTTTAAAATCCATTCATAAAAAATCTGGAAAATTAGCAGCAATTCACCTTGAGACACACGAGTAAAGATAAAGAGTTTGGCTCAGACAGAATTTGTAGATTAATTTATTTATGTTGCACTTTGCATCCTCCAGATTACAGTTAAAATGTCACAGTAAAAATGGCAGAGAGAGTGAGTGTCTGCAAAGCTTGATGTCCATGTATTATTTAATGTTGTTGCAGCAAGACAAGTGGCAGCCGCTTCTCAACACTGTAGCCGGTGTCCAGAAGTACCGCTGGCTGAAACACAGTGTTCAAGGTGCCTTCTCTCAGTCCAGCCTCATGGCCACCATTGTGGAGTTTGCACTGAAAGAGGAGCCACTGGATGTGGAGAAAATGAGAAAATGCCTCCTTAAGCAGGTGAGGGTCAATGTGTGATAATGTTTTAAAGCATGTTGTATGATACAGATGGAAAAGGATAAACTCTTTCTTCTTAAGCTGGAGAGGGCTGAAGTCAGGCTGGAAGGCATCGACACCATGCTGAAGCTGGCCTCTAAAAGCTTCCTGCTGCCGTCTGTGCAGTATGCAATGCTCTGCGGCTGGCAGAGGGTCATACCGGAAGGGACCAATATTGGGTAGGTCACCAGGTTTAAATCTATGCTAGAATGACTCGTATTATAGATTATTGCGGTACAGTTATTACCTCCGCCAAGGAGGTTATGTTTTTGGTAGTGCATTCGTGAGCGCATGTGCCATTCTGTCTGTAAACACGATGTCTGGAAAAGTTTCTAATGAATTCTGATAAAGCTTTGTAGAGGTCAGAGGTCATGTTAATTCATTAAAATTAGGCGTACATCCACTTCTTCGAGGTCAGCTTTATGATTTGTTGGTTAAACATGGACAGAAAGCCTCATAACTTAGAAACTGATTCTTACAAGTGTGGTGTGTTTATATAATCAAATAATAGAAAGTACAGCGTAAAGATTTAATGTCATCTTTGACCTCTGACCTCACTTTTATATTTCACATTGGCCTTTATTTCAAATTGACCCCAAAATGTGTTTTATCTTTAAAGACAGTATTGTCAAGAGAATGAGAATGATCTGCCCTGGTTAGTTAGAAATATATGCAATATTATAATAAGCTCAACTTATTCATGTCCACTTATTTACAAATACCTGTTATCCACGACCTGCTCCTGCATGTTTGTATAATCAGAGTAAACGTCTGTCATTTTTGCTGCACTACAAACTTAAAGTCCTTTTAAAAAGAACAAAGAAAACAAAATGATTACATAGAAAATACGAATGTATTACATTTTATAAATGTTTGCACATTCTGCCCAGAGAGGGAGCTGCTTTGATGGAGGTTCTGAGTGCTTCTTGTTCTGATGTTGGTGTTTGTGTTTTGGTCTCAGAGAGCCCCTGTCTGACTGCCTGAAGGATGTAGATCTGATTCCTCCCTTCAACCGCATGCTTTTGGAGGTGACGTTTGGAAAGTTGTATTCCTGGGCCATCCAGAACATTCGCCACATCCTGCTTGAAGCAAGCGCTCGCTTCAAAGAGCTAGGTGAGCACTGAAAATAAGTGGTTAATTAATACACTATTGTATAATCTTAGACCTGCTGTAGACAGTCTATCTGAATGACCACCTGTTCTTGTGACCAGGTGTGCAGCCTGTTCCCTTGCAGACCATCACAAATGAGAACCCGGCAGGACCAAGCCTTGGAACCATTCCGCAGGCCCGCTTCCTTCTGGCCATGATACACATGCTGTCTCTGAAACACGGGTCTAACAGCCTCAGTCTCTTGCTCAATTCAGGCATATTGGCCCTAACACAGAGTATTCTCAGACTGATAGGTGAGTAGTGTCCAGTCAAATACACACAGACCACCCACAATGGACTCAGAGGGGGTGTGTTCATATTGTTTACACAGGGTTGAAGCAGTGTCTCTTTTCTGATGGTGCTGTTCCAGGTCCCAGCACAGACAGCAGCGAGGAGGACCTGAGTTTATGTGCACATGGAGGCTCAGCCACAGTCCTGGAGGAGTCCAGAAAGGAGGCAGCTCCCACCCCCCTACCTGCCTCTGGACCAGAGCTGGCTGCCATGATGAAGATAGGCACCAGAGTCATGAGGGGAGTTGATTGGAAATGGGGTGATCAGGTACCTGAATCCATTTTACTCTAGCTGATTATTTTATGGACTATTGAGTATTCAACCCTGTACTTGCTATCTTCAGGATGGTCCAGCACCAGGCCTTGGCAGGGTCATCGGGGAGTTGGGTGAGGATGGTTGGATCCGGGTTCAGTGGGATACAGGCAGCACAAACTCCTACAGGATGGGCAAAGAGGGCAAGTACGACCTTAAACTTGCGGAGCCACCACCAGCAGCCCAGCCCCCCGCTGAGGACTCAGACACAGAGGATGATACAGGTAAGTTGAAAGTGTAGCCTCGGGGCAAAGTGTGATGTTCCAGCTATGACCTAATTTAATGTCCTCTCCTTTATACAGAGGGTGAGCTGATTGAGAAGAGCAGCCACCCAACAGCAATGATGCTCACCAGCACAGTGAACCTGCTGAAGACGCTGTCACTTTCAGCTGGGATCCATGCAGAGGTGCTTCAGCCAGATGCTACACGGACTCTGTGTGGGTTGCTCAGGATGCTGGTGGAAAGTGGAGCTAATGACAAGTCTGGTAATTGAATTGCCATATTTTTTTTTGTTTTTTTTTGTCTTTCTCCTTTTTTTTTTTTGGGTAAGGCTTTATATTGAGTAGCATCTTATTCCAACCCCCCCCCCCCCCCCCCCCCCCCCCCCCCCCCCGTGCTGTCAGGTTGTCACTCGCACAGATTGGTGTCCCAGGAGCAGCACAGGAGCTGGTGTACCCTCGGCTTCATACGCAGCATCGCTCTCATGCCACAGATGTGCAGCACCCTCAGCACGTCTGCATGGATTGGACTGCTCATCCGAATTGTTGAGGGACACCAGTCCTTTAATGCTATAACCCTGCAGAGACAGGTGGGGTATCATGATTGATTTGCTTCCTCTACTATTAATGATACCACTCTCTAGTTCTAGAAAACTATAAAAATCTTGTTATGTAGAGGAATGTGTTTTCCCTTGTTAAATATGGCTATAAGAAGCATATTAATAAATTATTGGCAGTTCTAAACAGGATAGTGAAAGGAAAAGCCCATCATTGCCTAAAATACAGAGAAACTAGTCAAACATGAACTAACCAGATGTTAGTTAATCCTGTTTTGATTAGCAGTTAAATTTAGAATTTTTAATTGATCAGTGAATTAGTCACAGAATCTCTGTGGAGATCTCATCCCTTCTCTCGTCCATCCTGCGTTTCCAGATCTTGGCACTACGTCTTCTGCAGGCGGTCCTGCCTTCGTGGGACAAAATGGAGCGCTCTCAGGACATGAAGTTCCTGGTGGAGAAGTTGTTCAGTTTCTTGGGAAGCCTGCTGAGCACCTGCTCGTCAGATCTGCCGCTTCTCCGAGGTGCTGGCACGGCTCAGGCTTAAAGTAACAAATCTGATGCGTTCATCGTCGTATGTAATTTTAATATGTTGTCCCTCAACCCCCCCCCCCCCGACAGAAGGTTCCCTGAGAAGGAGGAAGTCCCGCCCACAGGCATCTCTAACAGCCACTCACAGCAGCACACTAGCAGAGGAGATCGTGGCTGTCCTGCGTACTCTGCACTCGCTCGGCCAGTGGAACAGCCTGATAAACGATTACATCAACAGCCAGCTGAGCTCCATCGCAGATGTTATGGCAGGCTGCCAGTCTGAAGCGGTAAGATTTATTGCAGCATTATGGGTCCAATTACCGTGTTGATAAATGTTAACTCACAGTGCTTTCATTCTGCCAGTCTGCTCTAACAAAGTGGTTATTGTAAATGTCCATAACTGTCAGTGCTTCCTGGAGGAGTATTTTCCTGATTTGGAGGGTCCCAGAGTGGGCAGTCTGATGGCAGTGCTGGCAGTGATTGGTGGAATCGATGGGCGCCTCAGGCTTGGCGGCCAGGTCGTTCATGAGGAGTATGGAGAGGGAACAGTCACACGTATCACCCCGAAAGGGCGCATCACTGTCCAGTTTCATGAGATGAGGACCTGCAGGGTTTGCTTGCTCAGTCATCTGAAAACGGTACGGGATAATGTTAAGATGTTCACGGATGCATCAAAGCTGGCTTTACTCAACAGTCTGGCTCAATTTATTGTCTCATTTCTTTTTCTTTTAGCTTCCTGCCATATCCTTCAGTGTGCAGAACCTGCCGTTCACTGAGCCCATGCTGGAAGTTTGGGCCCAGCTGGTCAGCCTGGCTGGAAGCAAACTGGAAAAACAGCGCATGAAGAAGTCACTTAGTCGAGGGCTAACAGGTGCAGAGACTTGATGGTCTTGCATGTAACTGACGAACCAGCCTTTAAAAACATTCATTGCCTTTTTTTTTTTTTTTTTAACATCAGTATCTTTTAAGTGTCCTGGCCACATGTAAGAATTTGCTTTGACTGAATGCTGAAAGTAAAGTTTGGTGGGTGTAATCAAAGCTGTTGTTTCCAGCCGACCAGGTGGACATCCAGTTGCTGCGGTGCCAGCAACTGAGGCTGTATATTTTGAAGGCAGCTCGGGCCCTGCTGTCTCATCAGGACAAACTCAGGCAGATCCTCTCCCAGCCAGCAGTGGTAGACATAGGACCCAACCCCAGTGGTAAGACCTCGTCCCAATGAAAGGTTGCGCTAATTAATCTTAAAAACGGACCGGGTGGATGTTTAGCAAGTTGCTGGTCAGTGTTTAGATCATTCTTCATTTACCTTTTAAGTGAAATTGTAGAATTTGATCTAGTTTTTAATCTAGGTAAACTTGTCGGTCTCTCTGTGTGCAGAGGATCCAGTGGCATCATCTCCTGATGTTGGTGACTTGTCTCCTGAGGGACCTCTGCCTCCACTGATCCTCCTGCAGCAGCTACTTTCGGCTGCTACGCAGCCCTCCCCCATCAAAGCTATTTTTGACAGGCAAGAGATGGAGGTATGTCAGTAGAGCTCACTACAGATAGCTGATGTTGGCAGTAATGTTGCTGATGTATTAGGTGTGACCTCAGCATTATCTATGTGTCTGTAGGCGGCAGCTCTGGCAGTGTGTCAATACCTGGCTGTGGAATCTGCCCACCCATCTTCACCGCTGTTTGAGGAGAGCAGCTCCAGTGAAGCCACCACACCCATCACAACACAGCATATCAGACCACCCAAACAGAAGAAACAGAAGACCTCTCCTGTCCCCCCCTTACCCATAGTCGCTCAGATCATGGAGATGGGCTTCCCACGGAAAAACATTGAGCTTGCCTTGAAGTCTCTGTCTGGAACTACAGGCAGTGCCTCTGGTGTCCCAGGTATCGTAACACATTACAGAAACTGAGTTGGTACACTGGAATGCTGGCTAGATGCAAGCATGTCTGGAAATGTGCTCACCTACTTCAGAGGCCTCTTAGGTCAGGAAATATTCATAGTATAAAGACCAAAAATTTAATGGGCTCATTAAATATGCTAAAGTTCCATCCATCGATCCATTCGCTTCTACTCATCCTGTTCAGGGTCGCGGGGGAGATGGAGCCTATCCCAGCTGTCATAGGGCGAGAGGCAGGGTACACCCTGAACAGGTCGCCAGCCTGTCGCAGGGCCAACACAGAGAGACAAACAACCTTTCACACTCACATTCACACCTATGGGCAATTTAGTGTAGCCAATTAACCTAACCCCAGTAAATGCATGTCTTTGGACTGTGGGAGGAAACCGGAGTACCCGGAGGAAACCCACGCAGACACGGGGAGAACATGCAAACTCCACACAGTGAGAGGGAGAAGCCTGGGCCAAGGTGGAATCGAACCCAGACCTTTCAGATGTTATTCTAACTGTGAGGCAGCAGTGCTAACCCATATACTAAAGTCACTAAAGTTATATGAAGTTACAAAGTTATACTAAAGTTATTGTGCATAAAAAAACAGCTGATTCTGAGCAGGCACTGATTGGTTTTTCATGGAAATGATCCCTGTTTGCTTCATGATGCTTTGAGCTGTACCTCAGGAGAGTAACTGAGCATATCTGTCAGGTGTTGAGGCTCTGGTGACCTGGCTGATTGACCATCCAGACATGCACGTCACCGAGCTGTCAGATGCTGACACTGTGTCTGATGAATACTCTGATGAGGAGGTGCTGGAGGAGCCGGAGGAGGCAGAGCCGGCGTTTTCTGTGGTGTGTTCCTTTCTCTTTTATTTCTGGTGTGACCCACACAGTCACCTGTCCCTCAGCCTGTCAAATTCATGATTTATTAATACCTTGATATGTGACAAAAATAGATGTCTGTCCCATTAGCCTGCAGGTGCAGTGGTGACTGAAAGCCAGACATTTAAGAAGAGATCTGATTTCCAAAGCAATGATGATTATGCTGTTTATGTGAGGGAGAACATTCAGGTGAGAACGTTGGCTTTTGAAGGTTTTCTGAATCTGCATCACAGACGTGTAGAATTAGTGCGATGACTCACTGGCTTCCCTGCAGGTGGGGATGATGGTCAAGTGCTGCAGAACATACGAGGAAGTGTATGATGGAGATGTCGGGAAAGTGATTAAGCTGGACAGAGATGGCCTTCATGACTTAAATGTTCAGTGTGACTGGCAACACAAAGGAGGAACGTACTGGGTTCGCTACATCCACATCGAGCTGCTTGGTAAGCTGATTGTTAACGTGACACTGTCCAGGTATGGCGACGATGACAGGAGGTGAATAGATCTAAGAAAAAAGCATCTCTGATGTTGCTGTTTCAGGATTCCCACCACAAAGTTCTCCTTCCCACATAAAGATTGGTGACAAAGTGAGGGTGAAGCCCACAGTCACCACACCAAAGTACAAGTGGGGCTCGGTCACACACAGGAGTGTGGGGGTGGTGAAAGGTAAGCCGAGTCACTCGAACCTCTAAACTGACCATCTTCTGTTTTTCTTCCATTGCTGTAACCTGAATTTTCTGTTTATCGCACTGATGAGGCTGCATGGTTTGTTTTCAGCTTTTAGTGCCAACGGAAAAGATGTGATTGTAGACTTCCCGCAGCAGTCCCATTGGACTGGTTTGTTGTCGGAGATGGAACTGGTGCCCAGTGTTCATCCTGGAGTGAGGTAAAAAATTGTATTTTAGTATGTTGTGAGTAGGGATGTGACTTATTTGGCCAGATGTTTAAATATTGCTGTCCTCAGTAGTCAGTAGCAGAAATACTAGTTGGTTAAACAAATTATTCACATTTTTTTGCCCCTCAGGCTAAAAGGCAGATGAGGTATCATTGTTACCCTGCTGGGTTGCTGACCAGCTTTCAGCTTTGTGAATGCAATAACTCGATAACGATGTCACCTAGGATTTTCAAATTGATGCAGCTTTACGTGGACAACTTAGTTCTTACCACAATAATGCCAATCACAGACAGTAACTCAGTGGATGATATTTATTATGATATAGCATTTCTTCTTTTGAATTGATAAGGTGAATAAAGCCACTGAGGTTCACGTGCACCATTAAGATCTACTGAGACCTGTAATTATGTGTTATAGTATTCATTATTACGCCACCCACCACTAGCTGGAGGTCTCGCTCTGTGATAAGAAGCTGTAAACAAAGTGAAAATCCAGTCTTGACTGCATAAACCAGCGTAGTGCTGGAGTGCTTTGATGTGGAAAAAGAACAGCTGCAGGTCAGCGTAAACTGACCGCCACTCGACTGGAGCGACTCATAAATGTGTCCTACACGGGCGTTGACCTGCAGGGAAAGAACGCTGCGTCATGTATGGAAGCGATCACCAAAGATTAACAGTCAAAAGGTTCTTAACTACATACATAGTAGTTATATGGCCAGTGTTTTCTTATTAACTCGGCTGTTTGTCGTAGCCTTGGCGTTGGTGGCGTCTGTTCCACAAAAACTTTAATCTTGCCCATAACTTGAACAGTGTGACCTAGGATGTTCAAATTCACACCATAGATTCATACTGTTCAATCTAGACCCATCAAACTTCACACACTTGTTCACTGACTTTACTATAATGGCACTTTTTAGACTAGTTATCTGTTTTAAGTTTTAACTACATCCCTTTTTTAATGGTTTGAGCACAACAAAGTCAAATTAGCCAATTATATTTCAAGAGAAAGCATTTGTATAGTTGATGTCTCCGAAGCTGAGAAGCTCACAGTCAAATAGATGGACCAGGAGCACCACAGTACCTTTACATGCAACCCCTGTGCTTTCTCCAGGTGTGATGGCTGCCAGATGTTTCCTATTAATGGCCCCAGATTCAAATGTAGAAACTGTGATGACTTTGACTTCTGTGAAAACTGCTTCAAGACACGCAAACACAACACCAGGCATTCCTTTGGCAGGATCAACGAGCCCGGTTAGTCATACACTCACCAAAATAGCACCTGTGCTGCTTCCTTTCCTGGCGTGCGTGTTTGTGTGTGTGAACCTGTCCTCCACCTTTTCCACAAACAGGCCAGTCTCCAGCTTTCTGCGGCCGTTCGGGAAAACAGCTCAAGAAGCACCACAACAGCCAGCGTGGAATGCTGATCGACGATTGGTCTCGAGCCGTCAAGAGCCTCAACGTGTCATCGTCGGTTAACCAGGCCTCGCGCCTCATTGACTGCAGTGATCAATGTTGGCAGTCCTCTGGCTCACAGGGGAAGGTGGAGTGAATTGCACAGTTTAATAAGCCGGATGACAGTTTGCTTTATTAAAACGTAAGCATCACCTGACAGGCTGTGCTTTGTTTTCTTTGCAGCACTGGATTCGTCTCGAGCTTTTCCCAGACGTTCTCGTTCACAGGCTGAAGATGATTGTAGACCCAGCAGACAGCAGCTACATGCCCTCCTTAGTGGTGGTATCAGGTGAGTGCAGACTTTCTAATTTTTGTTTTTGTAAAACGATACTAATATTGGTATTTTATTGCCCCTTTTTGAGGAGATGGTTTAATTTTACACTTTGAGACTTTCTGGTGCACAACAGTGTGTTTGCTTTTTTTGTTTTCCGGCTTTTTTTTTATCATTCTGACGTTTTCTTCATATACAGGTGGAAGCTCTTTGAACAACTTGATTGAACTCAAGACAATTAACATCAATCCTACTGACACCACTGTCCTCCTCCTCAGCGACTGCACTGAGGTTTGTCTGCTTCAGTAACTGACAGCCTCTAATCTTTTATTTTTTTCTTAAATGTTGTAATAACGGCACATAATATCCTCCCCCCAGTATCACAGGTACATTGAGATCGCAATCAAGCAGTGCCGCAGCTCTGGTATCGATTGTAAGATTCATGGACTCAGCATTATGGGGCGTATCAGAGCTGAGGATGAAGACCTGGCTACAGTCCCTTTCCTGGCCTCTGACAATGAAGAAGAGGATGACGAAAAAACAGCAGCTGGGAGGTGAGATGGAGCAAAGAATAAATATCTGAATGTCCAGTTTTCTCCATATCTGATGTGCTGTGATTGCAGATGTTTTTTGTCTTAAATTTAGCATTTAAAAAAATCTGTTGGAGTCTTTCTGCTGCTGGAGGTCAGCATGCTTGTTTCACATCAGTTGACCTGAGGGACACTTCCCCATATATCCCTCACACCAGAGGTATTTCCTGGGGAAGCCTACGATTATGTGGTCTGTCATTTAGTCTCTCACTGAGCCTACGGGTGTTTGGATGAATGAACTGAAGCAGCAGGGAAAAGGACATTCGAGTAGCCCAATTGCATTTAGTAATGTTATGCTGTTGCTAACCAATGATAAATAAAGTACTTCTTACCATTAATGCGACTTCTGGTGCTGCAGGTTTTGCTGATGGCTTTGTAGTCTGGTTGATACGTGGTGAGGTTAAGCTTCATGCAGGAGTTGAGACTTCCATCCGTTAAACGTGATCGTAGGTTGGTCTTAATGTTCTTTAGATGTGAGAAAGACTGCTCACATGCATACGTAGAGCCAAACATTGTTAGTACAGCAATACTCACACGCTGCAGTGTGTGGTATGTGACGGGAAGTGCTTTCCAAGTTTTGACAATCAGCTGGTCTGCGGGTTGAAGTTTTTTCATTTCTCCCCACTTGTGTTTGCTCGCCAACTCTGCTTGCTGTCGTGCAAGTCTTTCCAAATCTTCATTTAGTGACTTGAATTTATTCACCCACATGTCTGAGGCCTTCAGGTCAGCAACTTGTAGCTCAAAATCTCGCCGACAGAGGCATGTCTTTTATTCGTTTCATTATCTTGTCTTTATCCGAAAAGTCGTCAAAAAGTTCACTGGCGACATCAAGCATGAATGTTTTGGCATACTCACCATCTGTGAATGGCTTTCCGTTTCTCACAATTGCTAAAGCACCAGCAAAGCTAGCCGAATTCCAGTCACCTTGTTGGGTCCAAACACGAAGTTGCTGCTGACTAGCTTGCACTTTGCACAGTAGCTCTTGACATGCTTTCTTCCTGCTGTCCCCCGCTGGGTATTTCGATGCAAATGTAGTATGGCGTGTGTCGAAGTGCCGCTTTATATTTGACCGTTTCATCGATGCAATTTTATCACTGCATATTAGACACACTGCAGAACCTGCTCTCTCCACAAAGGCGAATTCATCTGTCCATTCCTGCTGAAAAGTACGATACTCATCTTTTTTCTTTTAGCCATCTTCTTTGTAAAAGGTTTCCTCAATTAGTTAGCTGACTACTTGATTAAAAGGAGGGAAGTTTACTCCCTGACCTCACAACGACCCGCGTACGTTAGGCATTATCCAATAAAAATTTGGTGTGGTCCCGGAGGACAGTTGTGATTGGCTCCAGCCACCCGCAACCATGAACATGAGCGGTAGGAAATGAATGGATTGAAATACTTGAAAATGTTATATATTTTTTAACGTTATTATTTTTTTTTTTATTAAAGATTTGTCTGCGAGCCAGATGCAGCCATCAAAAGAGCCACATCTGGCTCGCGAGCCATAGGTTCCCAACCCCTGCTCTAATACAACATCTGAAAAATTTAGGCTTCCACATAAATGTGGAAAAGAGTGTTGAGACCACCTCAACACGTTAACTTCATAGCACTCTGTCTCGACTCCCTCCAGGTGAAGACGTTTCTGTCCCCAGAGAGACTGGTGACCATGCAGCAAACCCTAGCACTGGTTTGCACGAGCAACACTGGTTTTCTGGCTCAAGGTGTGACTATGGGGACGGTTTCAGCCAGGAAGGTGGCCTCCACAGGTGCCTCCCAGTGGCCCTCATTCCTCCAGTTTTGGCCAGAATGAGTGAAAGAGGCCACTCTATGTTCCTTGTAGTCTCATGCTGGCCAGGGAAGCACTAGCAGAGATTTTTCAGCTGCTGTGCAGCCCACCATGACCTTTGCTACTGCTCAGAGACCTGCTGTCACAGGTGCACACAGAGAGGCTAGCTCTTTGGCCTGAGTGGATCAACCTGAGCACAGCTGAGTGTGCCAGAATGCCATCTACCAGGATGCTGTATGAGCATAAATGGCATGTGTTTGAAAACTGCTGCTTAGAATCAAAGGCCATCCCATTTCAGTGCTCGGTGGCAGTGATTCTATCATTTCTTCAGACGTCTTCTTCATCATCAGCTGTTTCAGCCTGCCGTTTTGGTTATGAGGGTTCAAAACCCACTGATAGTGGTTTTAATGTAGTGGCTGATTGGTGTAAATCAACTGTACAGCAATGCGTTATTAAAGCTTCTATTTAAGTAAAAAACAAAGAAGAACATTGAAATGTGGATATACGGTCTCTGTCTTTACCTTTCAGTCTCGCTCGAAAGAAGCCGTCAGGACTGGAGTCAGCAGCCACCATCAGGACCAAAGTGTTTGTTTGGGGACTGAATGACAAGGACCAGCTGGGAGGACTCAAAGGCTCCAAGGTGCCGTTTGTTTCCTAATGAATCAGTTAATTAAAGTTTAGGGCTTGTTTGTATTCGTCCCAGACTTCTGGCAGGTTGGGGCTTTGTTCTGTTTTTGTTTGCTTTTCCCCACATTGACATCTGAAGGTTTTTTTCTTCCAGATTTCAGTCATTATATATTTTTTATTTTCTATGTTGAATAATCTCATAATGTTGTAAATGTTCAAATATGCACGTGTCTCAGACGCTGATGACCTTCAGTGTAAGCAGTGCAGCAGCAGGGACAGGAAACATCCTTGGGGTGAGAGTGAACGAGCTGCGCTCTCTAATCTCTTTTGGTTTGTGTTCTTCACAGATCAAGGTGCCGACCTTCTCCGACACCCTGTCTGCTCTCAATGTGGTGCAAGTGGCCGGTGGCTCCAAAAGCCTCTTTGCGGGTGAGAAATGAGTAGAAATGCTTTTGAGGGTCTCACCTGTGTCGTGTACAACATGTAACTGATTTGTTGTTGCAGTGACCGTCGAGGGGAAGATTTACGCGTGTGGAGAGGCCACTAATGGTAGGCTGGGTCTGGGCCTTTCCAGTGGGACCATCTCAATACCCCGTCAGATCACTGCACTCAGTAACTACGTTGTGAAGAAGGTCGCTGTGCATTCAGGAGGACGCCACGCTATGGCCCTGACTGTGGACGGAAAGGTGTTTTCCTGGGGCGAAGGAGACGACGGCAAACTCGGACACTTTAGTAGAATGTATGTCATTGAACACGGATTCTGTGCACACCTCAGACACACTACACGCCCTTCATCATCTCACTGTGTTTTTAGGGAACTATGAAGTGTATAATATCCACAGGCAAAACGCCAAAGCAAAAAAATTCACACTATATCACAGAGGTTAAAAAGTCTGAACACCGTTTGCCTCCAGTTTAATAAAACGTTCTTAAAAAGGTTTTTTGATCCACAGAATCTTCTTCAGCCCCAAAGGTTGAAGGGTAAATAAAGCCAATGATTTCACAAGCTGTCTTCCAAGTTTAGGAGTATGACTCTTTACTCTTTACTCTTGATATTTGGATATCAATTTGTGACTTTGCTCATCATTAGCTGTCATTGGGATTTATTCTTAAACTTCATCATCAGTTTGATTTAAATTACAATTTGACCTCCACTGATTATGAAAACAAGACCGCACAATACAGTTAGTACAAATACAAAGCCGTTTTATTTTGGTTGTAATAAATTAGCCTCTTGCCAGGTCATGTTTGGACATGAGAGCTGGTTCTCAAACATTTTACCTGGTAAAATAAAGTCAGTCAGTCAGTCAGAATACTTTATTGATCCCAAAGGGAAATTACTACTGTTACAGCGGCAACCGTTTCATTTAAACGAGTAAACCTAAAACACAATAACATACACTAAAGGCATAAAAGTATAAAGACTAAAGAGATATTTTGACTATATACACATCTAAATCTATACACATATGAAAATTGTGAGTGCAAAAATTTTTAAATAGGTGTCATTATATATATATGCACAGTCCTTTTTTGTACAATGTATAAGTGTATGTACAATGTACAATGTATATAGTGTATGTACAATGTATATGGAAATTTAAACAATTTTATGTACAATTGAATACTGATAAGTGAATGACACTGATGAACCACAATGTCACCTATTAAGGGAGGAGTTATAGAGTCTGATGGCCACAGGTAGAAATGACCTCCTGTGGCGCTCTGTGGTGCATTTTGGTGGGATGAGTCTTGCACTGAATGTGCTCCTGTGTCCCATCACTGTGTTGTAGAGTGGGTGGGAGCCATTGTTCATAATGGCCTGCAGCTTAGACAGCATCCTCCTCTCCGACACTGCCATAAGCGAATCCAGCTCCACTCCCACCACATCACTGGCTTTGTGGATCAGTTTATTGAGTCTGTTGGCGTCTGCTGCCCTCAGTCTGCTGCCCCAGCATGCAACAGCATAGAGGATGGCACTCACCACCACAGACTCATAGAAGATCCTGAGCATAGTCCGGCAGATGTTGAAGGACCTCAGGCGTCTCAGAAAATAGAGGCGACTTTGGCCCTTCCTGTATAGGGCATCAGTGTTCTTAGCCCAGTCCAGTTTGTTGTCAATGTGTACTCCGTGTACTAAAGGTCAGAAAAACAAACCGTTACCTTTGTATACGGATTGTTAAGGTTCTCTTACCCGATCCATTTTCTGCGTCAGCCATGGCTGGCTGTAAGTTGCTGGTCTCTCTGCCCCCGAGGGCTCTCTGCCACCCACGTCTGCACCCACAGATATGCCGTAGTGGCAGGCTGACAGGGACTAACGGTTGTCTTTGCAAGGTGGGCTTTATGGTTAGAGGCTAATTCCTCAAGTCAAGAGTGCTGCGGCCCACTTAAAAAACATTGCCAGTTTTAATTCACTTTTCATATAATTTAATAATTTATATAAATATGTAACTGTGTGTACTTGTGAGTAATTTCAAAATGAATTTCTGTCATTACTGCGATCCCCCCCCGGCCCACACTTTGGGAATCACTGCCCTATTGAATGAACCTGTGCCCTCTGCCTCCTTTCTGTTTGTCTTTCATTTAAATTATATTTAAAATTAAACAAAATCTCTTGTAAAAAAGACACATCTTGATGTCAGATAAGTGGTGTTTAGTTAAAAAGTAATTGTTAAATATTCAAGATTATAATATTGACCTAAATAGTGGTGATTATTTTTTTAATAAAGCAGCCTTACATCCTCACAGAATGTGTTATGGACAGCTGTTTCTAATGAAATTAAGGATCCTTAAAAAGAGGCTGATTTTATTTATTTACTTTCCTTTAGGAACTGTGACAAGCCGCGGCTGATTGAGGCGCTGAAGACCAAGCGTATCCGTGACATTGCCTGTGGCAGCTCTCACAGCGCTGCCATCACATCCAGTGGGGAGCTGTACAGCTGGGGTTTGGGTGAATACGGCCGACTTGGACACGGGGACAACACCACGCAGCTGAGACCCAAACTGGTAAGCGTCAGCTTTTGTTTACGGTCCACAAATGGCTGCCCATTGTGTGTCATCATCTGATCCGAAGAAAGCTGATAAACTCAGTTTATGGTGAAATTACAGGCTTAAAGCCGTAGGATTAACTAACTGCAACACGTGATTTGATTGTCTTACTCATCTGTTCGTCGACTAGGTGAAAGTGCTTCTGGGACACCGTGTTATCCAAGTGGCTTGTGGGAGCAGGGATGCACAGACTCTAGCGCTCACCGATGAAGGTATTTCTGTTGTTGCACTTAAAGTTGCCCCTAAAAACTTGCAGCACTCAGGTCTTCTCTCTTCTCTGGTTTGATGTGATCCTGAAAAAACCAAAGCAGCCCCCTAGCTTGACAAAAACACAGACTGAAACAAAAAGTTCAGTTCAGAAAGTAGCTTATCTATCTGACAGGCAAATTTCCCCCTGCAGTTCTCTGGTTTTGTGATGGATCAGTGTAGTCTGGTTTGGCCGACCTCTCAGGTAGCAAAGGTTACTGAGCCTTTGCAGTCACAGCGCCCAAACTGCCTGGCTCTTTATTGCCCTTTTAAATGTCATCTTAAATCATTGTTTCATTGAAAGGCTGTCACAAAATATTTGCTGTGTTTTTTTTTTTTTTTTTTTTTTTTTTTTTTTTCAGTATTTTCATTTTATTTTAAAAAATTAGATAAATATGCCTCGATTGGCAAACTTTTGGTAATCACTCTGACCATCGTCAGTACCAGACGTCACTGTCTATCAGCACAGCACAGTGAGGAGCATTACTTTATGTATACGTGTAACTTTAGAGAGGAGCCTCGAATATAAACAGTGAAGTTTTAACCTTTTTAAATGACTTCCAGGAAAGATGCTTTGTTTTGACATGATTCAGTTACAGTTTCTAGTCAGTAATGAGTTTTTATTTTTGTCAGGGTTGGTGTTCTCCTGGGGCGATGGGGACTTTGGGAAGCTGGGTCGTGGAGGCAGCGAAGGCTGCAACATACCGCAGAACATCGAAAGGCTCAATGGGCAGGGCGTCTGCCAGATTGAGTGTGGAGCACAGTTCTCCTTGGCTCTCACTAAATCTGGAGTGGTGTGGACCTGGTGAGATGGATGAGTTACACACTCAGGTTATCATTCTTTATCTGTCTGCAGGCTTTCTTTTGACCGTTAACTGCTTCCAAACAGGGGCAAAGGCGACTATTTCCGGTTGGGCCACGGCACTGATGTCCATGTGCGGAAGCCGCAGATGGTGGAGGGACTGAGAGGCAAAAAGATCGTCCACGTCGCTGTCGGAGCGCTGCACTGTCTGGCTGTCACAGACACAGGACAGGTTTGTACTGACCTCCACACAGTGTGAGAAACCAGAGTGCATCCTTCAGAGGCTGATCATTTACTTCTGTGGCTCTGCTCCAGATGTGTTTGTCATCCTGCAGTGAGACTTGCAGACTGCAGTCTGACCTTTTGCTGCTAAACAGCCCCCCCCCACCCCCCCCCATTCCCATCCCCTTGTTTAATACTTTTCCTTAGAGCAGATTTAATCATGTTAGCACATTTCCTATGATAAGAGGCAGCCAATGATCTTTTTAAGAGGCTGTTGAGATTAAAAACTTGGTACCGAGTCTTCACCTCTCATAAATCCTCAGAAAATAAAGATGGTGAGGAATTTTGGATGGTGTCTCATAACCTTTTGTTTGAAATGCATGATAACAGGTGTATAATAAAAACCCCATCTAATTAAATGGAATCCATTAAATGTTTGTCTTCTGTCAGGTGTATGCCTGGGGTGACAATGACCATGGGCAGCAGGGAAACGGCACTACCACAGTTAACAGGAAGCCCACTTTGGTTCAGGGTCTGGATGGACAGAAAATCACTCGAGTGGCATGTGGCTCCTCCCACAGCGTGGCTTGGACCACGGTAGATGTGACCACCCCCTCTGTTCACGAGCCAGTTCTTTTCCAGACAGCCAGGGACTCCCTCGGAGCGTCGTACCTGGGTAAGCTTCCCTGTTTGCATGCAAGTTGTCCACAAGGTGGAGCTGTGCAGTCATTCATTCACAGTTGCTGTGTCAAAGTGACATTTTTAACTTGAGTTAAAGAAAAATTAAAAACAAAAAAAAAATCTGATGAATAGCATGGGGGTTGTTTTAGACTTTTGTCAGCATGTAAGATAAATATTACTAAACTGTTACTCAAAAACAAATCTAACAAAACTCACTGCTGAGATGTGCTCTTGAGCGCACTTCTAAGTTTTGTAAATATGGGCCCAGCTCTGCACATCCCATAATCAGCGCTACTAAAGTGAGCCTTAAGTAGACATTAGTGAACATTTAACATGTTAAACAAAGAAGTCTGAACTCCAGTTTTGGTGAGTGAAATTCTGACTTTATTTGGATGTTACCGAGTAAATTCCACGTGGACTCATTTTTGGAGTCGACGTCATCGATTATGTCAATGAATCGTTGCAGCCCTAACGCGGACCTCAAAGGCTGTTACGGGAAATGGTAGACAACACAAGATAGTAACTCAGCAGAAATGTATTTACAAAAACATGATTAACTTAAATGACCGTGCACTAATCAGCGGGGCAGCAGTGTATGTGGATATCAAAAGAAAGAAACTGCATGGGGGGGGGGGGGGGGGCTCCCATCTGAGAGTCTGTGCTCAGCTAACTGCAGTCTGTCAGTGGGCCCAGGTGTGGCTCATTCAGCTAATTACCCTCAGATCAGCACCTGCATGACAAAGAACTGCACAACAGAAAAAAAAAATGGGACCACCAGTGACGTTCAGGCAACAGGGGTCATCACAGCAGTACATGGTTAAGGTTGCTTCTGTATTGGCTTTACTTTTAAGGCCTGGAAGCTTCTCTATGGCCATTGTTTATATGGTCGATATTTTTCCACTGTGTGTCGGTCCCAGACGGGGCCAAATCAACATCTGCGTTATTTCTGCTGCAGCGGTTACTTTTCTTAGCTGCAGGTGGTAGAAAACACAGGCCTGGAAGTGGAAGCTGGAGCCGGTTTACACTGCTTCCCATCAATGACAGCGTGTCTCATTGTTTTGGTGTTGTACTCTGTAGGTGTCCAGTCAGACAGTGACTCATCATCAGTGAGCAACAAGCTGAGTGGGCAGAGCAGCGTGAAGCCTAATCGACCCTCGCTGGCAAAAATTCTCCTCAGTCTGGATGGAAACCTGGCCAAACAGCAGGCTCTGTCTCATGTACTGTCAGCCCTCCAAATCATGTATGCAAGGTAGGTGCTGTGCTAGAAGATGCACATAAAAAAAGTTTACTTTCTTTCAATTTTACATGTGGAACAGTAAAAGATACATGATTAGATTTTGCATCTATTCGTGGCCTGAGTGCTTCAACTTCTGTCTTGTTTGTTTAATTGTTGCACGATCACACTGGGTGACTCATTTCTAAACAGGAGGAGGTGATGGTATATATGTCCAGAATAAATTAAATCGCTGGCTGGCAGGGGGAGTTTTCATTAGTCGGCGTTACCGTTGACAGGCTGTGTTGTGTGTTCCCTCAGGGATGCAGTGGTTGGTGCGCTCATGCCAGCCAGTATGATCCTGCCAGCAGAGTGTCCTTCCACTTCACCTGTTCCCCCATCAGACTCTTCATCCTCGTCCAGCGTGAGCGACGAAGAAGGCCCTCCTGTCCCGTCAGAAGCTGAAGAACGAGTCAGCCCAAATCCCTGGCAAGACAAAAAAGGAGAGGTCAGGAACACAATAGATTCTACCACTGGAGAACTTTATGGTTTAATAAATGTCAGTGACGGTGTTCTTGTGCTGTTTGGCTTTTTGAAGGGCTGCGTCAGCTGTATTTTGTGCTGATTTCCTGTAAAACAGTAAAAACACTCAGTGTGCATTTTTATCCATGATGACCAGGTGTGGGGATGCAGCCATCAGCAAACTGCATTTGGGTCCAGTCTTGGTGTTCTTGTAGAGCTTCAAGTTTCTGCAAACAGTTTCTCTGTTTTCGTTCTTGGTCGTCTTCTTGAAGATGACTGTTACGGTTATCTCCATGAATGCTCCATCTTGGTTTAGCCACTTTGGTTACTGGTGCAGTCACTATGCTGCCAAAACTGACCAAAAATCACATTTTTGGTCAGTTTTGGCACCCACACAGCATTGTGTCCACCTCGCTTCCCCCTTGGGTCTCACCAGGGGGAGTTTAGCTTTTTTTTTTTTTTTTTATCCCACACAAGCCACAACCGCTAAGCTAGCTCAGACATGTAATGACCTCACTGTTAATTATTTACACACATAAAAACAGGCTGAAACAGTTAGCATAGCACAACTGGGTTTGAACCCACAGGGGGCCGTGTCTGCGGAGAAGGAGTTTGTGTGGTTTTTTTGAGCACAGCCATTAAATTTGACAGGACCTCGATGTGGTGAGCATCAGTTTATGTACCTGCTCATTTGGTAGGAATAACTACAAGAGACAGAAGCTGCGATCAGTAAGACAAGAAATATGATTTTATTGTTGTAGTTTCTTCACATCAATTTCATCAATGCTTGAAGTACTTTTTCTAACGTTGGTCCTTATGTATGAATCTCCAGGTAAACGGGGGTGCCTTAAATCCCACCTACAAAGTTCTGATTGTTCAGCTGTAAAAGCACATTGATAAAATTGTTATTGTGGGCAGAAGTTTAATTATGTTGACTTATTGAATAATTTGATATCCTGCTATTGAGAATAAATACTGGCTGTAATGCATTCAGGTTAGCACTGATGGCTGAAATAACTGTAGTTTAAACTAACAAAAGACTGTAAAACAAAGATGTTAAATGCTTTAGTCTGTCAGTTTGAAAATTAAATGTGATTTAAACTGAAGAATAAAGTTTATACTTGTATTTGGTGTGTATGGACAGGTTCCCTCATCCGAAGATGCCATCACCCCGTCATCAGCAGTGACTCCCTCAGCCTGTGGAGCCTCTTCGCGTCCTTTCATCCCCGTTACCGATGACCCCGGCGCAGCCAGTATCATAGCTGAGACCATGACGAAGACAAAAGAAGTGAGTCTGTCTGACAGCAGGCAGAGACGTTAACCCCAGCCATATGTTTTCTCATTGTTTCTCTGTTTTCTGCTTCTCCTCAGGACTCTGAGAGTCAGAGTAAAGTGGTCGGCCCAGAACCTCAGTACCTGGATGAGTTCACCAGTCTGCTCGTGCCTGATGACACACGAGTAATGGTGGACCTGCTGAAGCTAGCGGTGTCCTGTCGCTCTGGGGAGAAAGGCAAGGAGGTGCTGTCTGCGGTGCTGTCTGGCATGGGCACAGCTTATCCACAGGTAACGTGTTATACTCTTTGACAGGTGTGTGTGTGTGTGTGTAGGCCTGAAAGTTGTTAACATTCAGCATCTGTATGCGTGTCCGTGCAGGTTGCTGACATGCTTCTGGAGTTGTGTGTCACTGAATTGGAGGACGTTGCCACAGACTCTCAGAGTGGCCGTTTGTCCTCTCAGCCAGTTGTCGTGGAAAGCAGCCACCCCTACACAGACGACACATCGACCAGCGGCACTGTAAAGATCCCAGGTAAAAAAAAAACCCCAAAACAAACCAGCACGTGAAAAGGCACGATCATTATCAGAATCTTACTGGGTCCCAGTAAAATCAATCTCTTGCACATCAACAAGTCCTACTTTGCTCTGCAGGTGCCGAGGGTCTGAGGATCGAGTTTGACCGACAGTGTTCGACCGAGAGGCGCCACGACCCGCTGACCATCATGGATGGAGCCAACAGGATTGTCTCTGTCAGATCAGGTGATGAGAGGAAGAGCTGAAACATTACTCTAACAACATATAAGAAGTGAAAAATTAATGTAGCCGTGTGCTTCAGGGCGGGAGTGGTCTGACTGGTCCAGTGAATTAAGGATCCCAGGAGATGAACTCAAATGGAAGTTCACCAGTGATGGGTCAGTTAATGGGTGGGGCTGGCGCTTCACTGTCTACCCCATCATGCCTGCAGCGGGTAAGACATGATGGATAGCACATCTTTCTGATAATTGTTTATTGTTAATGTTATTAATGTACTGATGCTCTACCTCACACATACATCGCCGTGGCTTGTGACTGAGAAGCAACCTCCACCCCGTACAGTTGTTACGAAGGAGGAAATTAGCTGTAGAGACGAAAAGTGTTTTTTGTAGCAGGCTGTAAACCAGTCTTAATTTCGTTGACGAAATATTTTCGTCATAGTTTTCGTCAGCGACTTTTTTTCATGACGAAAACGAGACGATAACTAAATAAAAACCACCTAAAATGATTAAAAACGATGATGAAATTAATTGACACTTTTGTCAGTGAATGAAAATGAGAAAATGCTTGGCGGGGACGACATCCAATCAGAACTGATTTAATTTTGTGACCGGGCAGGGCAAGTTAGGAAAACATCCAATCAAACGCACAGTTGCACAAATTTGCTCTAAACCCGGGAAGACCAAACTAGCCTGTGACTGGTCGTTCCTTCCGATAGAACTAAGTGATGTAACCAATGTCAGCAGGAGAAAAAGAAGAGCCGATGTATGGACACATTTGTCCTTTGACGTCGTGACAAATAAAACGATGTGTAAACCATGTGGGGCGACTATCTCGGGTAAAAACACGACAAATCTTAAACATCTGCAAACCAGTCACCCAGATCTCCATGCAAAGGTCAGCATTTTAATGTCATGCAGGGTAAAGTGTTTTTCCCAGTTTAGCGTTTAGAGAAAATCTCCACACCGCGGTGGATTAGCCTTTATAATCTGTCCTGAACACTGCCCTGTACCTTTCAGAGCGTCCTGCTGTAAAACGCTGTATTATCTCAGTAAGGTGGTGTTAATGATCAGGTGTGTGGGAAGCAGGTGAAACGCTAATGTTAATATTATTAATAATATTCCATAACTTTTAATAAATGTTTAATTTTGTGTAAATGTGTATAATGACTAATTCAAGGGAACTGAAGAAAAAGCATTTACATTTTACACCCTTTATATTTTAGTCGACTAAATCGACTGTAGATTTAGTCGACTATATTCTTACGATAATTTCGACTAAAACTAGACTAAAACTATTCAGATACTAAATTATGACTAAAACTACCGTATTTTCCGGACTATAGAGCGCACCATACTATAAGCCGCACCTACAAATTTTTTGGAAAAAACTGGAAACGTACATATATAAGCCGCACCGGGCTATAAGCCGCTGGTATCTCCGCCGCTCTCGGTTTTCCACAATTACTCGGCACTCAGCAGAGGGGGACAGACAACCCCAAATTTGAGTTATAACAAGTCAATTCACCATTGATTCGTTCACGCCGAGCTTACGTGCAGCGGCTCTATTTCCCTCCTGTAGTGCCAGGTCGATAGCCCTCAACTTAAAAGCGGCATCATAGGAAGTTCTTTTTGTGGTTTCCATGATGAGGGAGTTTGAAAAAAATCTCTTTTGTGCCTGCTGCTAGCACTTGTTGGCGCTTTCTTCTTTGATTTCCAACTTTGACGTCCCATGATTCATATCCTGCTAAAGAGCCCCCTGGTGGTTAAAGAAAAATCCACAGAAACGCCGCACCGGGCTATAAGCCGCATGGTTCAAAACGTGGGAAAAAAGTAGCGGCTTATAGTCCGAAAAATACGGTAAATCAAAATTTGCTGTCAAAATTAACACTGCTGTAAACCCACTTTTGAGGCCACCCTCACGTGGACGTTAGAGGACCTGCAGCTTTTGGTCCTTCAGCATTGGCTCAAACGTTTTCATTTTTCTTCCTCAGGTCCCAAAGACTTGCTGTCTGATCGATGTATCTTGTCCTGCCCCTCCATGGACTTGGTTACGTGTCTCCTGGACTTTAGGCTCAACTTTGCATCCAACAGGAGCATCGTGCCTCGTCTAGCCGCTTCTCTTGCTGCTTGTGCCCAGCTCAGTGCACTAGGTGCAGTATTCTGCTTCTAATTCACCAGATTAATCGTTAACGTTGTCCAAACTAAATTTTCACTGAAGGAAATTTGTTTTGTGTAGCTGCTGGTCACAGGATGTGGGCTCTGCAGAGGCTACGAAAGCTTCTGACCACAGAGTACGGTCAGTCCATCAACATAAACAGGCTGCTGGGGGACAGCGATGGCGAGGCTCGCTCTATGGTGAGTACACTGTTATAATCCAAGCTTTGTTGGATTATTTATTATGCCTAATGGTCATTTATTGGACTGTATAGGAGAGCTGCAAATATCTGAATATGAAGAAATGTCTTTGCTGGACCTTTTTATCTATAATGAGGAAAACAAACTGTTCCTGCTGAGATGATGATGATGATTATAGTTTTGTTGAGTCAGTTTTTACTTTTTGTATTACTGCTTGATTTGGCAAGCAGCCAGTAAGATGTCTGGAAGCTTTAATGTTTAATGGCACTCTGTATTTCTGGCACTTCTCTTTTCCTGTTGCATATTAGTTTTCACATAGTAATTGACCCATTACATTTATTTAATTAAAAAAATGTGTTTTAAAAATGGTTTTTAAAAATAATTTGAAATCAATTAAAGCAATCAACAAAATGAGAAGAAACAGTTGCAATGACTTCATGTTCAAAAGATCTGCGGACTGTCTTGAATAAATCAGCTGAGGTTAAAAATGGGGGCTGGCTGTACCTCATTGTTATATCAGTTTGTACCACAAGATGGTGCAGCGAGCCATCCGGGCAGTTCTCTTATTTAGACAGGGTCCATCGTTACCACTGCAGCAGAGTTCAAGTGCTCTCTTCTAGGTAGACTTTGATATTAGACACACAAGATTTTTCAGTGTTAATTTAATATGTGATCACTGATTATGTGACTGTTACTGACTGATGCTTTTTTCTTTCAGAGCTTCACTGGCAGCGCTCTGGCTGCTCTGGTGAAGGGGCTGCCAGAGGCTCTGCAGAGGCAGTACGAGTACGAAGACCCGATCGTCCGCGGAGGGAAGCAGCTGCTCCACAGTCCGTTTTTCAAGGTATAAATGCAGTACAGTTGTTTTCTTGTCAACACAGTGGCACCATAATTTTCCTTTCAGAGCATAATTTTAACACTTTGTCCAGGTACTGGTTGCTCTTGCCTGTGACCTTGAACTCGACACCTTACCTTGCTGTGCTGAGACCCATAAGTGGGCCTGGTTCCGCCGCTACTGCACTGCCTCCAGAGTGGCAGTGGCTCTAGATAAGAGAACATCTTTACCAAGACCCTTCCTGGATGAGGTAGGTCTGCACGGCTATGTTGTCTGTGCAAGCTTTCATTTTGCCTTAAAAGTCCCTCTAATCGATTTTCCTTCATCTTTTAAAGGTTACAAAAAAAATTTGTGAGCTTATGGCAGATCACGAGAACATGAACGCACTGCACGAGAGTCACGACTTGTTCAAACGTGAGCACGACGAGCAGCTCGTGCAGTGGATGAACCGGCGCCCAGATGACTGGACGCTTTCTGCTGGGGGGAGCGGCACCATTTATGGCTGGGGGCACAACCACAGAGGGCAGCTGGGGGGCATAGAGGGGGCAAAGGTCAAAGTACCCACACCCACAGAAGCCCTCGCTACATTGCGGCCAGTGCAGCTTATTGGAGGGGAGCAGACTCTGTTTGCTGTCACTGCTGATGGAAAGGTGTGTTTGCTTTTAACTGTCGTAAAACTGTGTGCCTCTAACCTTTTAGAGTTACAGGTCCCCAAATTTTACAGAAGTGGGTTGTGAGCTTTTTTTGGTAATCTAACACTAGTTTTTTCTGTCGCTCCTCAGCTCTATGCCACAGGATATGGAGCAGGGGGCAGGCTGGGAATCGGTGGCACTGAGTCTGTGTCAACCCCAACTTTGCTGGAGTCCATTCAGCACGTGTTCATCAGGAAGGTGGCTGTGAACTCT
This sequence comes from Archocentrus centrarchus, assembly GCF_007364275.1. Taxonomy (NCBI): domain Eukaryota; kingdom Metazoa; phylum Chordata; class Actinopteri; order Cichliformes; family Cichlidae; genus Archocentrus; species Archocentrus centrarchus. The sequence goes on along the minus strand of NC_044349.1, from coordinate 35,719,604 downwards.
GGAGGAAAGCACTGCTTGGCACTGTCCTCTGAGGGAGAAGTGTACTCATGGGGCGAGGCTGAAGATGGAAAACTCGGCCATGGGAACAGAAGGTTAAGACTACATCCACTAAAAAAACTCTTTGACCTTCAGTTTACAGCTCGTAACATGCACACATTTCCATAAAAGTAAAGTCACAAAAAATTTGGACAGTGCAGTAAATTTTTGTGCTAACTGGATCTCCTCTGGACTTTAGCCCCTGTGACCGTCCTCGTGTAATTGAGTCCCTGAGGGGAGTGGAAGTGGTGGATATCGCAGCTGGAGGGGCTCACAGTGCCTGCATCACTGCCAGCGGAGAGCTCTTCACGTGGGGCAAGGGTCGCTATGGGCGACTGGGCCACGGAGACAGCGAGGACCAGCTTAAACCCAAGCTGGTCTGTGGTCGCTAAACTCAAATAAATAAATAATAAATTGTGCTCAATTTGAAAAGAGTAACTGTCTGTGTGCTTTATCCAGGTGGACGCGCTGCAGGGTCACAGGGTCATTGATGTCGCCTGTGGCAGCGGGGATGCCCAGACGCTCTGTCTAACTGATGATGACATGGTCTGGTCCTGGGGAGATGGAGACTATGGCAAACTGGGCCGGGGAGGCAGTGATGGCTGCAAAATCCCGATGAAGGTGAGAAGGATTACAGAGCACTGTGTACTGGAGGAGGTCTCCTGTTATTTCATATTGGAGACCAGAGTCTGAATCGTCTAATGAGCTTTCTGTTTCTTTTTAAGCTTATTTCCCACAACTTTTACTGAAAGGTACTTAATGTAAATTCTTGTGACTAAAAAGACTTTAAATCTTGCAAAATTTATAAAGTGCCCAACAGAATTTGAAGAAATGTTCATTATGACTTCATAATGTAAAACTGCATTTATTGCATGTGAGGAGAGATGTAGACTGAAGTGAAAATGGGGGCAGGCAGGCCCAATTTTGTTAAATAGCAATGTTTCTAAATGCATAGGCAGAAGGCTGCATTGTGCTGCCAAACATTTGCTCTTTGCTGGGGTAAGAGTAGCATTTGAAGGTGGCTTAAAGGCCAGGGCAAGAGAATGGTGTCACCTGTCATGGTGCACCACAGTTTATGCTGGCACCACCTGGTTCCCACCTCAAGGTCCAGAGAGAGTTAAGACATCATTTAACAGGAATACTTGATTGCATCGGAGCATTCCCCTTTCAGATTTTACTCCATCTGTTCCACAGGAGAACTTTCTGTTTTTTTAAGCTCATTTACTAAGCTTGGGGCATGATATATTGTTTGTGAGGTGAATATCACATTATGATATATCAAATTATTGTTTTGTACTTACAGTACAGATAAATGAAGAGGACAAGACGTTGGGTTTTGAGTGAGATTATTTGCCAGTCTGGAAAAAAAAAAGTTTTTTGAGTGATGTCTTCAGTGGAATCAGAGAAAAACTGAGAACCTGTTAGAGGAGCACAGATTTCAGTCAACCATGTAGAGATGAAGTGCTGAGGGGCACGACCATGAAGAGACTTCCAGGAAGGAGTGTTGCACTTGAAGCAGTACTTTCTATCTTCCTGCCCGATAAAGTGGGAGGATGTTGTCTTCATACCGTTGGTCGACCTGGGCATCTGTGAGCTTTTACCTTTCTGGTCTATAGACTCCAAAAGGTGTTGAGCCATGAAATCTGGCATATGTGTTCTTTACTGTTCAACAATGTGCAGCATGATGTTCATATTCCTGGCTGTTTAGTATCCTTTGTACACTTTGGCTGTATTTATCTGTGTAAACAACATGGAGGATTACCGGTTGCTAATGCTATGATAATATATGCTAATGATATGCAGCCTCTTTCTCATGCCTGATTGGCTTAGGCTAATCATGTGATCATATTGTGTTGTGTGATTGGCTATACCTACTTGAGCATTATTGAGTGAAATGGAGAAAGTGTGGATTCCCCATATCTATCAGCTGACCTCGGTCCCTGAACAGCTGGCTGTAGCTGATAGTGAGAAACTTCCAGGTAAAGAGTCAGTCTGTTTATAGGAACATCAGTTCAAGGCTGCAGTCTGATTGGTTAGCCTGTGATGCCGACTTCTGATTGGCTGAGCATTGTTTAACGTGTTGGTCAAGGATGACTCATGGCTATAAATAGTACAGACTATGACTCATCATTGAGCAATATTAAAGCCATACCTACTGCTCAGCAATATTGCTCAAATGGAAGCAACATGGTTGCCTTATGATTGTAGTGATGTTATACATAATACCTTGATATCAGCAGATTATATAGTAATATTCCTGCACACACACACACGAGTATCGTATGTAGGGCAGCAATGATTCACTGATATCGACTATTGATGTCGACTACAAAAATTAGTCGACGTGTAATTTTAATGTCAATGTATCATATTCTAAAACCACATTTGTGATTTTGTAGCTGCAATACACTACAGGAAGATATTTGGGGCAGTACTGCCTCCATTGTCTGCCAATAACAAGAATACTAACAAAGAATAACTTAAGTAACGTGAACAACATAACGATGGTGGAACAGAGAGGAGGGCAGAGAAAATGAAGGAAGCCCGAGACAGACTGTCAGAGGTGTGGGAGCATGAAAACAAAACAAAGCTGAATGCAGACTGTGCAGAGCAGAGCTTTCCTTCCACGGCAGCATCGCTGCAGTGCTGAGCGTTTAAAACGCCGGCACCCTGGAGCTGTGACGTCAGCTCTGGATGGGTACGTTAGTGCGTCGTAGATACCTGTTAATGTTTGTACAGTAATGTTTCTGTTAGTTTACCTGTCAGAGACAAGCTCATGGATGATGGTTGCTAAGAGTCGCCATTTCAATTATGTTAGCTAACGAGTGAAGGACAACAGGAGCAGCTATGCTAGCTCCTATTATTTTAATATTAGAGTCCATTCTGAATAATAAACCTCTGCATGAACTGAATCATCTGTAAACTGTTCAGCTGTTTTGGGCAGAAAAATATTTTTGATTTAATTTGAAGTCTTATTTGAACTTATGGACAGAGGCCATTTTTATTTATTTGCACATTATATTTCTGGATGAGCTGGAGGAGGTGGCTGGGGAGAGGGAAGCCTGGGCTTCTCTGCTTAGGCTTCTGCCCCCGCGACCCGGCCCCGGATAAGCGGAAGAAAATGGATGGATGGATGGATGGATGGATGGATGGATGGATTTTCATTTCAAAATAAAAACTGCATTTACTTTAATATGAAGTTTTTATTTGATATTTATTGTGATGGTCACATCAATGTTAAAATACATTTGATTAGTTTGAAACTCGTATTTTTATGGGTCAGTATTTTAATTGTGAGATGAGACAACAAGGTGATGTTAACAGGTGGGCAGGATTGAACAGGTGAGGTAAGATTGACTCGTTGACTAATCAAAAAAATAATTGACAGATTATTCGACTACCAAAATACTCTTTAGTTACAGCCCTAATAGTGTGATGTGAATACCTTGTAAGAATGCATTATGTCTGGCTTTAATGTTATAGAAAGACATTAGACCCTTATACAGGAGTGCAGCACGTACGTAAATGGAAGTTCTAGTGTTCTAGGATGTGGTTACCAAAAGGTATTTCCATAAAGGTTTAGGGCAAGGCCTCCAAATTAGGGCAAAAATAGTTTTGCAGAAGGCAATAAGACCTCTGCTGAAGGGTTTTCTGTTATGAAATGGGGCTGTAATGTTATCCTGACTTCTACATTTTATATTTTCATTAATGGTTGGATGATATCCCAACTGGTGATGGGTCTTGTTATAGGAAGTCTTACCAACGTGCTGTAACAAGACCCACGTGGATGCAAGGTGGAATGTGATGATTTTTATGTCCCTCTCATGAGAAAACTGATGCACATAATAAAGCCATTTAAAAATCACGAAATAAGTTTGCAGTTTTGTTCAAAATTTACAAAGCACCAGATTCAGGCCCTGGCCTGCGCTGTAGCCTGATGTGCTCTTTTACAAACCCAAACAGCTGAGTGTTGGCACCTGCTCAGCGTGATCAGCTCGTTCACTCGTGATGGCAGAACAAAGAAGTCGTTCTGCATTTTCTTCCCGTAGTGTAAACTCTACAGGGATTACGTGCAGGTCCTTAATTGAAGCTTTAGAAGCCACAACCATGAGCTGTGTTTTGTTGCTGTTTGAGAAAATTTGAACATAACCCATCCTTCTGTTTTTCAGATTGACTCTCTCACTGGCCTTGGAGTGATCAAAGTGGAGTGTGGTTCACAGTTTTCTGTAGCTCTTACTAAATCTGGAGCAGTGTACACGTGGTACGTACAGAGATAAGCTGTCAACTTTAGCTGTCGGAGCCGTTGGTGATGAGACGGCTCATTGCGGTGTGTCTACTGTGTCCTTTAAAGGGGGAAAGGGGACTACCATCGGCTGGGGCACGGCTCTGATGACCATGTTCGACGGCCCAGGCAGGTCCAAGGGCTACAAGGAAAGAAAGTCATCGCCATTGCCACGGGGTCCCTGCACTGTGTGTGCTGCACAGAGGACGGTAGGAATGACATATTTATGTGTGATCATGCTTTTTGTACAAGTTCTTTACCGTTTTCCGTTAAGTCCGAGCAGATCAGCTTAGTCGGGTTGGATTGTAGCTTCACAAAGGGTTTTGCTGCGTTTGGTTCAGGAGAAGTGTACACATGGGGCGACAACGATGAAGGCCAACTTGGAGACGGGACTACGAATGCCATCCAGAGGCCGCGGCTGGTGGCTGCACTGCAGGGCAAAAAAATCAACAGGGTGGCCTGTGGATCGGCTCACACTCTGGCCTGGTCCACCAGCAAGCCCACTAATGCAGGAAAGCTACCTGCACAGGTACTGCACTGACTGAATCCAACTGAAGTAGAAAATTAGCTTTCAGCTTCCAGTAGATGGCAATAAAGTTTTGCAGATAAAAGTGTGTATAAATTTATATATATAAAAAATAAAAATCAAAGCCAGATCAGACCAGACGAGGCTGTGTGGTGTGTTTCAGGTTCCCATGGAGTACAACCACCTGCAGGAGATCCCCATCATGTCCTTGAGGAACAGGCTGGTGCTGCTGCATCACATCTCCGAGCTTTTTTGCCCTTGCATCCCGATGTTTGACCTGGAGGGCCGGCTCGGTCAGACAGGCCACGGCCCCTCAGTGGGATTTGACACACTCAGGGGAATCCTCATCTCCCAGGGGAAGGTGGGACAGCGTGCAACTCAGACAGACAAGCATACCATGATGTGGAATCATGTGATCGGCACTAAAACATCTTTTTATTTTTTTCTTTTCATTTAAACAGGAAGCGGCTTTCAGGAAGGTTGTTCAAGCCACGATGGTGAGGGACAGACAGCATGGACCTGTGGTGGAGCTGAACAGGATACAGGTACTGTTAGAAATGCATGCAAACAACTCACTCACTTCTTTTTCCAAGTCCCCGGCCCTGATTACTGTAACCCCCACTCCCTCCCATGAGGCTGTGTTCCAGACTGGCTCCTGACCGTTACATGTGATGTCTTTCATAAGGGGATTGTTTCATGGTGTGAGATCTGCTCTCCAGCTTGTCTGTAGGGAGTCTTTCCTCCTCCTCCTCCTCCTCCTCCACCCCTTTCCCCTTCATCTAACTCAAGTTGTATCTGTGGTGAGAAGAGCTGTCATATCCAGCGGGTCATGCACATCAGGACTTCCTCTCTATCTAGCAGGAAGCTGTTAAGCCCACAACAGAACCAGATCAAACTGTAATCTCTCTTTTTTCCATTCTTCTTCACCCTGCAGGTGAAGCGTTCCCGTAGCAAAGGAGGTCTGGCAGGCCCTGATGGAACAAAGTCTGTGTTTGGTCAGATGTGTGCCAAAATGAGTTCTTTTAGCCCTGACAGCCTGCTGCTTCCTCATCGCGTATGGAAGGTCAAGTTTGTAGGTATGTCTTCACCCTGTGATGCCCACCCCTGCTTTAAACACTGGACTGTCAGAAAACTGTCCAAACTCTTTATGTTTTAAATACTCTACTTTTTTCGTTTTCTCTTAGGGGAGTCTGTTGATGACTGTGGCGGCGGCTACAGCGAGTCCATCGCTGAAATGTGTGAGGAGCTGCAGAACGCACTGACTCCTCTGCTCATTGTCACCCCAAACGGCCGCGACGAGTCGGGCGCCAACAGGGACTGCTTCCTGCTTAACCCTGCAGCCAAGTCCCCTCTTCACATGAGCATGTTCCGCTTCCTAGGTATAATCCAGTTAATCTCCCAGTCAGGTCTGGGGTGTTAATCCCAGATAAACAAACTTTGAAAATATGCTTTTAGTTTTAAAAAGTGCAAATATTTCATCTGCATTTTCACTGATAAAACACCTGGCCTGTTCTTCTTTTATTTTTTTCTTTTATTTTTTTTTAGTGCATAATTCTTGTTGTTTCACGCATCCTTGCACAGCTCAGTGTTCGTGTTTGATCTGTGGGTAATGTGCTCTGCCTTGCTGCGTCTGCAGGAGTGCTTCTAGGGATTGCAATCCGGACTGGAAGCCCTCTTAGCCTCAATCTGGCGGAGCCCGTTTGGAAACAGCTGGCAGGCATGAACCTGACCATCGCTGACCTCAGTGAGGTACGTGCACGGCCCCAGTGGTGTGTTTGTGGTTCTTCTTTTTGCTTTCTTTCCATTTGTGGAAACCACAACAGGAAGAGGACGGTGCGTTTGTTTTGCCTGATCATAAGCTGGAATGGTGAGTGCCCAATAAGTGGAAGAACCGTGCAAAGAGTCTCGTTGTTGGAAGAGTCAAAAAGCAGAGGGCGAGTGCAGCAGGCTTCCACGTATCCGGTGGTCAGTAAAATTTATGCAGGGCAAGCTCATTGACAGACTGCTGGCCTGTCTATGAGGTTAATGTATTAAAGAGCCCATTCTCAGCGAGAAGCTGATGTTGGAGGTTCAGAGCTGGACAAAATGAGTATTTCACACATGCGAGCTGTAAAATGCATTTAAGAGCATGTAAAATGGGATTCGTCCCAAACAGCTTCTTCACCCTCAACAAAAAGGTTTAAACGCAGCACTAACAATTTTGAATGCTAAGTCACTAATTTTTCAGATACATGGAAAGTACGGTTGAAAGTAAGTTATGTGACATTATTACAGATTAAATGACCCTCACATAAACAGCATAGATAGCTAGCCTTTTTGGGGTGGTGTTTGGTGAACGCTGCAACAAGTGGAAGAAGAGTGGAAGGAGTCTCTGTGTCGAAGGAAGCAAAAAAGGCAAATCAAAGGTAAAACCAGAGCGAACCTCAGATGGTCGTTCACTCAGAACATTCAAAAACAATCTTTCAGTTGGCGTTTTGGCACTAAACTAGTGCCACCCATTAGTGGGTGTTTAAAATGGTAAACAGTCAGATTTTTACTTGTTGCAGGATGCCAGCTCTGATGCGTGTTATACATCATCTGCGTGCTCCAGACGTCTCTTTGCTTTTGTGTCTTTCTGATTTACAGATGATTGTAAAAGGAATAAATGAGTCTGAGGCAGGAAATTTGTGACATAAAAATCGTTGCTGAGTCAAAGCCACATCTGTTCTCACACGAAGCCTGTTCAGAGCGCGCTGAAGCAACATGTTGATTCTTTTAAAGCTCTGCACCCCCATAACACTCCAACAGAGGCTCAAAATGTTACCATCATCCTCCCTGCAGCTGGAAAGGTGAAAGACTGTTATGTCAGATATCATACAACATTTCCAAACCACACGATGTGCATTATTATAACCTGAGGACAAACCCACTCTTAGACATTCCTCCTCAGATTAAAACCTAAGCCTTCCAGCAGTTCTCCAGACGCTTCTAGAAGCTCATACTGTGCTGTTCTGCAGAAAGGTTAAAATCTCTAATTGCTGAAGTGAAGGAAGTTTTGAGGCATAACCTCAGCTTTTGTCTCAGAGATGGTGTGAGTCGACTCCTGCCCTCACACTCTGATCATGAGCTCCCGAGCCGTCTTTGGGAGAACAGTGGAGTGGGAAAAAAGGCCCTTCTGCCTCACAAAGCTGCTCTTGTTTTGTGGTTTTGCCCCTGAGACATTAGAAAGGTTAGCTGGGAAATGAATTGAGCACAAGACTCCAAAGAATGGATCACTGCAGTGCTCACGGGAACTGTGTTGTGAGAATGTGTGTGCGTGTGCACAAGCGCACATACATAAAGATTGATAAACGTTGGGTGAAGCTCAGCTCAATTGTAAGTTTATTACAACTCCTAGTTGAGTGTAAATGGCCAGCAGTCATTTTCTCTGCTCCTTCCAGGTTGATAAGGATTTTATTCCCGGCTTGATGTACATTCGGGACAATGAAGCTACGGCTGTGGAGTTCGAGAGCATGACCCTGCCCTTCACAGTGCCCAACGCCAGTGGCCAGGACATCCAGCTCAGCTCCAAGTACTCCCACATCACCCTGGAGAACCGTGCAGAATACGTCCGCCTGGCCATCAACTACAGGTGAGAGAACACTCACTGCATACAAATGAGCCACTTTGACACATGAGCTTTGGCCATCTTCAGGAAAATCAGCTCAGGAAATCTTCCACAGCTGTCTGTCCTCACATTGAGCCCACAGCAGGAAGTAGTCTGCTCCAGATGTGTTCACTCTACATGAAATAGACAGTGGGGTTTAGGTGATGGAGGTTTCTGGATAGAGCGCACACCAGGCAGGAAACATGACGCGCACTTGCTGGGTGTTAACACACCAAAATATGATCTCTCATCTGACACCACACAGACTTTGACCTGGGCAGCTGGCAGGTTAAAGGTCATCTGATGTTTCATCATTCCATCAAGTTCTACAGAAGTTCAGAAGTGTGTGAAAACAACTTTACCTTTGTGACTGTTTCCCCCTCTCTGTCTGCAGGCTCCACGAGTTTGATGAGCAGGTGTCTGCAGTACGTGAGGGAATGGCTCGAGTGGTTCCCGTCCCCCTGCTGTCGCTTTTCACCGGCTATGAGCTGGAAACGATGGTGAGGAGAGCAGCTTCAGGCTGTGATGTCGCCTCTGTCCTCTGGCTGTGTGCAGATTTTACAGGAAGTGTTTCTTTCTTCACAGGTGTGTGGAAGCCCAGACATCCCGCTGCACTTGCTGAAGTCAGTGGCCACTTATAAAGGCGTGGAGCCGACGTCGCCGCTCATCCAGTGGTTCTGGGAAGTGATGGAGTCCTTCTCCAACACAGAGCGGTCGCTCTTCTTGAGGTTCGTCTGGGGCCGCACACGTCTGCCCCGCACCATCGCCGACTTCCGGGGACGGGACTTTGTAGTGCAGGTGAGAAATCTGACCGCTTACGTTGAAAACTGTCCACTGATTCTTTCACGCCCTGCATGCATGAAATGATTCACTCTGCGTCACCAAGTACCTGAACTCATGTTGTACCGTGAACTGCTGACGTCAGGTGTAGAACAGAGAGATGAACATGTGAAGAATTGTGTTCAAGCTCATCCATGAAATCGTTTCACATTTGGATCGTTTTGGTAGCACTTTATAAAACAGGCCTATTAAACATAATTTCAATGTATTTTATTTGAAATTACAAAGTATCAAATATTTGAAGGCAGGTCCACTAGAATAAGGGAGGAACAAGCCAGGTTTTTACAGGAAACAAAGAAATAATTATACTCGAATTAAAAGGTTGTAAGCAATTTTAAAAATACATTATTACCGAGTAATTTTATGTATTGCATAACTTGAGGTATTTAAGTAATTTTAAGTACTGCATATTTTCTTGGTAATTTTGCAAAAAGCAAACAATATTCCCCCCCCTTACATCGTATGTATGCTATACTTTTTTGAGGCCTGGCCCGGATTAATCTTTACATCTTTATTTAATATTCATTATGTTGATGTGCACGATGGATGTTCAGTTATTCAGTTTCCCGCACTTCATAGTTGGCATTTAGCAGGGATTTAGATCAGTTTGTTACTTCTGTTGTGTTCGGTTTTGGTTTTGATCATGATAAATAAAAGTAAATATATACATGTTGGAGTCTGTGTTCATTCTCATCACGCCCATCTTTGAGATGCACTCCTGAAAGTTGTGTTTGAACAGGGTTGGTGAAAGAAATGTTGTTGTTGCAAAAACCAACAACTGTAAAAACCTGACTTGTTTACTCCCTTATTCTCGGTTACCTAGCTTTAAGTATTTATAGGTGAATATAATTGCACTGTAATTTCAAATAAAATACACTGACATTCTGTATTCTTTATTATAAAGTGATACCAGAATCAGTCAGGAACATCTCGCCCTGATGTGCTGCGTTTGTCTGCAGGTGCTGGATAAGTACAACCCCCCTGACCACTTCCTGCCGGAGTCCTACACGTGTTTCTTCCTGCTCAAGCTGCCCAGATACTCGTGCAAACAGGTGCTGGAAGAGAAGCTGAAGTACGCCATTCATTTCTGCAAGTCCATCGACACGGATGACTACGCCCGCATCGCCCTGTCCGGCGAGCCCGCAGCCGACGACAGCAGCGAAGACTCCGACAACGAGGATGCCGAATCCTTCGCTTCCGACTCAACCCAGGACTACTTAACGGGACACTGACGAGTGGCAGGGAGTCTGCATTAGTCTCACCTGTCGATGCACACGTACATAGAAACACTGCAAAGACACAAGTGTGTGTGAGTGTGTGTGTGTGGGGTGTGTATGTGTGTGGGGTGGGGGTGTGCAATGAGCTTTAAAGCATTATAAGCTAAAGAGAGGAACAAACACAGGCTCACTCTGGGTTAGTTTCTGATTGTTGTGTTACATCAGAATTATGTACGTATATTATTCCAGCTGAACTAGAAAACTGGCTCCAGCCAACACTGTGGTAGGTCCCCCCCCCAATCCCGATTTGTGAGTTTCCTCTCTGTAGGTTGTATATAGAAGTTGATGTGCGACAAACAGTAGTGTTTTTGTTTCTTGGTAATGTTTCTTTATAATTTAAAAAGAAAAAAAAGTTTTTAACTTAAAGTCAGTGTTTCTCACTCGGCTCGGTCCGAGCCCGCTGAAGGGTTATTTTAAGACTCCCGTACCCCCCCCACGCCCCCCGTGTCTGTGCACCGTCTCCTTAACGAATGTGCATAATGCAATTGTGCCATGTATTCATGGAAGGTCTCATTCCTGCATATTAAATGTTATTACATTTCTATTAATAAATGCATTATAAACCAGTGTTTTGCTGCAGCAGTGACATCTTTAGCTTTTTTAATCTCATGTTTTCCGTGTGCGACACGAATCACTACAAGCTCACATCAAAATGACATTCAGTTCCCAGAGTTTTATTTCTGTCAAACACTGTTTTGTGGATTAAGGTTATTGCATAAATGTTGTTTGGAAAGAGTGAAAGGCCGGCCTCTTGAAACCACCGTCGTTCTGGTGGTTTTGTCCTCTTTTCCTTTGTGAAGCGGTGCTTTAGCCAGAATCCGATTTTCTCTTTGACTTCTCGAAGAATCGGACGGCGGCGGAGTGGTGCAGAAATCTCCCATGATTATTTTGTGGTGCTTAAGCATCAAGAGGGGCGGCGCCTCCCTCATGTCCTGGGAAAAAGGCGATCCGACTCACTCACGCAGACGCGAGGACACATTCCTCGTGGCGTCTTTAGCTGCTGTAACCGCTCTTAAACGTCTTCTGCATCGACTTCCACCTTGTATAATCATGCACAGTTAAGTGGAGTCACGAGAGGTAAAAAAAAAAAAAAAAAAAAAAGGCCTCTGTTTTATGAAGCCTTGAAGGCTTGGCTTAGAAATCATTAGCATTCTTTGTAGACTTAGTGCTTTTTTTCACCGAGTACAGTAGGCTGCTGGGAGTCAGGTGCTTTTCACTGCAGTCCAGGCTTAAAGAGGAGAGGGAGTAGGGCCGAACCCTTCATCTCCAGCTGTGTCCTATAGTCTGCAACATAATTAGAGGTTAATATTTCCTCCTAAATGACCTTTATTCATGTAGATTACTTTTTTAAAATTTTTTTATAAATGCCATATTTCTGCTAAAGCAGTTTAGTCGTAATATCTTTAGTTATTTTTATAGTTTCCTCTTTGGTTTCGGTTATTCCATCTTAGAGTTCTGCCTCAGTTGTGAATAAAGTGTCTCGATATAAATACAGCACGTGCACGTGAGTCTTGTCAGGAAAAAGTGGCGTCCTTGTGCTGAATGTCTTTTTAACACTACTTGTTTAGTGTTATACAAGAATAAATCAAATTTTCAGTCTTTCTGAGGGATTATTAGGATTAGAATTAGAGGCATGGTCCAGAGGAGCAGCTGAAGGGGGCACCTGGGGTGACACCAGCCCCCTCTGGATCCTGAAGCTTCACTGCAGCTGCTATTTTGTGTACAGAGGCAGAAATAAAATCATATATCAGCTTTTTGTTTTTTAAAAAACAGTTTTACACTGATTTTGTTTGGTATTCATTTCTTTTTTGGTTCCTCCTGTGCCCGCCTACTTTAAAATCATAGGAGCACCCCTGGTGGGATCAGTGCACTAACATGGTCCTAGCTGGACTTACTTTGGTCCGTGAGCAGGTGAAGCAGTTTTTAGACAGACATGAAATTGTATCTTTAACAGTTATATATAAGTCAACATAGTGTCCATGAAGCCAGTGCTCATCTGCTGTAAACCTGCAGGTTTACACAGTGGTTACGTGCAACTTAAAATCCAGTCTTTTTTTTTTTTTTACCGTTTATTACAGGGAACTGATTATTACAGCTAAGAGGAGCTGATTCGGCTTCAGCATGAAGCAAAAAGGTTCCCATGTTCATGTGAGAGTGTGCTGCATTCCACAAAACACCATGCTAAGCAGTTTAATGTTAATACCAAATCATAACATATGTTATCTCGTGGCACTTTACACAGAAAGGTCAAGACCTCATGATATTATGGGAGACCCAGTGAGCCTCTGTAGGGAAGGAGAACTCCCTTTTAACAGGAGGAAACCTCAGCTACCCGCAGAAAGGTACGGGGAGAGAGATGAAACGAAATTATTGGATGCAATAGGGTGATGTAAATGCATAGGGGGTGAAAAGATGGAGCTAAAAACTTTATGCAAAGTAGAGAAAGGTGTCTGTCTCCTGAACTGGGAGCTGGTTCCACAGGAGGAGGATCTGATAGCAGCAGCATGTGACTGCATGTGGGGGGAAGACAAAGGAGCACGATGGGCTGTCTCCAACTTCCAACAATCCTTTCATTCTGTTTCTATCATTCATGTTCATCACTGTAAATCCGCATTGTAAGACGCTGTGAGGGCCATTTCTGTGCCGTAGTGTTGCAGCGAGGAACACGTCAGCGACAAACGGGTGAAAGAATTTAAGCAGCCAAGTAAGTGAATAAATGAGGAATCTGTAAAGTCAGATAAATCTGTTCCCAGTGAGCACTTAGATCAGATAGGAACAGCACAGCCGTCTCATGGGCAGAATATAAACATGTGAATTAGTCTGTTGAGCTGAACAGAGCGGATCAGTGCAGTGTAACGTACGTGTTCACAGTGGCTGAAGTCATGTGGATCAGTGAACCAGCAAAAATTCCTGGAAAGGCAACACATGAAAGAGCGGTGGGATGGGGAGTGACGTGAAAAACGAAACACTAATCATACAACCGCGTCAGTGTCGATGAAATCAAAACACGCAAGTTCCTCTGAAAACAGCAAGGAATCAAAGCTCAAACTGAGGAATTTGAAGAATAAGTCAATAATTTTCTGAAGAATAAATGCTCGTCTTTGAGTGTGATGTTTACACCGTGCTGCATCAGCTCTTCTTCTGACACTCACTGCTCTCCTCTGCTTTCCAACACTTTGCTCTTCCTTGTTGCTGGTTTTCAGCTTCTAAACAGTTTGGACCACCCTTTGTCATATTTTTGGCTTCATAAAACTCCAAATATTTTCAGTGGAGGACAGAAAGGACTGCAAACCAGTTCAGCATCCTGATTCAGTGTGGAGCTGTGCTGCTGGATTGTGTGCGTACATCAGTCCAAACTTTACACCTCACACCAAAAAGACATGGAGTTGCAAACAAAAGGGTCAGATCCAGAAACTGACTCCAACTAATACTTTAAATCTCAAGATATTTATACAAGAGTAACATTTTGACCCTCAGGTGTTTGTCTGGGCCTCGTTCAGCCCCTCAGTTCATCCGGAGTTTGAAATGAGCTTCTGATTGTGAGGCTGGCCGTCACAGAGATTTCTGAGAATGAACTCCAGGATCATTCCCTGACCCATCCACAGCCAAGAGTGGAAAGAGCTGTGATAAAGTGAGTGTTCAGAGCAGTCTGCAGCTCACAGGGATTACTGTATATACACTGACCTCATTATTAGAAACATGGCGGTGTTTAATCTGAAGCTCCACCTCTGGAACAGCAGCTACATGACGGGAAATAAAGAGAAGAGCCGTTCAGATCAATTTAGGGACAAAAAGGAACTGCAAAACAGTTCCTGTTGAAGATCAACAGAAAAGTCCAGAGCAACTTCTAAATGCTCTCAGCAGGCTAAGAATGAACTTTGACCCTCAGATATTTCACTTCAGCATCACCACGCTCCTCAGCAGAGTGCGGACAATCAGATGTTGCCTTCACATCCGGTTTGGAAGCCTGTGCTGTGTTTACTCTCCTCATACTCTGTAGATCAAGAGGATCATGTGCCACCAACTCAGGACCTTCTCTGGCTCAGCAGACAGCTAACCAACCACTCTGAGAGCAACAAAGGGCGCGGCCAACCGCGACTGGCTCACAGCCAGCTCGAGAAGAAAGAAATCTCAAACTGAGACAGTTATTATTAACCACTATCCCCCCAATTTTTTAATAATAATAATAATACATTTTATTGGTGGGCACCTTTCAAGACACTGAAGGTCACCTTACAAAGTAAAAGCAATAATAATCATAGAATAAACAGAAGCAAGGAAACAGTAACGTAGGAACAATGAAATAAGTGAAATGAGAAAGCAGCAGCACGGGAGCAATAAAAGCAATTGGCTCATTTGATCGATGAATAAATAATCAAAGTAAAACAGAGTGTGGTGAAATCCCTGTAAAGTTGGATACAAATGAGTTTTTCAGCAGGATTTGCAGTGATGGACCGTCGGTGTCCTTTTACGGGTGTTGGCAGTGAGCTCCAGAGACGAGAGGCTGTGAGCGCTCCGTACCCCACTGTGGATGGGAGGGCAGCGGGTGTAGTGAGAAGTGTACGAATGGATGAGAGCGCTTCATACGAGCTTCATGTGAAAATGAAGCTGCTGTGAGAACAGAACAGATTCCCACCCAGACGACCGCTGACGTGTGGAGATCTGGTTCAGTGGACAGTCTCAAAAAGATGTCTTATTATGTTTCATTTTGCACAGATTCCTGGTCCCGGGGTTTGTGGGGTTTTTGAGTTTTGATTTAATTGTCGTTCCAGTCATGTTTTTGTGTGTTTTTGAATCTTGTTTTGTCCCTTTAGGGTTTCTGAGGTTTTCTTGTGGAACGACCTCTGGGCCTGTTTTTTTCTCTTCCTCCGTCTCATCTTTCCGTTTGCGTGGTCATCCTCACCTGTGCTGATTCACCTGTCTCGCTCCCCTCCTGTTTCTGATTTTGTGTCTCTTCCTTTGTCAGATGCCGCTGTTGGTTTCCTGTTTGTGATATCTGGACTTTTATGTTTTGAACTTTGTGTTTCAGCCACGTGTAGGTTCATTATTTGCTTATTTGAATGTTGCAGCACATCCTCCAAACCTCATGACACCCAGAACCATTTCCTTTTCCTGTGAGATGTTCTAAAATGTTTTAGTGCCATTAATTATGGTTTTCAATCATTATATGTGAAAAGGTCACAGGGTTAGCATTTGCTTTAAAGTTTGTACAGCAGAAAATCTTGCGACTCTAGGCCATGGTTTGTAATTTTAAAAAGCACTTTTAAACACTATGAAAAACTGTGGGATTCATGGATTAGATAGAAGTATACAGCAGGGTTCATACATGACTCCGCTCAGACACTTGGATTGGTCCCAGCTGAACATCACTGTGGTATTTGGTGGCTTGGGCTCACTGACACGACACGAGTGTGTAACTAAAGCTGGGGGTCGCCCGTGGGGGTCGTTCACATTCGTTTCTGCGTCACATGACTGTTGGTACGACCTGTCGCTCAGTCCTGTCTGAGACCAACACCGAGCAGTGAAACCCTCCTTCGCTCTGATCGGCAGTCACGGTGCTTAAACCTCCATCAGAGCCCCGGTTTGCTCTCCTCTGCTGTTCATGTGATTTCTCTGCTCTCGCTACGACGTCTCACATCAGCCCACAAGACCAGAGTGCGGCCCCCCCTCCCCCAGGACGTCTTCTTTGTGGAGCTTTATCCTCACAGGCAGCCCCGAGTCCAGACCAGGTGACTCAGGCTGCTCAATGGGAGACGTTGTCTTCAGAGACT
Source organism: Archocentrus centrarchus (assembly GCF_007364275.1). Classification (NCBI taxonomy): domain Eukaryota; kingdom Metazoa; phylum Chordata; class Actinopteri; order Cichliformes; family Cichlidae; genus Archocentrus; species Archocentrus centrarchus. Next base: position 35,703,247 of record NC_044349.1, on the reverse strand, counting down.
TCTGAGAATGAACTCTGGAGAGGAGCGTTATTAGAAATATATATATTTTTATCACTGCCTATGTTCAGTTCACTGAACAGATAGTTTTCATAGGCTGGAGGTTTTAGTGGTGGGACTTTCTAATTACTTAGTCTGGTTCACTAGCTTTTGCTCATGGATGGCGGGATGTTAAAATCCTAATCTGCTCGGCTGTGTTGGGTCAAAGGCAAATGTATTAAGAGATTAAATTAAAAATACATTCCCTGCTTTTGTTGCAGCATCCTACAAATCCCTGAATTTTAATGTGTCCTCTGTTTTTAAAAATGTGTTGTCTGCATTTGAAAAAGAGAAACAAACACTAGTCAAGCTCGAAGAAAAAGAAGGGAACAAAACAATGAAATAAAAAATAGTTTTTAAATCAAATCCTTCTGCACGTTTCTGACCTCAGCTGCTGAAAATCCTGCTTCTGATGCATCGACACTTTTACTGTGGCTCCTTTTTTCTCTTCGTTTTTGACCTTGTGATTTTTTTTCATTTTGTAAGATAATTAAAGTTCACTTATGTTTTCAAAACAAACAAACAAACAAACAAACAAACAAACAAACCTGACTGTGCATTTTCGATGGTATTTAATTAAACAGTTTTCCTTCCTGCACTTTCACAAATTTTCAGAAAAAGTTACAAAAATTTCCTCCTTTAAAAAACAAACAAAAACTTTTTAAAGCTTTTTTCTTTTATTTTATGGAACAAACGTCTCTCAAAGAAGCTGCATCTCCATGATTTCTGAGCAGGAAGTTTATTTTATATATTATACAGCGATAAATACCAACCATTCAGAGACGTAAATCATGGTAACAAAATCTGCATTTTTGGTTTTTGTCTGGATCCTGTCTGTCTCTGACCTGTCTGACCCCTCCCCACCTTAAATCTGGGGGTCTGAGTCTCCCTGTTGTGGTGAGTTAGACTCAGTGGTTTCCACATGACAGCACCCCCACAGAGAAAAAAACTACAACTGTTCTAATAATCTACCACACAGCTACAAAATAACAGTGACTGCATTAAAATGTCCACATGAACATTTTTGGCCCATCCTACAAAACTTAAACGTACACAAAACGTGGCAGAAAAACTCTGTTTAGAGTAAATATTTTTATTTACTTCAATAAAATCATGAAAAGTTGCTTCCAGGATGAATTTGGAGAACGGGGGGGGGGGCAGACATGACAAGTTTGGTTGTAAGAAAAAAAAAAAAAAAAAAACTGGAGTAGGAGCGACTGAATGGGAATGTTTTCACCCTCCACCCTCCTCCACCCTCCTCCGCTCCTCCAGAGCCAGCAGCTCAGGAACATCTCCCTCCTTTCTGGGGAGAGCACCGCAGAGCGCAGGAAACATCTCGGCCTCTCTCGTCTCATCAAATTACAGCAAAAAGAAAGTTTCACCAGCTGCAAACATCATCGATCTTCATCATCAGCCTTTATTGGATTATCAGATTGAATTACTTCTGCTTTTTTATGCTCAACATCACAACTTCCATCATCATCATCATCATCATCATCATCATCATCCTGTGTTCAGTCTCATCGTTATCTAAAAGGAGTTTTCTGTCTTTATTCACCGCGGTGAGTTTGACATGTTTCATCTGTTCCCACCAAAATAAAAGCTGTGATTTAATGCCTGAAAGCGCCTCAGTTCCACCACAGTGTTGGCCTTTGTTTCTAAGCCTTATGTCCTAATTCTGCTCTATAAGCAGCGCTTTAGCTTTAGAAAAATCCCCTCAGTCATTCCACTGAGTTCTAGATGGATGTCTGCTGAATGAATGAAAAATACTATTTTATATTTCACTGCTTAGACTCCACCTGATAACAAAAATTAAAGGAAAATACAGGTTAGAAATGTCTGACTCAGATAATCGTGCTGCTACAGCTTTTCTTTTCCCTCTGAACTTCTAACTGCTGTGAATGAGGGTGGAGAATTTACGAAAGCAGTTTGTCTTTGCTTTTACACACAGCCTGCAGGCAGGATGTCACACAGACAGGCTCTTTCTCCTCTCTGAGGCGCATCACAAGCATGGGACAAGCAGAACACACGTAATGTGAGGCGTGACAACAATCACCTTCAAATGTCGTAATCATGAATTTGCATATTAATTGTATTCAGACTGAGACACCTGAAGAGTTGATTTCTGCTCCTGTGAGTGAGACATGTATCTAAACAATAAACTTTTTCTAATTAGCATATTTATATTAAGCCTGAAACTAATTTCCATCATGATAAGTTAAAAATTAACATTCAGAAAAACGGCCATAATCCAAAATATTAAGTTCTGTTCTAGAAATCCTGTTGATGCCACGATCCGATCAGTCACTGCGGCTCAGTATGAAATATAAAATGTTTGGGGTGGCTGACCGAGCGGAAACACACAGTATGACACAGATAATAGAAACCAAAGAGCAGTTTTTCGTTCCTCCAGCGTTGCGCCATCAGGACCGCAGTCTCTCCTTCAGTCACATGTGAGAAATAATCTCCCTGAGTTCATGCAGCCTGATGAGGACCATGTCTGCTGGCTCACTCAGTATCTGTGCTGCATGAAAACCACCATAAAGAGCTTCAGTCACACAGTGAGGGGAGGAGGATCTCTGCTCGGAGAGGAAATGTAGCTCAGCCAGCGTCTGGGTCTGCGTTAAAGCTGTGATGTAATACTTCATCACCTGAGTGCAATCAGTTTCCTTTCTGTGTGAAGCAGGAGTGGGAGAAGATCCATCTGAACAAAGAGCAATTTAGAGGTTTGACTGAAGTCACTGCTGTGATTTTAAAGCTGCTCTTTGGCAATAAAAATCACATGACCACTCCTATTAAACTGGGTCGTGATGACACCGTTGTGTTCTCTCTCTTAACTCTGTAAAACCTTTAAGCATTTTTGACTCATTGTTTTGGTTTCTAAGAACCAAACCAGAATAAAGTGGTCTGAGCTGATTTGGTGCCATCATGTAAATACAATGAAATGGAAGTGGACCTCAGTGTCAGCCTGACTGAGAGCTTCCACCTCACACTCATACAGGAGTGTCAATCACAAGGCAGCCATGCCCCAAAGCCCCAGAGCACAGGCTGCTTTGCTTGGCTCTAAACATGGCTGCAGATCATGACCCCCCCCCCCCCCCCCCCCCCCACTCCCCATCAATTCAGCTGATTTTTTTATGTACATTAAATTTAGCATATTTAATGAAGCCATGCTAACCTTTACCTTCATACTATGAACATTTTCAGAATTACAGGCCCTCAAAGTTCATCGAGGTGGGTCCAAATTTTGCACTTCTTAATTCACAATATTTTTACAGTGTTTTTGAGCCCTCATAGTTTCATAAATATCCACATGAAAATTTCAGGGCTGAGGAACACTTTTAAACTCTGTTGAATCAGATCAGTTTCACACCCACTCCAGTCTGTTTTTGTCTAACCAGCTGTGAGCATCAGTATGATGGGATAGTTCCTGGTTTCAGTAAATGACACCAGTCTAACGTCTGTGATGTGCAGGAACACAAACAAGCCTCGGTACTCTGGATCTGATGACTCAGTGGAGAAAACTTCGAAAAAGTGCATTCTGGGTAAACACTCAGGGTCATATCAGCATGTGGGATGGGGTGGCTGCTCAGAATGAGTTATTTGCAAATGTAGCATATTACTGTAAAACTGAGGAACAGGGCCTGGATCACAGAAGCGTCACAGCTCATCGCTGTGCTGTTTCTACTGTCCAGCAGGGGGCGACTCCTCTGGGGCCAAGAAGGAGAAAAAGACTCTGGGGGAATACCCCCCCTCAGCTCCTCTGAGCTCAGTAAACTCTTTCCTGCTGAGTTTATGGTCTCAGTCACTGGTTCCAAGTCTTACTGACTAAAACATGGTGTTTATTCTGTATGATTGTGGCCCTATGAGAGCTAAAAACACCAATAAAGCAGGAGATACTATTGGATGCCCCACCCTGATACTGACACTGCACGCTCTTACAGTAAGTTCTCTGCTTCAAAACACAACACTGTGACATTATACTTTAATAAAAAATGGATGTGAGACAACAAGAGGAGTTGCCCTTCAAATACAGTCTGTGAGTGAACAGCGATCAGTGCGCTAACCACGTTAGCCTCAGCATCTTAAGAGGTGTCTTAAAGGAGGTTAAAGCCAGCCCCTTTCTCCTCTGCAGCACTCAACATGTATCTGGAGAACAAAAGCAACCTGGAGATTGAGATGTCTCAGACATCGGCCCAAGGCCATCAGGGCAGGGGCAGCCTGAGGTCACCAGAGGGGGTCGCAGGGAACTTCGGGGAACTGCGCCTGCTGGAGGGCATCTCGGAGAGGAGAGAGACACAGAAGCTCCAGCAGTCTGCGGGACAGTGCGTCATCCACAGTGAGGGCTTCGTCCCCATTCGACAAGAGGACAGGTAACTCCACCGCTCTCTCACGCTGGCATCATTCACAACACAAAAGCATCAGTGGAGGGGAAGGATGCAGTAGGGGCTCTAACCATCTCACTGCAGTTTCTTTAGGTGAAGTTTAAATCATCGTTGATGATGAGAACGAACAGCAACCTTAAGCTTTGGAGAAAAAGAAAAAGATGATTTTGTAAAATAGATTAAATAATTTTCAGTGCGAACAGTTTAAAAAAAATTAACCCTAAATAACAGTTTAGTCTGTTAGCACAGGGTTAGAGCTGGAAAACTCTTCCACTTCAGTCCAGCCACTAAAACAGCTGGAGAGCCACAGGCAGCACATCACTCAGGGCCTCCCACAGTGGGGAAGGAGAGTGGATCAGGATGTCAAGTTCCAGGTGAGGTAGAAGAGGTGAAAGAAAGCTGCTCAAGGCTCTCTGATTGAAGGCTGAGGTAGTCTCTGAAAGAGGCAACTGGACTTCTTCCTGAGTGTCTCTGACAAACCTGCTACATAAGGGATGACACCTACAGTCTTGAGCTCCCTTCACGGGCGTCTCAACCCCCACTCATACTTTACTAATATCAAGAGACCTCAACAGTGTGTGCCGAGGTCTCACAGTGGTTTCATCCAAAACCCCCTGATGTCTCTGCACTATTTGTTTTTAACACCTTGGCTCATGTGATGATGTACATGATTAAAAGTGGGTCAATGGCCACCTCCAAGGGGACAACCCCCACTAGGGTTTAAATACCTCTCCAAGCCTCATGGATGAGAGCTGAAACCTCGTCAAGAACTTCAAGAAGTCCAGTCGCCTTTTTTCAGGCTCCAGAGAGTACCACGACCCGGATGAGTGAGAACCTACACAGACATGAAGGTCGAGATAAGTCCATTAAAAACAATACGTGTAGTTCAATCAGGGGCGATTAGTGGAAGGCATTCAATAAAACGGTTAGCGTCAGGATAAGGCTTTAGGGTCAGGGGTACTTGGACCTCGGAGAATAATGAGGTGTGGTCCTGCCTGGCTGCACTTTCAGGAAAAAAGTTGTTTGCAGAATCAGTTTATTGTCAGCTTGTGTTCTCTCAGTCTTACAATGCTGGATGCTCATGTCAAAGATGGCTAAAGTTTACCATGTTGTGGTCATCTCAGACACACAGCTCCAGCTGTGAGCACAGCAGCCCCATCCACCTCCTGTTCATAGCTGCTACAAGCAGACTCCCCTCAGCTCAGCTGAGCGTTTCAGTGTCCTTCAGCTCCTTGTTTTGGTTGTGATGCACACGTTTGCCAGCTGTGGTCCACTCTCATCGCTTTCATTGGCTGTGCTTCTCAGGTTAGGAGTGTCAGATTAGAACTCATTCTCTCTTCTTACTGGATTTTCTGCAGTAAAGCCATAACAAGAATTTAATCCACACAAGCAGAAACATATTACACATGTTCTGCTGGTCAAAACCACTCAGGGATATGTGAACATATATGGAAAAGGCCTGATTTTCCCATAAGCCTCACAGACAGAGACATAAATGTGTGTGTTTCTGTCGTGGGTATTTCAGATAGTCGTGGGGGGTGGAGGTGGTGGTGGTGGTGGGGGGGTTAATCTCAGACCTGTGGCTGTGGCATTACTGGGATTAAACTGAGGGATTCTTCTGCTTTATTTGCCAAATTCAAGTTGTGAATGATAAAAAGTGGACTACAGCTCAGGTTCAACCTTGAATAAAGTTTTGGGAAAGTTTTGTCTAATAATTACAAAACTTTTTGTCATACCTCTGATCATCACACGAGCCAAATGTGTTTTTGTTGATCCATTTTCTAATAATTTATGTGCTGAAACAGATTCTTCATTTACAGCTTTACTTCTGACACCCGGCATTATTTTTCCCTCTCGCTTGTGATATGAGACAAGTTCAGGATCAAAGTTAGGTCAGAAAATGAAGAATAGCTGCTTATTTTTATGTCGCACGGCCTTGTTTCATTCCTTCTGTTTCTTTTTTCAGTAGTAATAATACAAACAAAAATGTTTTTTATTTAGTTGGCCTCTCTCAGCCCACCTGTGGCACCTTCGTGGCCCACACTTTGGGATTCAATAAGCAACACAAGAGAAAAATGTGAAAAATGACAAAAGTGACAGGCGGTCTTTATCATTTTCTCTGTGTGGGGTTTCTGAAACGCTCAGCAGAAAAGGTTACAGAGCCACCTATGGTCAGCTGCAGTTTTAATATTAACAGTTGTGCAGAGATAAGAGAACTACTGGAACAGACACTGAAAATATGACCATCAAAGAAAAACACAAGAAAAGAACACAATTAGATCAGAACAGGGACCAAAACTGACCAAAACCGTGACCTGCTTTGGCACAATATTAGTGGGATGCTCATTCAGAGAACAAGTGTCAGATATGTGTCTGAATACTTGATAAAGAGCCAAACTTACTGAAAATCCAGTCTTATGGGCAGTAGTTAACACGCAGGATATATCAGTCTACCTTTGTAGCCACCATGATGCTATAACCCATCTGATTGATGGACTGCTGCTCTGGAAAATGATTTGAGCATAACTGAAATGATCAAATGTATCTCGATAATGCTTCATTTTAGGCCTCATTACAATGTAAACAGGTGAGTTATAGAAACATCCTCCCCGTACAGCTGTTATGAAGGAGGAAATTAGCTCCAGAGGCCCAAGCAGTTTCTGTGTCAGCCGCAGTTTTTGGTGTCTCATTGTTTCTGCTGTATATTTCCTCTTTTTGCTTGCTTTAGTTAACTGGTAGCTTTGTCTTTGTGTTGTTTAATGGTGAGCAGGCAGTATCCTGTGGGTTTCTATTAGGATTTAGCTAAAAGGTGCCGGCTGTGTGCAGAAACAGCTCTGACCAGAATACCAGAACGATGCCTGTTCAAACTGATAAAAAACAGAAGGTAAATCTGTGGTTAAGCCAATGTTTTTAAAGTTGAAATAACCAGACACGGCTTTTGCAGGAAATTAAATAATAAGTTGATGTGGAAAAAATAAGTCCAGTAACATATGATTGAGTTGTCCATTATATTTATTCCAAAAAGAGTGGATCTAAACTCCTTCCAAGTACAGCTCCTTTTGCTTAAAGACTCCTCGGTGAAGTGAAAGCTCCCGGCCATCCACGAGACTCAGGGGGGCTCAGGGAAGGACGAGGGGAGGAAACATTTGTAGACATGCAGTAAATCTCTTTATGGTTGTATAAAAGTATCAACGGGATTAATGGGGCAGACTTCCCACATGTAATCTACTCCTTTATCCAGTAAACTTGCCACATTCATTTCTCGAAAAGTGTCTGTGACGTGTTCAGTAAAGCCTGCTCAGACAACAACAGGCGGCAGATTTTACAACTGGAGATTATCTCTCAGTACTACAGAAATTTAATAAAAATGTCACAAAACTGATGCCTAGCCTATTAATCCTCATAATAATACACCAATTAACCCCAATTATATTGGAAAAAAATGCTGTTGTTTAAAAGAAAAAGCTTGATTCTCTCACAGACTGGATTTAAGCACCTAAAGAGGTTAAAATACCTGAAGATCATATGATTAGCTGAGTGTGTGTATGTGTGTGATTTTACCAAATTGGTTCAAATTCAAAGTTGGAATTTGATTAAAATTTGTTCTCTTTTATCAGAACATTCACTCAGTGTTCATTTTGTATTTCCAAACTATCTTATAATAACTTTCCCAAAATTTCTGTCAAAACATGGAATTGATTTCAGAAAAAATCCATTGGTTTACCTTTGCATTTTTTGCTTCAACACCGCCCCAATACAGACTATTTTTCTAAAATAAATTTACAAGGTGTTAACAGAAAAATAGATTTTAATCCATTTTTCAAACTTTTTTAATGCTGAATCTTCAAGATTCTTTGTAAAATTAATAAATCTGATTACACTGCTGTCAGAATACAGATACACCTAAACAGTTATTATCATAGAATGTTGGTTGATATTTTTTATGTTTCTGAAATGCTTTGTTTGTTTGTTTGTTTGTTTGTTTGTTTGTTTTTGAACTCATTGTATTTTGTTGCATTTGTAGTTTCAGGAATACTCTGAGTGCTGTTAACATCCTCAGAGGAAAAACAAACTCAGCCAACCTTACAGAGAGGTCGCCTCTGCTGAGGTTCTCTCAGGACGACAGGTGAGTCTTCCCTCAGGCTCAGCTGATTAGCATGTTGCTCTTTAATGGAGCCCCAACCTGCTCAAAATTAAATAAAAGATAATTATTGCATGAAAAAGCTAAATAAAATTTAGCCAAATTTAGCAGCATAGCATCTATTAGCAACCAGTTCTTTAGCTGCTGCAGTATAATCCATAAACTGTATATAAAAGATGGACATAGCAACTGACATGTGATGTCACCCACTGGTTTTGGACTCCACGTTTTGGCGTTTCAGCTGCTGCCATGTTGGCGTTTTGGAGCCAGAAGTGACCACATTTGGACAAAAGGGTGGAGCCCTAAGTGATCAGCTATGTTCTGCTCAGCTGTCTTGAAGAAGCAGCTTAGATAAAGTCACTGAATCAACACAGGTTTACAGGTTTCAGTGCAAATATTACTAAGAAAAGGAAAATCCTCCTAAATGCTATGTCATCATTTAAATGGGCCTACATCCTGCCAGCTGTCTGAGGTGCACGGCTGCGTCCGTCAGTGACGAAGCTCATCAGAGCTGAGTTAATCATACACACTCATTACAGTTGTTTGTTTTGGGACTCCTGATGATAATGCTGCTTTGTTTTTGGATTGTCAGAAGTTCGATTCCTGCTGGACACTGAACCTGTGTTCATCGGACAGTGCTTAGGTGTAGAAAAAAGTGCTTGTATGATGTGTATGGATGTGTATGAATGCGTGTGAATGGGTGAATGAGGCATATTGTGTAAAGCACTTTGAGCACTCAAGTAGAATAGAAAAGTGCTTTATAAGAACCAGTCCATTTAATAACCCAGCCACAGAGAGCCCACAAGCCAGTGTACTCAAGAATGAGATTTCCACACAGGATTGGTTGGGACCTGGGTTAACAACATCTGCCTCCGACGCCGATGGCCAGCAAGGTGCAGATGGAAACTGTGTTACTGTTGCCCAAAGACAAGGAAGGAAGGAAGAGAAGGAAGGAATGAGAGAAATGCAGAAGGACAGATGGTTGAGATTTTGCTAAAAGGATGGAAATGGCTGTGGTGATTATTAGGTGCACACAGGTGGACTGCATCTTTTGCAGAAGGTGGAATCTGAAAAGAGAGAGGCGACTGCAAGGTGTAGGCTGACTTTGGAAATGAAGAAAAGGAAGTGAGTGAAGGCAGAGGTGAGGATTAAATGATGGAAGTTGAAGAAGCAAGAATGTTGCTCAGAGTTTGGGGAGGAGTTGAGACAGGCTCTGGGTAGTAGGGAAGAGTTACCAGATAAGAGGGAAAGTACAGCTGTAGTGCTGCGGGAAACTAGCAAAAAGGGTGTTTGGTGCATCCTCTGGACAGAGGAAAGAGGACAAGGAGACTTGGTGGTGGAATGAGGAAGTACAGGAAAGGAAGAAGGAAAAAGTAGACAGGAGTGCTGGGAGGCCAGGCATACAGCAAAGAGGGAGGTGGCAATACCATACCATACCATACCATCTTTATTTATAAAGCACTTTAAAACAACCACAGCTGACACAAAGTGCTGTACATTAAAACACAAATAAATAACAATTTAATAACTCTTTCAGGTTAAAAAAAAAAAAAAAAAAAAAAAACAGTTTAAAACTAGATCCCGCTGGAGTTAAAAGCCAAGGAAAAAAGATGGGTTTTAAGACGAACTTTAAAAGGCAAAGGAAAAGGCTTATAGTGAGTTGTATGTGTGTCTGGACACGAAGGAAGGAGTAAAGGACTTGTATTGATTGGTTAGGCACAGAGATTGAACTGGAAAGGATGTGCAGCAGCTTAGGGTGATTAAGGAATAAGATGGAAATGTACTAGTGAGTGAAGAGGCTGTATTGAGAAGATGGAAAGAGTACTTCGAGGAGCTGATGAATGAAGAGAAGAGGACGGCTGGAGGACAGGTAGGGAATCAGGAAGTGCAGAGGATTAGTAAGGAGGAAATGAGGGCAGCTATGAAGAGGATGAAGAGTGGAAAGGCAGCTGTTCCATATGACATACATGTGGACATACACCTGTGTATGTCTATAGAGATGTCTAGGATCGAGGGCAGTGGACTTTTTAAACAGATTGTTTAACACAGTCTTGGAGAAAAGAAGTTACAGATGGGTTCAAGGTGGGGGTGGGATTACACCAGGGCTCTGCTCTGAGCCCCTTCTGGTTTGCAGTGGTGATGGACAGGCTGACAGATGAGATGTGTGTGAATGAGGGGGAGGCAGGTGTAATAGTGATAGGTGTTAACAGGCAGGAGGAAAAGAAGAAGACCTCAGAGAAGATTCTTGGATGTGGTGAAGGAGAACACACAGAGGGTCGGTGTGACAGAGGAGGATGCTGGGATAGGAAGAGATGGAAGCAGGTGATCTGCTGTGGCGCCCCCTCAAGAGAGTAGCTGAAAGAATAGGAATGTACACTGCTCAAAAAAATAAAGGGAACGCTTAAACAACACAATATAACTCTAAGTAAATCAAACTTCTGTGAAATCAAACTGTCCACTAAGGAAGCAACACTGATTGACAATCAATTTCACATGCTGTTGTGCAAATGGAATAGACAACAGGTGGAAATTATTGGCAATTAGCAAGACACACTCAATAAAGGAGTGGTTCTGCAGGTGGGGACCACAGACCACTTCTCAGTACCTATGCTTTCTGGCTGATGTTTTGGTCACTTTTGAATGTTGGTGGTGCTTTCACACTCGTGGTAGCATGAGACAGACTCTACAACCCACACAAGTGGCTCAAGTAGTGCAGCTCATCCAGGATGGCACATCGATGTGAGCTGTGGCAAGAAGGTTTGCTGTGTCTGTTAGCGTAGTGTCCAGAGGCTGGAAGCGCTACCAGGAGACAGGCCAGTACACCAGGAGACGTGGAGGAGGCCGTAGGAGGGCAACAACCCAGCAACAGGACCGCTACCTCCGCCTTTGTGCAAGGAGGAACAGGAGGAGCACTGCCAGAGCCCTGCAGAATGACCTCCAGCAGGCCACAAATGTGCATGTGTCTGCACAAACCGTTACAAACTGACTCCATGAGGATGGTATGACGTCCACAGATGGGGGTTGTGCTCACAGCCCAACACCGTGCAGGACGCTTGGCATTTGCCAGAGAACACCAGGATTGGCAAATTCGCCACTGGCGCCCTGTGCTCTTCACAGATGAAAGCAGGTTCACACTGAGCACATGTGACAGACGTGACAGAGTCTGGAGACGCCGTGGAGAGCGATCTGCTGCCTGCAACATCCTTCAGCATGACTGGTTTGGCAGTGGGTCAGTAATGGTGTGGGGTGGCATTTCTTTGGAGGCCCGCACAGCCCTCCATGTGCTCGCCAGAGGTAGCATGACTGCCATTAGGTACCGAGATGAGATCCTCAGACCCCTTGTGAGACCATATGCTGGTGCGGTTGGCCCTGGGTTCCTCCTAATGCAGGACAATGCTAGACCTCATGTGGCTGGAGTGTGTCAGCAGTTCCTGCAAGATGAAGGCATTGAAGCTATGGACTGGCCCGCCCGTTCCCCAGACCTGAATCCAATTGAGCACATCTGGGACATCATGTCTCGCTCCATCCACAGACTGTTCAGGAGTTGGCGGATGCTTTAGTCCAGGTCTGGGAGGAGATCCCTCAGGAGACCATCTGCCACCTAATCAGGAGCATGCCCAGGCATTGTAGGGAGGTCATACAGGCACGTGGAGGCCACACACAATACTGAGCCTCATTTTGACTTGTTTTAAGGACATTACATCAAAGTTGGATCAGCCTGTAGTGTGTTTTTACACTTTAATTTTGTGTGTGACTCCAAATCCAGGCCTCCATTGGTTAATAAATTTGATTTCCATTGATTTTTTTTTTTTTTTTTTTTTGTGTGATTTTGTTGTATTCAATGAGAATATTTCATTCATTCAGATCTAGGATGTTATTTAAATGTTCCCTTTATTTTTTTGAGCAGTGTAGTAGTAATAAAGAACACATTTAAATGACTTTCACTTTTGATTTATGAATACTTTCTTTTATTTCCAAATTTCTCATTTATAAGGAGCATTTTGAGGGCATGTTATGTAGAACTTGTCATTGTTAAACTCCAAGGTTTTTACAGAAGCAGCTTTATAATCCTGAATATTTTCACTTAAAAAACAGAGATTATGTATGTTAATGTTTCATGTTAGGCACAGACATGATGGAAGATCATGTTTGACTCAATGAAATGGCTCATCCCATAAGTCTGTTGTTCAGCCTGTCTCACAATGGTTCAGTTCACTTTGGTTTTTCTGAGCTTTCTCTGATCTGCAGCTGCTGCCTTTGTGTGCTGAGTTTATTTCTGCACTGAGGGTGTAGCGATCGATGTCTGGATGCAGCTGACTCTGATTATTTGTTTTCCAGTATAACCTACTTGACCCTACATGACCCCAGCTTTGTTGGCGGGGAAGAGCCCTGGAACAACGGTTCCCTGGACGTGGAGAGGCGGTATCGACTGGGCAGTGAGGTCACCAGCCTGTCGCTATCGCGCTCCAGCTCCTCGGAGAAGTACGACCCTCTGGACAATCTCAACCTCAGCTTCAAACTCACAAGGAGCGTGAAGTGAGTCCCAACTTCTTTTCTCTATTTAATCCTTCAGGTGAAAACAGGTAAAACTGCCTAAGAAAAAATAAGGTTAGTGAAAAAATATCATTATTGTAATGTTGCAGATTAAACTTGGAACGTGTTGGTGGAGCCAACATGTTTAAACCCACTGGTAGTTAGTACCCAATCACACTAAGCTCATTCCATTTTATTTACTATCCACTTTGTGTCTTTCCAGATGCTGCTTCAGAGTCTCCAAAACTGCCACCATCTTTGCTTTTGTCGTTCTCTGCAGTGTAAGTCGATGCGTCTGCGTAGAATATTTACAAATGATTACATTTAGACTAAAAATGTATTTATTTCCCTATTTACATTGTCTTTTGCTCAGCGTTTTGGGAAAGCAAAATAATAATAAGATTGATAATATTCTGTCCATGCTTTAAAGTTGGATTTGGGAGGTGATTAGCTTAGCTTAGCATGAAGACTTGAAGCAGAGAGAAATCACAGACTGTATGTAAAAGATGGTCCTAACCACAGTGGTTACACTGGACTACCCTGTGAAACCAGGAGTTTGGTCTTTTTCTTGCCACCCTGGTGTTTGGGAGCCAGAATTGACCAGATTTAGATGAGAAGGTGGAGTCAGCTCACACCAACCACCTTTTTTTTTTTTTTTTTTTCTCTCATGGGCTCGCTGGCAAGGGCTAATTAGCATCACATCATGGTGGAGAGGTCCAGTTCAGTGACACCCGCAGGCAGCTAGTGGCAACAACCACAGTGGTCCTACTGTAATAATGCACAACTTTTAAGTTTTAATACAGTTTAAATTGTAAGTAAGAAGAAAATCACACATCACACCCTGTACAGCTTTGTCAAAGGAGGAAAGGAGCCACAGGGATTAGAACATTTTTTGTACCAGCCTGTAAAAATGTTTTTTTTTCCCCTATAGCAGCGGTTCTCAAATCCAGGCCTCGTGGCCCAGTGTCCTGAATCAAATGGCTGAATTGCCTCCTCAGTATGCACTCAAGTTCTCCAGAGTCCTGCTAATGACTTCTATATCTGACTTAGGTGTGTTGAAGCAGAGACACATCTAAAACCTGCAGGACACTGGGCCACGAGGCCTGGATTTGAGAACCACTGCCTTATAGTAAAGTTGGGAATTTAACATTGAAGTCTATAGGGACGTTAGAGAAACTGCATTTTTAGGTACTTCTGTGCTGGTGTTTTTATTCCCAGAGGTTGGCAGTTTTGCTCTGTCAGCCCTCCCTCTCCTCAGCTGCCTCCTCCAGCTCTTCTGTCGGCGGGGGGGGGGCAGCGAGGCTGAGAGAGACAACATCTCCAGCATGTCCTGGGTCTGCCCTGGTGCCTCCTCCCAGTTGGCCTGAAACACCTCATGCCAGCTGGTTTCTGTTAATGTGGAGGAGCAGCAGCTCTACTCTGAGCTCCTCACCTTATCTCCAAAGCTGAGCCAACCATTCAAAGAAAGCTCATTTCTACCACCCAATTCTTTGTCAGTACCCACAGCTTGTGGTCATAGGTGACACCGACGTTGCACCAATCCGTCTGTCAATCTCCCGCTCCATTCTCCCCTCACTCATGAATAAGACCCGGGGATGCTTAAACTCCTCCACGTGGGGCAGCAAGTCCTCGGCACTCCACCTTTTTCTGTGAGAACCTTGGCCTCAGAGTTGGAGGTGATGATTCTCAATCTCACCACTTCAAACTAAATAAATAATAGATAAATAAATAAAAGTGCTTTCAGAGGGATTTGTGTGCTATAACCTTTTCATTGACACAATTTCCTCCAGTAGGCCGGTTTGCTGGAAGCTTGACTGTGAACATAATCAACACAACAATCAACAGTTTGACATTTTTTAAACAAACAAACAAACAAAAAATGAAGAGCTGTTGGGTGTTACTGAATCTTAGTGAAAGTCAGGCTAGCTGTTTTCCTCTGCTTTCTTAATGCTAACCTCAGCTGTGGGTGGGTGTGCTCGTCATGGGATGAAGTTAAATAAAACATCATATTTTAGACCACTGTCATCTGATATTAAGCAAGTCAACTTCCATACAAAATGTATCCTCTGAATCTGTGAAGTACATCATATTTCAAATTTGTTCTTTCTAAAATATATTGGTGATGTTGTTCTGTTTCAGCTGTCCTTCAGCATGTATCCAGATCGAGACAACCCCTGGAGGATGCTGGCAGTCTCTCCCACAGAGAGTTTCTGTATCCTTTCCCGTGAGTTATTGTAGGCATGTCTTACTAGTTCTGAAATCACAAAGGGCCCAGGATAGGTTTCATCAAATCACAGCAAAGAGGAGAGGGCTGTAAAATGAAGCAGTGCTGTTTCAGCGTGAGTATCAGGGCAGGCACAGACACTCTGGGTGTGGATCCTCTCTCCTTCATTTTATTCTCGACTGTAAAAGATTTAGTGCCCGTCTCATTTCAAATATACAAAACGTTCAACATAGCCACATTTTTTTCTTGACTGCCTCCATCTTGCAGCAATGAATGTGACTGATTTTCGGGACAACGCTTTACTGAAGCTCCAGGTGGCCGGGCCTTTTGCAGGAGGGATGATGGACCCGACAAATCAGGAGTTCATCCTCATCCAGGTAGAGCAGACCGAGCAGGCAGGGCAGCGGAGGAGGAGGACTCAGCAGGTAAGAGCAGCCATGAGCTCCATCTTCTTTGCTGTATAATTTTGCTAATGAGATGCTGCCTCATTTATATTCTGCTGTTTGTGAACAGGTGATTCATAATTGGACCATCCCTCTACACGCAGAACGAAAGGACCAGATAGTGCAAACAAAGACGTTTGAGATGCTCAGCAGGTACTCAGAATACTGTGTGACGCCATGTTGATACAAACAGCTTGGTTTTAGTGCTCATGTGGTTGTCACTGGGGTTGTGTACAAAAAAGTAGGAAGAAAAAACTTATTTTAAAGTTATTTTAAAGCTATACTTTGGAGTGGTGGTGGGTGGGTGGGGCAGCAGTGGTGTGAAGTTCAATAATGAGGAAATCTGGGATTGAGTCCCATTTGGGAGTTTTGTGTTCTGCATCACATTTCATGTGTTTTACTTTTTGCTCAGTTTTGTTTTCAAATCAATAATCGGACATGATTTATGAGTCGATCTACGTTCCTGCCCCCGCCTGCGGTCAGGAGCTCTGCAGATACAAATGGCTGAGAAGAGTTTCTGGGCTGAGCCTTAAAGATCAGATGAACAGAGTCTGCAGTAGACCTGCTGCTCCTTCACATTAAAAGGAGCCAGCATGGGCATCTGATTATCTGGGTGTCTCACCTCTGAGGTTTTCTGGGCTCGCACATTAAACAAATCTGTGTGGACTGGCCTTCTTTCATCTCATCAATATCACTAAGATGAGAATCATCCTGTCTCAGAGTGATGCTGAAACAATAAGCATGCATTTGGTATCTCTAAGCTGAACTACTGTAATTCATTACTATCAGCTTCTGAAAAGCCGTCAGCTGATCCAAAATGCTGCAGCTAGAGTACTGACAGGGACTAGAAAGAGAGAGCAGATTTCTCCCATATTGGCTTCTCTTCATTGGCTCCCTGTTAAGAAGAAGAAGAAGAAGAAGAAGAAGAAGAAGCTTTATTTGTCACATACATTAAATCTAGAATAGAATTTAAAATCCTTCTCCTCACATACAAGGTCTTGAATAATCAGGCCCCATCTTATCTCAAAGACGTCATAGTCCCATATCACCCCAACAGAGCACTTCTCTCTCAGACTGCTGGCTTACTTGTGGTTCCTAGGATACTTAAGAGTAGAATGGGAGGCAGAGCCTTCAGCTTTCAGGCGCCTCTTCTGTGGAACCAGCTTCCAGCTTGGATTCAGGAGACAGACACTCTCTCTATTTTTAAGATTAGGCTTAAAACTTTCCTTTATGATCAAGCTTATAGTTAGGGCTGGATCAGGTGACCCTGAACCCCCCTTTTTTTATGCTGCATTAGGCCTAGGCTGCTGGGGGTTTCCCATGATGCACTGAGATGAGCTAGCTGCCCCTCTCTTCCTGTTAAAAGGGATTTCTTCTTCCCCGCCGTCTCTAAGTGCTGCTCTTTGGTGGTCATGTAATCGTTGAGGTTTTCTCTCTAATATTGTAGGGTCTTTGCCTTACTTATAAAGTGCCATAGAAATAAAATTTAAATGAAAAACATACACTTTGTTGAATAAAACTAGTTGGATCAGTGCCACAGCCACGAAAGAGCCGACACACTGAGAGCATAGAAACGAGTAATTCTCACCTGATCAATTAAACATCCTGAAGCCAGAAGCAGGACTGTAAACTTTTTTTTTCCTGTTGTAGTTTTTCTTTCACTTAAAGTCTTTAATATCAGGGTTTTTCTTAAAAACATAACTTTACATCATTGCTGAGTATGACCCTTTTTTGAAACTTTACAGTATATAATGTAAGCTGTTTCTGGTGTTTTGTCTTTGCTGATAGATTTCTGACAGACTGTAGTGAGTCCAAAAAAAGCAATCAAAGATGAACATTCCCACCCATCTGTTTCTTTTCCTGCACAGTGACCCCATCGCTATCACGATTCAGGCCTTCCTGCAGGATAATGAGGTGGTGCCGCTATCCATGACCCACCAGTCGCTTTACGTCAGCGTGGAGACACAGGTGGCCATCGCTGGAATCATCCTGACTGGGGTCTATGTTCTCATCATCTTTGAGGTAAATAGCCTGTGGTGCTGATGCTCTTCTATGGATGATGAACGGGCTTGTTTTCAGTGTCTGTGGCCTAGTTTCAGTGCGGCCTGTGAAGAATGGATGCACATAAAAAACTGGACTGTACATGTGATACTTCTTACCCTCTGACCACATAGTAAACAGAGTTACGCTCATTGTGTCAGAATGACCACTGGGACATGATAAATGTTGAGCTTCGTGTTTAGTTCAGACATCATTTCTTTTAATCCAAGATTTCAAAACATTTTAATGTGAGTGAAGAAAAAGCACACAGAGATTTATAAAATTGATTATGGCTGAATTCCATTCAGCTGCTCCACTTCCAGGCTCCTGATATTGTTCACGCTGGCTCACCGTCACACTCTTACGGCCTGCAGGGACACTTGAAATAGAGCAGAGCAATCGTTAACAGCATAAGCAGCACCTGTGCTTTTCCTACGCTGCCAAGTCAAGCCGATCGCTCATTGCCACAGGTGTTTTTATTTTGCCTGATTAGACTTCTCGTTCTGGGCAGGACAGTGGCGCCGCGGTTAGCACTGTTGCCTCCTGGGTTTGAATCTACCATCTGGCCCTTCTGTGTGGAGTTTGCGTGTTCTCCCTGTCTGTGTGGGTTTTCTCGGGGTACTCGGGCTTCCTCCCACAGTCCACAGACATGCAGTTAGTGGGGTTAGGTTAACTGGTGAATTGGATAAGCAGAAGAAAATGGATGGATGGTTTTTCCATCCACCAGTGGGCATGTGGGTGCCTCAGTGACAGCTCCGTCCCACTTGTGTTAAGTTAATTAGTTTCAATGAACAGTTGAACCTTTGCTCAGCCTCATCTTCCTCAGCTGATGCTGCTGAAGTGTTTCTGTGATGGCACATAGTACTGGAGGTGAACGATGATGGCTACAAACACAATCAAACCCAACCGTTTAAAGATTAATACTCCTCCTGACAGCGGCAGAAATGGGCAGCTATGTTATTGTGTTCATGTTATTAGTTTGAAAAGTTCCTTCTGTGTCCATTAAATGCTGATTAAATTCCTCAAAATAACACAATATGACCACAAAAATGACAAAGAGTTCCCTTCATATTGTATGCTGTCTTCTACAATAAGAATTCACTTAATTCACTGAAAGATGATCAGGAGCTGCTGTCCAGGAGAACTGCAAAATCCTTCAAGGTCAAAGGTCATTTGTTTCCAGGGCTCTGCACTGCTAAGTCTGATGGCTCGATGTTGCAGTGTGCCCAGCAGGGGGCGGGGTGACTTGTATTTTGGTAAAATGGTAAATGGACTGGTTCTTATATAGTGCTTTTCTACTCTGTTCAAGCACTAAAAGCACTTATACAACATGTTTACATTTACCCCATTCACACAAGCACTTCCATGATTAACTAAGTACTTTATATCTAACATTCACACACCAACGCTTGCATCAGAGAGCAACTTGGGGTTAAGTATCTTGCCCAAGGATACATTGGCATGCAGCCAGGAGCAGCCAGGAATTGAACCGCTGACCTTCCGATCAATAGGTGACCTGCGCTACCTTCTGAGCTACAGGCTTCTATACAACCAAAAATATTTCTGCAGCCAGAGCAGTCGCCCTCTGCTGGACACTAAAAAGAATGCAGGTTTCAGGCAGCAATCAGATAATTTTCTGATATGCATTATTAATGTATAATTAAGACTTGACTTTTATTATCAGATGATTTTTTTTTTCATTGTTTACTTAAATCGGACAGACTCAACTCTGAGCGTCTGTGAGCTCCCTGAACTGTGCTGACAGGGTCGCTGTGACATGACAGTGAAGCACAGGCCGTGAGAGGTGACGGGGCAGTTTGAGCGTGTCGTCTGTGTTACTGACAGAAGCTGCGATGCAAAGGCAGAGGGATCGTCTCTGAAACAGAAGAGCATGCAGTGCATGAGCGCTCAGACATCAGGATGCTGTCTGACTTCAGCGCTGTCAGCTCTCCATTTGCTCATGTTTCACTCCACCACAGTTATGCTTTTAGTCTTTAGTCTGATAACTTGGCACAAGCCTCCTAATGATATGTGGTCTCTCACATTTAGTGTTCTGAATGCTGAGCTCAGACAAAGGAATCTGACACTGCTGATAATTGGACAGCAGTTTCTTATTTTTTAATGGGCACTTCAGTGAAATGTTCCAAAAGGTCTGAAGTAAAGAACTGTGGTGTAATTTTTATTTTGTCATTCATGACACAGGCTGAGGCTGAATAAAAGCTGATGCTTTTGTTCTGCTTTAGTCATTATTTCAGCAAATGTATTCAGATAAATAGATTATAAATGTCTACAGAGCTTCTGAGCTATTATTCACCCTGAGTGATGAGACCCAGTTTAATGCTGAGTGGTTCACAAAGGTCAGTATGCATTAAAGACGATGTGACTGTCACACCGTTTCAGCTGACAGCAGAATCAACACACAGCAAATCTTGTTTTTATCAATAAAATAAGATTTGAATCCTGTTTTTATTGGTCAAATAAAACTGATTTAATGTTATGTGTCAAGCATAATTAAATGCATGTTAACTTTTGTCCTCCGTTTACAGTAATTTCTGCAAATAAAGCTTAAACTCCTCACCAGCGCTGTTGTTCCTGTGGCGTGCATTTGCTCAGAATATCTTTTAAGTTTTCTTTAACTTGTTCAGACACTCCCAGTTTCTCCTGCAAAGGCTTCAGGAATTTCTGGAGCTCCTTTCTGTGATCCTCTCTGTGATGAAACCTGTGCAAAGTAGCTGCTGTCATGCCCAGGACACACTTGAAAAAAGAGATTTTAATCTCAATGTGTTTTTTTTTTCCTGGTTAATAAAGGTTAAAAAAATAAATAAATAAAATAAAGCTTAAAAAAATAAGTGAGGACTTGAGACTCCAGTGAAAATCATTCATATGTCAGTAGTTTCTCAACAAGTGAAAGTGCTCTGAGTTCTACATATTACATAAATATGTAGAAATTTTACAGTTAATTCCCAAAGTAAGAAGCGTCTCTCCTTTGAACATAAATTAAATGGTGCTGATTCACCTGCTCGGTTAGTTGTGAAGATTGTCAGTAAAACCACTACGGGCAGATTGTATGAAAGAGGAGCAGCGTTTACTGCAGCGGCTCAGATGTTAGCGGCTCATCGTGACCTCGCTGCTACTCTAAAACCACTTTGTCATTTTTTCTGAAATTATACATGTAAATCATTTTAATACCAAAAAGCAGAATAATTCTGAAGTGGAGGCAAATTCATTTTTTTTGTCAAAGCCACGGGGGGATGCAAACAGACAGAAGGGCCACATGTGGCTCCCACCATAAAACAACCATTTTTAGATCGATTACATAAAAAAGTTCTTTAAAGAACCTCCTGCAGGAATGGTGCCTCAGAACGATCAGGATACTGCACTGCAAACGTTAGCCAGAAGAGTCCTTTCAACACAGTTCTACTCGAAGAACCTCTTCTAAAGGGTTCATTACACATGGCTAGATTAATATTTCATACAAATTTCACAGAGCAATCAAAACATAAAGAAAAAGAAATAAATTAGGATCTTATCTTAACGTTACTGTTAATATCTCCCATATCTGTTTTCTATAAACGTACGACTGAGACTGCATGGAAGGAAGAGGGACGTGAGAGCTGCTGAAGAGCTTATGGACAGAGTTATTGTGTTTAGTGACAGAAATGTGTTTGATTCAGAGATGAAAATGTTTTGTCCTTTCAGATTGTGCACCGCACCCTGGCAGCCATGCTGGGATCCCTGGCAGCCTTGGCTGCTCTGGCTATCATTGGTGACGTAAGTCTCTGACTCTTCTCCTTTACTGATACTAAAACCATATTTATTAATTATTATTATTGTTTTTATGGATGCAAGGGTACATTCTAAATACATTACCAAAGTTTTGACATGTGAGTCACCTGTTTGTGTTCAACCCTCCCAAACCTAGCAGGTTTTCTGCTGATGATTCAGTCATACAAGCAAAAAAAAAAAAAAAAAAAATCACCATAAAATAAAAACCAAACATGTGGAAATGAGTGTTTATCAATATTTGTGAGCAGGTTATGATTGTGCCCTTAATGGCAGGTCTTTATGCCAGTTTTATGTGAATGCATTAAAAAAATTGGGTAAATGATCAAATTATAGTTCATCTGATAACATGACTGTGTTAATTAGAGCAGGAAGGTTTTTTTTTTTAACAGTGGGATTCATTCCTGAGGTTCTTTGATTAAAATGTCATGAGTTTGTCATTCATCAGCATCCTTGCATTTCCAAATTAAATCACTGGTCCGAGGTTGAGATTAGTGGCTCTTTGTGCCTCAGCGGGACGCAGCAGTGGTTTGTGGTACTTGTTCCACCTTCCACCTGCGCTTTTGTCTGCTGCCGCAAACGCAGCAGGAACTGGGCCAGCGAGGAGTTATTACAGTGCTCAGACACAGCTGTACCCACAACTTTAACACTATTAATGAGTCTGATGAAGATTTATTAACCCCGTCCTTTTGGTTTTCCCCTTCAGACCCAGAAAAATCAGCTCTGATAAATCCGTGTGCTCACATTCTTTGTGTCTCCACAGAGACCCAGTCTGGTGACAGTGGTGGAGTGGATCGACTATGAGACTCTGGCTCTTCTGTTCGGCATGGCGAGTAACTTCTCACATGTTATTGACCCAACAAATCTCAGGGCACAGATGGAGGTCTCTGATAGTCCTGGACTCTCAGCTTCACTCTGTGGCCTTTCTGTCAGTCTTCCAAATGTCTGACAATCAAATGTTACAAAACTGACAATAAAAAATCCTGTCTCCATGGAAACAAACATGTCCTGAATATGTCGGGTTTGGTGTGAAACTGAAGCGCGTGTTTGAGAAGCTTTCAGGAACAGTAACAAAGGGATGATTTCGATTTTTTTCAGTGAGAAACCGTTATGATAATTTCACCTGCATGTGACTCTGCTGCATGACTAAGAAAATGTGTAATTCTAGCAGAGAAGTGAAGTTAAACTGTTTCCATGTGATTTTATACCATTTGTAAACAGAATATTAAAGAATCCTGAAACATATTGAAGCATATCCTGAAATATCAAAAATAAACACGTAATCTTACATAATGGAAAATGTTTCTTTTTCTTCAACATCACAGATGATGCTGGTGGCCATTTTCTCAGAGACTGGCTTCTTTGATTACTGTGCAGTGAAGGTGAGTTGAATGACTTATTATTATTAATAATATACAGTAACAAATACAGTGCAGAGAGTCCTGTGAAAACTTTCTTTTTCACAGGACTCTCTGCAGTCCTGTTTGCTCGACTCCCAGCAAATTCATCCCAAGCTTAGAACGAGCAACGCTCAGAGAACCATCAAAAAACCCCAAAGAGCTCCATCTCAGTCGGCATGCTAAAGGTTAAACTTTGCTTTACTTTACTTTATTACATTTTTAGAGCATTTTTAGTGAGTTAAAGTTCCTGACAATTAGAAAAATAGTGAAGTATGGCTTGTTTGGAAGGGCTGCAGGAGAAAGGTTAATCAGCTTAAGTTTGCAAAGCTGCAGCTGAAGAAACCACAAAGAGTGCAGATGTTTGTCATGATGCACAGCAGCACGTTTGGAGGAAACCAAACTCAGCACATCAGCACAAACACCTCAGAGCAGCTGTCAGCACGGTGGAGGAGGGCTGAGGATTTGGGCTGCTTGCAGTCACTGAGTGAATACCAAACTATTCAGAGTCACATGTGAGGCCGTCTGGTCCACAGCTGAAGCTTGGACTAAACTGGGTCACCAACAGGACGATGATCCCAAGCACAGCAGCAAGCAGAACAGCTGAAAAAGAAAAGAATGACGGTGCTGCAGCGGCTCAGTCAGAGTCCAGACCTCAGCCTGACTGAATGCTGTGGTGGGACCATCAGAGAGCTGTGCATGAATGAATGCTGCAGACCTCGATGAGCTGAAGCTCCGCTGTGAAGAAGAGTGGACCAAAACTCCTCCACAGTGATGTGACAGACTGATGAAGTCACACACACAGTGATTACTTCAGCTTCTTGGAGGTGCTACAAGCTGCTGAATCAGGGGCTGGACTTTGGTCTTCACCGGACTGCAGAAAGTCCTGAGAAAACTTTTTACCCTGAGTGTAGGTACGTTTACCAGCACATGCAGTGTTCTTTTGATCCCACTGAGCCTCTTACATTTTTCTTTTGTGGGAACGTTATTATTTATTTTTGGTTGTTCATGTAAGATAATTATGATAACTTGTTTGCATATGATGAATATCTTGTGTGTAAAGTTTCACCTTATGATATTTACGGCGCTCTGTAGGATACTGAGTGATGGTGTATGAAAACAGCTGCCTGCTGGTGAGATGCTTCGAAGTTGACAGGCTTTGAGCTATTTCTGAAATTAGCAACAATACATGACACGCCTGGAGTTTTGATTTTGACTCATCCAATGTGACCAAGTTTAAGGAGGACCTTTGCAATGTAAGACAGCCTATCAAGTTTTGATGTCTATCTTTACATCCTGACCCCAAAAAATAGTAACAGCAATAACAGGCTGACAAGAGTGACATTTGTTGTGTTTCGAGGGAAAGTTCAGAAAACTGGGTCTTCAAAACAAGCAGATTTTATGGGTTTTAATTTAGAAAGAAATGTTTTTTAACTGCCTTTTCAGAAAATGAAGCACATTTTTGTGGTGCTACAAGTTTCACAGTCCTGTCTATCCTCCAAATGATAGAGGAACACACATTCTCAAATTAGTCTGTTACTCCGCCATCGAAGATAAGACGTCCATCTTCTCTTTTCAAAGAAGGTCAGAGTCTCCCATCAGGAAAACAGCTCCAGGGCGCTCCGCTCCAATACTGAATGTGCGCCGTGGCTGCTGAATGAGGTCGAACGCCTTTGTGCGTCAGGTACAACGAGTCCTCGAAAACAGGGAGATCATGCGAGCTCATGAATTTTAAGTGTGAAAAAGCTGGCGCTCCAAATTAAAATACCTTCTTATAGAAGAGCTCAGCAGCTCTCACACATTATCTAGGAAAGGTGGCCATCCTGACCCACTGCGGTAAGAGCAGGGCTTTAAAGTGGGAATCCATGTGCAGCTGGATGATATCAGATCTTGTGCTACTTATTGTGGATATTTTTATGTCATTCTTAATGCTTTTAACACATCTCAGAAGAGTCAGAACTGGTCTTCAGCAGGGTGAACTATTTCTTTTTGACTCAGTTGTACTAGATGGTAATTCCTTTCTGTGAAACAAACAAATGCTTGTAATTAACATACTAACCTGATCTCTCCATGATCTGTCTTCACTCTGCAGGCTTACCATTTATCCAGAGGAAGAGTGTGGCCCATGATCATCATCCTCTGTCTCATCGCTGCCATTTTATCTGCTTTTCTGGACAATGTGACCACTATGATGCTTTTCACTCCCGTCACCATTAGGTACAGTACAGGAGCACACACAAACACACACACACACACACACACACACACTGCTGCCCACAGCAGTGTGACTGTCCTGCACACATTGTTAAATGATCAATACCTTTATCTTCCAATATCCTTTGCATATTTTTCTGTTTATGCCACCCTTTGCAATCTAATCAGGACTAAAGGGCTTTTCTGCCTCTGTCTGATTTTGCAGGTTGTGTGAGGTGCTTAATCTAGACCCCAGACATGTCCTGATTGCAGAAGTAATCTTCACCAACATTGGAGGGGCCGCCACAGCTGTCGGAGATCCACCCAACGTGATTATAGTATCAAATCAGGACCTGCGCAGAGAAGTAGGCACTTTCACAGCTCTAATATACAGTAATCTGACACATGAACCTTCTAGTAAAGGAAACACATTACTGACAGTACAGTACTGAATGATAGATTCACTGGCTGAAAAGGGATTCAGGCTAAACATCCTGCAGGTGTTTGGTAAAAGTTTGCATGTTGCATAAAAAAATGAACATGGCCAACTTGACATCACCCACTGGCTTGTGAACTCCCACTCTGAACTCTCAGATGTTGCATTTTTTTTTTTGGTTTCATAGAGCCAGAAGGGACCATACTGAGACCAGAGTGTTCTCAGCTGGTTAGTTTGGTTAGCAAGCTGCAACCACGAACTGTATGAAGGCATTATACAAACTCATAGTGTATACCTGCCAATTAACCTGTGTAACAGGCTAATAACATACTTAAATTTCACACTTCTGTGTTGGAGCTCCACCACGTTGGATGGTCTGTTAGGCCAATGAAGCGCACAGCAGCCATATTATTGGTCAGATAATTGCATAAAAAAAATGCTCCAAAAGGCTCCAACAGCACCAACATGGTCCAGAGGCCTAGCAGACAGTTAGCAGCTACAGCCACCTGTGTTGCCATCCACCTGTCAATCAAATAGGCCACGCCCCCAACAATGCACTTTAAACTTTTAACCTCAATCCAATTTTAAGAGGTGAGTTATAAAAACATCCTTCCCCCAGTACAGCTGTTATGAAGGAGGAAATTATCTACAGAGACCAAAGCAGTTTCTGTATCAGCTGTAAACATGTTTATTTCTGCTGGAAAGTTTTAACATGGGAGTCTGTGGGGACTGACTCTCTGTGGTTGTGCTCAGCAGGTGGGCTCCAACTAGAGGTTCATGTTTGTGTGTGCTGCTACTTTGGTGTCCATGCTAGTTTCAAGAACAAAAGTAATACATAACTAACACAGCTGTAATACATGTACAAACCCAAATGTTAGATTTTTAAAAATAATAATACAATAATGTTGACTTTTCTTTTAAAAACATTTAAAAAATATTCCCTTTAATGAACAAATATTTTTGCTGCTTTATGTAAATCTGTTTTTCAAACTGGACCTTGCAAGCATTTCAGTCGGCAGGTAAAATCTGTGCAAGGACAAAGAAACACAGCTGTGCTTCACAGCATATTGAACTTTTTTACAGCTGGTTTTGAGAATGTTTCCTAAACTCAGTCATGACACTTAATTTGGCCCATCCAATAATTCTCTGTTCATGAAGAGACAGATTGAATGCATTTTCCCTTTTATTGAAACAGTGTAGATGTGAAATAATGTAGCACATCTACAGAGACCATAATGAAATAACATTTTGTGCAGTTGGTGTTTCCTTTAAGGTTAAAGTCCACTGCACTGTGCTTTTTTTAAGCCTTCATATTTCCTCTTATAAACTGAGGAATTCACAGCCTGATGTTGCATTTACAGCACATGCACATTTATGCTGTACATATAGACTTTTTTCCTGTCCTGTGAACAAATTTAATCATCTGTGTTTGCTGGGTTGTACATCTGCAATCTTTGTTCAGCGCAATCTGTCTGTGTATTTATACAGCCATGAGTGGTGACCCTTATTTACGTTGATGTGCAGGTGATGAATGGAGATGTAGTGACAATGAATCCGGTTTATATTTTTGCTGCAGGTGTCATAAATCACAGGAATTAAAAATGTCAAGAAAAAGAAAAGAAGCTGTAACCTGCCCTTATTTCAGTGCAGCTGACCAGTGTAATGGGCTGTTTTTCCTTGTGTTCTTGGTCAGAGGTTTGCATTTACATGTGGACCTACCTTTTTATACATACAAATATGACTATTTCTCCCATTCTCACATGTAATCATTTGCAACAGCTGTGAAGACTAACACCTTCTATTCCTTCACCTTCCTCTGACATAGAGCAGCAGCAGCTTACAGTATGCTGGTGAGGCGTCTACACGTGACGTGACCTCGTCTTTGGGATTAGTCTCTGGTTAAACTTGTGAAATAGACACTGCCACCACTGATGCAATAATGTGTGAAACCATGTAACATCCAGTTCTTTTCCAGTGGTGGATGGTAGAACAGTGTTTGTAATGAACCAATCTCTGCAAATACAGAGAAGCTTTCTGGTGTGTGGCTCTTTTGCAGTTTGAGCTCAACTAAATCCTGTTTGAGCAGGATTTGGTTACATGCAGGTAGATTTGTCAAAATTCAGAATGAACCCCAGGATATCTGCTGGCTGCACCAGAAACCCCTCAGAGGTGGCTGTTACCCTCAGAGGCTAAACAGGGTGTCTAATAGTCCCTATTAATCAAAACGAACCAAAAACAATCTGCAATGAGATGAATCAGAGTGAATGTAACTAAAACAGATAAAATAATGATTTAGACCTGCTTCTAGAAAGAAACCCGCATTTTAGTTTTCACAAAAATGGCAGCAAATCAGCATCAGTGAGAATTTGTTTTGTTTTTCCTTCTCACTGTCACCAGGTGCTTGCTCACAGGGGGTTGTCTGATTGTTGGGTTTTCTCTGTATTACTGTAGGGTCTTTACCTTACAATGGAAAGCACTTTGAGGTGACTTTTTGTTGTGATTTGGTGCTATATAAATAAAACTGAACTGAAGATTTTCTTACAAGGAAGCTGAGTTTGCTACCAAAATGCTAGCATCCTTCTTCTTCTGCTTCTTCAGCTGCTCCCTTTAGGGGGCGCCACAGCAAATCATCTGCCTTCATCTCACCCTATCCCAGCATCCTCCTCTGTCACACCAACCCTCTGAATGCCCTCCTTCACATCCATAATCGTCCTCTGTGGTCTTCCTCTTTTCTTCCTGCCTGGCAGCTCCATCTTCAGCATCCAGTATTTCCACCATCCCTCCTCTGTACATGTCCAAACCATCTCAGCCTTGCCTCTCTGACTTTGAGCTGTCCCTCGGATGGACTCAGTTGTAAGCCTGTCCATCCTGGTCACTCCCAATGAAGATCTGAGCATCTTCAGCTCTGCCAGCTCGGCCTCCTGTCTTTGTGTCAGTTCCAACATCTCCAAACCATCCACCATAGCAGGTCTCACTACCATCTAGTAAACCTTCCCCTTCACTCTTACTGCTCTCCTTCTGTCACAAATCACCCCTGACACTCATCTCCACCCACTCCACTCTGCCTGCACTCTCTTCTTTCTTGTGCGCTGCAGGTAACAAACAAACACCAAACAAACATCTGTGTTTTATGATCTATCTTTTGGATAAATTCTGAGATTACCACAAAATTGAACATTATTTATCATTCAGCCTTTTGGAAACCCATTTAGACACAAATTGTCAGCTGTCGCACAAATTTGGACCAAAGTGATGCGAGTCAGCAGTGACAACATTTTACCGAGGTAATCAGAGCAGGCTGTCGCTGGCCGAAAAGGGCAATGACTTGTTGGTTCCTCTCATAACCTTCACCGTTTGTATACTCAGAGGAGCATGATGCTAAATCTATACAAGAGATGACATTTTCCCAACTGCTTGATGTGACATCTGTTCAGTGTGTGTGACATTTTGGCCTTTGCTGATGCAAGCAGTATGTTGTCTGCGGGTTACTGTAGCTCCTATAGCGCCAGGCTTCCACAGCCCACCGTCCAGTTTGTCTTGGCTTCATTTCCCAGGTGACAGAACTGCAGGGATACAGACGCAACACACTCATTCAGTCATGTCTGGCTAAACACAGCTTGTGTGTGCATGCATGGTCTGCTTACCTGTTTGTTTGTTTGCATGCTGGCTCGTTTGTGTCGAGGGGATTTTTGTGATCTGGAGGTGGACAGAAAGGCACATCTGTGAAGTGTCTATGCGTTTAGGTCCTGCTCCTCATCACAATCTTTATCTTTGATTTGTTACACAGCAAAGTACCATTGTGCACATAAACTCTCTGCTATAATTTAACTGCCAAGTGGATCTGCTCCAATCAGAGTCATTGACATTGGCTCTGAAATATGGACTCGTCAGGGTCACAGCTGATGGCTGCAAACAGAAATACAAACACATCAACAAACACACACACTTTGATTCTTGAAGTCTTTCTCTCTTTTTTTGCTTTTAGTTTCATAGCTGAACACAAGATTTTGACAGGAACTGTGACATTTTTCATTAACAGCAGGTTTGTGCAGGCAGCTGTTCTCAAATCCACCAGGCTGCAGGTCACAGCAGACAGAGAGCAGGTCTCCGCGGGGGTGTGCATAAAAGAGCGGGCAGAGATGTGCTGTGCAAGTGATGAGATTAACTTTGTGATCCAAAAGGAACATGTGGACTAAATCTATTGTCTAATAATTTAGACACTTCCACTCATGTTTCCTTGGATCACCCCCTTCTTTTCTCTTCATTTTAAAATATTTTTTCCCTGTAGAGGTCACTGTTAACCAGTTTTATCACTGAATATCTGAAACTTTATTCTTCATACTGGGCAAGCATAAGAAATAAAGGCAACATGAACTACCTACAGCATCTTTAAATCTGAGCTTTATGTTATAAAGATGTTGTACAAAGAGAAATGCCAAAGGATTTATACATTTTGTTGTTTCTGAAGGGTTTTTTTTGTCAGTTTTCTTACTCATGTGCTCCATGGCACACTTCAACTAGGAGAAATCATCTGTAAGAAAAGAGGAAAATTAATTCAAAAAATGTGATCAAAATGAAAGTATTTCTGGAGTCCGGTGAGAAGCAGAACAGTGCAGTGAGCAGAATCCCAAATGATGGCAGAAGATAGTGAGCAGTGGTGGAGGAGCAGCGTAAACAGATGGCTGATGGAGATATTGAATAAAATGCCCTGAGTGAAGTGGAGATGGGGATGAGGAGGGTTGGAGACAGATCCAGGAACAGGGGCTGATGAATGAAGTGAATTTGACAGCGTGGGAAAGTCAAGTGACGAGGAAAATAGAGCAGCAAGAATCACAGAGAGGAATAAAGACAGAGCATTTGTGTGCAATAGTCAAAATCATTCCTGCAGGGAGCCCTTTAACACAGATAATGCAACATAACAGTAGCACATACACTTATTTTCCAAATGTGTGCTTGATGATTACAGTTTGGAGGGTGAATGCATCTCCTTTCATCCTTATCAAGAGTTCAGCCTTCTTAAGGCCCTTTTCTATCTAAAGGAAAACAGTCTCACATCATCGTAATGCACTCGTGTGGGCAGACAGGTCAGGCCGCTGCCTTCCTGAACCGTGAGCTTCCTTTCCTCAGAAAACCACCTGACTTTTTTCACATTGTGTCTCTGCATAAACATCTATCACTGGATGCAGTCATTGTTTTTTTTTCTCATAATAACTGAAGGCTCGGTTTGTCACCTCTGAATGAAATTTGGCCAGACGGTGAATGTCTAACACATTTTCATTATGTGTCCTACAGGGGATTGATTTTGCCAGTTTCACAGGCTACATGTTCCTTGGAATATGCCTGGTCCTTTTTACCTCATTTCCTTTCCTGCGGATGCTCTACTGGAACAAAAAACTTTACAACAAAGAGTCCATTGAAATTGTTGGTAAGTAGCAGTGCTTTGTCCATAGACTGTATAAAAAAGATGGATGTAGTCTGAAACGTGAACCAATGCAGTGATGATTTAAAACCCTAAACAGCCGAGGGTGACACCTGTGGTTGCTTAGAAGTCTGGCCTCAGTAAGCACGCTCCTGATGAATTTAGTCTCTGGTTTGAAGTCTTAATGAATGGTAAATGGACGAGTTCTTATATAAAGCTTTTCTACTCTGAGCACTCAAAGCGCTTATACAACACGTTTACATTTACCCCATTCACACAAGCACTTCCATGATTAACTAAGTACTTTTATTGTCTAACATTCACACAAATTCACACTCCAACACTTGCATCGGAGAGCAACTTGGGGTTCAGTATCTTGCCCGAGGATACTTTGGCATGCAGCCAGGAGCAGCCAGGAATCAAACCGCCAACTTTCCAATCAGTAGCTGACCTGCTCTACCTCCTGAGCTACAGCCACCCCGAATAAAATTGAATAAAATTTAAGTTTTTATTGAATGCTAATTTTATAATTAGAGTCAAAAAGGATGATAAAACTGGGGATACTTTTGGGCTACACGGATTGACAAGCTGCTACTCTGACAGTACGAAGTGTTCCTCAGTCAGATCCTCTGACTGAGCATCATTACAGTTACAGAACATCAAACTGGTGATGACAAATACTCAGAGATCTCACATTGGGCGATGATGCCCACAGTGGGTGATCCTTTATGTGTAGTCTCTGGTTTTGTCACAAATGTATCACAATTATTTGTGATGCATTTGATTAGTATTAAGAACTTTAACCCCAATAACATCTGTGCACATACTACCTCCCCAGTAAACCTTCTCAGGTGATGCATAACATTATTAACTTGGCATTATGACCTCATCCCTCTAATTTCACCTTGGGATGTATGCTGCCTTCAGTTTTCAGATGTCTGTCGTCACAGATATCACATTTCTGAATTATGTATTGCTGCTGAGAGATTCTCTGTGTGCATGATGCAGTCATTTGTGTGTGTGTGTGTGTGTGTGTGTGTGTGTGTGTGCATGCATGCATGCATGTGTATGTGTTTTAATTTATAGTTTGTTTAAATACTTTATTTGGAGATGTCTGAAAAGGTTATGCTCAGTAGAGCTGGAGCTCGATAATTTAGGAACAGAGGACCAAGCTCAGTGTTCCTCTTTAGACTATAACCCCCCCCCCCCCCCCCCCCCCCCCCCCCCCGACACACATATGCACACACGCACACAGTATAATAATATATTAATACATCCTGCTGAAGGACAGTCTTCAGAATGGGGTGATAGAGATTTCCACAACAATCACTGTTTATAAATGGAACAAAGACGGTGATCTACTTCAAAAGTTAAATTGAGCTGCCCTCCATCATGCAGGTGTAATGTACCACAATCTCTTCACATCACATACAAAATAAGCCATCTTGATTTCCCATCACCTCAGTGTCAGTGCTGCTGCGCCCCCATCTCTGCCTGCTGTTTCAACCCCTCCACCACCTCGGTCTTCCCCACGTTTAGTTTAGTCGGCACCACTACAGTCAAACTACAGCTGTGAAAAACTAAGTACTCCCTTACTGTTTATGTAGGAATTAGGAGGGTAAGGCAGGAGCTGCTGATCAAATGCATTTGATTACCTGATCAGCAGCAGGTGTGAGCACCTCTGTAAAAGCCAAATTTTTGCAGTTTGCTGGTCTGAAGCATTCAGGTGTGTTAACACAAAGCCACAATCTTCCCAGGAGAGGACGTCCCAGCAAATTCACCCAGAGGTCAGACCGTGCAATGCTCAGAGAACCTGCAAAGAACCAAAGAGCTCCATCTCAAACTCTACAGGCCTAGCATGTTAAGGTTAAAGTTCATGAAGGCACAATAAGAAACAGACTGAACAGGTATGGCTTGTTTGGAAGGGCTGCAGGGAACATGGCAGCGCAGCTTAGGTTTGGAAAGACTTCTGGAATGATGTCCTTTGGGCAGACAGGACCAAAGTGGAGATGTTTGTCCATGATGCACAGCAGCACGTTTGGAGGAAACCAAATGTGAAGCCATGTGTCCCACAGCTGAAGCTCAGCAGATCTTGGCTCCTATTGAATCTGATTGAAATACTCTGGTGGGACCTTCAGAGAGCTGTGAATAAAACATTGCCTGCAAATTTTAACGAACTGAAGCGACACTATAAAGAGTGGGCCAAACTTTCCTCCCCAACAATGTGAGACACTGACAAAGTCACACAGAAAACAATAACTTCAAGTTATTGCTGCTAAATGAGGTTCTATAAGCTACTGTGAAGTTAGTTTTTGGTAACTTTGTTTGTAAGTTTGTGGTAAGGCTCTGTTTTGGGGCCTTCCCACCCTTCCATATATACAGTGCATGTGGAAAGCATAAAGGTGGGGAGTGCATCAGCCAACAGGTATGACATTGATTGGGCCGGCCTTGAGATGGGTTGCAAATTGGCTTGGAGATGCGCATCAAACGTAGGCAGGCTAAAACAACTCAAATAACACACCTGTGTGAGGTTTGGCAGTTGAATGCTTAGAGCACGGGTGTCAAACTCCAGGCCTCGAGGGCCGGTGTCCTGCAGGTTTTAGATGTGTCCCTGATCCAACACACCTGAATCAAATGGCTGAATTACCTCCTCAGTCTGCAGGCGAGTTCTCCAGAGTCCTGCTAATGACTTCTGTATTTGACTCAGGTGTGTTGAAGCAAAGACACATCTAAAACCTGCAGGGCACCGGCCCTCGAGGCCTGGAGTTTGACACCCCTGGCTCAGAGGGGTATCAGTGGAAACATCAGCTGACATGGCATGTCTGAGCTGATGCTGCGTTTGGTTTGTGACATACATGAACAAAGTGATGAGCTTGGAGCCTAGATGCCAAACTTGAGGCCTCTTAGTTCTGAGTGGACTAAGTTTACAACTACTTTGATAAAACAAACTTTTTGCCCTTTAAAAATGTTAAAGTATTCATGATGATGACCTAACTCGGACATCGTTTAGCGGCGTGGAACGCCTTTATCTCCTTCTTTCACCAGCTCACCTCTTTCAAGAGTCTGGTGACTCACAGTGTCCCAGACACCACACCGCTCATGTGAGAAAACCCCTTTACGCTGATGTTCAGCTGTTGGCTCTGACTAGTTGGCAGTGAACAGACTCACTCATCCAGAGAGCAGTCTGATAGCAGCACGAGACTCCTTTCTTTTCTATTATAAAAGCTATTCAGCTAATCTGCTGTACCAAAGTTCTTTTTGTGTATCTTCTTAATTATCCAGCAACAGGAAAGAAAATGATTTGGCCATCCCCGAAGACTGAACACTGTCCAGAGAAAGAGATCACAGACACCACAGAGTGTTGGGAGGATGACTGTCCTCCATCATATTGTGTTACTGTAGATCTGTGCACGTGAGACCCCGGGGACTTAGATAATAAGTACACAAAACAAAATACCAGGAATATTTGTTTGAAATCTTCCAGAAACACAGTCACCTCCTATCATTGTTTACCCACACTATCACACTGCCCCCCTGAGATGACCCCACCCCAGCATGGGATGATTGAAGCAGAGACCACGAGACTGCTCAGGGGTCACCACAATGCTCACATTTGAGATGTGAACAACACTGACAGTTGGGAGCTGCGCTGTCACACTGAGCCGCAGGCAAACTGAAGGAAGCTGTTACCAATCACCACGGTGACCGTTCAGTCCAGGCCTGCTGGTCCATCTGTAAATCCTGCCCCGTGGAGTTCCTGCTTCTCCTGCCAGCCTGGCCTTGCTAGGAGTGCATGTGGCTGGATAAGCTCCCCCCCACCACAGCTGGTAATTGTGCAGATTTGCTTACAGGAAATGTTTTTCCCCTCTGTGCTGCTTAGATCTTATTAAGATCACCTAGCAACCTTCCTGAAAAAGAACGGCAACTACTGATATCTACATATGGGTCCTCCTCCCTCAGGCTGTATCTGTGTTTGAGCATTGGCGGTTCCTCGGTTGGTCAGCGCCCCCGTCGCCTGGCTGCATTAGGCCCTCTGCGGGGACTCACACAGCATATGGACTGAAAATGTCATGATGTTCTCTCAGCTGTAGAAGACATTACCAAACAAATCTCCACTATAAATGTGCTACATCCTGCTACTGAGCTTTCTCACTGTGACTGTGCAGTCTGTAAGTTTAACATGAACTTAACAGGTAGTGTTCTCTCCTGCTCTGTTTGCCCTGCAGAACTCAAGCATGAGATCCTGGTCTGGAGGCAAACGGCTCAGCGCATAAACCCCGCCAGCCGAGAGGAGACAGCTGTGAAATGTCTTTTAATGCAAAAAGTCCTCAACCTGGAAAGTCTCCTGCGCAAAATGATGAAAACCTTCCAAAGGTTAAAAAAGCACAGAACATTCAGAAACATCTTGTCTGTACTGTTCATGTTACCTTATGTAGATCTTAACAAAATATTAGCAGTGTCTGCTTTTGTAATTACACTTGTCATGAATTGGCTCATTAAAACATGCATTATTGATTATTAATGATAACTGTAAAGTCATAAATATGTTCCCGCCATTTTGGATCTTGACTCAGTGTTTCGACACAAACTCAGTCCAAACTTTTGACCGGTACTGTATTTTATCCAGTCTTCACTAGTCTTGGTACACACAGGAAAAGCAGTGCAGAGAGGACCCAAATGCAAAACACAGAGGAGGCTAAACTCCCCCCAAACTTTATTTGTCTGATGCAGAATGTCAGGAGAACAAACAGGGAGCTCAACAATCTGACAAAGATGGTATATATGTGCACACAGTGCGGTTGACTGAGGATAAGAAACAGGTGAAATGAGATCAGGTGAAAATAATCAGACCCAGGTGAAGACAGTCACGGAAGTCAGGAAGTAAAAGTAGACATAAGGTAGTTAAGAAAACCAACTATCAAGGCAAATGACCAAGACATGAAGACTAACACTAATATAATAACAGACGGGGGAACCGCTAACACACAGGCAGCACAGAAAAACACAGAACACACAAACGAATACCACAAAAATCAAACTCAGTAAATACTAAACAAAAAACCTGGGATGATGACACACACCACCGACTGGCCAGTGTACACACTGAGACTGCGAAGAAAACGGACGAACAAGACATCCTTTCACCACAAGGGGTCACTATGGTAGGCAGGAAAGAGGAAATTTCTCACAAAAGGCTAGAAACACGGTTCTACTTTTAAAATGTGGGGTCATGGGGTCATACCGGTTTGTCAAAAACAGTCAGTAGTACAGCTGTGTGTTTAGCTGGCTGCTGTCAGATACAAGAACCACAAGCAACAGTCACACTGTGACTGCACCGAGGTGTTTGTTTTTTTACTTCTGAAATTAGACGTAAAGTAGAAGTACTCTCCCTGAGGTCAGTGCATGCATGTTATCCCCGTCAGACCTCAGGCTTCTCTGAGCACTCAGCTTCAGACTGTTTGTTTCTACTCCAGGATCAGCACGATCTCAGTGAGAGCGGATATCAGAAGAAAATCACGCGAAGCATTGGACCAACAGTCCAACATTAGAAATATGGAGCAGGAGCAGAGCATGATAGGTCCCCTCTAATTATTTAAAACACAGCATGGCACTGAGCATGACATGTTCAGTTTCATCTGAAGTCCAGAAAT
Source organism: Archocentrus centrarchus (assembly GCF_007364275.1). NCBI lineage: Eukaryota > Metazoa > Chordata > Actinopteri > Cichliformes > Cichlidae > Archocentrus > Archocentrus centrarchus. The sequence continues at coordinate 35,666,566 of NC_044349.1, read as the reverse complement.
AGTTTGTTTTTTCCCTGTTCCTATTTTTCTGTGCCTGCTTTCCGGACCGTCATAGCAATTACAGCAAACCCATAAATACAAATTTTGAAGAGCAGGATATGCAGAAATAGATCCTTAACACCGCACAGCACTCAGTATGTGGTTATAAAGAGGCACCATGTTTCTACGAGATGATATTTTTCCATTTTCTTTCTGTTTATTAATTCCCAGTGCATTCAGTTAATGCGAGATTTCAATGTTGCTGTTTATGACAGACAAATTTCTCAGGAGGATAAGAACTGGGAGCAAAACATCCAAGAACTGCAGAAGAAGGTAGGCTTTGATTCCTCACCTCGGTCACTGTGACTGATGTAATCTCAGTAATGAAGTAAGTCTAGTCTTTGAACGTTCACTTAAGACAAATCCTGTCATTCATGTGATAAAATCACCTTTCCCACCTTTCACAATAAAAACCAAAACATTTTCCTCCCCCACAGCACAGAATAACTGACAAGGTCCTGCTGGTGAAGTGCGTGTCCGTCCTTGGCGTTGTGATCTTCATGTTCTTTCTCAACTCCTTCGTTCCCAGAATTCATCTCGATCTCGGTAAGCCCGGCACGCTCTCATTATTGCACTGTTGCTGCTGGCCTCACTGTCATGTAATTATGATACAGCTTCCTGTATCCTTGCAATTTAAAAGAGCGTAAATAATGGGCTGACTAGCGAATGAAACCAACAAATTACACGGCTACAGAGCTGCAATTAAACCCACCATGTTCAATCCATCCATGTGCTTTTGAGCCCAGATTGAAGAACAAAATTTCAGGAAAGCTGCAAAAGGCTCTTAAAATACTGGACCAAAATTTTGTGCAAAAATAGGCAGTGCAAAATTTAACTCTGGAAATTTTATTCAGTGGAATTACTCAGTATGTTAGATGTAGATCTAAATTTTGATATTTTGTTCAAATTCCCATGTTCAATTTTACAGAAAATGCATTTCTTCCATTACATTTTGTAAACCATCATTTAGAAACATGCTCCATTCAGACCTGTGTACCCACGCCTGATCAGCCTTTTATTTTACCAAAAATTAAAAATGTTTGCATTCCCATTTCCAAAGTGTTGCTGTTGTGTTACGTTTTGGGCAAAGGGTGGGCCAACATTATATTAAACCCTGTGGATTAAGAATAGGATGTCACTCAAGTTCATATGTGTGTGAAGGCAGACGAGCGAATACTTTTGGCAGTATAGTGTCTCTGACTCTCTCTGATTCTGAGTAAGTTGCCTTTAAATCCAACACAATAAAACACAGACCCACACAGGAGGAGCTTGCTGGGGGCCCTCTCCCTTTCCTGGGAGAGAGCCCACTGTTTCAGAGGGCTAATGAGTCAGTGGCTAATGAGCCTCAGGGGAGAGCAAGAGAGCAGGTTATCTGTTAATCCAAAGGTCAGCGGTTTGAGTCCTGGCTCCTGACAGTCTGGGGTGATATACTGACCCCCTAATTACCTGTACATCCTTTGGAGTGTGTGTGACAGTAATAGTAATGGTGCACGGATTGCACTATTAATTACTATTTTACTATTCTATTCACATGATTAGTTTAAGACTTTAGAGGTTTTTTTTCTTCAAATCTGAGATTCATACTGGTGCAGTCACAGTCCACCCAGTAGATCCTGTTTGCCCAGCAAGCCCCTCTGGCTTGGCCTTTCATCCCTGCTCTCACACCGCCTCCCCTACAGCTTGCCGAAGTGCTCTCTCCCTCATTCAAGTGGAAATCTGTCTCTGCAGCTCCCACCGTGCCTCCTGAGCAGTGCCGGATAACCCGGGGTCTCAGTGGATCCGCATGCTCATGCATGCTGCAGAAAATCAAATCCCCTCTTCTTTTAGGGCTTTCTCGATCCCTTTGTATTCTCTGCATTTTTAAAATGATCTCAGTTGTGTAATCACGGCCACAGGAGAACATCTCATTGCCCTGTTGGATTTTTCACTTTTCCAAAGCTTCTAAACAGACCAGCTCATTCAAAGCTGATAATCGGTCTTTGTGTTTGACTAACTGACGTGCCCATTATATGCTTGGATCACGGTCAAACAATAATTAGCCCAGTTTCAGGCTAAAACAAAATGATGAACCAGAGCCCAAGAAAACAGCTGCAAAAGGTTAAAAACACAAACTGGGAAATGAGCACAGGAAACGCACGGGAGGGAAACGGACCGTCCGACAAGAAGAAAAGGAGAAGACAGGATTACAAACCCAGTTCCAAAAAGGTCGGGTCTCTGTGTAAACTTCAAATAAAAACAGAATGCAATGATTTGTAAATCTCATAAACCCAGATTTTATTCACGATCGAACACAGAAAATGCCAAATGTTTAAAGTGAGAACATTTTAATGAGAATCTGAGCTCATTGTGAATGTGATGGCAGCAACGCGTCTCTAAAAGCTGTTACAGGGCCGTGCTTCCCGCTGTGCAGCATCCCGTCTGCTTTAACAACAGTCCAGAAACATCTGGATACTGAGGAGGGCAGCTGCTGGACTTTGGGAGAGGAATGTTGTCCCATTCTGTTGTCTAGCATCGTCCTGCTGAAATACGAAGGCCTTCACTGAAGAAGACCTTTCAGCACTGATGGAGCCTTTCCAGATGTACCAGCTGCCAGTTCCACTGATGCACCCCCATACCCCATCAGAGATGCAGGCTCTGAACTGAGCTGATAACAAGTCAGATGGTCCCTCTGCTCTTTAGTCCGGAGGACACGCCATCTGTGTTTCCCAAAAAGAATTTCACATTTGGATTCGTCTGACTTCCGTTTCCACTTTGTCTCAGTCCATTTTTAATGAGCTTTGGCTCAGAGAAGGTGTTTCTGGATCATGTTCACAGACAGTGATTTCTGGAAGTGCTCCTGAGCCCACGCACTGATTTCCAGGACAGAATCGGGCCTTTTTTTTACTGCAGTGCTGCCTGAGAAAAAACATCAGATTTTTAAATCACCAAATCTCAGTATCAGTCTTAAAACTGGCTGTTGGTTGAGTTCTAATCTACACACACACACACACACACACACACACACACACACACACACACACACACACACACACACACACACACACACACACAGGTAAAATGAATGCGATCAGGTCATTGATTATACAAAGGAGGGGAAGGAACAAAGGCAGGAAGTAAGGTCCCAGCAAGACACACGCGAAACACGTCTGCAGAGTAAAACAGAAAGAAAGCAAAAGACAAAGAACTCTAACACTAAACATGAAGACAGATGGAGGGGAACACAGAAGAAAATGGGAAGAAAACATCACAGGAAGTCATTTTTAATTTATTTGCAAAAAATCACAACTTTGATATTTGTGGCAAATCTAAATTGTTCCTCAGTATCTGAACTGCTGCAGCATGCAGCGTTAAGATGAGATTATCACCACCAGGTTATCAAGTTCAACACAATCTTATTGCAGTTTGGGAAATGGTCTCCTCTAATCTACTGATTCCTGTTCCTGGACACAAATTTCACACCCTTACCGCCACTTGGAAGAGCTGCAGACATGAAATATGCTTCCTCAAAAATACATTTCAAACTGTGCAATATTGTTGAAATCAGAGACACCCTGTCTCAGAGTGATGCTGATAAACTACCTCATGTATTTATTCCAGGTAATTCATCATTATCAGGCTGTTTTAACACGTCCTGAAAAGAGAGAGCATATTTCTCCCATATTGACTTCCTGTTAGATCCAGAATCAAACTTTCTTCTCCTCACTTACAAAGTCCTGAATAATCAGGGCCTGTCATATCTTTAAGGCCTCATTGTACCATATTATCCTAACAGAGCACTTCTGTCAGACTGCAGGCTTACTTTTGGTTCACAGAGTTTCCAAGAGTAGAGTGGGAGGCAGAGCCTTCAGCTTTCAGGCCCCTCTCCTGTGGAAACATCCCTTATTTATGCTGCTATAGGCTCAGGCTGCTGGAGGGCTTCCCATGATGCACTGGGCATTTCATCTCCACTCACATCTTTTTACTCCCCGTGTTCTTATGTGCTGCTGCTGTATGTCATTAACTGCTGTCTTGAGTTTTGTCTTCATCTCTCTGCTCTTTTTCTCTCTTCTCTTTCCCCAAATCCGCCAACTGGTCGTGGCAGACAGCTGCACCTCCCCGGTCCTGGTTCTGTTGGAGGTCTCTTCTTGTCCCACTTCCTTTACCTTGCAATATAAAGCACCGAGAGAGGGCATTGCTGTCGGTGTTATGTAAATTAATCTGAATTAAAACTGAAAAAAATGTGACAGTGTGTGTCCATGAACGCAAAGAAACTGATTTCTTTTTTGTGCCTATGTCAAATTATGCTGTAAGGTTGACTCTGCGTGCAGGCGTGAATCTCATGGATGTTGCCAATCATCTGATGCAAAAACACCTTCAGTGTTTTTCATGAAATGCTGCCATGTCTCTTAAACACAGTGGTTCAGGTGAGGTGGTTGTTTCTGCGTGACACTTCTGACTGTGATGTCTCAAATGTGCACTGAGCAAATAATCTTAATGATCTTATTAATGCTAACACTATCCCTAAATGAAGATGGCTGTCATCATACGCTCTCTGTCACCCCCCCGTCTCGCTGCTGAGGCCGCTCAGCCACCAAACATGCTTGGTTAATTACAGGTGCTGCTCAGGTTGCCTTGCTGTGACATTTGTTAAATGGGAATGACCCCACAGCTGCATGTTCTGTCCCCACGGAGGGACAGGAGCAGGTCCAAACACAGCTCTCATTAATGCACACAGGTGAGAGTCAGATTCATCTTCTGCGGCAGTCCCAGGCTTTTCATTTACATGGCTTTTAAAAATTGAGCCTCATTAAAACTTCATTAACTTTACATGCTAAGATTTAATTTCAGTCTGATTATTGCCTGCTCGTTTGATCCCTCTAATGTGCCTGTGGTGTTGTGGGTTACATCTGTGGTAAGGATGATCCCTGGGCCAAAATCAGGAGAGTGCACCAGTGAAGTCAGTAATAAGGTCCATATGTGATTTCTTTTTTTTTTAATCAGAATTATTATTTTTCATTTTTTGAAAATGTTTATGTTGGTTAAATTCCAAGATTTGCTTTCAATCATTGGATTGAAAAATAAGCCTGAAGCATGAGCACAGATCTCTTTATCATTTGGCTTTAGCCTTGTGATCATTTACTTTGGTCTGTGTACCTTAAAGACAACGATGAGAGATTTTTACAGCATATTCTTCATCTCAGATGCTGCTGTCTGATGTTTGACAGTCTATCAGCTGCTCTGACTTAAAGCTCTCCTTGACTGGAGAGCCCTTTAGGCCTGTCTGCTGCTTACTCCCATACAGGAAGCAGCTTCAGGTAAATTAGTGCAGAGATGAAATCATATCTTAAAATTTTTATGTTGCTTGAAATTTTCATAGTACTTTGCAGTGTTTGATCTATTTCTTATTCTTCAGTTATTGAATTATTCCCCCACTATTTCCCAGAATGACACAGTTAATGACACAGGATAAACTGCACCACAATCCAGTGTAAGACAAATAAGGATTCTTAAGGTTTCTGTGTGAATGCTGGACGTGCAAACAGCAACTACACCGATGAGCTGTCACACTAAAACACCAAGTGATGAGCACTGATTATCTCCGGTGTTCTGATGGGAGACTGTGGGTTCTGGCATTCATGTGGATGTGACTTTACAGACTAGCATAGCTCTGGCTGATGGTCGTATCATCTTTCAATATCATAAAACATCTCGGACCAACTTGAAAAAAATCCCTCAACTCAAGACAGCAGTCACTCACTCACAGGGCTCGTTTCTCTGCCTTTCTGGCTAATTTTTACTAAAATATCTTTTTTACTTTGTGATGTTTGGTTTCTCTATTATAAAGTCCTCAGTTTTGTCCCTTTGATTTTGTGTTCCTTCTTTCTTTATCACTGTTTTTGTCTGAGAGTTCATTCTTGGGTGCCCCTTTCAGTTTACTTCTTATTTTATTTTGAAGGTTAAATCCTCAGGAGGCTGTTTGTCCTTCCTTCCTGTGTTCATTTTCAGTTCAGTTTTAATAGCTCCAAATCACAACAAACAGTCACCTAAAGGTGCTTTATATTGTAAGGTAAAGACACTATAATAAAAAAAGGAAAATTTCCTGCTCTTCTCTCCTCTGCCCCCCCCCCCCCCTCATCTTTGTTGAATCAGTATCTCCCAAAGTGCCCGATGTGCCTTTTCCTCATTGTTGATCTGTTGTGTTTATCCTGTTTGGAGCTATTTGCTTAATGGGCTTTGGTGATCCTGTCTCTGCACCTAAGTTTGAATTAAAAGTTCTCGTTAGAGCTGTGTGAAAGAAACAAGCTAATCAGGCAGTGTAAAGTTTATACAAGCAAGCCGGGTGCAGTCTGAACAAAATGTGAAGAGGATAATGTTGCTCTTTATGTTTCTCTCTCCACCTCATTTCCCATTGCCCAGCTGTTGACAATCACTTTCTATTTTTAACTTTATTATGATTTTCATCACAGAATTTTTGCTCTTTATTATTGCCTTTGGAGTAAAGTCATTTTGGAGATCTAAAATGGCTGCTAAAAACACCAGTTCAGCAGGTTCTTAACATGTAAACATGCTGTTACGGTGCAATATTATGTTAGGTTTGTTTTTCGGTCTTCTCATCAGACTTTCTGAATGTAATCTTCCCTCTGTTGCGCTCTGTTTTCTGTCTTCCATTGCACTGCCTTTTTCACTAATTCCCTTCAGTTGTGAAATTATTTCCCCAAAGGCCTCGGCCAAGGCAATTACTGGTACTCACCTGTTTAATCAAATTTTCTCCAAGTGGATGCACTCTCTTCCCTCATTCAGAAACACTGATTGTAAATATCAGCGGGCTGGTGCCAACTCCCGTCCTCCACACTGGAATGTGATGAAATGTCTGTGATAATGAACACTTCATCAAACCCACACACACGGACCAAATGCTTTAGCCATTGTTTTCAGCAGGTACCACTTCATTTCTATGATCTCTTTGTTAGTTCATACTGAGGGCATGTGCTGAAAACTGGGATGGGCTGGCTGCATCCTGGGGACGGATGCAGCCAGCCCATCCTCTGAAGCCCCCTGCTTCAGAGGATGGGCTGATGTGGATGAGTGTGCATCTTTGTGCCTTTATCCTTATCTCTGAACAGTATGCCTGGGAATGGGGCTTGTTGTGCCTTTGGCCCATGTGGGACAGGATTGAGGAAGGTGTGAAGGGTTGGCCCTCCCTACTTCTCCCCACTAGTCACTACTGCCTGCTCCCTTGGGGGTTGTGGTTTGGGGCGGTATGGACCTCTTTGGCGTGGGAGAGCTTCTCCTGGGTGGCGAGTGGTTCTTGGAGTGTGTGGGGGGGTGGGGGTGCCTGGTTCTCTGAGTTCTTGCTCTTTGGCTGTGGGGCCTCCCTCTTCCTTCTACTGGGCTGGGCATGCGATTGCCAGCAGAATGTGTGGCCTTAGAGGTGGACGGTCCGGGTCTCTGCCTCTGGATTCTGGGGGGGCATTTTACTACTTGTACTTTTTCCTCTTATTCATATCTTTTTTCTCCCCTTTTCTTTTTTCTTTCTTGCTTTTTGTCCTGCCTGTCAGCTCTGCCATTGCCATAATACATATACACTTTTGTGAACAATAACACAAATGAATAAATAAGTAAAATAAAAGAATAACACTAACAAGAGGAGCCTATGGAGAATTTATAGAGCTCATCTTGGAAAAACAACTGTGTTTGGCACAACAGTGCATTCAGATCATAATTCTGATTGCAAAAGCTGCTGGACAGGCTTTATAAAAAACAAACAAACAAACATGGCAGCACAGCTGCATCTAATCAAACCACAAGACTTCTGGAACAAACAAGACCAAAGTGGAGATGTTTGTCCATAATGCACCGCAGCACATTTGGAGGAAACCAAACTCAGCATATCAGCACAAACACCTCAGACCAGCTGTCAGCACGGTGGTGGAAGGCTGAGGATCTGTGCTTGTTTTGTAGCCACAGGCAGTTTGGAGTTACCTTGGAGTCAATGAGTCTGCTGTGCAATAGCTTGGCCAAAATTGGATCCTACAGCAGAATAATGATCTCAAGCACAGCAGCAAATTTACAACATAATGACTGGAAAAGAAAAGAATGAAGGTGCTGCAACGGCCCAGTAAAAGTCAACCCGACTGAATGCTGTGGTGGGACCTTCAGAGAGCTGTGCATGAATGTATGCTGCAAACCTCAATAAACTGAAGCAACACTGTAAAAGAGGAGTGGGCCAAAAATTCCTCCATAACCATGTGAGAGACTGATAAAGTCACACAGAAAATATTCACTTAAAGTTATTGCTGCTAAAGGAGGTTCTAGAAGCTACTGAGGTTTCCGTAGACTGTATGCAGTCCTGTGAAAAACTCACAGGCCAGTTTTCTTTACAAAAACATTTGTTTCAGATGTTTTTGGATGACTAATAACCTGTATGTAAAGACTCAGTGTTTAACCTTTAATAAACATTTTTGAGCAGTCTTCTGATATAAATTTGTGAAAATCTGTGACTTGAAGCTCAGAGTTTTTATGTCTATGAACATGTTTTCTTGCTCTAAAGGGAGATGTCAGATGATTTTTCTTGTTCTCTCTCAGGTTGGATCGCTATCTTGGGTGCGCTCTGGCTTTTGGTTCTGGCTGACATTCAGGATTTCGAGATCATCTTGCACAGAGTGGAGTGGGCCACGCTGCTGTTTTTTGCCGGTCTCTTCGTTTTGATGGAGGTATTTAACATACAGGCCGTGTTTCTGGCATCTAACAGAAAGCTCATTTCTATTTTTTCCCAAGGGATTTTGGACTACAAACCGAACAGTGAAAACTAAAAACTGATGCCAAACAACAACTTTTAATTAGAGCCACTTGAAGCATCCAGATCTAAGATAAATGTAGGTTTGGCTTGGCTCTGCTCTGACAACCATCTTCACAAGACTAAAGAAAAACAGAACCAGTGCATAGATTCAATTGACAGTACAGCTGGCAGTCAGCTCACAATGTGCAAAGTAATTATCTGTATTTTCACCCATGAGCCTCAATGAAAGGATGAAAAGAGAAGTGTACTGTCAGCACAGCGAGGGCTTTGTTGTTTCTGTCCTGTGAGTCTTTGTGGGCAAAACTACAACACAGTATCGAGGCAGTGAAGAAGTACTCACCAGCATATGAATACTATTCAATATCAGGAATGATAACACGGATATATTTGTCTCTATCTATTTAATAGCTACTAAATAGAAATCAAATTGCTTTTCTTCTCTTGGTTTAGTCTCACCTTTAAGTAATTCTCTCCTAATGTCTTTTTTCATATTAATCTTTTTTTCTTCTTTTTTCAGGCCTTAGCCCAGCTGCAACTTATTGACTATATTGGAGAACAGACAGCACTGCTTATAAAAGTAAGTTTCCCTTTAAATGTGAACCTTTACAGTCATCTCTCAGGTCTCCATGCCACTGGCATCATTGATAATTGGGCACAGGTGATGCGATATTGCATTTCATGCATATCGATCCTTTTGTTCTGCACGGCTCTGAATTCAATTATTTTCTTTGCATCTGATTCCTGCCGGCGGCTGAAGGGTTCTAAAGTAATTTTCGCCCGTATTCTTGCCTCTGTGCATCATGCAAGCGAGGTGTCTCTTAGAGAATTGCACCAGTAATAGGTACGTCAGCTTGTGTTTAGACTGTGCGCCTCTATAAGCCCAATAATCACACATGACAGGTAGTGTGCTATTCATGGTCTGTGACCCACTCAGAGTCCCTGAACGATGGACAACACGCTGTGAGAGCTGCATGGCTTTTCTCTCTTCATAGGGCTGCAGGGCAGTATGAATGAAAGGAGGAGACTCTGTTTTCTTTACTGTGGCCATGAAGAGGGTTCAAATGACACCACATGTAGGGGACCGGCCTCGGTGTGTGTGTACAGCAGAGCTCTTGAGATAACACTCAAAGCCACCACCTATGGTTGTGTCACACATTCAAACAGCTTCATCCTCTCAGCTGTCGCTCCCCGAGGAGAGGTTTGGTGTCAGAGACTGAACATAATTGTTGTGTTTGATTAAAATCAGTGACAGAAGAGGGAGGGTGTGTGCGTGTGAGCGGCAATAAAAGTAGCAGTTATCTGTCATTCTGATTATCTCCCCCCTCAGGCGGTGCCAGAAGACCAGCGCTTGGCTATAGCCATTATCTTGGTGATGTGGGTCTCGGCTTTGGCTTCTTCTCTCATTGACAACATTCCCTTCACTGCCACGATGGTAAGAGGTGTCAGCCTGATTTCATGCTGCAGTATACCTCACAAGCACAGGCTCACTCTTGTACAAGCAAGTCACATGCAGATTCTGTGACATGGAAGAGAGAGCTGCAACAATTAAATGAAATCCCAGGAACAGCTGAGATACTACAACACATTGTAATACAAGTGCAATATGAATACATAATGCAGAGATGTAATCAGGGTTTAGAAATTAGAGATCCAGTTATTTTTCTCTTAGTGTTTAAGGTGTAGCACCTGTGCTCCAATCAGCAGCTCCACTTCTGAAGAGACCAGGTCCTACAGTTGCAGTTGTCATGTATGGCTGTGTGGCAAGCAGGGTTGGACCCAAATACAGGACGCGTGGAACTGGAGCTTAACTGAAACCACTTTATTCCTGGAGGCTCTTATGTAGTACAAAACAAAACCCAAAACCAAGGTAGGACGTGAGTCTATTAAACTGAACCTTGGAAACAAGACTAAAGCACTAGATGGGAAAACACAGCATGAGGTGGAGGCACAAAAACCAAATGAAACTAATAACAAAGGAAGCAAAACCGAACACAAAGCACAGGGAACACGAGACTGTCAAAATAAAACAGGAAGTGACCAAACAAGATACAAACGCGGACAAAAAAGTGAGAGAGTCCAAAAAAAAAAGTAGTCCAGGGGTCGCCCAGCCGAAGGGAACAGAACAAAAAGCAGCAGCACAAAGCTGGAAAAACAGTTCGAAACTGGGTGCTGGAATGGAGCAAAACAGAGGCCAAACAGTTCAGGAGGCCGGACGCAGTGCCAGCTGCAGGGAATAGGCAGCACAGGAGGCCAGAATAGTTCAGGGGGTCTGCCAGGAAATCCACAGCCAAAGCTAAGCAGTTCTGGGGGCCGTCCACGATGCCAGAGGCAGTGACAAACACACGCAGGAGGCCGGCCGCGGGACCAGCTGCGGCGACGAAGACACTCGGGGAGCCATCTGCGGTGGAGGTGAACGAAGAAGGTGATGATGGACCCCTTCAGACACCAGTGGCGTTAGACCCACGAAGGGCACCACAAAAGGAATCACACACACACTGAGAAAAACAGACACAAGAGAATCCACACTACAAGGGAGGGACACTAAAGAAAGACACAGGGAAAACTAAACTCTGAAGCTAAGGGAATGGAAGCTTAAACACCACATACACACAAGGAAACAATGTGTGTGTGGTGTTTAGGTTGGGAAGGGAAACTAAACACAGAAAAGGGTCAAGACATGAGCACAAAACAGACACAGGAACACAAACACGGGGAAGACCAGAACAAAGGGAAACAGAACAAAATACAAGTAACTGAGACCAAAAACAGAATACAAAACTGCAACAAACACAGAAGCTAAACTATATGAAAAACTACTAAACCCAACCAGAAATATAACAAAAAAAACCCATAACGAACCATAACAGCAATACAATCAAATCCCAGCAACTGCGAATGTAGAAATATGGAAGATGACTGCTGTGTGCATAAAACAAAATCACAAAATACAGAATTATTGTTTTACTTAAGAGTAAAATGGCACGAGGGAAAAAGTTGACTCTGGCCTTACTGTACCTCTGACTCCTGAACCAACCAATTGCAGTTCCTCATGAGTCAACCTAACCCCCTAAACACAACCCAATCAGAGGCACTGTAGGGTGGGCCATAACTTTGAAAAGACTCTAGGGGAATTCTACAAAGTAAAAGCCATCTAGAGTGTTGATTTGTGCCAATTCTTTTCTTTTGGAGAAAAAAAAGATTGAGGTCCAGACCTCAGTGACCTCCTATGATGATAATAGGTAAAATACATTTTTCCTATCATGTGAGTGCCTTCTCTGTGCTTTTTAAAGCAATTTAAAGGTTAAAATGTTGATTTTTAAAACAGAGTTAAGGTCAGTAATTATTAGTAAGGTATTGAATACAGTTTTAAACTTTGACTATTTTTTGAAGCTGTTATGTGTTATTTAGTCTGATGCAGGAGAAAAACAAACTCACAAAGTGAATGATGAGAGCAGAACATAAAAATAAAGTTAGGATGTGACTGAAAACTGTATTGTCTACAAAATTGTGTCTTTCTGTACAAAGTAGACGTGCTTTCATCAGATTATGCAGATGCAGATATATCTCAGTTATTTCCGTTAAAACTGTCTGGCCAGCTACTGCCTCACCACTTCTGTTTTCAGCTGTCTGTTTTCCCCAAAATTAATAGATTCAGCAGAGATCAGTGTTTCAGAGGAGTGCCTCTGTGCTCAATTAAAATGACACTGAGAAAAGAGAAAGATGTTATCCCACTGACAGAATGAGATGCTGCCTCGGAGAATTAAACCATCACATTTGACTCGTCAGTGTGTCCATGGGGTTTTTGAAAATGTCCTTTTCTCTGATAGTTTTTCCCTATTTTCAGGCCCATGCAAGAATTGCTCTACCTGAAAAGAAGAGCACTTCAAAGTGCGTCACTTTTCAATTCAGTTCACTGCTGATAAGAAGAAAGCATGTACTGATTTCCACAACAGACTGAAGCTGAGAGCAGATTTGTTTTCCATTTTCAGACCACAGTGATTGTGTTTAGGAAATTTATGTATGAATGAATCAATTTAGAATCATTTTCAAAGCAGCAGTTCTACATTTATACTTATTTGTTTTCTGTGCCAGTTACATGAGACTATTGATACTCTTATGTCTGTACATAAAAATAAATATTGAGCCAGCAGTGATAAGCTTAGGATAGCTAAAAGACTGGAGACAAAGGTCAAACCAGTGTACACCTCAATATCCAGCTGTTTGGTCATAATCATTTCAAATGCTGTTTTCTTTTACTATTATATCCATTCCAGGAAATACTTATTTAGGGTTTACTTTCCTAACAAGGAGAAGACATTTGGGTTGATATAAGTGAACCGTAATTAAAAAATGAACATCATACTGTAGCTATCGATTAAGACCATAAACCTATCAGGAATATGTTTCCTGAGGTCCTAATTCAAGACAGAAATGGGTTTGTTTTCTCATATGCTTCCATAAAAATATTTATTTTTTTAACCAGAGGAGTTGCCTCTGCTGGTTATTAGAAAGAATTCCGATATCCCGAGAAAATAATTCAACAATGTTCAGAAAAGAAAATAGTCAGGATGTGATTAGATCCATGCTGTTCTGTTATTATAGTGGGAAACAGTGTGGTTGTGTTCATTATGGAGCCCCTGCATATATACTGCTCAAACAAATGAAAGGAACACTTTTTAATCAGAGTTTAGCATCAAGTCAGTTAAATCTCTGGGATAGTGATGTGGTCAGTAAGTATCAGAGAGGGTTGTCTGTGTAGGGTTGTCTGTGTAACCAAATGGTTGAGAACTGAAGAAGCCTTTCGGATGAGAGGTGAAACGTCTTCAAGAAACAAAAAGAAGTCCAGTCGCCTTTTTCAAGCTCCAGAGACTACCATGACCTGGATGACTGAGAATCTACACAGACATATTGCCTTGCACTTTGGGAGGAACACCCTTCAATTGGTGCGGGAGTATGAAAGGGACTCAAGAAAGCTAGCGGACTACAGGAACCACCTTCGTTTCAACTTGAGATGCAGACAGTCCAGACTGGTTCCCAAGAGTTTGCACCTTGGGTCCACAGTAAAAGGACATAGAGCTGACCAAATTCTATGGAGAGCACAGAACCACCTTTTGAGTGAAAGGATAAGACAGGTCCATTTCACCATAGATGCACTCCAGAACAAAATCCACCAGACTCAGCAGAAACTCTCATCACTCTTACCTCACACCATCGCAGAAGAAGTTTTTACATTTGTGGACAAAGCCCAGCTCGCACAACACATCAAAGGCAAGGAAAGACAACTACGTAAATTTCAAACTCTGCAAACCAAGGCATACCATTCATCTGTTAACAAACAGGACGACACGATAAGCAATGGAAACCAAGGAAAGTGGGTGAAGAACCTATCAGACAGGATCCTCACCAAACCAGATGAAAATGTGCTAGCCAAAGGACTCAACTTTGCCATAGCCCCACAACAGCTTCCTATAGTAGACCTCATCACAGCAACAGAAACCGCTATAAGAAATAACAAACTTTCTCATCCTGAAGCAGAACAGATCAGGATGAAAGTTTCAGCCACTCTCTCCAGTGCAAGACTTCCTCCATCCAACCTCACCATTCAGGAGAAGAAGGCCATCACAGCCCTAAGCAAGGATCAAAACATCACCATACTGCCAGCCGACAAGGGGAGGTGCACGGTTGTGCTGAATTCATCGGATTACCACAACAAAATTACTACACTCCTCAGTGACAACAATACTTATGAGGTCTTGAGACGTGATCCCACAAGCAACTACAAGAAAAAAGTTGTTTGCTGCCTGCAACAACTTGAAAAGGAAAAAGCCATTGACCGCCCCACTTACTACCGCCTGTACCCTGGAGAAGCCACTCCATGCATTTATGGACTCCCAAAGATCCACAAAGAAGGAGTCCCACTTCGACCCATTATCAGCAGTATAAACTCGGTCACCTACAACATTTCCAAACACCTCGCCACCATCTTATCACCGCTTGTTGGCATCACACCCCACCACATTGAAAACTCTACAGATTTTACTAACAAGGTCCAGAATCTTGTACTGGATCCAGATGAAACCATGGTGTCCTTTGATGTGGTTTCACTTTTCACTTGCATACCCACAACTGAGGCAGTGGAGACCGTCAGAAGACGACTACAGGAAGACGATTCCTTACTGAACAGAACCCGCTTCACCCCAGATCAGATTTGTGCACTTTTAGATCTCTGCCTTACCACAACATATTTTAAATACAATGATGGATTCTACAGACAGAAGCATGGATGTGCCATGGGCTCCCCAGTGTCTCCCATTGTAGCCAACCTTTACATGGAGGAAGTGGAAAGTAAAGCTCTTGGTTCTTTCAAAGGGATGGCACCTAGCCACTGGTACAGATATGTAGATGACACCTGGGTCAAAATCAAAACCCAAGAAGTAGAAGCCTTCACTCGTCACATTAACTCAGTGGATAAATACATACGTTTTACCAGGGAGGACACCAGAGATAACAAGGTACCATTCCTGGACTGTGCGGTGCTTATCGAGGAAGATGGAAGCCTCAACATTGAAGTTTACCGGAAGCCCACACACACAGACCAGTATCTCCTCTTTGACTCCCACCACCCTCTGGAACACAAACTTGGGGTGATCAGGACCCTACAACACCGTGCGGAAAGTGTTCCCTCTAAGGCAGAAGGGAAGCATAAGGAACACACACATATTAAGAAAGCCCTCAAAACATGCGGTTACCCCAACTGGGCCTTCCTCAAATCAGCTAAGATGCACAGGAATGAAGGCCAAACACAAACTACAGAGAATAGGAAGGACAAGAGGAACAACATTGTCATCCCATATGTGTCAGGCTTGTCAGAGAAACTCAGAAGAATTTTCTCCAAGCATGACACCCCAGTATACTTCAAACCAAGTCACACCCTAAGACAAAAACTGGTTCATCCCAAGGACAAACCCGCCAAACACAAGATCAGCGATGTAGTGTATGCTGTTCAGTGCAGTGAAGAGTGCTCGGACCTCTACATTGGTGAAACCAAACAGCCTCTTCACAAACGAATGGCACAACATAGAAGAGCCACCTCGACAGGACAAGATTCAGCAGTACATCTGCATCTGAAGGAAAAAGGGCACTCTTTTGAGGATGCCAATGTTCACATTTTGGACAGGGAAAACAGATGGTTTGAAAGAGGAGTGAAAGAAGCCATCTATGTCCACTGTGAACAACCATCATTGAACAGAGGAGGTGGATTACGTCACCAACTTTCCCCCGCTTACAGTGCTGTCCTGAGCTCCCTTCCCAGACGTCTCAACCCCCATTCACACCTTTGTTCCAGTGACCTCAATAGGCCACAGGAAACAATGGAGCGGAGTCCTAAATTGGTTTCAACTGAAACCACTGATTAAATATGACCCACGCCCCCTTCACACCTGGGCACATGTGTTCACGCACATGATCAATAGAGGGTCATAACCACCTCCAGGGGACTATGCCCACAGGGGTTTAAATACCTGGGTCTCTCCACCATTTGGTTGAGAACTGAAGAAGCCTTTCGGATGAGAGGTGAAACGTCTTCAAGAAACAAAAAGAAGTCCAGTCGCCTTTTTCAAGCTCCAGAGATCAGAGAGGGTTGTTAATCAGTTTCAGCGGCTTTGGTAACAAGTGCACTAGACTAGAGGGGCAACAACGAGATAACCCCCCAAAACAGGAATGATTTTACAGGTGGAGGACACAGATATTCTTCCCTCCTCATCTTTTCTGACTGTTTTTCACTAGTTCTGCATTTGGCTAGGGTCAGTGTCACTACAGGTAGCATGAGGCCATACCTGGACCCTACAGAGGCTGCACAGGTAGTCCAACTCCTCCAGGATGGCACATCAATACATGCCATTGCCAGAAGGTTTGCTGTGTCTCCCAGCACAGTCTCAGAGCATGGAGGAGAATCCAGGAGGCAGACAGTTACTCTAGGAGAGCTGGACAGGGCCGTAGAAGGTCCTTAACCTATCAGCAGGACCGGGATCTTCTCCTTTGTACAAGAAGGAACAGGATGAGCACTGCAGAGCTAAAAATGACCTCCAGCAGCCACTGCTGTGAATGTCTCTGACCAAACAATCAGAAACGTCCTCTAGTGGGCCCTGTGGTCACTGTCCGGCACCGTGGAGCCCATTGGAGCACTTCTGGTTAGATGCAATCTGCATTTCATTGCACTGTACTTGTGACATATGCAACAACAATAAATCTAATCTAATCTAATCTCATCCATCCATCCATCCATCTTCTTCTGCACTTCAGCACCCTACCCTTTTCTTGGTCCTCACCCTTTTGCCGTGGTCCTCAGACTTAGAAGTGCTGATTCTCATGCCAGCCGCTTCACACTTGGCTGTGAACCATTCCACTGCGAGCTGGAGGCCACCACCTGAGGCCACCAAGGCGGAAGCCTTCCACCACTTGGCTACGCCTAGAAATTCTGTCCATCGGTGACAAAGGGCAGCCCTGGTGAAGTCCAACACCCACAGGAAACGAGTCAGACTTATTGCCGGCAATACGGACCAAGCTCTCGCTGTGGTTGTACAGGGACTGAATGTTCCAGCCCGCTGCATCATTTTTTCACTTTGATTTTCAGGGTGTCTTTGAATTCAGCCTCTGTATGTTGATAACTTTCATTTCCATCAAACAATGTGGCACCGTTTCATTCCTAACACATTGCACAGTCCATATCAAAATAGATATCCAACACAGACATCCCCCTGAGATCTGATGTGGTTTCAAAGTGTCCCTTTAATTTTTTGAGCAGTGTGTATTAATGTACAATACCAGTCAAAACTTTGGACACACACACACCCATTTTTGTGAACGGGTGAGTGTGTCCAAGGTTTTGACTGGTAATGTATAGCACCCCCCCCCCCCCCCCCCCCCAACTCAAATCAAACTATACTAAAAATAATAATAAACATTTCACCAAATTTAAAACAGTGTATATTTTCACAATTTCAAATCTATCTCTGTATGTACAGATTCCAGTTCTCATCAACCTGAGTCAGGATGCAGATGTGAACCTGCCAGTTAAACCTCTCATCTTTGCATTGGCCATGGGAGCCTGTCTGGGTGGTAAGTACTGCTTCTTGGCCTCATACACTGTATTATAAAACAGTCCATTATATGTCAGTTTTGGGCAAAATACAGAACAGCAACAGCCTTCCAGACTATCTCAAAGACATCAGGGACTTTATAGTTTATCCCTGTTTGAAAGGTGTGGATCTTTATTGATGGCGGCTGCCAGAAGAAGACAACATATGCTCCAGGTGACAACCACACTTTGTACAGCTGTGTCGCTCCCTGGGGAGGTCAGGCTGTGCTCTTTGTGGAAGCAGCCTCGGGACTCTCACAGATTGCCTCATTCAGGCTCGTTCTATACCCCAGCAGCCAGCCCTTCAACTGAGTGAGGCTCTGTTTGGGTGGGAAGGACACAAATGGAGAGGGAGAGCTGTCATACTGTTTCAATTTAATCAACTGCACTGTGACAGGCCTTTATCGACTGGCAGTGTGATGTTGCCCCCGCCCAGCTCCATCCTCACACTGACACCTTTTGAGATGTGGGCAGTATTGAACTGCAGGATGGATACGCACACTGACTGCTAAAGTAATGCTTTACATGAAGTCTGAAATTACCAAGACAACACTGGAAAATGATGCTAAATAGTATTATGACAGGACAGAAATGTGGAAGACTTTAAAGAACTTGTGCTCATAATATGATACTCTCTCTCTCTCTCACTCACACTCACACACACACACACACACACACACACACACACACACACACACACACACACACACACACACAGAGCTTCCTCCTCTTGCAGTGGTGGAGGTTCTGAAAGCAAACTGTACACTTACTAAAGAACATAATTTCCCATTCAGTTTTTCGGGGGTGGGGGTGGCATTTTCTTTTTTGGTCAACCTCCAAAATTGTGCAGAGTACTCTTTAGCAAAGTGATATTTCTGAGTCAGACTGAGCAGGTGGGCGAGCTGTGTTCAGAGCAGAACTTTTTCTGTAGCCGTAAAGACCCTCCATCAGATCCAAGAGCAGAAGACAAAACAGTTCACATTTGAAACATTAGCCATATTTAATATGAGAGCCCACCTCTGTACCAGTATATGTTTGTTGGGAAATAATAAAGAGAACTTTAACACTTTTCTTTGACTTTGATTTCTTGTCTATTTAGGAAATGGCACATTGATAGGAGCATCAGCCAATGTCGTATGTGCAGGAATTGCTGAGCAACATGGATATGGCTTTTCCTTCATGGAGTTCTTCAAGTAAGTTGTGTCTCCCGTAACAGAACAAAGAGGTCATAAACAGCACGTTTGAGAAGTCCCTCTGTTCTTAGTTTGGCTCTTGTGGTGGTGCTGTACCATAGGCTATTCAGCCTGTGGGGCTACTTACACATTTATGTTCATCACATGTTGCGTTAGAAATTGCCAACAGTGTGTATGCATAGCCTCAGAACATGTCGAGAAAAAACAAATGTCTCACACTGAGTATCATACGACAGGACACATTTAGTTTCTCTCTGTGCAGCAGGTGCAGCATTCTGTGAGTAAAATAACTCCAGGAAACAACACAGCACACGAGTTTATGTAGTGCAAGCAGTGATTCGAGTCTGTGTCCTCTTCAGTGACCCTGCAGAGAAATGTTTACTACAGTGAGTGTGGAGGAAGTCAAACTCCCTCATGTCTGCAGAAATAAAAGTCCCTGAGTCACGCCTAGCCATAAATGGGGCATAAACAGGGTAACATATGTGCGACTGATTGAATTGATACTGAGTGAAACTGCCTCACGGAGCCTGATTTCAGAACTCTGTGGTGGCTACAAGAAAAAAATGAAATGAATGGTGGAACAATGTGGTTATATGTCAGGCTGGATGGTCAGCAGGCTTCCTATCAAGTTGCCACCTGCTCACTGATAATTTGCACCCTGGTGACATAACAGCCAGACGTACTTTACAATTTGCTTGTCGGAGCAGTGGAAGTGGTCAGTCATGTTCAAAGAGGGATGAATGTGAGTCTGATTAGGCTTGATATGCCATCGCTTTGAAACAGTTTAGCCATTTTATTTAGGGAACAGCTAAATGCAATGCATGCAATGATGAAAAGAGACAAAGTTAGAGCATTTCTTTGAGGACTTGTGTAACAGATTTGAATCAGAGACTTGATTAACATTAACCTTGTGACACTGTCTCAATGCAGAGTCTGTGCTGGCTGTAGATTTTCATCAAAGAGCCGAAAGTGCAAAACTAAACCCAAAGCACAAGGACCAAGACACACTAAAATAAAACAGGAAGCAACCAAACACAAAGACTGGGACACATGAACTTGACACAAGGGCAGGGAATAAATGATAAACACACACACACACACACAAACACACACACACACACACACACACACACACACACACACACACACACACACACACACACACACACACACACACACACACACACACACACACACACACACACACACAAACATGGGAACACAGGGACAACTGCAAGGACAAAGGGAAACAGGAACTCATTACAGATAACCATAACAAACTAAGGATCAAAACCAAAAGCAAAGAAATGTAACAATAACAGGACCTCAGGGAACAAAAACACAAGAGGCTGGGCAAAAGGCCCAGGACCATGACAACTGTAGTTGCTGTTCCCATTCCCAGTTCTTCCATGTGCATATCTGGAGATGAGGAAAGCAGGAGTAAGCAACCTGTACAGAGTAAAGCGGGCTTCAGTGCCAACTGATGTGTCACTGATTAAATTCTGTGATTTAAAAAGGGCAGCTGAAGTAGAGGTGGGTTGCTGAGAGGTTTGCAGATGCAATTTGTGTTTTGGTCTTTTATGAAAATGTTAAATGATTGGATCTAATGCCTTTCTGCTCAGTTGAGCACTCAAAGCATTTTCTACTACAAGTCTCCTGTCTCTTCCTCCATCTGTCTCATTTCTGTGTTAATGTGTTAGTTCCTCCATGTTCTCTATTCTGACAAGCAGTTTCTATGTCTTATCTGCATAGGCGCAGGAAACAGGGGGGACGGGGGGGGGGGGGGGGGGCGTGTCCCCCCCAATCGTAAACTCATTCCTACGCCCTTGCTTGTCTGTATTAATTCTCTTGTTATTTCCTGTTTTACTGTGAAAGTTGGGTTTCTTTCATTCACTTGGTTTTTCTTTCTGCTGTGTGATTGTCCTGCATGTAATTTTTTGTATCCTGCTTGTAATTCCTTTCACCTGTTTTCCTTCACTCCCAATCAGCCCTCAGCCTTTAGATAATCCTGTCCTCCTCTTTGTCCTCGTATATTCCAGTGGGATTTTTCCTTGTGCTACCCTGTTCACCTTTTTGCTAGAGTCTGTGGAACCTTGTATTTGCCTTCCTGGATATGATCTATTTTCTCTTGTTTTTGGACCTTTGTCTGGTCTTTACAGTCTTTACATAAGATTAATGCTGGAATCACCCTGCATTCTGCATTTTGCATCTTCAGCTCTACACACCACACAGCATCACTGTGACCCTGATCAGCTGAGCCATCAGTTGATCTGTCAGGATTGTGGCTGAACTTGACTTTGTGGCCTGTCTGAACTAACGTCCTGATCAATTTGTTGTTTTGACTGAGATGTAATATACCCTCAATTTTAGGGACTTGCAGAAAGATTGTTCCTCCTATATGTCTTCTCTACAATATATGTTACTGTCACGATATTAATACTGCAATCTGAGGTATAAAAAATATCGGTGGCAGGTTGCTTCACTGATATTGCTATTTACAGTTAATGAGACTGTGGATGTGAAGAAAAAAGAATAACTGCAGGTGACCTTTGGCATTAAGAAAAAATTCCACCAATACACTTTCAGTCTTCATTACCTTCTCAATCGGTTCTGACGTGCCACTAAAGGCAGTTAAGTAATTGGTGGAAAATGTGTCACACTTGGTTATAGCATGTTGACAAACTTGTTACTGCACTAAAAAGACTCGGGGACGTCCGTCTGCAAAGGGTTTCATTGAAATGGATGGAAACAGTTGCAGTCTGTCAGCTCTGCTTCGCTCCCACTGAGCTGTGTTTACAGTTATTGGACAGAAGCATTGCTCTCGGGTGAAGCATTGCCTATAATTGGCTGTCTATGGCGAGGGCCACAGCTGTTCAGAGAGACAGGTAAGGGAGTGAAGTCTGTCTGCAACTCCAGGCAGCTGGGATTGACTGTTGCAGTATCAGGCGGATGAATTCAGGGGCCAGATGAGCCCACAGGGGCACAAATGCTTTTTTGATAAGCCATCACAAAGGGAAATGAGTGGCCCTCGATAGCTGAGCAGTTAGTTGTCATGGTCCCTGTTGCTTCCTTCGTGCCTCAAGGCCTTTATCATCCTCCTCTCCACAAACCATTAACCCAAGATGCATCACTAAAGCAACAGCTCTGTATGTAGTGAGTAGTCCAGCTCGGCTGAGTAGAACCTGCTGCTTGTGCTTGTAATGAATTGCACTGTAGACAAGACCCACTGCTAAATTTTACTTGTAGATGCCCATAAACGTAGTAAACTGTTACAGTTTAGAAAGACAAAAACAAATGACATTACACAATGTGAGCTGCTTCAGTGCAGATTTAATACTTGCCTTCATGCAGCTGTCTGCAGGAAACAATAAGCTTCTGCACGACAGACTGCTTTAATTTTAAGAAACACTCACTAAAATCACACATACATATTTTTGGAGTTATTACAATTTTTTTGTGTACCTCTTTACAGCCTAAATACTGCACGAACGTGCTTTTTGTAAGTCATGGTGTTCGCTGAATGGAACAGGTCAACCATTATCACAAGAAGCAGTGCTGCTCTCCTCTGTCCTACACCCTCCACAGTCAGAGAAGTGCATCCCTTTGGTTTATCTAAAGAGAGTCTCTGAGATTGCATCAGGACTTTCAAAGAGCTCCCATCATATGCAATTAAATCATTGTGTGAGATTGCGAGGTCAATGGGGATTTTTAGACAAGGTGAACCCTGTTCCTCTCTGAGCTGTTTTGTGGCAACTTCTCATCTGCCCCTTGTCCCCTCATGCTGTGCCTGTGATGGGGAAATAGGTATTGCTCAGCAGAAAGGGATCATTTAGAGGTGACCTCAGGCTGTCTGGCAGTGATCACAGTAAGACAGGCTCATATTTCCCATAAACAATATGTGATTACAGTGCAGCTTAAATTTAAAACGCATATGAGATTAACAGAAACAGTGCTGTATAGTCTCAAATTTCAAATCAATCTAAACACTAAAGAGCTGTAGTGATCCTCCATCTACGCTGCTAAATGCTGCATTGGCGTCCACCCTGGAAATGTTTTACAGCCTCTTTGCAGCCTGTTTTGTTCCATGCCTTCTCTGTGGTTCATCAACATGTGAGGGTGCTGAACTTGACCCAAAATAGGTAGCATTAGCCACTTAGCTACATTAAAAGCTTTGTGTGTTTGTTCTGCAAAAAAACCCACAAAAACTGTGACAGCTGCCTTTTTGTTAGACAAATTTAACACCGATGTCGGCAGCTGGAAACAAGGAGCTGTTTTTGTCTTTGTTTAATCAGGCCAGTATTTCATGCAGCAGGTCTACCACAGCTTGACTGCAAACTGCAAACTATGTGTCCCTGTGCAAAAATGTAAACCTTTACATGCATACCATCATTAAGGAAGGCACGACTTAGGGAACTCTTAATTAATATATGAAAAATAATAAAAAAGGAATTCTTTAGAACTTTGTAAATTAACCCTAGCTATTGCTCAATAGAAACATCTAAAAAGATTTCACTGCAGCTGCAGTTCAATTCCAAAGTTTAATCAATTGTTTTATTTATATAGAGCCAAATCACAACAGTTGCTGCAAGGTGCTTTATACTGTGGGTAAAGACCCTACAATAATACAGAGAAAACCCAACATTCAAAATGACTCACTGTGATCAAGCACTCGGTGACAGTGAGAAAGAAAAACTCCCTTTTAACCTCCAGCAGAACCAGGCTCAGGGAGGGGCAGTCATCTGCTGTGACCGGTTGGGGGTGAGGGGAGAGAGACAGGACAAAAGACAGACTGTGGAAGAGAGACAGAGATTAATAATAACTAATGATTAACTGCAGAGTGGTGTACACACAGAGTGAAAAGAGATGAATGAAGAAGAAATACTCAGTGGAGCATCTAAATGGATGTTAAAACCACCCACTATAATTATTTTATCTGAACTGAGCACTAAATCAGATAAAAAGTCTGAGAAATCAGGTAGAAACTCTGAGTTTTTGAATTTTCCAATTAGGGCAGACAAGGCTAAGAGTCGGACTTTCAAATGAATTAAAACTCCATTTAAAACTGGGTTTGTTAGTTGATTAATAAGCTGGAGTGGAAGATTGCTGCTACTCCTCCTCCTCAACCTGTGCTTTGAGGATACTGACAGTTAGTGTGTGTGTCGAGGGTGTTGATTCATTTAAACTAACATATTCATCCTGCTGTAACCAGTCAATCAATATGCTGATCAATTATCAAATCATTTATTGTTCTTTCTTTTGGAACTTTTTTGCTGATTTTTGTTTTGTTATTTAATAGTCAGGGAGCAGACAGTGTCTATGGGGATTGAGTTTGAGCTATATATTGTATTGTTTTTCAGATGTCCTATCAGTAATTGTATGGCAGACAGTGACTTAAACAGTGACGGCATCAGTGGCTGAAGATCTTGGCAAGAAACCACTTTAAACCACTTTGGGTGTATAGGAAGCCAGACTAACAGGTTGGCGAGAGATGTTGAGCTTAAAGATGTTTTGAGTTTTTTTCACCTGGTTAGGAAACAATCGGAACCTATACTGACCTCATAACCTGGTCCAGTGTGGGTTATGTTAAGAGTTTCAGTTTAGAATCAGCTGGAAGTTCCACCTTTTTACTGATTCATCTCCTGAAGCCATTTTCTGATAGCAATATAGATTCTCTGAAGAAGAAATGAATTTTATGCATGGGGAGTATTTCCCTAACACCACAGAAGGAAGCCCTGAAGCTTTGTTTTGTAGTCCACTGCTGTGGAGATCGTGCAGCTTATAAAGCAGATCCTCGTGCAGGTTGGTTGTTGATGACTTCTGTGCAGTGTCAGGCTGTGGTAGACCTGAACACCAGTTCCTCTCAGGTCCATGAAATTGAATAAAGTTCAGATAAACTAAATATAAACACCTGCTGATCACACTTGTTTTTTAGTTGATGTTGCAAAAATATTGACCCCTGCTAGAGTAAAGGCATATTGCATGTTTAATGAAGCAATACCAATATCACTACTGCAGGAGATGCTGAGGAGTGTAGCAGTGGGAATTTGAAGGAGGAACTTTCTTTGCTGTGATAACGTGAACATGTGGGGGCACCGTAAGAGACACCATTGGATAGAAGATCAGTGAGTCAGGTGATAATAACCAACCATTTTCTGATTCTAATGGTTGATGTTTTGCTTCTGCAGAACCCAATTAAGTTAGTTGATTTGGCCTTTATGATCAAACATCAGACTTAATTTTGAAACTGAGCAGCTATTAAATAAGGAATTGCTAAATCAGTGTAAAGTAGATCCATTTTCACTGAGCCATTTTATAGAGAAGGTTTTGTTATCAGTAGAAAATGGTTCTCAACAGTAGATATTAGAAGGCAGATAAGTAGAAATTTTTATTTTGTTGAACTTTTTGTTGGATGTTTTCCTCACGATTCCCCAAATTCAGCTACTGTAAATAAAGATGATAGTCACTCTGACCATTGTAACTCAGTTCAGCTGAATACTCAGAAACTTTGGTGGTGTTCCAATTTAAATGTGCTGAAGTGCTTACCTATTATGACTATTCTTCAGTTCAAGTACTCATTTGACATTTGAAATAGTTCTGGCAACAGAGATTAATACACCGACTAGAATTCACAATAACAAAGGTACTCGCATACAAACCCAATTCCAAAGAAGTTGGTTCTCTGTGTAAAATGTAAATAAAACCAGAATGCAATGATCTGTAAATCCTGTTGACCCAGATTTTATTCACAGTAGAACAGATAAAATATAAAAGGCTCTGAAAGTTCTCAGCTGGTCAAAGATCTGGACTGCCGGAAGGCCGTTCAGCACACGGACTCTTCTACTATGTAGCCGTGCTGCTGGAATAGATGCAGTATGCTGTTTAGAATCGTCCTACCGAAATATGAAGGTCTTCCCTGAAGAAGGCATCATCTGGATGGGAGCACATGTTCTAACACCGGTATATACCTTTCAGCGCTGATGGAGCCTTTCCAGATGTGCCAGCTGCCAGTCCCGCTGATGCACCCCCATACCATCAGAGATGCAGGCTTTGAACTGAGTGCTGATGACAGATAAAGTCAGATGGTCCCTCTGCTCTTTAGTCCGGAGGATGCAGCGTCCATGTTTTCCAAAAATAATTTCAAATTTATATTCATCTGTTCTCAGAACACTTTCCACTTTGTTTCAGTCCATTTTAAATGAACTTGGCTCAGAGAAGATGGCAGTGTTTCTGGATCATGGTCACATATTGCTTTTTCTTTGCATGGTGGAACTTTAACCTTCATCTGTGGATGGTGTGGTGAGCTGTGCTCACAGACAGTGATTTCTGGAAGTTTTCCTCAATCTAAGCAGTGATTTCCAGGACAGGATCAGGCCTGTTTTTACTGCAGTGTTGCCCGAGGGCCTGAAGATCACAGGTTTGCAGCCTCCTACCTGCACACAGAGATTTCTTCAGATTTTCTTCTGATGATATTATGTAGACAATAAAATATTCAAAGTTCTCACAATTTTACACTGAGGGACATTAATCTGAAATTGTTCCACAGTTTATAGACACAGTTTTTACAGGTCTGCTCATCTTTACTTCTTAAAACCTCTGCCTCTCCAAGACGCTTGTTTTTATACCACATGCATGCATGCATGCATGCATACTGTACATGCATACATTTGTTCATCTGCCTTCACACACATATGAACTTGAGTGTCATCCCATTCTTAATCCAGAGTGTCTAATATGATGTGGGCCCACCCTTTACAGCTATAACAGCTTCAACTCTTCTGGGAAGGCTTTCCACAGGTTTAGGAGTGTTTATGGGAATTTCTGACCATTCTTCCAGAAGCACATCTGTGAGGTCAGACACTGATGTTGGAGAGAAGGCCTGGCTCACAGTCTCCACTCTAATCCATCCCAAAGGTGTTCCATCGGGTTGGGGTCAGGATTCTGTGCAGGCCAGTCAAGTTCTTCAAACTGGCTCATCCATGTCTTTATGGAGCTGCTTTTTGCCCTGTTGCACAGTCATGTTGGAACAGGAAGGGGCCATCCCAGGGACATCTTGGCCTGTTTTGTTGATTTTCTTGATGCTGATAGAGATAACAGTTCTCTGATGAGAACTTTATAAACCTTAGTCTTGGCCTACACCATAGTCCTGACTTCTGTAATGACACATAAAGGCAGTGAAACATTAGAAAATGAAAAATAATCATCAGATACGCATTCTGAACCCAAATGGTCATCTCAGACCTTGAGATCCTCTAAGAAGAGGTCATGTTCTGGTTAACAGAAAATACACACAAAGAGACGTGTAACCTTTTGTCTCTCTAAAAATCTGACTTCCACAGTTAACCTTGCCATTTCATATAAGCAGCTGTGAGGCTTTTCTGACCTGAGTGTGTGAAATCTTCGTGAGTATAAAGCTCATTTCCCACCAGAGTACATCTGCTGGTAAAACCACACGCAGGCCAAATATAATGTTTATCAACATAATTGCATTTGAAATAATTATCATCATTTTGTCTTTAATCCTAATAGAAAGATTAGCACGGCTAACATAGCAGCTGTAGGTTTATGATTATTTCCAGGCTGATTTGGCCTTTTCTCTTCACTCTGTCGTAGACTCAGTGCAACATCTGCTCTTAATGATATTTTAACGATATGTTCTTATTTTTTAGTCTTAATTAGTCCTCTTCTACTTTGAAGACTGATGGCTGGCACGCTGAATATACATGCAGTTTCTGTTTTTGTCCTCCAAAGTGATCTGTGGCACAGAGTGAGGATGAACAGATCTCTGGCCCTCAGAGCAGCCATGTGTCCATATAGGACATGGTAGACATCCAAACACAAGCCATCTGCAGTTCAAGAGTCATCTAAGGACACATTTTCAATTAAGGACACTACTTCAGTGATGAGAAGCAGCTATTTACATGTCAGCGATCACTGCTGATGCAACATGTGGATGACTACATTTCAATCACATTCAGAAGAAGGCTGGCCTTTAAAAAATGTCACCATGTGAGGCTGTTTCTGTTGCAGTTGAAAACTTTGGACTAATGAGATGTGCATCAATTGCATCAAGCTGAAGATTGTTTTGCTGTAAACAGTGTGCGTGTCTTGGAGCAGGTGCTAGTGTTAGTGAGCAGGAAGGCAAGCCTTCACCTGCAGGCGGATGTGTCCTTGATCAAGACGCTGAATTTTTACCATCTCTGAACGGCTGCAGCTCTGACCTCCCTGTGCTGCAGGCTGAGTGAAAACAGAGTTAGCCTGTGGAGCTCAGGAAAGTGTCACACATCAATAAGGCTGGGTTCTGCAATAATTTGATTTTCTCTGTAAGAGGAGTTTGACTGTCTGTGGCTTCCAAAGGTCAAAATAGGTCTTCCACAAAGACAATAACAAAGAGAAGAAAAAGTCCTATAAGATAAAAGTCTTATTATTGTTTCAAACCTACCTTTATTGCCTGGACTTAGAACTTTTTTTTGGTCATTTTTGGTCATACTTTTTATTTTATTTTTTAAAAAGAGGAAATTTGACAGAATGAAGCAGGGTAAGTTTAGCTGTGACTGCCTTAAACACTTTTTTAAGCATGTTGCTTCAGGCGGGCGCTTTAACTCTTGGATCCAGAGAAATGCAGATACGTGTCTGTAATTCTTTTTTCTGACACAGCTGAGAGGTTTGATGGTTTTTCTGTCAGACATGTGAAACATGCTTGAGTTATAGTAGAAAATAATAAAAGCAGTGAACACTTTTCTTGATTTGTTATGCTGTGTATCCTGGAGCTTACGTTTCTGCTATGGTAACAGCTTCTATTAAATTATGCAACAATGGCTAAATAATGAAAGAAGACATATTGATGGGAAATACTGAATACATTTTAAAATGATGAGAACAATGACAAAAACACAAAAACACTGTCAATCATCTTCCCAACTGCTTTCAGCTAATATTTACTATAGCTCCTCCTCCAAGGCAAGATCCAAATTACATGAGAGTTGGTGGAGAGGTGGAGCCTTTGGTGTCATACTAGATCAGTTTTCTTAAAATAATGACACTGGTGGAGGTTGAGCTCTGTGATTGGTCTCAGTGGCTAACCTTTTAAGCTGGAAGAACATAAATTTGTTAACATTAATGTTTAACATTTACATTAATTTTAGAAAATTGAAGAAAATAACTCAAGCAGAGAGTTAGTTCAGGTGGGACATGAAGTCAGGCTTCTGTTCATCTGACTGGCTTAATCTAGGGCACATCTGTAAGCCACTTTACAACCCACCTCCACCCCAGCTCCATCCCAGCTCCACCATTAATGTTGACTTAATAAATGTCATGTCTGTTGTCACTGATGCTGGGTCTTGCTGCTGCTGCTGCTGCTCTGTGTCTCTGGCTTTCTGCACATGCACATGACAGAGTGAGGACACCTCAGAACAGAGACAGGCCACCACATGTAGATGACTGCAGACCGAAAAAATCTTTTGATTACTGTGATACTGACTGAAATGCAACTAACTTGCTCTTTTCTTGCTTTGCACAGGCTGGGATTCCCCATGATGATAATGACATGCATGATTGCCATGTGCTACCTGCTGGCCACCCACATCGGACTGGGATGGAACATGTGACCCGGAACTGCTGCACAGAGATCCAAAGAAACTGTGTGACCACTCCCTCCAAGAGTTTGAGCTCACTGAAACATGATGTGTAACCTGACTGACTGATCAGTTTACCGGCATTATATGAAGCATTGCAGCCATATTTTTCAAAGCATGGAAAGGTGTCTTTGAGTAACGTGCAGACTATCAGGGACCAGATTTACGTGAGCTTTTACCAAACTTTGAGTCCAAGAAATTTCTGAAACAAAAATGTCACCAGTCTATTATGGTGCACGTGGTGCTATGGCTTCACTGGGTAAAATAATTGGTGTAAGCATTTAACACTGTGCTCTCTGATGTCAGACCGGAAAAACAAAACTAAACACGTGACCTGTTTAAACATTTAGAAGAGTGATCACGAATATTTCACCTGTGGTTTACCAAACCTGTGTTGATATTTAAAGGAACCACAAGATCCAGTGAAAGGGATTTTTAACAGTTTGTGTCTAATTATTTTTTGAGCTTCCAAATCTCAAAAGCAGAAAAACACAGGCAGCATCGATTTAACTGCAAAGAACCAATGAGACAAGAAAACTACAGACTGTGATCAAAGCATTGTATACTGTGTAGTGGATTGTGTAAATGGTGATCTCATGTAAACTGTTTTTTTTTTCTGCAATCATTCATCATGTAAATGTTCTTACATGCACTGAACAGTGTCTTCTTACTTTGTCCCTTTATCTGTATGTATTATACAGCCCAACAACCTGAACTTCAGTGTTCAATGAATGAAATGCAGCCAAAAACATATTAATAAGGAATAAAGTTGCTTTTAAGAATCTATATTCATTACTGACTCTCATCAGACTTCAGATACGGCAGCAAAGCTTTACACCCTCCTACTCTCTGCACACAGTCTTCCAGGAATGGGAATGCTATTTTCCATAGAACTGATTGCTCTGTAGGTGGTGAATTCATATCTATTGATTAATAATCTGACACACAGATAATTCACAGCATTATGTTTACATACTATGGTTATTTACTGTGGTAAGACATGAACCACCTTCTTAGTACAGTAAACCCAGGGTTGACCCTGAAGGTACCTGTATGAGCCCAAATCCTGCGCAAAACATTGTACTTCATGTGAATGATCAAGAATGAGATTTCCATGCCAGGGCTCCAGTGCTGCTGTCCAACAGGGTCTTGGTGGACACTGTGCTGGTGTTGGCTGAAGAGGAGAGGCATGTTAGGAGAAAGAGTCATGGATGTAGTGAAGGAGGACATGCAGAGGGTTGGTGTGATAGAAGAAGATGCTGAGGTGACCCCTAAAGAGACCAGCCAAAACAATAATAATGAGAAGGGTATGTACAGTAGGTAACAGAGTGCACTTCTTGTTTCTGTGTGGGAAACAGTTTCTGGCTCTTCAGTGTTTCCTCTTTAGTTGTACCGATTCTCTCGAGCTACATTCACAGCTCTACTTTCACTGTTTACCAGCAGTGAGTGAGTAAAACTGACTCTTGTTTTTCCTTTAATGAGTCAGGCTCCAGGCCAGCAAAACTCTAGCTACACAGATCGATGTACAGCATGCAGCTCCTCTAGGACTGCTGCTCAATATTAAAACTCTCTACTTCCAGGGGAACATGAGGAGGGACAACTCAGCTGGTTAGAGTCACTGGAAATATGTGCTGTCCACTTTGTTGCCCTTATAGAACTGTGCTCGGGATCACAGCTAATTAATTACAGACACTTCCACTCTCAGAGAGCTCTATAGCATTATACATGCATGCATTTAATGTGTTTCAGGATTTAGAGCCGTTTACAGCTGGAGGCTCAACCTACTTTTTTCTTCTCCACTAAACTTTCAGACATGACACACACACACACACACACACACACACACACACACACACACACACACACACACACACACACACACACACACACACACACACACACAAGTGTGTTTTGCTATCTTTGTGGGGAATTTCCATTGACTTCCATTCATTTCTACAGCCTAAACCTTACCTTTACCCTTTTCCTAACCCTAACCATCACATACCTAACCCTAACCCTAACCTAAACTCAATTCATACCTTAGCCCTAACTCTGACCCCTGACCCAAAAACAGGGTTTCCCCTTGTGGGGACAAGGTTCCAGTCCCCACAAGGAGCAATTGGTCCCCACAACGTAGTATATGTCAGGAAAATTGTCCCCACAAGGTATTATAAACATACGCACACACACACACACATGTTTTAGTTGTGGTAGCAGCATGGGATGACATTGTCGGCCTGATCTATTTCAGTGTCGACTTACTTGGTGGATCACCTTGATGTTTTTTGGTTTTCTTTTTCAGCCATTGTCATGGTCCTTGGTCTCCCTGTGTGTGCCCTGACAGTTCTTGTTCTCTCTCTTCTTTTTGTCTCCTGCTCGTGGATCAGGGGTTGGGACCAGTTCTGGTTTTCGCCCTCTGGGCACTCAGTCACCTGGAGGCTAGGTGACTCACCTGTTCCTGATGATCTCCCGATGATATTGCATTATCTATTGATCCAAACTCTGTAAATAAGCTTTATTAAACCTGGCGTCCTGCTTATGAGTCCAGCTGCCGTCGGCCATGTCAGCAGACGACAGTCAGCGGAGCTACTCTGATACTGAGCTGTCCGTCTTCTGTCCACTTTTTGCTAAATTTGCTAGTTCTTGGTCATTTATGTTTGAATTCTTCTTAAACTTGGCAGAAATACTCTTTGGGTAAGGCTCTCCAAAACAGGGGAGACAGATTTTTGACTTTTTTCATTTTTATGAATTTTCCTGAAATCCTGTACAGTGGTGTTTATTTTTTATCTTGACCTTATTTCTAGGTTGACTCTTTTGAAACTAGGTATGAGTATTTAATGTACAAATCTGTACGAAATGCTACAGATGATTTTGACTTACTGAATTTTTTTTTTTTTACACATTTTCAAAATTTGTAAACAGTCAAAAAGTAAGTAATGATGGCTGACCTACAGACAAATTGGTTTCCTTTCCAATATATCACACATGGTACAACTAAAACATTTGACAGCGGCGCTGAAGCCCAACACGTCTCTCGTTTTCTTTACAGAAAGTTGTGGTTGCCAGTAGGTGAATAGATCTTGTAAAAGTGATTTTCTATCTTTAATTGTAGTACCACTGGAAACAGAGTGAGTCTGTGAAATTGCTGCCTGCCCTATAAAATTCTGCAGCTTGACACTGCACGACATCCCAAAATTGCAAAGGGAGGGCTCTGAGCCTGCAAGCTCATTAGTGTCATGGCCCTGTTTTGTTCCCTGTCACTATACTTTCAGGAATAATTTCTATAGTTGACTTGAGAAATGTGTTTCTAAAGTGTATGGTCTTGTTAACCACAGTGATGAATCGTGATATTTCCTTCTGAGCATGAAGGTGATAGGAAATAAAGATTATTTTCATACTTTCTCTATTATTGATGGCTGTGCTTTGCTTCCTCATTGAACACTGAGGAAGGGAATATGATCAGAATTTCCTACACGACTGCTCAAAGAAGCCCTTCCAATAATTGATACTTCAATCTTAAATATGATCAATCTGTCTTTATTAGTTGGCTATGTACCACAGGTTTTTAAGATGGCTGTAATTAAACCATTACTTACAAAGCCATCACTGACCCAGCTGTCTTAGCTAATTATAGGCCAATCTCCAACCTTTCTTTTCTCTCAAAGATCCTTGAAAGAGTAGTTGTAAAACAGCTAACTGATCATCTGCAGAGGAACGGTTTATTTGAAGAGTTTCAGTCAGGTTTCAGAATTCATCACAGTACAGAAACAGCATTAGTGAAGGTTACCAATGATCTTCTCACAGCCTCTGACGGTGGACTCATCTCTGTTCTTGTCCTGTTGGACCTCAGTGCAGCTTTGATACTGTTGACCATAACATTTTATTACAGAGATTAGAGCATACTATAGGTATTAAAGGTACTGCACTGCAGTGGTTTGAATCATATTTATCTAATAGACTCCAATTTGTTCATGTAAATGGGGAGTCTTCTTCACACACTAAGGTTAATTATGGAGTTCCACAGGGTTCTGTGCTAGGACCAATTTTATTTACATTATACATGCTTCCCTTAGGCAGTATTATTAGAAAGCATTGCATACATTTTTATTGTTATTAAGATGATACGCAGCTTTATCTATCTATGAAGCCAGATGACACAAAATTAGTTTAACTGCAGGGGACTAGAAAGAGAGACATATTTCTCCCATATTGGCTTCTCTTCATTGGCTCCCTGTTAAATCCAGAAATCAGACCCCATCTTATCTTAGAGACCTCATAGTACTGTATCACCCCAATAGAGCACTTCGCTTTTAGACTGCTGGCTTACTTGTGGTTCCTAGGATACTTAAGAGTAGACCTGGAGGCAGAGCCTTCAGCTTTCAGGCCCCTCTTCTTTGGACGAGCTCCCAGCTTGGATTCAGGAGACAGACACCCTCTCTATTTTTAAGATTAGGCTTAAAACTTTCCTTTTTGATCAAGCTTATAGTTAGGGCTGGATCAGGTGACCTTGAACCCTCCTATACTTGCTTCAATAGGTCTAGGCTGCTGGGGGGATTCCCATGATGCATTGAGTGTTTCTTTTCATTGAGTTATTTTCAGTCTGTTTATAACCCACTCTGCATTTAATCATCTCTGGCTCTCTTCCACAGTGTGTCTTTTGTCCTGTCTCTCTCCCCTCACCCCAACCGGTCACAGCAGATGACTGCCCCTCCCTGAGCCTGGTTCTGCAGAAGGTTTCTTCCTGTTAAAAGGGAGTTTTTCCTTCCCACTGTTGCCAAATGCTGCTCATAGGGGGTCGTTTTGACTGTTGGATTTTCTCTCTAATTATTGTAGGGTCTTTACCTTACAACAGGGAGCATCAACTGGTGGCCCATGAGCCACATCTGACCCACCAGAGCTTGCCATCCGGCCCCCCGAATAGTACTGCCACAGGTACCATATGCCAATCAATCATGTCATTTCATAAAAACCTGTCTCTGACTAGTCTGAATTATCAAAAGCCTCTAAACGCCACTTCCCATTGCCCATAAATGCCTTCATGTCCATAGAACCAATCAGAATGCAAGACCGTGGGTTAGTATCTGCTGTTCTGTTATTGTTGTGCCAGTGTGGTTGTACTGTGTGAGTATCTGAAACCTCGTTGCTCTCATGTAACATTTTATTGTTTCCGTGCTCATCATATCTATAATGAGCACATCAAAAGAACATGTAAGTGCAAGACTTGCACATCACATAATTACAAATAGTATAAATTTGAAAGGAAAATTGATATATCTAATGATAATATATATTTACTTTAAGAGAGCATCTGGCCCTCACACTGTCTGCCGAGAAAAAAAATATGACTCCTGCTTTACAGTATAATATGCCTTGAGCTGACTGTTTGTTGTGATTTGGTGCTATATAAATAAAATTGAATTGAATTGAATATCTACTTAATTTGTAGTGTTTTCTTTCCATGCCTTCTGTGTACCTCCGTTTCTGTCTTGTATTTAGTGTTAGTCTTCATATCTCAGTTCTGCCAAGTGCTGTTTCATGATTACTTCCTGTTTTACTCTGAAACTTAGTTTCCTCATGTGTTAGCTTGGCTGTTTGGAAGAAAAAGTCGAGGTATTGTCGTAGCCTTGGAATCATCTGTTCCACAAAAACTTTAACGTTGGCCAAAAGTCCAGAACAATCTCAACCCAGGATGTTCAAATTCACACCACAGATTAATACTGTTCAGGCTAGACCCATCAGACTTCACACACTTCTGCCGTGGCTTGCTGCTGCTGCTGCTGCTGCTGCTGCTGCTCTGTGTCTCCAACTTTCTGCATAAGCACATGAACGGATGAGGAAGCCTCAGAACAGAGAGAGGGCACCACATGTAGATGACTGCAGACAGAAAAAATCTTTGGATTACAGTGATCCTGACTGAAATGCTGATCATTACAAATAACTTTTTCCTTTCTTGCTTTGTGCAGGCTGGGATTCCCCATGATGAGAAAGAAACTGTGTAACCACTCCCTCCAAGAGTTTGGGCTCCCAGCATCACGGTCCTGGGTGTATGACCCAGCGGTTTCTGTTTTGGACTTTCAAATTCTGTTATTTTATATTCTTAGTTTTGTACCTTTTTGCAGTAATTCCTGTTTGTTTTTTTTATTTGTATCTTCAGGCCTTCTTAGTTTAGTTACCTGAGTTATGTTCTTGGTTTTTGTTTATTCAGATTTGATCCCTCGTTCCCCTCAGTTCTCCATGTGTTCCGCTTTCTCTGTTTACTAACTTCCTGATTTATTTTGCCAGTTCCTTGTTCTAATTGCATTGTGTTCAGCTTTGCTTCCCCTTGTCTCGTTAGTGTTCACCTGTTCTCCTCAGCTGTCTGCACTCTCCCCTTGTTACCTCTTGTGTATATATTGTTTATGTGCTCCTCAGCTCCTGTTGTGTCTTTGGCAGTGACTCTCTGCCTGTCTGTTCCTGTTAAGTCTTAGTTCCCAGTTTGTTTAGCTCCTGAACTAATTGCTTTTTTTTTAAAGTTTGCCAGCAAATAAAAGCTGAGTGTTAAATCAAGTCCTGAGTTTCCTGAGTCCTGCGTTTGGGTCCTTTTCTGTCTGCCACAAAGCTGAACCCTGATAGAAGGACATGAACAAAACATGGACCCAGTGGACTCTAAACTGATGGAGTTTAGTAATGAACTGGAAAGACTAATTGCTATTTCCACCTGCATCCTCAATACCACAGATCTAAAGGTGGTTTCTGTTGGACACTCATCAATAAAAATCCACTACTCCAGTTCTCCACTACCTCCACTCTGTGTAGCTTCTTAAATACTATCAGGGAGCAGATACAGGCCCAGGAATGGCCACTTCCCTCACCTCCAGCTTCGGTTCCTTCTTGTCACTTTACCGTCTTAATAGGAACTTAATAGGAAGTTTTGCAGTTTAGAAAAGTCAAGTTCAGAGACAAAGAACAAGGCTGAACACCAGCCTCATTTTTTTTTCTTAACATGGAGAATATCAAAGACTTTGCAAGATTGATTTTTTTTTTCTTTCAGGTTTTAGATTAGATTTAATCTCTTCTATCATGGTTTCTTTGTATTTCAGCATTTAGTTTTGTAGGCCATATGTAAAACAACTTTTCCTTCAGCACTGATGGGCTGACGAACATTTAATGTTTCATTTAATGACTGAGGTCTGACATTTTTCCAATTAGACTCTGAGAGCTGCAGTGGCTTGCATCCTGACAGACATGGAGACATTTTGTCTTGTTTGCTTTGCTGTTTTGCATAACTGCTGATAGCTGGAGCTAATCCAGCTCTTCTGTGAGCCACTTATCTGCTGTTCAATTTGGTCATTCTCAGTGACAGTTGGAGCATATTTACTGTGGTCACTGAACCCAATAGCCCCCAAGAAATCCACAGATTTTTACAATGAGCAGGCATTTTTTAAAAAAACCATTACTACTGAGAGAATTCAGGACAGTTTTCCTAGTTTTCCTCAGTGGGAATGATGTACTCAGTTTAAAATGCTCAGAAGTGACACGTAACCATGAGACTTCCAGTTTAGCCTGAACAACATTCAGATGTCAAAGCTCCTTTGATTAGACGGATCACGACTGAGTTTAGGAGAGTTGGAGATGGCTTTTAAAGATTGTGACCATTTCCTATCAGAGCTGCTCACTGATGCCTGCACTGAGAACGTTTCAGGAGGTTTCCTCAGTCCTGCGTTTTTGGGCCCTTCTCCAGCTGAGTCGGGCTGCCTGACTGTGCGAACCAGATAAAACGAAATATTCATCGGGTGCTTCTGGGATTTCTATATGTTACTAG
Source organism: Archocentrus centrarchus (assembly GCF_007364275.1). Taxonomy (NCBI): domain Eukaryota; kingdom Metazoa; phylum Chordata; class Actinopteri; order Cichliformes; family Cichlidae; genus Archocentrus; species Archocentrus centrarchus. Next base: position 35,628,987 of record NC_044349.1, on the reverse strand, counting down.
ACTGAATGGACAACATTCTGATAATAAACAGAAACATTTAGCAGCTTGTAGCACTCAGAAAAATATCAGCCCTGTTCACTGTTTTACACCTGCTTTTTTTTCTGTGATTGTGGAAAAAGTGCTTCCTGAGCCAGTGTGCCTCACTTTGAAGATGTGCACTGTTCAGTTTTAATCAGCTGTACTTTGTTAGAGTGACACTGAAAAAAATGTGTCAAAAATGTGTCAAAAAAATGTTCTTCCATTTACATGGAAGAACATTTTTTTTTTTTTTAAGCTGACAAGCTAATGGAGGAGTTAATAGAGTGGAAGCTGTGCTGCTAACGTTTGCTAACCAGCAATGATGAGTGTCAGCAAGGAAACGGTTAACCTGCCAGTGATCTTATGTCATGTTATAAAAACAGAGCTACAGCTGGGCTCTCTTGGTTTGCATGGACAAACAAATGTACCTGTTAAGGCCACTTAGAATAATGCTGAAAATATGAGAGAAAAAAAGGCAACTTTACATAAAAAAAAAAAGGTGGCAGTGCCAAGGAGCTACATCACTTATTTCTCAATGTTACATTTAAAAGAAATTCACCCGTAGGAAATGTTATTAGACCAACCACGCTTTTTCCAGTTCTATAATTAAGACAAACTATAGGCTTACTCATTTAAAACAAGCCCTACAGTATGAAGTGTGTTCAGCATACCCGGGGTATCTTTCTGTTATCCACACTCGCTGACCCTAACGTCAGCAATCAGGATAAGCAGACACACAAAGCTGGTTATCAGCGCACAACGCTAACACAGGGTTTCCCTAGCGCATTCACATGAAAACAGTGGAGCTGGCAGCATCCGACCAATCAGTTATTGATAAATGTATTGGAGACAGAGCGGCTGATTTTACAGAGGAGGATTAAACTACACTGCCCAAAAAATGAATGGAGCACGATTTAATCAGAGTTTAGCATCAAGTCACTGAA